>NC_090376.1:19145310-19770310 GCF_036365525.1 Heterodontus francisci | reverse complement strand
ATTGAGTGAAGACATCTGCTGTCATTATTTTTCACAACTTTCTTTCACTTCTCCGACAGACACTCTTCAAGCTTATGGGAATGGACAATTGCACAGCAAACAGCATTTGACACATTAGCATCTCTGCCAGTCCCCGAGCATTTCAACCCACATGCAGAAATGTACTTCACAACAGACGCACCAGAAAATATGAAAGGAGTTGTACTTTTGCAGCACATCGCAGGAAGCGAACAACCAATTGCATACGCTTCGCAGCCGTTGTCCGGAACTGAACGCAAATACTCTTGGAGAGTGGGAAGCACTAGCCTCCATCTAACTTATGAACATCGGTACAAGTATCTGTCTGGTAGGATGTTCACCCTTCGCACCGATCACCAAGCACTGACTACATTGTTAGACATGTAAGGATCTGGTCATTGACCTCTACAGATTTACCAATGATCTAATCGCCTTCATCAGTACAACTTTGAGGTTGAATATCTTGCAGGTTCACACAACTGAGTTGCTGACATGCTTAGCTGCACTATTATTGCAGACATCGAAGACTATGTAGTCGCGGTGATTTTGCACGTGACTGGATCTTGGTGACATGAGAGGAGTTGAAGGCAGAGTTGGCAGCAGACAGCATACTGCAGCAAGTAAGCTAGTACCTAAAAACCGACTGGCCTCGCAAAATAGAGGAAGAATTGGTCCCATACTACAGAGTACACAATGAGCTCACTTTGTTTGATGACAACTGTATTGCAGGCAGAATCCGAGCGGTTATCCTGAAAGTGTTAGAGCAATGGGTGTTGCATCTTGTCCATGAAGGGCATCCACGTGTCATTAAGATGAACCAACAACCCTGTGAAGCAGTCTGGTGGCCAGCAGAAACAGCGCAGCATGTCCACTCAGTGAAAACTCTGACAAACTGTGTTCCACACCTCTACAACTGACTCCATAGCCAACAAAACCGTGGCGACAACTCCAAGTCAATATTTTCAGAGACATGTAAGCAGCCCCTAGTAGTCTACGTTTTTTGCTTGTTGTTCATGATCTACATAGCAAGTGGCAGGAAATCGTCGCAACAAATTCCATAACCACCTCTTCAGTCATTGACATTCCAGACAATTTGTTTCTGAAGTGGGGTTTGCCAGAGATCATCACTACAGACAACGGTCTGCAGTTTATTTCCAGTCAGTTCACGGAGTTCCTAGCAAGCTACGGAATTCACCACCGTCTGACATTGCGATACAACCCGCAATCGAATGGTGGCGTTGACGTTTCAACAGGGTGATCTAGGACAGTGTGAGAGCAAGCATGTTGCAGGGGAAAAACGTTTGAACAATGCATTCATATCCACTTCGCACATATTAATCCACCCCACACTCTGGCCAGAAACTGCCCAAACCTATGATTGGTGCAACGTCCGCACGTCGCTGACCATTTCAGCCATCACCAGCATCCGACGTGAATGTCAGAGTGAAAGCAAAAGAAACCGCAAAACGACAAGGTGAAGTAAAAGCATAAATAAGAACAGAAAGTGCTGGAAATACTCAGCAGGTCTGGCAGCATCTGTGGAGAGAGAAGCAGAGTTAACGTTTCAGGTCTGTGACCTTTCATCAGTACTCCGATAAGCGAACACACACAAGGCAACCACGGTTCACAGTCGAAGATTGGGTTTGCATCAAATGTCCAAATCACAACCACAGGCTCGCATCGTCTCTGTCGCGACCTTAGCAGATCAAGCGGATGCTCAATTATCCCTTTAATGACAACATCACTTGGAATGCGAGACACTTGACTGTGAGGACACCTGGAGATTTTGATGATCGTGACTACGGGGATAAATTTCCATTTCTGATTAGCGATCGTGATGCTAATAATCTACCTGATCAAGGTGATCGTGTTGAACCAATACCGCGTCTTTATCAATCCCAGTGCTATTATAGAAGACCTCCATATCTCGAAGATTATTTGCTACCATAAGGAGTAGTTGAGGCAAATAGCTTAGATGCATTTAAGGGGAACCTGGATAAACATATGAGGGAGAAAGGAATTGAAGATTATGCTGATGAGGTTAGATGAAGTAAGGTGGAAGGGACTCTCATTAGTGCATAAACAAATTGGCCCAAATGGCCTGTTTCTGTGCTGGAAGTTCTATGTAATGTGGAGAGGTAGAAAACAAAACATGGTGGGGAGGAAAGGGTGTTTAAAAAGGATCATTCCTCTTTAAAAAAAAAAGAGTCCTAGGTAAAGGATGCTGCAAGGCTGCTTGGGCATGGCAGGTATCCCCTGACTAATTTTTGTATAATGGAGTGATTGCTGACACTTTTGCTGTCTTCTATGAAAGCGGGAACAGGTTACTGAGTTGGATGATCAGCCATGATCATAATGAATGGCGGAGCAGGCTCGAAGGGCCGAATGGCCTACTCCTGCTCCTGTTTTCTATGTTTCACCCATGCACAGTACTCAGGGGATCAAGTTACAACTTCCAGGCAGCATGGTGACTGGGCAGCGAGTTATTACACCGCCCAGCAATATGGGTTGTTGACGCAGCATCGAAAGCTGTCTTTTCTGACAACTCTTAATGAAACATTTATTAGTGGGAAGGCCGGAAGATAAGAGAAGTAGTGTTTGTGGTTAGAGTATGAAAAGAGGTCAGGTACAAACATGGCTGACGCTACTTCCCTGCCCACCAAATATTAACCATTTATTTAAATGAGCTGGATGTTGAAATAGAGGGAAATGAGCACACTGAGCAGTAATGTTTTCTTGACTGATCCCAAAAGTGCTCTCACCTCCTTCTTGAAAAATATATATTTTAAGTTTATATTGGATACTTTCCTATATCTTTATAGTCCTGATATGGATATTGCCATACATCCTTTTACCTCTAATACAGCCGGAGGTCTAGGAAACACTAAAAAGGTCCGATTAATACTCCTTATTAGATCAAGTCAATGAGATAATATATGTACCAATTATACTCAGGTACTGAGGACTCCTTCCGGCAATTGCAATCATGTTATCTTGACTGCTTACACTAGCCTCAGCAAGACCAGATGGAAGATCCCCAATGAGCTCAAGTGTTTGTACCTTTTATATGTTTAGTCATGTCCTCCTAATGTAATGCCATTATGTCAACGCATTCTAATTATGTCTGGTTAATTTTCCCTTCAATGTGTCTGCGTAAGCACATCTATTTCTTGGTCATTGATGAGATTCCATGGGTATCAGTTATGGCATTTGTGCTTACCTCTTCCCAGTGCATCAATGACACAAGCCTATTCATAATGTGGCCCCCCCTCCACCCTACTGTCTCCTTGACTATTTTACTAAATCTCTTCCCAGGGATGGTTAATGAGGTAATGTCTCTACTGCTTCAATCCTGACCTTGTATAGCCATTGCAGAATGAGTACTGATAGGTGGATATATATTTTAAAAGCTGTTCGTTCTGGTGCAGCTAGACTTATAGTATGGACCCATGTATCTTCTGCTGTGATTTTTAGGTTCAAATGACAAAAGAGAGAAAATCACAGATTGATGACCGGGCTAAGCTCACTGAACATTTCATTGTGGTACTTCCACAGCTCTTAGCTAAGGTATGTATGGCACTCTAAATGGATTTCTTGGTTTCCTTGCAGTTGGCCAACTTGGAAAAAGTATCATGAGCCATAGAACTTAGAGAGTTCAATGCTCAATTCCCAGTCCGTATTGAGGCAACTGATTGCAGTTAGGCAAATGAGAGGGCTGTTACATTACATCACTAGGTGATGGATTTGGATAATTAGCCACTTTTTCACTCCTGAGCTCAGTAAGCATAGAAGGAGGTCATTCAGCTCATCATGCGTGTGCCACTATCCATTAGTCCCGCTCCCCTGTTCTTTCTCCACAGCCCTTCCAATTTTTCCTTTTCGAGTATTTATCCAACCCTCTTTTGAAAGTTACTATTGGATCTGCTTGTACCACCCTTTCAGGCAGTGCATTCCAGATCACAACAACACGCAATGTATAATACCTGCTGCAAAGTGTGTGGGGCCATTGATCGGACGTTTGGTTCCATGTTCAAAGAGGTCCCTAACGCTTACTGTCTAGGCTGACATGGAACGATTGCCTGCTTGCATGAGGTAACTGCCTCCCACAGAACCATAGAAAAACAACTGCACAGAAGGAGGCCATTCAGCCCATCGTGTCTGCGCCGGCCAATAAAACTAGCCGCCCAATCTAATCCCACCTTCCAGCACTTGGTCCGTAGCCTTGCAGGTTACAGCACTTCAGGAGCATGTCCAGGTACCTTTTAATTGAGTTGAGGGTTTCTGCCTCCACCACCGTTCCTGGCAGTGAATTCCAGACACCCACCACCCTCTGGGTGAAAAAGTTTTTCCTCATGTCCTGTCTAATCCTTCTACTAATCACCTTAAATCTGTGCCCCCGGTAACTGACCTCTCCGCTAGGGGAAACAGGTCCTTCCTGTCTACTCTATCTAGGAACCTCATAATTTTGTACTTCTCAATTGATTCACCCCTCAGCCTCCTCTGTTCTAAGGAAAACAACCCTAGCCGATCCAATCTTTCCTCATAGCTGCAACTTTCAAGCCCTGGCAACATTCTTGTAATCTCCTCTGTACTCTCCAGAACAATTATGTCCTTTCTGTAATGTGGTGACCAGAACTCTACACAATACTCCAGCTCTGGCCTAACCAGCATTTTATACAGTTCTAGCATTAAATCCCTGCTTTTGTATTCTATACCTCGGCCAATAAAGGAAAGCATTCCATATGCCTTCTTTACCACCCTATCTACCTGTTCTGCCACCTTCAGGGACCTGTGGACATGCACTCCAAGGTCTCTCACTTCTTCTACCCCTTTCAATATCCTCCTTTTTATTGTGTATTCCCTCGCATTGTTTGCCCTCCCCAAATGCATTACCTCACACTTTTCTGGATTGAATTCCATTTGCCACTTTTCTGCCCACTCAACCAAACCATTGATATAATTCTGGAGTCTACAGCTATCCTCTTCACTATCAACTGCACAGCCAATTTTTGTGTTAGAAGCAAATTTCCCAATCATGCCTCCCACATTTAAGTCCAAATCATTAATATATATCACAAACAGCAAGAGACCCAACACTGAGCCCTGTGGAATGCCACTGGAAACAGCTTTCTATTCGCAAAAACATCCGTTGATTATTACCCTTTGTTTCCTGTCACTGAGCCAATTCTGGATCCAACCTGCCACATTCCCCTGTATCCCATGGGTTTTCATTTTACTGACCAGTCTGCCATGTGGGACCTTGTCAAATGCCTTACTTAAGATCCATGTAGACCACATCCACTGCACTACCCTCATCAATTCTCTTTGTTACTTCCTCAAAAAACTCCATCAAGTTAGTGAGACATGACCTTCCCTTAACAAATCCATGCTGACTATCCCTGATTAATCCACGGCTTTCTAAATGACAGTTTATCCTGTCCCTCAGAATAGATTCTAACAATTTACCCACCACCTAGGTCAGATTGACCAGCCTATAATTATTTGGCCTATCCCTCGCACCCTTTTTAAACAATGGTATAATGCTCACAGACCTCCAGTCCTCTGGCACCTCGCCCGTATCCAGTGAGGCTTTGAAGATGATCCTCAGCGCATCCACTATTTCCTCCCTGGCTTCCTTTAACAGCCTGGGATGCAATCCATCTGGCCCTGATAACTTATCCACTTTCAAGGATGTCAGACCCTCTAGTACTTCCTTTCTCATTATGCTAATCGTATCTAATATTTCACACTCCTCTTTTACGACAATATCTGCATCCTCCCATCCTTGGTGAAAACAGAGACAAAAAACTCATTAAGAACCCTTCCCACATCTTCTGCATCCATGCATAAGTTCCCTTGTACATCTCTGATAGGCCCTACCCTTTCCTTAGTTATCCTCTTGCTCTTAATGTACTGATAAAACATCCTTGGCTTTTCCTTGATTTTACCTGCCAATAATTTTTCATGTCCTCTTTTTGCTTTTCTAATTTCCTTTTTTACTTCACCCCTGCACTTTCTATACTCCTCTAGGCTTTTTAAAGTATTAACATTTTTGTGATTGTCATAAGCTTTCTTTTTCTGCTTTAACTTACCCTGCAAGCTTCTAGATAACCAGGGGGCTCTAGATTTGGCAGTACCACCTTTTATCTTTGTGGGGACATGCCTACACTGTGCCTGTAGTATCTCGCTTTTGAATGACTCTCACTGGTTTGCCACTGATTTTCCTTCAGATAGCTTTATCCAGTCCACTTTCGCCAGGTCATCTCTCAGCTTTGTAAAATTTGTCTTCCCCCAATTTAGAACTTTTAGTCCTGTTTTATCTTTGTCCTTTTCCATAATTATGCTAAAACTGACTGTATTATGGTCACTATCTCCGAATTGGTCACCCACTTCATCCATATAACCGAACCCTAGCGTGACTCAGTGGGTCAGATTTTCCTCTTCCTGCCTTTGGGGAATTGGCATTCAGCAACCTCCTTGAAGAGGACAAGGGACTGAGACTAGTTATTTCAGGTAATTGTCGTCCTCACCCCTCCCCTTGCCGCTCCAAGATTCTCTATCGATTTCACAATGACCGTTGCCCGGCATGTGCTTGTTGTGGATACAAGGCTGAACAAGTCTATTATGAGCCAGAGAGGGCATTCTTGGCCTTGTCACTCTTTGATCAATTTGGCCATTGGGGGCCCCAGCATAGCCTGAACAAAGCTGATATAAGGGCCTTTATCTTGGAAAGTCTGCAGGGATTCCTGAGGTAGATTGAAGATATAAAAGCCAGTCTTGAGATTTTTTGTTCCTCTTCCCACCACTTCTGTACAGCAAAAAGGCCCTGGGGTCTTCTAGCTTCTGCTGTCAGGCAGCAGCCAGGAGTCCTGCTGTTGGTGGCCAGGAGTGCTGTCCCAGGCCTCTCAAGCCTGCAGTCGTATGCCTGTTTGCATTCTGATGTACAGGTGTTAAGGTCCTGCGGAGGGCAGGCCTGCATGCCGTCAGCTGCTTCCTCTAAGGTATCCACGGAAGCAATTCAACCTTAGTATCTTCAGGAGAGGTGGAAAAAAATTGGATGAAAAAGAATAGGCAATTGCTACTTAAGACCCGGAGCTATTTGAGATAACAGATTGGGCCTGTCGTCAAATGGAACAGAATCAGATTATGGTAATTCCACAGTATTCTGTGTTTATGCTAATTCCACAGTATTCCTCTGATGGAGAGAAAGTGATTACAGTCAACCTTCTGCAAATACCTCAGTATTTTGACCTGGATGTTTACAGTACTGTGCGGTTAGAGAAGGTAAGCCAGTCGATGTTATTGGGTTATTGCAGATAAATGACTAGTCAAAGGAATAAATGTGCGCGCAGCCAAAGGAACATCTGAAGTGTTTTAAAAATATAAAGTCACAACAGGAACAGGAAAAGGTCATTAATGATTTGGGGAAGGAGATGCCATGGTGAGAACGGAGGGAGGACAAAGGATGAGTAGGATGGAATAATTAAAGGGTTGGGGGAGAGATAATAAATCAGTAACATCGATAATGTAGAGAGGGAGTGAAACTTATTGATGATGAGCGAGTGATTGTCTATCAAGCAACACATTTCTTCTTTAATCCAGTCCAGGGAACCCTGAAATGTCCTGGGATTTATTTTCAGGCTGAGGGTTATTGAAAGGAACCAAAGGTTTCATGAAGGTTTTCAACTTTCTCTTTCATTCAGTAACTCTTTGCCTTAAAAAAGATGTCAGGAATTCCGCTGTCCAACCTCTTGCTCTTTGTCACTCGAGTCTCTCCTATTGAATTTTCCCGAAGTTGAAATAGAACTCATTCAACGGTTGAGAATGAAATATCTGAACAGCAATCTTCTTTTCAGTTGGTCTGACTCCCATCTCCTCCCTCACCACCCCCATTCCCTCCCACTGCACACATTTTTATATTTCTATATATATATCAAATCACACCTAAGCCTGTCACAGAGTATTGATAGATAATCTTTCTCTCACCTCTAGCCTCCAATCTCTTTCTGTCATTATCTTTGTTAACTTTATCAGTTCTGTTTTCAAATGTACTCCTCTCAACCTTCCTTGTCTCGTGCATTGCACATGCACCATCCTAGTCCCGAGCTTTCCCTCCTCCCTGCATCTTCACTGTGTTGAGATCAAGACTGTTTCCTACTCTAACTTATTCTTCTCCTTTGGTACTCTTCTGTATAATGCAGTCTGTGTGATCACCATCATTAATTGGTCTTTATATGCTATTTAAACACTATCAGTTTAATAACAAGATGAGTTTTCAACCAGAGATAAAATAAATGTAAAATCTGAAATAAAACCGAAAAATGCTGGAAATATTCACTGAAAAGAAAAGGGAAGTAATGATGTTTTGAGCAGTGTATAATAAATTGGCTAAAAGTGAGGGAAAGTATTGTGAGGAAGAACCGTAGGGTTGGGAGTTGTAGATCCCTGTTATAGAGGTTGGGAATTAAATCCACTTCCTTGGATAAATGAAAAGAATGGCATTAAAACCATTTAGAATCCCTGTCTCATTGGGTCAAAGACTGAAAGGGTACAGAGTAAGTACAATTTTCCCTGGAATTTTTCTAGGAACTGAGGATAATGGCATAGCTTTTTCACTTCAAGACAGTGTTAACAGTGCTGCTTGAAAAAGGGAGAGAGAAATCACAACTACCACTGGGAACAGAGATGAAGTTGGACTCTAGGGGATTAACTGCATTGATAAAAGAAGTGCTGAGAGCCAATCAGGATGACTATGTATGAGAGCGCTGCTCATGTTATTATATAATTGAAGAGAAGGTATTCTTAGAATTAGACGGTTTCTCTTCAATGAACACCCAGAATAATAATATGACCTTCAAATCAGAGTTCATTATGAAAACTTTTATAAATCTCTAACAGCAATTTGCTACCTGTAGGAATGAGACTCCACTTTTCAAATTGTTCCCTTTCTGGGCCCAAGAGATTCAGTGGCATTGCAGGAACATAGATCTATTTTAAGAAGGTACTTACTCTGTTAGGTACTAGCCCTGACTTTCTGCAGCGAGTTTAATTGGCAATTAATGGGCGAATGCAGGAATTTCATGAGACTCTCCGGGAGGTTGAGGGCGAGCTGCTGTTCTCGTGAGGCTCATGGCGGAGTGCCGCAAATTATCCAGCAACTTGTGGTGATTCACAGGGTAGTTCTTCCTTGCCACAAGTTGCTGGGCAATTTGCACATTAATAATGGAGAATGCTCAATTACTCTGAAAGCAAATTCAGGGCCAATTTCTTAAAGGAGACACTTGTGAGGTTGTCTGAATTTCACTGATCTTCGAGAAAGATCCTGAGATGTTTTTCCTTTGGAAACTGACAGCACTTGGATACCTTACTGAAGCAGTTAAAGGAAATTGTGGAGCAGCAGACAGGCTCCGAAGTCTTGGAATTCTGTTCGAAGGCGTACCTTGTTCTCAGTAATGAAGATCGGGTTACTCACAGCCGAGTAGATTCTGCAAAAAGTCAACTGTTTGACCAACTAGTGGGCAAGTTCAACCAGCTGCTGAAAGATTTTCTTCACAAGGTGTGGCCTTTATCTTTTCTATTTCTCACCTTTACAACGTGCTGGAAAGACTGCGGAAACAGCATACCTTTTCTAAATTAACCAATAAGGAGACACTGGGCTGACCCAGAATCATCAACCGAAAGCTATACCAGAAACGCCTTTTTTTTTTAAAGAGTAATACCAGGGAATCAGGATTAGAGCTGGGAATGGAGATGAACTCAAAATCTATAGGGATTTATAGTTAGCCCTTCAAAAAAAAAAAGAAGTGCAGTTAAGAAGGGCGACACAGTGGTGCAGTGGTTAACACTGCAGCCTCACAGCTCCAGTGACCCGGGTTCAGTTCTGGGTCCTGCCTGTGCGGAGTTTGCAAGTTCTCCCTGTGACTGAGTGGGTTTCCGCCGGGTGCTCCGGTTTCCTCCCACAGCCAAAGACTTGCAGGTTGATAGGTAAATTGGCCATTGTAAATTGCCGCCAGTGTAGGTAGGTGGTGGGAGAATGGTGGGGATGTGGTAGGGAATATGGGATTAATGTAGGATTAGTATAAATGGGTGCTTGTTGGTTGGCACAGACTCGGTGGGCCGATGGACCTGTTTCAGTGCTGTATCTCTAAAAAAATAAATAAATAAATTTAAGTTGGAGCACAGCTTCTGGATGACGAGTACTGTTCATGTTAAAATATAATTGAAGAGTACTCATAGAATCAGACAATTTCTCTACAATGACCGCACGGTGTAAAACATAACTTTAGAAGCAGAATTCATTATTTGAGATTTAAGGAATCTCCGACAGCTGTAGGAATGAGACTCTGCAGTTTAAATTGTTCCTTACCTGGGACGGAGGTGACCTGATTGGTGTTGCAGGAACGTAAACCTCTTCATTAGAAACATACTCTGTTTGATAAAGAATTAGACCATGGAAACCAAATATCGTTTCCAGTGTTCACGACGCAGTCCAGTCTTGTGGTCGCGGGATGCCATGTGTGCACTGGCGGGCAGCCTGAGCGACCCTCTCCAAATCTATCAAAGCGTATCTCACAGTAAAATGTTTCTAGAAGTGTAGTGACTATGTTTGTGTCATCAGACACGGCAGTAATTCTGCAACAGTAACATCCTGCCGACAGCACTTGAGGCAACTGACTGGTTAATCTGTATTTTTGGTGGTATTTGGTTGAAGGAGGCTGAATGAGCTGTGACAGCAGGAGAAAGCCCTTTTCTTCGTCAAGCAAGTCAGTAATGCTGACCTGATGGTGCAGATTTTGCCGCTATAGTTCTTTAGTTATTGAATTTATGATCTGTTGTGCAATAGGGGGACCGATTTGGCGACACAGAGTCTTACCAGATGTGGTGTACGCTGAAAAGAATCACTACTTTCCATAAGTAAGTGAGACATTAGGAGTGGTGAATTGGTGGTTAATGTAATCATAAGATGGTCACTAAGATGTGTGTTGCAATGTTTCCTAATAATGTTTCACTAAGAGAGAAATCAAACTGAAGATCCTTTTGAAACATGATCTTTGTTGGATGAGAAGCAAATTCTACCTGAATGTAAAACAAAAAGTGCAGAGTGTATTCTGTAGCCATTCACTGTGACATCTACTCTGGCTCTCCTTTCTTTTGGTGTTTGTTTATTTTGCCAATGTGCTCCTCTTTGCTCTTGAAGATTTTGCCTCTTCGGGAAATGGTGACCCTCTTTCCTTGTCCAAGAGGCCATTTTTCATGTGTGAGACCGGGGCCTCTGATCTTTAGCTTCTTTCTCTTAGCAAAATCAAAGACCAGTAGAGTGGGTATTGTAGCAAAGTGGTTATGTTACTGGGTTAATAATCTAGAGGCTGGGATTAATGATCTAGAGATGTGAGTTCAAATCTTACCACAGCAGATAGAAAGTTTAAAATTAATTAAATAAATGTGGAATAAAAAGCCAGTTAAGAGTCAGCCACATTGCTGTGGGTCTGGAGTCACATGCAGGCCAGACCTGGTAAGGATGGAAGATTTGCTTCCCTAAGGCGCATTAGTGAACAGGTGGGTTTTTACAACAATCGATGATAGCTTCACAGCACCATTACTGAGACTAGCTTTCAATTCCAGACTTTTGTTTGAATTAATTGAATTTAAATTCCACCAGCTGCCGTGGTGGGATTTGAACCCGTGTCCTCGGGGCATTAGCCTGGGCCTCTGGATTACTAATCCAGTGACATTGCCATTACACCACCATCTCCTTACATCTGGTTCACAATTGTCCTTTAGGGAAGGAAATCTGCCACACTTAGCTGGCCTGGCCTACATGTGACTCTAGATTCCAATGTGGGTGACGCTTAACTGCCCTCTGAAATATCCCAGCAAGCCACTCCGTTGACTGAAGGGCCATTAGGAGCAGATAATAAATACTGGCCTTGTCAGTGATGCCCTCATTCCTTGAATGAATATAAAAAAAGCACAGGAGGCTCATTGAGTTTGCTCTTTCAAAGAGCAAGTTAGTCCCATACCCTGCTCTTTCCCCTTTCCCCTGCAATATGTTTTCTCCTCGAAGAATTTAACCAATTTATTTATTTAACCAATTCGCTTTTGAAAGCTATTTTAAAAGAATTTGCGTTAGTGGGCTCCAGTCCCACAGTGATGTGTGTTGAGTTGTGTTGCTGCATTAAGCAAAACCCTCATGTGTAAAAGGGTAGACTCTTAAGAGCTCTGCATCCTGACGCTATTTTTACTATTTCAGTGCTCATGATATAACTCGGTGGAACCTATTGAACAGCACCTGTAAACTACTAAAGAGTGACTTGGAGAATGGGAATGTGCCTGAACAGGTGAGTCACTGACCTGTTATAATGTTCAGCTCTCATAGAGCATGCCGATTCATCCTGAGTTGCAATGTGATTTATATGATGTGATGAGATTCATGTTGTGCAGTGTGATACATACTATGGAAAGTGTCAGATAAACTCTTCAATCGGGAGATTCCTATCTACATCTCACATGTAACTGCAGCTGGAGGAATGTTCATCATTGGGGAACGTTGGCCTTGAATAAGACAGCATTGGAGGTTGCAAACCATTGTGTGAGAAAGGATTTAAGGTTAATAATGAGCAAACAGGGGCAGGCCTAATTCTTGGACTATACTCTCACAAGCTTGGGTAGTGGTGTAGAGACCCGATGTTGCTTGTCAATACTCAATGTGTATAGTTGGCGAAGCAACAGTTCTGCTGTTTGTGTGATGTGTACAATAACCCAAAGATCATTAAGAACATATGAGATAGGAGTAGGCCATTCAGCCCTTTGAGCCTGCACTGCCATTTAATCAGATCATGGCTGATCTTCTACCTCAACTCCACTTTCCCACCCTATCCCCCTATCTCTTGATTCTCTTAGTATCCAAAATCTATATTCCATATGTTCAACGACTTTGCATCCATTGTCTTCTGGAGTAGAGAATTCAAAAGATTCATGACCCTCGTCTCAATCCTAAATGGCCTGTTCTGAGATTGTGTCCACTAGTTCGAAATGCCCCAGCCGGGGGGAAACGGCCTCTCAGCATCTATCCTCTCCATCCCCTTAAGAGTTTTATAAGTTTCAATGAGATCATCTCTCATTCTTCTAAACTCTAGCGTATTTAGGATTATCCTACTTAATCTCCCCTCATGGAGCAATCCCCAAATCCCAGGAATCAATCTGGTGCACCTTCATTGCACTCCCTCTAAGGCATGTATATCCTAAGTAAGGAAACCAATACGGTACACAGTACTCCAGGCGTGGTCCCACCAAGGCCCTATGTAATTGTAGTAAGACGTCTTTACTCTTGTACTGCAATCCCTTTGTAATAAAGTCTAACATTTAGCCTTTCTAATTGTTTGCTATGACTGCAAGTTAACTTTCTGTGATTCCACATTTTATAAGACAAATTTTTACTGGAACACTCAACTTCTTGACGACCTCCATCAAAGCAGCCAGATAGAATCACACAGCACTGAAGGGGGCCATCCGGCCTATAAATGTATGTGCCAGGATTTATCCAATCAATTCTGTTCCCCTGTTTTATACTCATAACACTGAAAGTGTTTTCTTTATAAGTTTTGAAAGTTATTATTGAATCTCCCAGATCGGGCAGTGCATTGCAGATCATAACAACTTGATTATATACTGTTAGATAACTTCATACTGAAGCAGTTACCTTGGGTATATTATGCAGACTGACTTCAATTGCAAGTGGATCGCAGACCTCCTTTGACAAAGCTAAGTTTACCTTTAATATGACATTAAAGGCAATGTTTACAAGTATTTTTTTTCTGTTTGGCAGATCGTCATTCAGGCAATCCAATGCAGCTATTATTATATCATGTGGCAGCTGTCAAAAGTGTCCGAAGGCATTTCCTCCCAGGTACAGATTGTTTCCTGATCGGATGCAGTGGGAATTGTTGCATTGTTAAAATACAACACCAACAGCTCACCTGTCTGTTCATTCCTGTTGTGTTTCTGACTTTCTATCTCCTGCTTAAGTAGGACCTTAATGGATATCATAGAATCATACAGCACAGAAGGAGGCCATTCAGCCCATCGGCCTGTGCCAGCTCTTTGAAAGAGCTGTCCAATTAATACCACTTATCTGCTCTTTCACTATAGCCCTGCAAAATTTTTCCTTTTCAAGTATATATATCAAAAGCCCTGCTCCCAATCTTTCCTATCTACCCCATCAAAACTCCTCAGTATTTAATCTCTCCATAACCTTCTCTGTTACAAGGATAAAAATCCCAGCTTCTCCAGTCTCTCCACATAACTGAAGTCCCTCATCCCTGATCCAGTTCCACTAAATCTCCTCCACAGCTTCTCCAGGGCCTTGGCATTCTTCCTAAAGTTTGCTGCCCAGGATTAAACGCAATGCTCTAGCTGAGGCTTAACCTCCTTGCTTTTGTGCCCTATGCCCCTATTTATAAAGCCCAAGACTCCAGTCTTTTCAGCAAGTTTGGTTGCTTTCATAATGTAGGGACACCCTTATGTGAAATATAGAGACTGAAGTTAATAACGGGCAGGATCACACACTTGACATAAAAGAACAAACTGGCCCAGACAGTTGGCTATAAATAGCATGTTGTAACAGACGCTGTGTTATAGGGCCGATGTTTTGATGTGCAGTAAAGTTCATGGTCTAGATTGTAGCTTCCTACACATTTTCTGTGGTGCAAACCCAGGGTGTGGCACTGGTACCATTTAACAGTATCTCAGCACAGGTGAACACAGAACCATGTGTGGGGCATTTACACAATAATAACCGGCACTCTGTATTTTACAGCGGGTAACATAGAGATGACATTTCCTTCTGTAGTCCTTGTTTGCTGGCTCTCGCAATTAGGTTGCATTGATGCTGTTTTTTTCCTTCAATGTAAGGATACTTTGTTTTTCCATCAGGTTTACACTGGCTTCAAGAAGCTAATTAGGAAATCACAAGGATGTAACACAGACATAGGGAGTTACCCATCCATTTGGTCTAAAACTTCATTTGTTTTTGTCTAGAGCATGCAGCTGTCGCTGGGGAAGCAGATGAGGGGTTTCTGCCACATTTGCAGACAGTACCTCACAAATGCTAGCAGCATCATCGAAGAGCAGGTCAGTGTGGGCAGGTATCACAGGGTCAGTGAGCAGGCCTCAGGCCACATGCAACATGTTAACAACAGATTGGACGGATTCACCTCTTGTAGAAATATATAGAAGTCACAATATGGAAGGCAGGCCCTTCGGCCCAACGAGCCCATGGCGGCACTTACCCTCCCTGGGAGCAAGTGGTTCTGATTGTATTTACTAACCTGCTTGCTGTATCCCTTTGACTCCATTCGAAATGCAGGGCGTGAGAGGGCTGCATGGTGAGGTTGGACAGGGTCTGCAACTCGTTCCTGCCACTTTGCCCTGCTGCAGGCCGTCTCTAAAGCAAATACTAACAAATCACCCACTACCATTAGACTGGCCTGTTAGTGTTCGAAAGCTCAATGCTTTTGCATGAAATTCCAGTGTCTGCTATTTTAAAGCAGGCGTCAATCCCCTCCCTGGCTTAAAGGCACTGGAGGCTAATTCAAATCTGATCGCTTTCAGGATCTAACTTGGGAACACTGTGGGGAGAAAGCAATACCTTGGCAGGGTTGGAGATATTCCTGGAGGTTTTATCACATGACCTCTGCCTTCACCCCTGCCTCCCCTCTACCCTTTTTATAATTAATAAATGAAAGTGTTCAAAGAAAGGAAAAAGAAACACATTATATTTCAATGCATCCTATGATTTTTCTCCCATGTTTGACTTGCAGCAGCGGCCTGGAGATTAACCATTAATTCCTGGAGTCTCCAGGACTGTTCTGCAGGTTGTCAACACCACACCTTGGCCAATAATCTATGCTAAATGTACAGCTGACAATGGTGGAAGAATCTTCCTGTTTGTATGTGTTTATTTTTTAATTGCTTAATGATCAAGGGTGTGTTTCTTTCCATTTCCAGGCTTTCATAATCCTTTGTGACCTGCTGCTGGTTTTCAGTCACGAGGTTCTGTCCAGTGGCTCTGAAGAGATTGAACCATTTGCTTACGTCCCAGAGTCCTCCCTGCAGTCTGAGCTTGTGACCTTTGTCCTGGATCACGTGTTCGTAGCCCGAGACAATGAGAGCGTCGACAAAGGTAAGTGGGAGTGGGGTAAACTGCACTGCTCTTCAGAGGAGCTGCTGCTGACTTGATTGCCTGAAAGTCTTCCTTCTGTTCCCTACTATTCAGTGATACTGTGAAGTGGTGGGATTCAGATCTTCTGGACTTTGGCGGGCGTCCTGGAGCCTGAGAGCTCTTTGATCTATTTTCGTAACTTGCTGCTTTGGCAATGCGGCAACGCAGGCCAAAGTGAAACAAATCTCTCCTCCTCGCCTCTCCTGAAGTTGTGGGCATCTTCCTGGGTTGCGTTCCTTGAGCACTGGCCCTCCTCTGGTGCCTTGTCAAGTTGCCATTGCCGTGTGAGCTCAGACAGTTGGCGATTTTCCATAGAGGGTACCATGGCCCACCTCTCTCTCACCTGATGCTAGCTGAGGGTCATTGAATAGCAATGGTGGGAGGTGGTGGCGTAGTGGTACTGTCACTGGCCTAGTAATCCAGAGGCCCAGGCTAATGCCCTGGGGACTCCGGTTCAAATCTCACCATGGCAGATGGTGGAATTTAAAGAATTAATTTAATGAATGAAAATCTGGAATTGAAAGCCAGTCTCAGTAATTGTGCCATGACATTCATTGTCATAAAAACCCATCTGGTTCACTAATGTCCTTTAGGGAAGGAAATCTGCCGTCCTTACCTGGTCTGGCCTACATGTGACTGCAGACCCACAGCAGTGTGGTTGACTCTTAACTGCCCTCTGAAATGGCCGAGCAAGTCACTCAGTTCAAGGGCAATTAGGGACGGGCAACAAATGCTGGCCTCGCCAACAACACCCACATCCCATGAATGAAAAATCAGAGTCAAGAAAGCTGGGCACCGCGGGCAGCATTGTGCCCTGTAACCACTAACTGAGAGCCACTAAAGTGACAAAGACTGGGAATCAAATCTGGGGCATTCCTGCTCTTTAACAGACTCAACAGTGCGCTTAATAACTGAGCTCTAGGGGAACAACCCTTAACTTGTAAAAAGAAAACAGAGACTATGGTCACTGTCAGGGTTTTGATCCTGAAGGAAGTCGTTACCGTTACAACAGTGATTGCACTTCAAATGTACTTTATTGACCGTAAAGTGCATTAGGATGTCCTGAAGTCATGAAAGGCGCGACATAAATGCAAGTCTTTTTTCTTAAGTAAAATGGCCATATTGTACCCAGATTATTCTGTTTCTCCATCACAATGTTGCTGATTCCTGCATTTTAAGGACACAGTTTTTACAGTCTTGGAAGACTAAATATAAAGGTACATACGCAAAGCGTCCCATCTCACTCTTTGGAACTGTGGGTTTTAACCACCCGATTAAGCTGTAAGTTTTATTGGTGGGTATGGAAAGAAAACATGTTTCATTAGTGAAATCTACCTGTGCCAAAATTTAGGTGAACGTGATTCTGATTGAATGATTGCTTGCTAAGATAAAAGAAAGTTGAAATATCTTATGGTAGAATGGTTACAGCACAGAAGGAGGTCATTCGGCCCATCGTGTGGATGCTGGCTCTCTGCAAGAGCAACTCAGCTAGTCCCATTCCCTTGACAATTCCCTGTAGCCCGGCAAATTTTTTCTGTTTGTGGGTGTAGTACGTCTGATGACCACCAGATGGCAGTGACACTCCAGGCTTTATTTTGGTCTCTGGCATAAGGGTAAAGATTAATTCTGTCTGTCCACAGTGCCAGGTTGGGGAGGTCACTTGGGGTGATTTGGACCACAATGCAGAGATTTACTGTGGAGACTCCAAATGTTTCTGATTCCTGAATTTTTTTTGCAGCTCCTTGAAGTGTTCAAAATGCCTGTCCGACGCCAAAAACAGACCAGCAAGCTGTTGAGATAACTGAGCCCTGCGCATCTAATTTAGTTTCCTTTTGCTTTTGTTCTGTTCTGATTTTATTTATTTCTGAAATTTTAAGAAGAAATGCAAATTTACAGCATCAGTCTGAGGCGTGTCCCTGCCTCCCATTGCAATGTTTTAACCAATCAGATGTGCATGTGGTTTGATGGACATGCAGTAAGGCCAATGAAATGTTCCTGTCGCCCCCCCCCCCCCTCCACCCCAAGTGGCTGTGTGTGCAGATTGGAATTAGAAATGGAAACTGGTTGGATAAGGAACATCATTCTGAAAGTTTAGATTTACTAGAATGGTACCAAGGATGTGGAGAGATGAGATAAACTGGGATTGTTCTCCGTAGAGGAAAGAAGGTTTAGAGAAGATTTGATCGAGGTGTTCAACTTCATGAATGATTTTGATAGAATAAATAAAGGGAAATTGTTTCCAGTAGTCGAAGGGGAGTTTAGGACAGGGGGGGCATAGTTAAAAAAAATTAGAGCCAGATATTGGATTACATAGAATATATGGCGCAGAAACAGGCCATTCGGCCCAACTTGTCCATGCTGGCGTTTATACTCCACTCGAGCCTCCTTTCATCTTTCCTCATCTAAGTCTATCAGCATACCTCTCTATTCCTTTTCCCCTCTCTGCTCGTCTAGCTTCCCCTTAAATGCATCTATACTGTTCACTTCAACCACTCCCTGTGGTAGCGAGTTCCACATTCTCACCACTCTGGGTAAAGAAGTTTCTTCTGAATTCCCTGTTGCATTCCTTGGTCTCATTGAATGGTGCAGCGGGCTCGAGGGTCTAAATCGCCACTTCCTGTTCCTATGTTCCTAAAGGTTAGTAACCAGAGGACACATTGAAGATGATTGGCGAAGGAACTAGAGGCAACAGGGGGAAACATTGTTTTACACCGAGTTGTGATCTGGAAAGGGAATTGGATAAAAACTTGAAGGTAAAAAAAATAATTACAGGGCTGTGAGGAAAGAGCAGGAAAGCAGGGTTAATTGGATAGTTCTACCAAAGAGGAGGCACAGACACGATGGGCTGAATGGCCTTGTGCTCTGCAACATTCCATAATTCTGTCCTGAGGTGTGTTAGAAGTGCAGCCTTGTAAAGTGGAAAGGGATTTATTCCACGAATGGAGAAACCTATTGCAGATCTTAAAGTTATCCTTCACCCCATTGATCTAACTTTATGTTGGAACCTTTATATAAACAAATTGCCTGAGGTGTTGCTTTTGGTCAGTTGATGAATGTAAGAAGGAAATAACTTGTATTATTTATTTAACATCGCAGGATGTCTCAAAGTGATTGACAGCCAATGAGTTACTTTTAGAGGGTAGTCACTATTTTTATAAAGACGATGGGTGGAATTTTGTGCTGGCGGGGGTCTCGATGTTGGTGGGGTGAGGGGGGACACCGGGATTCCCATGCTGGCTCTTGTATGGAATGCCCGCTGAATTTAGTGCCAATCTGGCACTTAACTGGACAGCAGTGGGCCTTCTGTACGATTTAGGACCCCGCTGCCGGAAGTCCCAGTGTGGCAGAGCTGCCGGCCAATCAGAGGCCGGTAGCTGCAGTGCCACCGAGAGCTGTGCTGGAACCAGGATCAAGGTAAGTCATCGCCGGAGGGGTCTCGCGGGGGAGGGGCAGGGAGGGAGGTTGGCAGCACGGACAGGGGGGGTGGCCCTCAGTGGGTGCCCCCTTCCCCAATGCCAGGTCCCTCGTTCAGGCACTAAGTGCCTTTGAACAAGGGACCCCAACCCTGGCCCGGAGACGGGAAGTAGCCAGCACTGTTTTTCGTGCTGTGCTTCCCGTGTGGTGACAAGGCTGTCTGCCGCATGGGTAATTGTGGCTGAGGTGGGAAGAGGCCCTTAATTGGGGGTGGGTTAATGATTTAAGTGCCTCAATTTGGCAGTGGGGAGGGAAGGCCTTCCCACCCTGGACTAAATTTCGGCAGAGGCAGGGTGTTGGAAGGGTCCCCCCTGCCACTATCCCACCTGATGTTATGCTGTCCCCACATTGAAACCTGCTGCGTGGGGGGAGAACATAAAATTCCAGCTGAAGTGCGGCAACCACTGTACACATAAACAACAATAAGATAAATGGTCAGATAATGGGTGTAATTTCGCCTTTGTTTGATGCTGTAAAACAGGTGACAAATTAGCCCCATTATGTTTAAGTGTAATTGCTTGACAGATAAATGTTGTCAGGACAGGTGGAGAACTTCTACTCTCTGTTTTGTATAATACCGTGGGCTATTTTCTGAGTCTCATTTTAGCCTCTCACTTGGAACTTCTGCACTGAAGTGCCAGCCGAGGTTGTACACTCAAGGCCTGAAGTTGGACTTGAACCTACAACCTTCTGAATCAGAAGGAAAGTGCTGATCCAATTCAAAAACAAACACAAGCTGGAAAAGCCTTCACTGCACAGTCCACTGCAGCTACTTTTCCACCAGCAATGGTTCACATATGACCACAAAGATTCAAGCCCAACTCCAGAGACTTAGAGCACAGAATTATGCTGGCACTCCAGTGCAGTACTGAGGGAGTGGCACACAATCAGAGGTGCAGCTTTTCATATGAGACATTAAACCGAGGCTCTGTCTGCCCTCTCAGGTAGTGTAAAAGATTCCTCTGTGCTATTTTGAAGCTGAACAATGATTTTCTCAATGGTGTCCTGGTCAATATTTATCCCTCAAACAGATTATCGTATTGCTGTTTGTGGGAAATTAATTTGTCCCCTGCCTCCCCTCCGTCCCCCATCCCCAAAACTCCAGTTCTTCCCTGCTCCCCGACAGATGCTAACTCCATTTTGGGATATGGTTCCATGGTTTCAGTTTGATACCTTACCCATTCTCCACTTGTGAACTTAAACAATCTCGGGACTTCTCAAAGCACTTTGCAGCCAATGAAGTACTTTTACAGTGTAGTCACTGTTATATTGTAGGAAACACAGCAGTCGATTTGCACATCTTCCACGAGTCTTCTCTTAACTGTTTTCTTGAGATTTAGTTCATTTTTTAATGACGTAAAGAGTTACTACAATGAATTTTCTTTCAATAAAGGGTCCAGTATGATGTAAGATATCGTTATATATATTATATGGACTTGTAATAATTGACACTTGAACTTATTAATACAGTTCCAAGGCCTGAATTATGTTAGAGATGGAAACCTGTAAACAGACATTGCTGGAATTGGCAGAATTCTTTTGCCTCATTTTGTTTTCAGGCCCAAGATGTTTCAGTGTATGAAATGAGCATAAAGTGATAACGTAATAAAAACACAATGATGGTATTGGGCTGCGAGAATCAAAAGTGATATTAGGCTATCTCTTTTCCCAGCGATTTCATTTTGCAAGTAACTTGTGGTTTACACTTTCTAATGGAATCTTCCTTTGCAACGGCTTTACTTCACCTAATATGTTATTAATAGAGGACATCATCACTGTTCACAGTAACTTAATAAAGCGCAGCTCAGATATATTGAGAAGGTAAAAAAAAAAAGTTTCCATTTATTGACGGTCAGGACTTCCAGATGTATCAAAGTAGAAAATGTTGAAAAATACATGGAGTTTTTAAATCTTGTAGATAGAAGGGTTTATCATCTCTGGGAGTCCAAAACTAGGGGGCCATAAATAATGCTATTCACTAATAAATCCAACAAAGAATTCAGAAGAAACTTCTTTACCCAGAGAGTGGTTGGAACTTGTTACAATGTGGGATAATTGAGGTGAATAGCATAGCTGCCTTTAAGGCAAAACTAGGTAGGTACATGAAGGAGAAAGGAATAGGAGGATACGCTGATAGAATTAGGTGAAATAAGGTGAGAGGAGGCTCATGTGCTGCATAAACACCAGCATGGCCCGAATGGCCTGGTTCTGTGCTGCAAATTCCAAGTAATTTTATGAATGAGTTAGGGTAAGCAAAGGCTGTGATGAGTTTTGATTTAAAACAGGGTGAATATAGGGAGGAGGAGCAGTGGGCAGGACATTATATTTGGAGCTAAGTTCAAAGAGCGGTAGTGTTAGTGACAAAATAGGCAGTGAGAGAGAGAAAAGAAAGGTTGTGTTGAAAAGACAGTTTTGAGACTTGAATTAAGTCTAATGTCGCCCATTAGATAATAAACATATTGGCACCAATGAGTCTTCTTGCACCTTCCCCCTTCATTTTGTTGCAGATGAAGAATGCAAAATAGGCATACTGCACAAGAGGAGAAATTTCCTTGCTGCCTTCTGTAAGCTCATAGTGTTCAGTGTGGTGGAGATGGACATTGCTGCTGACATCTTCAAACAGTACATCAAGGTAAAGATTTCACATTCTATATATTAATTCCAAACATATTATCAACCATGCTGTATTCTCTTATACTGCAAATGTTTCCAGAGGTGATCTTAAAGGGGACGGGGAGAGGAAGAAACCACTTTTTTAAGGTCTTGGGGCGGCTGTTATAGATGAAAATGAGAGACCCTGTATTTACATAGCATACTTAATCAAATCTTTCAGAAATATACCAAAAGTCTTCATTTGCAATGAATTACTTTGGACTGGATTCCTACTGTGGTGTAGCCTTTTCGCTGACAGCAATGACTGGTTATAATTTATTTTAGGTAGGACTGTTTAAGTGTTGAAGGACAACAGGAGAACTCTCTCTGCCCTTCACAAAGTACCTTGTGACCATAACCAGCCACTTGAGCAGGCAGACAAGACATTAAGAATTGCCCTGAATTCTCAGCTTAGATTCGGTGCTGAAGTCTGGGAGTGGTGGGTCTTAAAGGCACAACCTCCTGAATCAGAGGCGAGAGTGTTACCACTGAACCATTTGCTGAATGTTTAATATATATATTTGATATTGCAATGTGAATGGTGTAGAACTTAATGACTCAGCATCTCAGTACTTAAATTACAATGAAGTAAAATCCCAGATAACCATCTCTTTTTATCGATGTGCGGTCCTGTAGTTTTGTTATCGCATGATAAACAGTAGTGCTATTTCATTCCCTTCTCCACACGTCCATTGAAAACGCTGCTTGCTTGGTACAGTTCCGCAGGTGCCAGAGACCCTCATTATATATTCGTTCTTGGGATGTGGGCATCACTGGCAAGGCCAGTGTTTGTTATCTACTTCTAGTTGTCCTTGAAAAAGTGGAGGTGGGCTGCCTTCTTGAACTACTGCTGCTGCAGCACTGTTGGCTCCAGGATTGTAACCCAGCCACATTGAAGGAAAGTGTTTCCTTCGTTCATTTGATGAAGCCAGGTTTTAATCTCACACCTCTTCAGATCACCTCTGATCACTTTTTTTTCACTGTCCAGTCTTCAAATCAGGAGCTTCAAAATTGTGTTTGCAAAGTAAGCAGACTAACAGCCCACAGATCATACTTCCATAACTAGCTCTGTTGTATGAATGTCCCATCCCATAACTTGTGTTGTAACAGACAAGTGGGACATTATTTCAATCTCGAGATTAAGATTAACAGCATAGGGGGAAAAAAAGTACGATTTTAGGACATTTTGTTTGCAGATCTCCCCACTACAGACGACTGTGTCGTTAAGACACTGGTGGAGGAGGAGAAAAAAAACCTATTTTTATATCTTGTGTTGAATTATGATCTTTATTAGGTTGTGGGATGGTCATGTCATGAATTGGAAAACATTTTCATTTTGGGCACTCAGTTTCATTATCAGGCACTTTTAAGTTGGGATATTGGAACTGGGGAGGCCATTCAGCCCCTCGATTCTGCTCCGCCATTCAGTTAGATCATGGATGTTCTGTACCTTAACTTCATTTACCCACCTTTACTGCATATCCCTCGAAACCCTGACCTACCAAAAATCTAACTGTCTTGAAAGTTCCAAGTTGACCCAGTATCCACGGCCTTTTGGGGGGAAAAGAATTGCAGATTTCTGCTACTCTCCATCTGGAAAAGTGTTTCCTGATTTCGGTCCTGAATACCCTAACTCTAATTTTATGTCCCCTTGTTCTGGATTCCCCCATTGGAGGAGGTAGTTTCTCTATATCTACCTTATTGAATCCTTTTATCATTTTAAACCCCTCGATCAGATCATCCCTCAGTCTTCTACACTAAATGGAATCCTAGCCAGGTTTATACAAGCTGTGCTCATATTCTAGCCCTCAAATTCCTGGCATGATTCTGGTGAGTGTATGTTGCTCCCTCTTCAAGGCCAGAATATCCTTTCTGAGGTGGGAGTCTGGCCAAGGCTGAAGCACAACTTCCTCTCATTTGTCCAACCCCCTTGAGATAAAGAAGACGTTGAATGATTGAATTTGAAAGCGGCCCACTTGAGATAGAGCACAGTTCGATGCCGAGTAAAACTTTGTCTACTCTGTCCAGTAACGTACCTCGGGGCTAACTTCACAAGAGCATTCCTCACTGCGCGAGTATGACATTATTCCCTTTCACACAGTTGCCTTCCCCGTGGCTTTTCTTGAGTTTGATAACCAATTTAGTGCCAATTTGCACTGCATTAGGAGTAGCTGTGCACTGTGAGCCCGTGGCTACTCAGAAACAGATTGCTGCTGTCCAGAATCATTTCACTTAAGGCATCACAGTCAGTACAGAGATGAGGCTTTCATCTTATTAGTCCAGGCTGGATTCAAATGGGGGTTTTAATTTGATATCACCTTTAATAAAAAAAAAAGGGAATGTTAGACACATGTTATGACACTCTACTTACAAAATATGTGTCTATTTCTCACCAGTATTACATTGACTATGGAGACATCATTAAGGAAACACTCAGCAGGACGAGGCAGATTGATAAAATTCAGTGTGCAAAGACCTTGATTCAGAGCTTGAAGCAGGTAAGAACCCCTCATGAATGCATCAGCAGGAGGCAAGGAGCAGCAGCCTCAGGGACCACTGCAACAAGTTTAGTGCTGAGGCACTGACCCATTCCCTAGCTACAACATAACCTAGATCTTAATATTCCTGTCAGTTATCCTTGCTTTGCTCATCATTTTACTTGAATGTTGCTTGAACCTTGCCACTAATATAGCTTCTAACTGGAAAAAGACTCAGCGGAAAGAATTTTTTTTTTTTGCGCAGTGAATTGTTGTGATCTGGAATGCACTGCCTGAGATGGCAGTGGTAGCAGATTCAATAATAACTTTCAAAAGGGAGTTGGATGTATGCTCGAAAAGGAAAAAAAAAAATGCAGGACTATGGAGAAAGAGCAGGGGAGTGGGGCTAATTGGATAGTTCTTTTAAAGAGCCAGTACAGATTCAATAGGCTGAATAGCCTCCTTCTGTGCTGAAAGATTCTATGATTCATATCCTACAACTGGGCTGGCCTGAATTTGCTCCTGGGTTATGATCAACATCAAGGGTGGGATAAATCACAAACGACAACAGGTCTTTGTAACATTTTCTATTTTATTTAAATTAATTCTGGGATATGGGGGTCGCTGGCTAGGCCAACATTCATTGACCATCCTTCGTTGCCCTTGAGAAGGTGGTGGTGAGCCTCCAGCGTACTGTATGGTGAAGGTACCCCTATAAACTCAGGTTGCCAATTATTTCCTTCTGACTAAGTGTTACAGTACTTGCATTTTTTAAAATTTGTGCCCATCTTTAAAGTGTTCTGCACTGTATAAATTAAACAAAAGAAGTCATATAAATCACATTGCCTGAATGGTGCATATTTTTGCAGAGCTCCAGATACTTCAATTCGGTTCTGATTTATAAGTCTATGCTTCTGCCTTGTGGAAATGTTTCAATTTGTGTTGATCTTGGACAGTAATACTTAATTCGCTGATTCAGTCTTTTTGAGTTGTCACCCTGAAACGTCCCTAAGCAGCTATTACAGGACTATAAAAGGCAGCTTGAAGTTGGCATTTGATACTTATGGTTGGAGATTCCCTTCCAGATTTGCTTTGCAACACGTAGGGCAGAGAATCCCATCGGAGTTAAAATTCTGTCTTTCAGACGTTTTTATCTTAGGGTGAGGACTTGGATATTTATTCATTTTTTTTTTTTATTGTTGAAGCTGTTCACTGAGCTGTTGCAAGGCCAAGGTTCCAGTGTGGACAGATGGTCTCAACCCTTCACCAGCATCAAAGATTTGGCCCGGCGTT
This sequence comes from Heterodontus francisci, assembly GCF_036365525.1. Lineage (NCBI taxonomy): Eukaryota > Metazoa > Chordata > Chondrichthyes > Heterodontiformes > Heterodontidae > Heterodontus > Heterodontus francisci. Next base: position 19,744,177 of record NC_090376.1, on the reverse strand, counting down.
TCTCACTGACATTTGGTTTGGACCAGTTGAAAACCAGGGAAGCGATGGCCATGCTGCACAAGTACAACTTATTTTTTCTATTTCCTGGGCCTTGATAGCGAATGTTTGTCCTGTTTTAAGATTTATTTTCACTTCGCCACTTTGCACATCGACTGATCTCAAGCCGCCTCTTTTTTTGACAGACAAGGCATCGAATTTGCCTTCAAAGATGACAATACCAAGGGTAGGAATCAGCCTCCCCCTAATGTGGCTTTCCTGGACATCTTGAGTGAGTTTTCTCCAAAGCTGTTGAAAACAGACAAAAGGACTGTGTAAGTGAATGATTATTCCAAATTTACAAATGGGACACTACAACCCACTCTCTCTATTTTTGAAGTAACATAGTCATCCCATCAGTACATAGAATTACATCGAATGTACGGCACAGGAACAGACCATTCGGTCTAACCAGTCCATGCTGGTGTTTATGCTGCACTCGAGCCAAAGCACACTACTGACTTTTCTAACTATTTAATTACAGTCATCCTTTATATGCCTTTTTAAATAAATTATTTGGTCAGAATACTCTGTGTTTACTTATTTAGATCTGCTTGGTTGCCAAGACATCTACTTTGAACTAACAATCTTATGTGAGTGATGTAACTGAAAACTCGTAAACAAAGGTCATATCTTACAAAAGCAGATACGATCCTGAGCTTTATAAGTAGAGGCATAGGGATAGAAATTTGTCTTGGCTGTTATATACTTGAATGGGAAATAATTAAAGGGCTATAGGGAAAGACCGGACTGGCATGGACAGGATGGATCAAACAGCCTCCTTCTGTACTGTATGACTCTAGAGAGCGGAATGTACCACCTCTGAAAGTTTTCTGCCATCGGGACAAAAACTGGGTCCTGACCCAACGTTGTTGGCTGGCCACAGAGCTTCGTGATCATACGGGAGGCGGCCAATCAAAAGGCTGCCTCTGCGTTGGCCATCCAATTAAGGATGGCGGGCAGGTTCCCGAGGCAGGAAGCCAATCAGAGAGTCTGAAGCTGTGGATGATCAGCAGCCCCACTGGGAGCAGTGAGAGCTGCTGATGCAGATAGGGAATAGTGAGAATCCCTCACGGTGGAGGTGCTCTCTGAAGACTTCTGCAAATAAAAAAATAAAGAAAGGCCATAGCTGCCACGGCTGTGAACTTCTCATCCCACTGACTCCGGGATGGGGGGATTTAAACAAGGCGTCGATGGCCCCCTGGCCTGCATCTCCAGGTACCGGCCAGGGTTCAGCTTCAACAGAGGGACTGTCCATCATCGGAAAGATCCCAGTGGCAGCAGCTTCTTGCCTCCAATTAATCCCTACAGTGGCCCTAATTGGCTACCCGCTGCTGCTGGGCAGATTGCCACTGCCACGTTGACCCCACCTCCGGCAAGAGCACTCGGAACAGGGAATGAGCCGGGGAGCTGAGCCAATGCACTATCTTCAAATTTTCCTCCAGGTCCCACTTCCAAACCTGCCTCTGCGGGACCAGGGAGATTTCAACCTATGATTCTAACGTGAATCTTGTGGTAGCTTAAGCTTTCTGTGGTTGTGTTGGTTCTGCCATTGATTTGGTTCACTGCATTCCAGTTCAGAGATCAGAATCCTTGTTTCAGAGTAGCTCATACCTTGTATACAATGCCAGGATCATGCCCTCCCAAGCCGGGTATAGCACAGATGAAACACATCACAAAACTACTACAAACCTGTACTTACTCCAAGTGTGACTTTTTCATCAGCTATTCTTCAAGCTCTTTGAGTGAAAGTGTCAGGCTAGTGCTGAATTGTGAACAGTCTTGTAGTATGAACCAATGTCCACCAGTTTATTGAAACTGACCACGACGATTTTCCATGAATTGGGGCATGATTCTAACTCAGGTCATGTAGAAATAAGGACTGTATGCTAACCCTACTGGGTCACCTTGTCCTCAAGGTGGAGTTTAGATTTGAGGTTGAATATCAGTCAGATACTGTAAAATGACAAGAATTACTGTGGAATAAGTATAGGTTTCAGATGCAACCTCTGTGACATGAAATAGCTGCTTTCTTCTAACACATCTCTTCAGTGGTTTTCCTCATTCAAATGAGTCCCATTTTCTACTCAGATACAATTATCTGGAGAGGTTTGTAACAGACCAGATGACAGCAGAGAGTGGAGAGGAGTGGCTTCCGCTGATTTCATACAGAAGGTCCTTGTTGGATTGCAGGGATGATGACACACTCTCGACAAGCAGCAGTGACTGGAGTGCACAGTCTCCAGTACAACCAAAATCCAAAGTAACGTGTCTAAAAAGGAGACTGCAAATTGGTAAGCGGCAAATGCATGGTGCTAAACGGTCTTCATTCTCCCTTCCTTCTTAATGTGTTAAAATTCTCATCTGGTTCTAATTCATTCTGCCCAAGGCTCCAAAACATGTAATTCCTTATCTTCCTTAATCTGCCCTTCCTCCGACAACTGACAGATTTTAAACCCCAAGTTTAACATCACCTTTATCATCAGCTCTTGACTTACTGTGGCTCAGTGGATAGCACTCTCACCTGAGTCAGAAGCTTATGGGTTCAAGTCCCACTCCAGAGACTTCAGCACATAATCTAGGCTGACACTCTAGTGCAGTACTGAAGAAGGTGCTACCTTTTGGGTGAGAACGTAAATTGAGGCCCTGTCTGCCTGCTCGGTGGATGTAAAAAGGTCCCATGGCATTATTTTGAAGAAGAGCAGGTGCGTTCTCCCTAGTCTCCTGGCCAATATTTATCGCTCAGTCACCATCACTTTGCCCATTATCACATTGCTATTTGTGGGAGCTTGCTGTGTGCAAATTGGCTGCCGTGTTTCCTGCATTACAACAGTAACTGCACTTCAAAAGTACTGCTTCGGCTGTAAAGCGCTTTGGGATGTCCTGAGGCCGTGAAAGACGCTATATAAATGCAGGTTTTTCTTTCCTTCCCTCATTTTTCTTCTTGCTTCTTTAAACGTGATGATGTGCTGTGCCTTGGAGTTGTCCACTTGGAGTTGAAAGAGAACAAATGCTGATGGAGGGGCACCAGCACTGCAACCCCACACCCATAAGCAAAAGACTGGACCGACTAACTTCTTTCACCCTGTAATTAATTGTCTCTTCAATGCAATCTATTTTTTATGGTGGAGGTCAAGGAGGTGACAGTTGGTTATTGGACTGCTTGATTGAGAGCTTCCCCGGTAACTGTTTAGCAAGTAAATTGTTCATGAGAATACGTAGGGTACACAGGAGGATCAGTGAGTCACTTAAAGATTACGCAAAAAGAGAAACATTGTGGAAGGTGGGATTGGGGTCGGGGAAGGATCCAGGTAGATCAGTGAATTCCACTATTGATCTCATTTATATACAGGGTTGATAGCGTGCTCAGAGTGCAGCATCAGCACACACAGATGCTACATGCGCCAAAGAACAAGTAAGGTGACCTTGGTGGACATCATGAGGTCAACTCACTTGCATAAACTTTCTGGCACTCCAGACACATTGCTCTTGACACACTAGGGAGTCACGGAATGGCTGCCAGATGCCTGCTGTGCACTGGGCAATCCTTTGATGTGCAAGGAGAAGCAAGAGGCACCAGGCAAAAGGCAGGCAAGCTTGATCTTGTTTCTCTCCTCTAATGGTAAATTCTCCTTCGGCACCCATTCCGAACTGATGCCTTTCTATTATGGGGTGACCATCTAAACCTGCACTGAACTCAGAGAGCTGGAGTGTCCAACTGATGCACAGACTCCCATTTCTTTCACATTTTCTGCTTATATAAGGGCATGTCGAGCACCTTGAGGCGTATTTAAGGCTTTCATACCTGATAATATGGAGAGCCAGTGCCCATTCCAGTTCAGTTATTACCTGCCTTTATTTCTGAGCTCAAAGAGCTGCTGAGCCCAGCTGTATAAAGATATATATCTTCTGTTAATATAACAATTATTAATTCTTCATTCCTATTGATAGACATGGCTAAAATGTGCCCAAATTCAATGCATTTCCTTTCTGCAGGAATCCCATCGATCAGCATACTAATTCTTGACATGGAAGTAATTTCTTAAAGCCATAGATATTGCTAGCACTGATTCCGACTCCAAGGTTACAATGTGTTATGACAGGATCTGGATATTAGAGATTTTCTCTCAGTAACACCAAGGAATAATCCTAGTAACAATGGTAGTATTTAAAATATATCTACTGGTGAAACAGTATATTTTTGCTATTTTCTTTGCAGAGGACAGTGTTAGTAACTCAGGACTGAATGAACAGCAGAGTGTGAAGATCCCGCCCAGTTTCTTGAACCCTCGGTTGACCTCCACAGTACTGAGAGAGAATAAGAAACGGGAGAGTCGCACGAGGGAGCATCCATTGGAAAAGGATGGGATGCAGTCAGTCTACAGGTACATTGATGTTTCTAACTTGCTTTTTTTTATTCTCCTTTTTCCCTTCCAGTTTCCTTTCATATCTCTTCCCTCCTGAAGGCTGGGATACAGTTTCAGGGATGCAATCTGTTTCTCGGGTGCCTCTGGAATTGACTATTCCAATGCACTCCTGGCTGGTCTCCCACATTCTACTCTCAGTAAACTTGAGGTCATCCAAAACCTGCTGTCCATGTCTTAACTCGCACCAAGTCCCGTTCCCTTATCACGCCTGTGCCCGCTGACCTTTATTGGCTCCCGGTCAAGCAACATCTTGATTTTAAAATTCTCATCCTTGTTTTCAAACCCCTCCATGGCCTCGCCCCTCCCTATCTCTGTAACCTCCTCCAGCCCACAACCCTCCAAGGTATTTGCACTCCTCTAATTCTGGTCTCTTGTACATCCCTGATTCTAATCACTGCATCATTGGTGGCCACGCCTTCAGTTGCCCAGGCCCCAAGTTCTGGAATACCCTCCCTACACCTCTCTGCCTCTGTACCTCACTTTCCTCCTTTAAGACATTCCATAAAACCTACCTCTTTGACCAAGCTTTTAGTCATCTGACCTAATATTTTCTTTTGTGGCTCAGTGTCATTCTTTGTTTAATAATGATCCTATAAAACACCTTGGAATGTTTTATTACATTAAAGGCACTATATAAATATAGATTGTTGTGGTTGTTGTTGTTAGAGTCATAGAGTCATTATTACACAGTGGCCAGTGTTCATGTGTCAGTTTGGACTGTGATTGGCAGCAGGTTATCTTTATTCTTTTACTTTCTCCCCTTCACTCTTGGAATTGCTGCTTTTTTCAGCTATGGTTTTGTTCCACTCTAATACCTTGTGTTGCAACCGAGTCTGTAGGAGTGCACTGTCTTTCTCTAGTTCCACTTCTCCATAGGTCACAACATATATTTAAATGTTTTACCCAGTTACCGATACGGCCAATTATAGACTTTATCTATTCTAGTTTTAGAGAAAAATTCGCCAACTAGGTTTCTTTAATAAGCAACAAAATTATTAAATTATTATAAAACAAGACTCATTCAATAAAGATACAAAGCTTATTAACACACAGGTTGAAATATGAAAGTATAAATATATTTCCTTCTAAGTAACCCAACACACACAAAACACACACAGCTTTCTCTGCACAGATCAACTTTACAAAAACAAAAATACTTTGGCCAAATACTTGTTCATTCTTGAAGTAAAAGGATGAGATATGGATTGTTCCATATGGATCTTTGGTCTGGTGTCCAGGTACACATAGCCAGGTGTCACTAGACACATGCAGTGGTCACTGGGTTCTTTTCAGAAGCAGTTCATTCAGGAGATGTCGAGAGAAAGTCTTGCAGAAGCTTCTCAGGAGAAATACTGCATCAATTTCTCCAGTTCTCACTAAAATAAAAGCAAAATACTGCGGATGCTGGAAATCTGAAATAAAAACAAGAAATGCTGGAATCACTCAGCAGGTCTGGCAGCATCTGTGGAAAGAGAAGCAGAGTTAATGTTTCAGGTCAGTGACCCTTCATCGGGTTCTGATGAAGGGTCACTGACCCGAAACTTTAACTCTGCTTCTCTTTCCACAGATGCTGCCAGACCTGCTGAGTGATTCCAGCATTTCTTGTTTTTATCTCCAGTTCTCACACTGGATTCTCAGGGTTTCTCAAAGAGGTGGAACACGATGAGCTGGTTGCCTCTCTCTCTTATTAGGCTTACACCCCAACTGAACTCCAAACAATATCCAAAAATGAAAACAACTCTTGACCACCATAAATCTAGACATGTCACTTCTCTGTAAACAACTCCAATAGTGAGCAAAGCTCCTGCTGTTTACTTAGCTTAAGACATGTGACTTCCAGTAAGTGTTTGTTTATAAACAAAGCCCCAACTGTCCTTCCAGTGACCTTTTTAAAAAAAAACAATTCCAGCCTTTCCTCAGGTATTTCCACAGTCTTTTGAATACGAGTCCTCAAAAATATTAAAAATGGAAGCACCTTTATAACACTTGGGCAAGAGCTCAATCTTCATGATTGGGCCTAACTAATTTGAGTCAAGGAGGTCTGTATTGTCAATTTGGAGGTGCATAGGAGCAGTACTGCTTAAGTAAAATATACTCAGAGATTAACTTTGAAATGACAGACTATTTATTGGCTGACGAGCACAATTGAAGTGGGTGTTTGCAGGTATGGTAGCATAGTGGCTTTGTTTCTGGACTGGTATCCAGAGGCCTGGACCAATAATCCAGAGAGGTGAGTTCAAATCCCACCATGGCAGCTTGGGGAATTTAAATTCAGTTAATAAATCTGGAATAAAAAGCTAATTTCAGTAATGGTGACCATGAAACTATCAGATTGTTATAAAAACCCATCTGCTTCATTAATGCCAATTAGGGAAGGGAACTTGATGTCTTTACCCAGTCTGTCCTATAGGTGACTCCGGACCCACAGCAATATGATTGATTCTTAACTGCCCTCTAAAATGGCCTAGCAGTTGTATAAAAACTGGTAAGAAAAGCTATGACCCACACAGTCTATAGTAGTTCAAGAAGGCGGCTCACCACCACCTTCTCAAGGGCAATAAATTCTGGCCATGCCTATGGTGTCCACATCCTGTGAATGAATAGAAAAAAAGTTGCAAAGAACATCGTGTACAGTGCTATGTTTAATCATTTAGTTGAAGAATCCCATAAATGGAGGACCCTGTAGTTAGATGCCATTGAAGGGATACTCAATATTCAAATTAGTCAGTTTTTTAAGGACAGGAGTAAAAGTCAGTTCAGCTTTGGTATTTTGGCATTAACTGTCGAGAAGGCATTCAGCCCTGGATGTTTGGAAAAGAGTGCTCATTCATTGGTGGGTTTGGATGAATCAGAGCATGCTTCATCCACCAATTAGAGAACAACTTTCAGCAATTCTGGGAAGTTCAAAATGCTGCAACCAGCTGCAGAAAAGTCATCAAGTTCAGAGAGTGAGCGCCAGCGGAAATTTGGAAAAGGAGGAAGATCTCTTTTCCCTGATTTTCACCAAGATGCCAATACCAGTGGTGGAGGTGATGAAAAAAGCCATTGTGGTGATAGAGCAGGCAGTGATGGAGCAGACTGAAACTGGGGAGCGGACAGCGGATGGAACCAGAACGGATTGTGCTAATTCTGCGGCCAGAATTGCAGCATCTAAAACTGGGATTGAGAGCAAAGGGAGTTTTTTGTTTTAGCCCACTCACTACAGTGACATGACGTCCTGCTCCAACAGGGTGGAGAATTCTAGTCTATTATGACTATACCCATTTAGTCTCCTGAGGGAGAGTTCTGTATCAATACATTCTGAGTGCCAAAGATAATCAAGTTAAGCGCCATCCATTCACACCTCCAATGTTCAATTCTGGCCTTCACTACTACATCCAGCAATTCCCTCCCTCACATGGCAACTGGATGACAAGGACAGTGATGAAATTCTTAACTATTTGAAGGGGAGGAGAGACTTTCTGGCAATGAACTAAGTGTTGGTATCACAGCTGATGCAACTCTGACTACTGCCCTTATTGCAGATAAGAGGAGTGACTTATTGATGTTCAACGCAATTTCTACTCTAGCTCATTCTTTTCCCAGGATGTCAAAACTCCCCGCCTATGATCTGCAAGATTTCAAAGCCCAAGTTTGCCATCATCTAGCCAAGACTGGTTGATTTACCTCATCTTCTCTCCTACTCTTTTCATCTTTAATGGTATTATTAGCCTTGGGTATTATAAGCCTTCACCTGTGCTTACTTCTCTTAATAGCAATAATAACAGACTAGGCAGACATGAATAAGTCCTTATGCTTAGCTAGCTGGCACATTGACGTTAATTAATCTGACATTGTGCAGGTTTTATGAAATTTATTTTATTCTTTCATTTGATGTAGGCATCACTGGCTAGGCCAGCATTTATTGTCCATCCCTCAGTGCCTTTGAGAAAGTGGTGGTGAGCTGCCTTCTTGAATTGCTGAAGTCTATCAGGTGTAGGTACAGCCACATTGCTGTAAGGGAGGGAGATCCAGGATTCTGACCCAGCGACGGTGAAGGAATGGTGATATATTTCCAAGTTAGGATGGTGTGTGACTTGAAGGGGAACTTGCAGGTGGTGGTTCTCCTATCTGCCTGCTGCCCTTGTTCTTGTAGGTGGTAGAGGTTGGGTGTTTGGAAGGTGCTGTTGCTGCAGTGTATCTTGGTACACACTGCTGCCACTGTGCGCCAATGGTGGAGGGAGGGATTGTTTAAGGTGGTAGATGGGGTGCCAGTCAAGCAGGCTGCTTTGTTCTGGATGGCGTTGAGCTTCTTGAGTGTTGTTGGAGCTGCACCCATCCAGGCAAGTGGAGAATATTCCATCACACTCCTCACTTATGCCTCGTAGATGGTGGACAGGCTCTGGGGAGTCAGGAGCTGAGTTACTCGGTGCAGAATTCTCAGCCTCTAACCTGCTGTTGTAGCCACAATATTTATATGACTGATCCAGTTAAGTTTCTGGTCGATGGTAACCCCCAGTGTTATGCTAGTGGGGGATTCAGTGATGGTAATGCCTTGAATGTCAAGGGAAGATGATTAGATTGTCTCTTGTTGGAGATCATTATTGTCTGGCACTTGTGTGGCATGAATGTTCCTTACTACTTACCAGCCCAAGCCTGAATGTTGTGCAAGTCTTGCTGCATGCAGGCACAGACTGCTTCAGTATCTCAGGAGTTGCGAATGGTACTGAACACTGTGCAATCATCAGCGAGCATGCCCACTTCTGACTTTATGATAGAGGGAAAGTCATTGATGAAGAAGCTGAAGATGGTTAGGCCTAGGACACTACACTGAGGAACTCCTGCAGTGATGTCCTGGGGCTGAGATGCTTAGCCTCCAACAACCTCAACCATCTTCCTTTGTGCAAGGCCTGACTCCAACCATGTGGTGAGTTCTCCCCCCCCCCCCCTCCCTCCAATTCCCATTGACTGAACTTTTGCTAGGGCTCCATGATGCCACACTTGGTCAAACCTTGCCTTGATGTTAAGAGAAGTCACTCTTGCCTCAGGAATTCAGCTCTTTTGTCCATGATATCATCACTTACAGCAGTGGCCCTGTTTTTACAGTCAGAGGTGAAGGAACGGCGCTCACCATTCATCTCACTGACAGCAGCCCACAGAATTTTTGCGGGCTTTTGAGTTTGCTGTCATAAAGGGGTCTGAACCAGCACAGTGCCCTCTACAGGACATCTGTGGCACCTGTAAGTAGGGCATGAGGCAGCAAGGCTCGTCAACCAATCTGATTGAAGAATCTTCACCGAGAAATGCAGAGTTTAAACTAGGAAATATAAATTAGATTTAAATTATGTACAGAAAGCGAAAGAAAGATTGGAAAAGAAAGATGGGATTGAGAGAGAGGAGATAAAAGAGACAGACAGAAAAAAGTTTTAAAAAATTGTTCAACTTTAAAAAAAAAATCTCCATCATTAATTAAATTCTTAAGAAATGAGAGTCTACGCCTAAAAATAAATTTTCAGGGCCAGAGAGGCTGTTTGGCAGTGATTATCATTTATCACTCTGTTAGAAAGTCAGTTATTCCTGAATGCAGCCCTAACTTTTTTTAGTGTGTTTACTGGGTAACGAGTGGCTAAGTATCACAACTTCATGTCGTTGTGTTGATTTCAGTGCCAAGTCTGTCGGTGAGGACTGTTATATCCCAGCCTGTGGTGGAGCGAGGTATCTGAAAGCAACTTACGGATTTCAATGTTAAAATGTGCACTAAAAGTTGCTGTCCGATTTACTCTATAACAGCGAGCACTGATAGCCTCGCTGTTATTCTCAATAGAAACTTCAGGCCACTGTTTATCAATTTATTTTGAAAGTGAAACTAAAATGTCTGCATATCTACTGATTGTAAGTGTACTAAAGCACAATGAACTCTTTTTTTTTTAAGTGAGTATGGAAAAACAACGGGAAGTATGGATAGACTGGCGGAAGAAGATAAAACTAAATTAGCTGAGGCTGACTTTGATGATTTGAATGAAATATTGGATATTGATAATGACTGACACAGACCTGGTAAGTCCCAGAATGAGTCTATTTTTTTTTGCCAATGGCTTTGCAACCATTGATTGAAAAGCGAAGGTGGATGTTCTAAAGTAAAACTAATATTTACTCTTGCAATAAAATTGCAGTGTATATTGCAGCAATTTTGTTTTGAAACGATATTGCAATATCTCTTTCATGATTTTTGTGGGAAAGGCTGTAAATAATTGCGTGATTACATTTCCTGAATGATTGTTTACAGATTGAGCTGATTTTGAAATTGGTTGTCTGCTTGGACAGCGATGAAATAAAACTGAGAAAAACGCATACTGGAATGAAATCTTGACTAGTAATTTCTGTCATTTTGATCTAAATTTACAAGAGGTTTTAAATAGCCTATTTCACATTAATTTTTTTGTGCTAATCAAAGGTGAGTGATGCTGGCATTGAGGAATTTGAGGCACCTAGGTTCAGCCTCAGTCTTTCAGATGAGGCATTAAATGGAGACCCTGTCTGCCTTCTCAGGTGAATGTAAAAGATCCCATTGCACAACTTTGAAGAAGAGCAAGGGTGTTCTCCCCGGTGTCCTGACCAATATTTATCCAACGTCTAAAGGCTAAAAAGGGCAATCATGACTGCACCAGTTTTAATTCAGTTTAATTTCCAGCACCAGCCACTCTGTGGTGTCTCTGATTAAGATTGCTTGTTAGTGCTGAACTGGAATCATATGAACATAGGCTGGAATTTTACGCACCCCCCCCCACCGCCCCAAAGAAGTGGGCTGGAGGTGGGGAGAGATGTAAAATCGAGTTGGGTGGGGGGGTAGGGTGCCATTCCTGTCACCTACGAGCCTCCGCTGCCATTTTACAAGCAGCAGGGAAGGTTGAAAACAGCCTGTCCTTCTCAGGCCAATTGAGGCCCTTAATTGGCCAATTACTTTCCAATTAAGGGCCTCCTCCTGCTATTTTACAAGTGGCGACCAGAAACTTCATCACTTGTGCAGGCCACCTTGCGGGCCTGGGTTGAGGGTCCTCCTGATCGGGTACCCTGTGCCCCACAGAGGGTTCTCCCCCAGCAACACAGATTGCACCCGCTGGAGCACCAACACCCTTCCACTGTTCCCAGTGGCGCTGCTGGGACTGAGGAATTGCCGGCCCGCTGATTGGTCAGCAGCTCTTGGAGGTTGGAAGTCCTGCCCAGGGCCAATTAAGGGCCTGGGCCATGTAAAATTACTGCAGTGGTTCCAAGCTCAGCAGAGGCAGGCTCGCTTCTGCCACATAAAATACCGGCTACAGGAGTTGCTCGATGTAAAAAGCTCAAGGCCCATTTAAATCACCATTCTGGTAGTCACTTGATACAATGATAATGGAGGCGTTGACCAATCATAGCAATCAATTAGTCTACAACAGACCCAGAAAATGTAATGAAGGAAACCACAGTGGTGGGGAACTTTGGAACTGTAAGTCCAAAGTCACTTTATTCTTCCCATGCATGCTTCATGGTCAGTGTTGTGCTGTTGGCCAATTCCACTGGGCTGAGCTTTTAGAAGTTAATTTTGTGACGTTGAGGTGAGGGATCTCAGTACTGGGGACCAGAACAATTTCCCATTTTTGCCACTCAGTTTCAGCATTAAAATTCCTGTTTATAACTTGGAACAAGCATGTCGTCAATTCGACAAGCATCTGCACTGCTTCAACATACAGCCCCAGCTATTTTAACTGTTGGGCTTAGTTGACATAGCCCAGGTCCAACTCCGGCGGGAATAACACAAAGCCCATCTATGAAAAGGGAGCGAATGTGGTAAGAGCCTGCTGCTGGTGACAGCTTAATATTCTGCCACTAATGATGGAGCAGTAAGTAGGGGAGGGCAACTCAAGAGGATAGCACAGGATACGGGAATGGGACGTAGGACTGGAAATGATTGCACAGGTGGCAGGTGGGGTTCGATGCCATAACGGAGACCAGGAATTTCAATTCTCAGTGGGTTGAGGATAGGTAGCTTTTGGAATTCCACACAGACAGGTACTGTGGGTAAGACAGTTTTCATGCTAGCAGCAGAATTTTGGACAAGAGATTTTAAAGGGCGGAGCTTGGGAAGCTGGCTTGAAAAGTGTTGTAGAAATTGAGCCTAGGAGTCACAAAAATTCAGATGTGTTTCAGCAGTGGGAAGCAGCGTTGTGTAGTTCTTGTTAATGAATAGGATAAGGGCCCGAGTTGTAACCCAATTCTCTTATAAATCTTTTGGGCTTTGCCTCGTCATTTATTTTATGCTCCATTCCATGTTTCACCTTGATATAGGACCTGCTGTAACAAATGACACTACTTAAGTTTATACACAGCCAGACATACGCACGTTAATGCAGTAAAGCATCCCAAGGCGCTCCATAAGAGCGATTATCAGATAGTATTTGATGCCGAGCCACATAGGGAGATATCAGGGCCGCTCACCAAAAGCTTGGTCCAAAAGGTAGGTTTTAAAGACTGTCTTAGCGGAAGAAAGAGAGGCAGAGAGGTTCGGGGAGGGAATTCCAGAGTTGAGAGTCTTGGCAGATGAAGGCTTAGCCGCTAATGGTGGAGAGATTAAAATTGGAGATGCTCAAGAGGCCAGAATTGGAGGAGCACAGAGATCTCAAAGGATTATAGGGCTGAAGGAAATTTCAGAAATAAGGAGAATGCTTAGAGCACAAGGGCAATATTATAAAGGTTAAGAACACTTTAACAATATGTCAGTAATAGATTACTATCGTTACTTCTATAGGATCCAATGAAGTGAATTATCCCAAGGCAATGGGAGACTTTCTGCACTGACCCTCTCATCAAAAGAATTCAAAGAACATTATAAGCTCTTTAGAGAACATTTTCATTGGAGAATTTGGAAAACAATGTAAACCAGTTGCTGATAATGTTGCAGTATCCAGGAAGAAAACACAAGAAGTTTACCGTGCGGAGTGCCACCTCAAGAGTGAAAGTAGTACATACTCCTGGCCATCATTAGTTCTTTGAGGACCAATTATTTTCTGCAGCTTGCATAACAAGAACTTATTTCTCCGTCACAAAAAAGTTTGAAAATGGCTCAATGTACAAGTGTAATGTATAATTAAAACAGAAAATGCCAGACATACTCAGCAGATCTGGCAGCATCTGTAGGAGAGAAACAGAGTTAACATTTCGTATCGATGACCTTCTATCAGAACAGAACATCCGCCGTATTTTGCTTTTGTATAAGTGTAACGTGTAGTTCACTGTTGAGGTACACAGACCAGGACAGGTTTAGGTATGATCCCCTGGTCTGTTCAGAGTTACTTGATTTCAGTGGTGTGTAAGCTATAGCTGGCCATGAATACTGTGCAGACATTCATTGTTTGGCTTTGACCATGAAGGATGGGGACTTAGGTCAAGAAATGAAAAGCTGCCATTGCCTATGCTATCACATTTCATCACTTTTAGGAAAGTAGTAGGGAAAAAATGAGAAAAAAATGCCATGCAATTTAATGAAATGTCAAAGTCTAGTTAAGTATTTTATTAAGAATTTACAAATCATTAACTCAATGTCAACCAGGAAAATGTGATTAAACTCAATCCAGATGCTAGCAGCTAATGTTAAAATTACAACAATCTACTTTCTGTAAACCTGATATGCACAACATAAGGCTTGTGGCCAAGTATCATTGCTCACGGTAATGTATGATCTGGTGCAGCAGGGTCTGTCAATCAATTCCATACATTTTAAACAATATGGTAAATATGAAGCCCTCCCCATCAGTGGGTGTTTCAAGCCTGGGATCTACTGATGCCCCTTCCCCTAATTCCGCTGAGCTTCTCAGAATAATGAGTTATGAACAGCTAGTAGGAGGTGAGAGAGAAAGAAATAAATTAAGGTAATAGGAAGATAGTCAGGAAGAAAGTGACTGGTGCAGAAAGCCAGAAGAGGAAAAGAGAAGTAGACTGAAAGGAAAACATGGGTAGAAAAAAGAAACCACAGAGTGAAACTACATTATAAATGATCAAATTAGGCCTCAGAAATCAGCTGTCAGAACAAAGAATTTTTTCTTTTAAGAATGATTGACAAAGGTATTTTTTACCAGCATTGTACAGATTCCTGGTATATTCAGAGTTATCAGTACAATAGCCTAGTTGCTATAGTACTGGACTAGCAACAGAGGTCATGAGTTCAAATCCCACCATGGCAAATTATGAAATTGAACTGAAGAAATCTGGCATCAGGAAAAATCTTTTGAACTGTTGTTAAAAACCCAAACTGGGTCATTTAACATTTTTCAAGAGAGGTTACTGCCTCGATCTGGCCTATGTGGTTAACTCTTAATGCCCTCTGAAAGTGGCCAAGAAAATAATTGCTATGAGCTTCATTAATAAGAAATGTATCAACAACATCTTAAGGAACTGCCTGGGTTAAGAAAAGAGCAATCTTAGCCCGGTCGACACTACAAAGTCCTCCTCACCAACATGTATTGACCGGAGCTCAAGTTGGGAGGGCTGTCCCACAGACTGGCCAAGCAACAGCCTGCTGTTGTTATACTCCCAATCATATCTTCCAGCCAAAATCCCAGACTCTTCCATCACCATTCCCAGGTATTGCCTGTTCCTCATTGGGGGCATAGTGATCAGTCAGGTGAGATTGGCTCTGGGAGTTCTCAGTATTGACTGCATGAAATCTCAGGTCAAAGAAAATCAGACAAATCTGCCCCCCTTCCCCCAATTACTACATCAGTAATCTTCCATGTTGAACATCATGTGGAGGGAAGCAGGCCACAGAATGTAAATCTAAACTTCCAGTCTGTCTCTTTTCATGGTTCAGGTGAATTGATCTATGGCACTATTTGAAGAGCAAGTTTCTTTATTGCTCCCTCACCAACACCATCAAATTAATTGGTAATTCATCCCCTTGCTAATTGTAGGATTTTGCTGTGTGCAAAACTGGCTGTCATATTAGCTTACGTTAGCAACAGCCATCAAGCAACATCCTTCAATGGTGCACTGGAATGACAGCAGAGATGAAATGCTCGGGCTAGGTGTGGCAACGGAACGAACATTTTAAACAAGGCATTTTAGAAACCTGAAATATGTGATAATGCACTATATAAGTGCATGTCCTTTTTATAACTTGAACCCTCAATAAGTCCTTTTGGCTATTGCACTCAGACGTCTTTTGAGAGCATGGCCTCACACAGCACAGTAAAATTATCAAAACCTCAGCCAGGTTATTAGAGCAACTTAAAAAAAAAAAATCACATTTTCAACTCCATTTTCTTTTGTTTTTAATTCAAGTTGTGGCTGTATGCTGCATGAATACCTCTCCAAGGTGTAACGTGTGACATGGGCCTGAGGCTACTGTCCCCAATAAATTAGAATAAAATAGCCATGCACTGCCTCAAGCTGTGCATTAAATATCTCCCCTGCCTCCTCATTAAGAGCACAATTCAGGCCTCAATGTTGGAAACTGAGTAGTGGTTGGGGAGGTGGGAAGTGGGCAGAATTTGACACATTATTTACATAGAACACGATGTGTGGAGATGCATGGGCAATAGCATCAGTCTCAATATAACATTATGCTGGGCTTGGCCTGCATCTGTGGATTTTTAAAAAAATACAGAAACTGAATGAAAATTAATCTATGTGGTCAGAGCCAAAATGAAATCTTCCTTTGCTTCAAAATAGAGGACAGACATAAGGATTAATGGATTCAACACAGGCTTAAACTCAGAGAGGAGATTGAAGCGAGAGTTTAGATTAAATTACTTTATAATAAGAGGGTGGTGACAATTTGAGAGAGTCTGCCCAGTGAGGCAGATGGTATTAGCAAATTCAAGAGGGACCTGAATTGATAGAAACAGTGATTGAGGGGTATGAAGACCTGGAGTGGCATTTATGATTTTATGGAGAATTTTGGGCCCACATAGCTAGACCACAATGGTCTCTTCCAGGCTTGTACATGCTCAGCCTTCATTTTCACCATTTTTCTTTTTGCCCTTGAGCCCTACACCTCTGCTGCAGTTTAATATTATAACCATGAACAACTCAGGTATTTAAACTTCATTATATTTTGCATTACAGCAAGGAAATGCTACCTCACTCCTCAAAAGAACGTATAGACTAAAACAACAACAAAAAAAAGTGAGATTGGTAGGCCAGTCTGTTGAACAGACCTTTTGTGGAACTAAAACAGGACATGTCCAGCAAAACAAAAGAAGTTGGAACCAACAAAACAGGTGTTATTTGTTTCTCAATATTTGGTAAAATGCACCAATCAACAAACATTGCAAGGAAGCTCTTTACTTTGGCATTCCCAAAGGAAAATCATGAGCTGGGAGGGGGTGAGCAATTTTAGTATGTGCTGGCAATGAGAAAATCTCCATGTGTTCTTTCATATGTAAAAATGAACCAGGTGTAAATACTATTGTAAGCATTCACAGTTTTACATTTAAAAAGACTTTATGTTAAATTGTTAAAATGGCAGCAGCCAGTGTTTTTACTTTTTGTACACTAGGACTGATACAGTCAAGTCCTGTTAAAAGGTCAGTGGATGCTCTACTGTGCTGGATAAATAATAGTTTCACAAAGTTAGCAGAGAATTGCACTGACTAGATTGCTAATAGTGAAAAATCAATATAAAAATATGATTCTTCATTAAGTAGAGAGCATGAAATGCAATGTATTGTAGTGAGTACAGCAAAATTATTTAGTGGTTTTGTTCCTCTGTAAGGATCTAATTAAGTTTAGTGTTTTTGTGAAACAATTTCTGCTTTGCACAGACAGTATAAATCGGGAGTCAGAGACTGATCCAGCTCCAGGGTAAAAGAGACTCTGTGAAGGGGTTACTCTCACTCTGCTTTGGTTTGACGTTGGATGCAGTCAGTGTAAATCCAGTGCAGGGTCAAACCTGGTTTGAAAAGTGTTCAGGGGTTTCAGAGACATGGATACTTTACAAATGTGCCTGACCATAAAAGTTTAGAGAACTGGGATTTTTCCTTCCCTGCTCTCTAAACAGCAGCACTAACTGGGTATTTATCAAGGCATGTGCACAGTTCGCTTCTAAATCGTTAAAATTCCAGCTGGAGCAGAATCAAAGATCTGTAAACAAGGCCTACTTGCCTGGAATCCAAACTGCACCCACTAATAGACACCCAGTAGCTGCAGTGGAAATATATATTGATTACAATTTTCCTGGATCTATATAGTTGATTGGTCTTCCTGTCTGCTTTATTCTACATCATACTTACCAGGATTGTATTTCTTGCTTAAATCAGATTTTAAAATATTAAATATTTACACTTCTTTCAAAAATTGCATTTTAAACAAACATTTGTTTATGCTTTAAAAAAAGGTGCTGGTTTGAAAGCAATATCTGCTGAGGGTGGCACAAGG
The DNA here is from genome assembly GCF_036365525.1 of Heterodontus francisci. Classification (NCBI taxonomy): domain Eukaryota; kingdom Metazoa; phylum Chordata; class Chondrichthyes; order Heterodontiformes; family Heterodontidae; genus Heterodontus; species Heterodontus francisci. Next base: position 19,726,328 of record NC_090376.1, on the reverse strand, counting down.
CCAGCAGACATGGATCATATCTTCAAAAAGCTCACGCTAATAAAGTACCTTTTTAAAATAGCATTTTGCACCTATTGTAGTTAAACTGCAGCCAGCGTGAAGGCAAAGCACTTTCTTCGGGATGTTGTCCCACATGACTTTGAAATGTTGGAATTTGGGCCTTGGCAACTTAACATTACAGTTTGGGTTCACAAGACTGGCCACACCATTGTCTCAATCAATGGGACTTTCCTTGTGTGGTTCTATTCATACCTATGTAATTACAGCACATTTCCAGGACTGGTCTCTCTTTGCTCCTTCACACCATCACCACAAATGCTCCCCCAAGGATCCATCCTTGCCCTCCACCCTTGTGTTGTTTTTCTATATACTGGCCCTCAGCAAGATTATTTATTGGCATTGAGTCAACTTTCATACGCATGCTGATGACACCCAATTCTACCTCCATCACATCTCTCTGCAACCTCCTTGCAGTCCAACATCAGCTTGTGGGTGAATCACAACTTCTTCCAGTTCAACATTGGGAAGACTGAAGTGATCACTGTCAGACCTTGCCATAAACTTGACTTCCCTGCAGTGACTCCATTACCCTCCTCAACTCTGAGCCAGACTACATACCCTTTAGTACCCTGTGCAATCTTAAACTCAGCTTTAAATCCCACATCCTCCCCAGACTATGCATTCCTATTTCCACATCATACAATGCTAACCTTTGGCCCTACCTCAGTCCCTCTGGTGCTTTTTGTCACCTCTAGAGTAGAGTAATACCATTTCCCTTTGACAAAAAGGCAGCATGATTTTGAGTTGATGGCTATTCCTTTAAATCAGTACATAAGTAGGTTAAAAAAATTACAGATCAGATGTATACCAAGCTTATTTCAATGCTATGTTGCAGGTTTTGCTCATAGGCTAGAGAGGGGGAATGCTTCAAATTTAGTGCTGCGTCAGTGGTTCAGTTTATAACCAATGGCTTTTTAAAAAAAAGTTGTCCTGGTAGCATTTTTCCAGGATATAAAGAGTTATTCTGTTCAAATCATCATGTTGAAATCCTGAAAGGGAATAATAATTCCAGTTTCCTAGTAATGGAATCAGATTCACACAGCAGTAAGAAATTCATTAATTTTTAAATCAAGAGTTAGCTTAATTTTTATAGTTATATTACTAATTTGGTCATTCGTGTTGATTGTAGGATGTCTACTGTAAATATATACCCTCATTATGACTTATTGTTGTATTTGTTCATCTTCTGTACAATAAATTTGCTTGACATTTTCAACTCAAAACAAGTTCTAGTGTGACACTGTACCACTTTAAAAGACCAGAATGATTTCTTAGAGGCACAAGTCCAGTAGCTAAAAGCAATTACTACCTGACAGGGCTTGATGTTGATTTCCCAGACTGCAAGGCAAAGATAGACATTCTCAAAGATGGGGGTGGTGGGGGGTTTGGGACTCATCCATTAGAATGATCCGAGATACAACAGCCAAAACAGTCTAGATATGTACGTTAGAAAATACTCATGTGCAGTTTCCTATTCTTCACCTCCCACATGCTCCAACTAGTCCAAAATTCTGCTGCCTGTGTCCTGTCCTGCACCAAGTCCCCCAGTCCATCACACCTCTCCTCACTGACCTACATTAATTCCCTGTCCCCAATGCATTTAACTTAATATTTATGTCCTTGTCTTCGTATCCTTCTGTGACCTCATCCTGCCTTACCTGTGCATTCTCCTCCGGTGCTACACAACTTGCGCACACTGTGGATCCTTGTATATCCCTCCATCTTTCATAGCATCATCAGCACTTCAGTCTTATTTTTGGAACTCCTTTCCTGAACCTCCCCCTTTAAAAACAACTCTCAAAACCCATCATTTCTAACCTAGCTGAATAACCCCTCCGAATCTTGCCCTTTCTGATACAGCATGTTTCCTTATTTATTTTGAGTTTACAAAGTTCCTTGGGATGCTTTTTTTCCAACCATTGAAAGGTGCTGAAATGATAGGCATTAATGCAAATTATGTACAATGACTGATCCATAAGTCATGTATATTTATATGAATTTTTATCTCAATGTTACCATTTAAATGCTGAACACAATCTAGTGTGTTATTTAAGCAGACCTATCAAATCACAGCTGTGAGCTAGCCATGTACATTTATTCACCTTGTGTATGGGCCAAGTTCCATACTCAATACTTAAAAATGATCAATATCTAACAAACAAGTATAATTTAATTTTGAAGTACTTTAACGATTAAATCATGCACCATAGATCTGTTCATCCTCATTCTTTGGGAAATGAGCTTGTTTTCCACATACAAATAGAAGTGCCATCTTGCTGAAGAGAGAGAGGTAAAGAGTCAGCTAGGTACACTGATCCTTTAAAGATCTGTGCAATCATCTTAGGTGGATTATCTTCATTATGCCATATATAAAGTATGGTTCTAAAAAAAATGTTTTTTTTGACCAGAAGAGGCAATGCTGAGAACAGAACAGACCTACATAAGGTAACTGAACATTTTTTCTTCCCATTTGTTGAATTTTACTTAGAACCAGAAAGTGCACCAATGCAGTGCAGGAAACAAGGGATTCTGATTACCTAGAACTTCAAGCCATTTTGAAACAGCACAGTGATAATGTGCCCACTGATGGAAGCTGACTTCATTTGCAAAGTGTAGGGGCTTGTGAAGACAGGCTGGGGGGATGCAGGGGGAGATTGAGAAAGTCCTGTGGATGGAGTTTGAGTATTGAGTGGGCATTGCTGGGATCTGGCAGCATTGGGGAGAAGATAGGGTCTAGCAATTCTACGGGGGAGTGCAGCCCAGTACCGGGAGGAAAGGCCTTGAAAAAAATACAAAAAAGTAACATTTAAATGTAATGTTATTGTGAAATACGTAATCTTTTTACAATACTTTACTTGTTTAACACATTTTGGCAATTAGAATTGTCCATTATTAAGAAAAGGGCAGGTGATATTTTCTCCCCCACAAAGTGCTTCAAATAATTCGCTTGCTAAATTTAAAAAAATTGCTAGTGCCCTGACTGGTTTGTTAGAATTGGTCATTTTCTTAGGTGTTTTATTTTGAGGCAGCAAGGTGGCAGAACATTGACTCACTGAGCTGAATTTTAATCACGCGCTGCACTCTTTGGCAGCGCACTTTGAACTTGGCGGCATTCCGACTCGGAAGTGCCGCGGAGGAGCCCCTGCAATATTACACATTTAAATAGAGGGGGCGGAGTGGCCGCCCCTGATGATGGAGGGGGGCAGCCGCTGCATCCCTGGCAACGACGTCCGGCGCCACTGCGCAGGTGCCATTTTTAAAGAGCTTAAAAAGCCCTTACAATTAATTTCAATATTTAAAAAGGTACATAAGTGTAATTTTTCATTAAGAAATAATAAAGATGCGGAGGCCCTTTCCCAACCCCCGCAATGGTCATTTCACTGCCCAAAATGAACAACAATTAGCTTTCCTCCGTACCCGAATGTCCCCCCCAACCTTCAATCTTTTGCCCTGCAGCTCCTTCCCACCATCCCTACATCCAATCAAAATTGTTTCCCCCGCTCCCCACTCCGTATGGAGTTCCGAAGGCGCGCAGAGTATAAACAGCGGCTGTAAAATTGACGTGGGACAGCAGCCGCCTGCAGGTAAGTTTATTTGCATCTCTTTTGTGTTAATTTGTATATGCTGATGAAGGGCCCGCTGCCAGGCGGCAGGGGGGCTGCACTGAGGCCCCCCCTGCCGCCGGTAATATGTGACGGGCCCTTCGAGGTCACGGGTCGAGGCGGGCCTCTCCCTGCTGAATTTTACCGACCCCCGCACCGCGACCCGCTGAATCGAGGGGCCGGTAAAATTCAGTCCATTAGAACTGTTGACATATAAAGCTAGACTGAAAATCAAAACACAGGAAGAAAGGTTAGTGCGCACAAAAAAAGCACAAGACTTTTAATATACAGTGGGTCTCCCATGAGATTGCAGATGGACAGTCAAGATCTGCATGGTGTTGAAATGTTTCATTTTGATGTTTCCAAAGAATGTGACAACAAAACATCCTAAATCAATGAATAACAGAAGTTGCCTGTAAAATGGTGTAGAATTTGAATTTAAAAAAGCTGATAACATTTTAATCTAATTTAAGTTATTTTTTTGACAGCATACAACCTCAAATAAAATACAGTGATGCAATAAAAGGATTCCAACATTGTACCACAATTGCTTAATAAATTAATGAAGCAGTAGGAACCAGCAAATTAATACATTAAGAGAACAGTAGATTAAATTAATATTGCGGCAAGTACTAGTAAATTAAATGGAAAAGTGGTTAGGAGTAAATTAATACATTCATAGTCCAGAAGGCACAATGACAAGTCAATAAGGCATTATTCCAATACACTGCATCATCCTAATACCCTAACTGTTTATTTCACTAATGGGAAACAATGTGCCATCACGCCAAAAAATATTTTGATGTGCATTCATAACAGATTCCCTTGAGGACACCAAATTCATAGTCATTCTGAGAGGAAAAAAGTTTAAATACTTTATTTCAAAAATGCATAACATGATCTCAACACTGAAAAGTATGATTTAGCACCACAACACAAATATACACTGCAAGACTCTACAAATCAAGAAATTATACACAAACATATCAAATATGTACAATATATTCTAATAACTTACAAACAAGTTTGCTACAGCAACATTTCATTTATCAAATATTTTGTATGTAAAAATCTTACCCTTTAAAAATAAGGCACATTTAATTGTTAAGGTCAGTGCAGAGCCATCACTGTGCAACTGTGGATGGAAACGTTCAAACTGTGTTCATATGTTAACAGAGTGATTTATTTTTGTAATTATGGAATGTAGCGACAACTGATCCAAACCAGAATTAAAAGTAGAAGCATTTCATAACATCCATTTGCCATTTTGCCTACAAAATATACAAACTGGATGGTTTTATTTTAATAAAAAAAAAGTCAACAGATGAAACTCCACACCGAACAAAGGCGGTGGAGGTTAAACACCAGAGATGCCGATAATTATTACGTTGCAAGCTTTTTAAGTGGTCCAGATTTCTGCAAGTTCGCAATTAGCAAAGTTTTCAGGTGCATCATCACAGTATGCAAGAGGAACTTGGGATCAACAAACAGGCAAAATTTGTACTCTCATTATCTCGAACTTCCACACATCTGTCCACCATATCTAGCAAGCAACAGTTACAAGAAGCATCTCAGTTGTTAATGGTATTACTGTAGATAGTGTTGGCAATGCATCTATTTTTAAACAAAGAACTATAGCTATATTTACCTCTTTTCCTGTCTTGTCAGAGGACCGTAACTATGATAGCTGCCTACAGTGCAGAACACCTTTTTTAAAAATAAAAAACACTTGGCTTTGAACCAATTACTCCTCCAGTCAACTGCAGTAAGGAAAATGCTCAGACATTGTGTTTGCTCCAGAATTAGTCAAGTATTCTATGTCCAATTGCACAGTGAATATACTCTGCACTTCTGGGGAAAGACAAGCAAGGAGTTCTTTTCCCCTCATCTTTCAAATATGAACATAAGTGCCATTGTCAGTTTCCATTCTTGACAACACAATCTTCAAACTGACAATTGGGTGATATGAAGATTTCGACTCCTTCAACTCTAAATTTATTCAAAATTTGAGTGATTTTTAAAATAATTTTTAATTGATTTCTTTCTTTAAGTTTGTTGCTTGTTTTTGAAAGTTCTCTAAAGCAGACCAGCTGCAGAGTATGACTAGTACATTTGGCAACTGCGAACATAAACTGAAAGCATTATCATATTCATCTATAAAAAAAAGGCTCCACACTCATCACTGGGCATTTTAGAGTCTTCCTATCCATTCAACTTGCCAACTCACTTTTCAGTTGCCGATATTCAGGGTTAATCTCATTTCAAAAAGATCTAAATTAAAATAAAAATTAAAGTTTTAAAATTTTGCTTTTGGGCCACAAATACCAAACTGCAACATTAGGTAGTGAGTACACACCTTCTAGTCTTACACTGTAAAAATAATTCTAGTTACCACGGTTATACTTCTAAATATGTTCAAATAAAATGCCCTATTTTATAATTCTGCTAATTACTTCAACAAAAGAGTTGGCTGTAAACCACACAATAAACACTTGCATATCATAATTCCTTGGTGTGTACATACAGAATAAAAAAGATTGGAAAAGTGGGCAGGAGATTAGTGGTATAATACACTAACCAATTATGTGGGGCATGGTACTACTCAAGAGATCAGGGAAGCATGTAGCATGCCTAATACAGCGATCATGGGTGACTTTAAATCTGCCTATAGACTAGGCAAACCTAATGAGTACTAATGCTGTGGAGGATGAGTTTCTGGTGTGTGTTAGGAATGGTTTTCTAAAGTAGTCTGTTGAGGAACAGGCTATTTTAGGTCTAGTATTACGTAATGAGAAAGGTCTAATTAATAATCTTCTTGTAAAAGAACCTTTAGGGATGAATGACCATAATATGATAGAATTTTACATAATGTTTGAAAGTGAGGTAGTTCAATCTGAAGCCAGGGTGTTAAATTTGAACAAAGGAAATTATGAAAACATGAGGGACAAAGTGGCTGAGGTAGATTGGGAAAATACATTAAAAGGTATGACAGTACATAGGCAATCAATAGACTTTAAAGAAATATTACAAAGTTTACAGCAACTATACATTCCTTCAAGGCACAAAAACCCCAAAAAGAAAAGGCAGTCAACTGTAGCTAACAAAAGAAGCTAAGGATTGTATAAGATTAAAAGAAAAGGCCTATAAAGTTGCCAGAAATAGTAGTAAACCTGAGGATTGGGAGGATTTTGAGAGTAAAGCAAAGGAGGACCAAGAAACTGATAAAGAAAGGGAGAATAGAATATGAATGTAAACTAGCAAAAAACATAAAAACAGACTGTAAAAGCTTCTATAGCTACGTAAAAAAGAAACATTTGGCCAAGACAAATGAAGGGTCTATTACAGGCAGGGTCAGGAGAATTTATAATGGGGAAGAGAGAAATGGCAGAGAAGCTAAATGATTACTTTGTGTCTGTCTTCACTGAGGAAGATACAAGAAATCTCCCAGAATTAGAGATCCAAGGGACTCGGGAAAATGAGGAATTGAAGGAAATTAGTATTAAATAAGAAAGTTGTATTGGAAAAATTAATGCGGCTGAAGGTCCCCGGGACCCGATATTCTATATTGCAGAGTGTTGATAAAAAGGTAGGTAGCTGTGGAGATAGTGGATGCTTTGGTGATCATCTTCTGAAATTCTATAGATCCTGGAATAGATCCTGCAGATTGGAAGGTAGCAAATGTCACTCCACTATTTAAGAAGGGAGGGAGAAACAGGGAACTACAGACCGGTTAGTCTCATTTACCTCCTCTCTCCCCACTATCCAAGGCCTCAAGCACTCCTTTCAGGTGAAGCAGCGATTTATTTGTACTTCTTTCAATGTAGTATACTGTATTCGCTCGCTACTCACAATGTGGTCTCCTCCACATTGGGGAGACCAAACGCAGACTGGGTGACCGCTTTGCGGGACACCTCTACTCAGTCCGCAAGCAGGACCCCGAGCTTCCGGTTGCTTGCCATTTCAACACTCCCCCCTGCTCTCATGCTCACATCTCTGTCCCGGGATTGCTGCAGTGTTCCAGTGAACATCAATGCAAGCTCGAGGAACAGCATCTCATTTACCGATTAGGCACACTACAGCCTGCCGGACTGAACATTGAGTTCAATAATTTCAGAACATGATGGGTTTCCCATTTTACTTTTATTTTTAGTTATTTTTTTCTTTTTCCTTTTTTATATATTTTTTGTGTTTATTTTATTTTTATTTCACCTTAGTTTGTTCAGTTTGCTAACCCACTGTTTTTTTCATGTTTGTACTTGCGGCTGTTCGATATTCAGTCCGTTAACACCCTATCTGTACTAATGCTTTGTCTTTCAACAAACCATGAACATATTGTCTGTCTTTGCTCTGTGACCTTATCCTATCGACACCTTCTCCTTTGTTATCTCTTGCCCACCCCCACTTTACTTGCTTATAAACCTTTTACATTTCTAATATTTGCCAGTTCTGAAGAAAGGTCAGTGACCTGAAACGTTAATGCTGCTTCTCTCTCCACAGATGCTGCCAGACCTGCTGAGTATTTCCAGCATCTCTTGTTTTTATTTCAGATTTCCAGCATCCGCAGTATTTTGCTTTTATTATAGACCGGTTAGTCTTACATCAGTAGTAGGGAAAATGCTAGAATCTAATCTAAAGGATGTGATAAATGAACACTTGGCTAATAATGGTCTGATTGGGCATAGTCAACATGGATTTATGAATGGAAAATCACATTTGACGAACCTTTTGGAGTTTTTTTGAGGAGGTTAGTAACAGAATTGATAAAGGGGAGTCGGTGGATGTAGCATACTTGGATTTTCAGAAGGCTTTTGATAAAGTTCCCCACAGGAGGTTAGTTAGCAAAATTAAAGCACATGGGATAGGAGGAAATATACTGGCATGGATTAAGGATTGAATAACAGGCAGAAAACAGAGAGTTGGAATAAAACGGGTCATTTTCGCATTGGCAGGCTGTGACTAGTCGGGTACTGCAAGGATCAGTACTTGGGCCCCAACTGTTCACAATATTCATCAATGATTTGGACGCGGGGACCAAATGTAATATTTCCAAGTTTGACGATAACACAAAACTAAGTGGGAATGTGTGTTGTGAGAAAGATGCAAAGTGACTTCGAGGGGATTTGGACAGACTTAGTGAGTGATCAAGAATATGGCAGATGGAATATAATTTGGACAAATTTGAGGTTGTCCACTTTGGTAGGAGGAACAGAAAGCAGAGTATTTCTTAAATGGTGAGAGATTAGCAAGTGTAGATGTACAAAGGAACCTGGGTGTCCTCGTCAATAAGTCACTGAAAGCTAATATATAGGTGCAGCAAGCAATTAGGAAGGCTAATGGCATGTTATCGCAAGAGGATTTGAGTACAGGAATAGCTAAGACTTGCTCCAATTGTATCGAACCTTGGTTAGACTGCCCCTTTTTTGAAAATTCATTCAGGGATGTGGGCGTCGCTGGCTAGGCCAGCATTTATTGCCCATCCTTAATTGCCCTTGAGGTGGTGGTGAGCTGCCTTCTTGAACTGCTGCAGTCCATGTGGGGTAGGTACACCCACAGTGCTGTTAGGAAGGGAGTTCCAGGATTTTGACCCAGCGACAGTGAAGGAACGGCGATATAGTTCCAAGTCAGGACGGTGTGTGACTTGGAGGGGAACTTGAAGGTGGTGGTGTTCGCATGCATTTGCTGCCCTTGTCCTTCTAGTTGGTAGAGGTCACGGGTTTGGAAGGTGCTGTCTAAGGAGCCTTGGTGCATTGCTGCAGTGCATCTTGTAGATGGTACACACTGCTGCCACTGTGCGTCGGTGGTGGAGGGAGTGAATGTTTGTAGATGGGGTGCCAATCAAGTGGGCTGCTTTGTCCTGGATGGTGTTGAGCTTCTTGAGTGTTGTTGGAGCTGCACCCATCCAGGCAAGTGGAGAGTATTCCATCACACTCCTAACTTGTGCCTTGTAGATGGTGGACAGGCTTTGGGGAGTCAGGAGGTGAGTTACTCGCCTCAGGATTCCTAGCCTCTGACCTGCTCTTGTAGCCACGGTATTTATATGGCTACTCCAGTTCAGTTTCTGGTCAATGGTAGCCACTAGGATGTTGATAGTGGGAGATGCAGCGATGGTAATGCCGTTGAATGTCATGGGGAGATGGTTACATTCTCTCTTGTTGGAGATGGTCATTGCCTGGCACTTGTTACTTGACACTTAACAGCCCAAGCCTGGATATTGTCCAGGACTTGCTGCATTTCTACACGGACTGCTTCAGTATCTGAGGAGTCACGAATGGTGCTGAACATCGTGCAATCATCAGCGAACATCCCCACTTCTGACCTTATGATTGATGGTAGGTCATTGATGAAGCAGCTGAAGATGGTTGGGCCTAAGACACTACCCTGAGTAACTCCTGCAGTGATGTCCTGGAGCTCAGATGATTGACCTTCAACAACCACAACCATCTTTCTTTGTGCTAGGTATGACTCCAGCCAGTGGAGGGTTTTCCCCCTGATTTCCATTGACCTCAGTTTTGCTAGGGCTCCTTGATGCCATACTCTGTCAAATGCTGCCTTGATGTCAAGGGCAGTCACTCTCACCTCACCTCTTGAGTTCAGCTCTTTTGTCCATGTTTGAACCAAGGCTGTAATGAGGTCAGGAGCTATGTGGCCCTGGCGGAACCCAAATTGAGCATCACTGAGCAGGCTATTGCAAGCAAGTGCCGCTTGATGGCACTGTTGATGACACCTTCCATCACTTTACTGATGATTGAGAGAAGGCTGATGGGGCGGTAATTGGCTGGGTTGGACTTGTCCTGCTTTTTGTGTACAGGACATACCTGGGCAATTTTCCACATTGCAGGGTAGATGCCAGTGTTGTAGCTGTACTGGAACAGCTTGGCCAGGGGCGCGGCAAGTTCTTGAGCACAGGTCTTCAGTACTATTGCCGGAATATTGTCAGGGCCCATAGCTTTTGCAGTATCCAGTGCCTTCAGTCGTTTCTTGATATCACGCGGAGTGAATCGAATTGGCTGAAGTCTGGCATCTGTGATGCTGGGGACTTCAGGAGGAGGCCGAGATGGATCATCAACTCGGCACTTCAGGCTGAAGATTGTTGCAAATGTTTCAGCCTTATCTTTCGCACTGAGGAAACTGGGCTTGTATTCTCTAGAGTTTTGAAGAATGAGAGATGATCTCATTGAAACCTACAAAATACTTCAGGTATAGACAGGGTAGATGCAGGTAAGATGTTTCCCCTAGTTGGAGTGTCTAGAACCCAGGGGCCACAATTTCAAAATAAGGGGGAAGCCACTTGGGATCGAAATGAGGAGACATTTCTTTACCCAGAGGGCTGAGGAAGCTGAGTCATTGAGTATGTTTAGAGACTGACAGATTTCTAAATACCAATGGCATAAAGGAATATGGGGATTGTGTGGGAAAAGGCCTTGAAGTGGATGATCAGCCATGATCGTATTGAATGGTGGAGCAGGCTTGATGGGATGAATGGCTTACTCCTGCTCTTATGTTCCTAAGTCCCTATGAGTGGTCTGAGGCCAAGCTATAAAAAGCAGAATCATTCACAGGCAAGTTATCTGGCAGCATCACAGATTTCTTGAATTGTACTCACATTCATTTCAAGCATGAGTTTCCACTGGTGTTAACTTTTAAAATTAAAGTGTTAAAGGATCGTTTAACAAACCCTTCCCATTTCCCCCTTTTTCTTGGTTCAGGCAGACTAGTTTTTTGGAGATTAGGAAGGTGTATCTATTGGTCTCAGTGGAGTCAATTTTTCTGACCTTTTGAGAGCAGTACCAATTCTTCATTTGAGGATTTAGTTGACACATCATAGATGAGCCACCTAGCTAACAGAGGAAGAAAAATATAGGCAAGTTCATCTTGGTTAACAGTAACTACTAAATTAACTTTTTAACCCATTGAAATACACCAGACTTGTTCCCAGGATGGCGGGACTATCCTATGAAGAAAGATTGGGGAAACTGGGCCTGTATTCTCTAGAGTTTTGAAGAATGAGAGGTGATCTCATTGAAACCTACAAAATACTTAAAGGGTAGATGCAGCTAAGATGTTTCCCCTGGTTTGGGAGTGTAGAATCAGGGGATACAATTTCAAAATAAGGGGGAAGCCACTTAGGACAGAGATGAGGAGAAATTTCTTTACTTGGAGGTTTGTGAATCTTTGGAATTCTCTACCCCAGAGGGCTGAGGAAGCTGTCATTGAGTATGTTTAAAGCAGAGATTAACAGATTTTTAAATGCAAATGACATAAGGGGATAGGATAGTGTGGGAAAAAGGCATTGAAGTGGATGATCAACCACGATCACACTGAATGGCGGGGCAGGCTCGATGGGCTGAAAGGCCTACTCCTGCTCCTATGTTCCTATATGCAACAGAAATCTTGAGAACTAGGCGAAGAAATGAGAAACAGTACTTAGCATAAGACACTCCACATTTTAACATGATGAACCAAGCTACATTGTTTTGGATTGGTGACACACACAATGTATCTTCATCTGAAAAATAGTTATTGCTCCTAAAGAGTGATTATTCCCTTTTTTTTAGGCAAATGGTTAAAAATTAAAAAACTGACTCAAACATATACTATCCTTGGCTGTAAAGCACTTTGGGGCTCCCCAAGGTCATAAAAGTTGCTATACACATGCAAATCCTTTCCTTTTACTGTGGGTCATAATTAGACACAGCTTTCCTAAGCTCTAAACACTAAAAACTGAAGGGGGAGGAGAATGATCGGAGTTAATTCAGCCCTTTATTCTTTACAGTTGAATTTTTTAAAAAAAAAGGATAGGATGTACAATATACAACCCAAAGCAGGGTTTCATTAGCATATGTTAAGACAACATTACAAGGTTGGAACAGCTTCCTTACCTTAAAACTTCTCTGTTTAAAGTTGCATTTCTTAGTAGTCAGACAGCTCAGAGTCCCTAAAGTCAACATGGAATAATTTTAGCCAGTATTACCACAATAATATTTATTTTTTTTACATATAGGAAAAGATTCTCTCTTTTAGAAATCTTATAATTACATCCTCAGCATTAATGAATCTTCTGAGGTCTTACCACTAATTGGTTGTCTGAGACTTGCACTGAACGTTCAGCAAGTCCCACTGCAGCTTATACAGTGACGCAGTTCACTCATTGCTGTAATCCAGCTAATATACTGAACCAATAGATGACGTGATTGACGCGAAGTAAAAATATTACACACCAGATACTGTTGACACAATGCGCTTCGAATTGCCTTAAATGCAAGGTCAAAATGCAGTCAGCAGCCAGACTAAACTATGGGAATACAGTTAAAAACTGAATACTCATATGAAATAAAGAACACAAGAAATAGGAGTAGAAGTAGACCATATGGCCCATCAAGCCTGATCTTGGGCTTCAATTCCACTTTCCTGCCCACTCCCCATATCCCTGGATTCCCCGTGAGGCCAAAAATCTATCCATCCAATCCTTAAATGTAGTCAATGATGCAGCATCCACAACCCACTGGGGCAGAGAATTCCAAAGATTCACCACCCTTTGAGTGAAGTAATTTATCCTCATCTCAATCCTAAATGATTGACCCCTTATCTCTATGCTACAAAGAGACTGAGAAGTTAGGGGAGTGAATTTGTCACCTGATGGGTCGAGAGTCTGCAGTTCCGGTAACCCGAGATCATCTGTGTACTAATGAAACTGTGAGGGGCAATTAGCACCAGCAAAGGCAAACTCTTCTTCTATATGTCACTCAAATTAGTAAATTAAATTGAAGAGGTCATGAGATGGTGTTCTGACACTGAAAGTCAGTTTTTAAAAGTCAAGTTCTTAGTATCCTTAGTTCTCATTCTTTTAATAGCCTTCAACTACAGACATTTGGCCGTTGGCTGGGGTGTAAATACCTGATAGCTCCTCGACAGAGTCATGGTAAAGAGGTTAAGAACTTGCCTGCTGCCTTGGCAAATATTTGGCAGGATACCAATCCCAGTGTTAAAGATATTCAGATATTATGATGTACTTACGAACTTACAAAACTTGTTTCAGAGGCAAACTCTTCCCAATTTGTTCATAACCTCCAAAAATACATTGTTCCCAGTGATTTACATCAGTTTTTTTTGATCAACCCAAGATAGACTCACAGTATTTGCTTAAAGTGCAATTACATTTTTCTTATTCTTTCCTTCTCCACAAACCTTTTTCATGATTTTACAGGGTTATGAAATATTTTTTCTTCCCTTTACTTCTCATAGTGGATTTATACTTCTTGTTGTTGATGTGGTACTGCTTAGTGGGCGTTTCCTACTGTTGAGTCTCCACTGAACCACACTTGGCATTCTCCATAGTTACAGCTTGGATAACTGACAATAATGCCCAATGTCAGAATCGAGACATTCCTTAAACATCTACCTCTGCCCTCAGAGCAAACATTTAACCCCCTCACTAATAAAAAACAAAAACATATCACAAACACTATTAGCTCAGTACTTTAACTTAACATTGTAAAATAGTATATAACATTGACATTTAAAAATAAATTCTGCCGATTTCATCCTGGCCATTTTTAGCTTCTCTGTCCAGTTATTCTGTGACATGGATTGTCTTGGTGCACTGTGACTACTGTAGTTTCACAGTACCAGAGTGAAAACTACAACTCCCAGGATACAAATCTCTCAAAATGGCAGCCAAAAACAGTGTGCAGAGCTCAGCAATTCAATTCACTTTTAGCCAGTTGATATTTAGTAACTTCGAATTATTTTTGGTTTAATTAGAAATCTATGCCTTATGGACATGTGATGCTTTGAAGGTATTCGTTTTTGGGTCCAATCAGATGAACCACAGAATCCTTTCTGGTCTTGTACTTTATGTCTCAATGAGATGCGATGCCTCAGTGGCCACACTTTCAGGTGTGACTGTGAATGCACACAAGATGAAAGACTATTAATTATATAGATTTATATCATGTACAATATCATCCATGAATATTCCAAATTGGATTTTTTTCTTCCAATTTGCCTCTAAACTAGTGCTTTCTGCACTCAGTGAAAATATCACTAACTGTAAGTCTTCAGTAGCCAGTCACGAGGGGAAGCGTTAGACATTTACTTAAGACTACCTTAGAAGCATGCTACAAAAGAACACACAATTATGAACAGGTTTTACTGTTCTGCATGGGAGACTGGCATGCTAAGTTTTTGGAAATTATGACAGGATCATGCAATAAAGATAAGCTGAAGAGTTAAAGCCAACAATTAGGTTCTCATTTAACCAGCTAACCTCCAAGGTCCCATCATCATCTTGATATGAAAGACTACTTGTTCATATGATGAACCTGAAATATGTAACAATCTGTGTTTAAGATCACTATTTTACTGACTGTTAGAGGAAAAAAAAGAAAGTGCATTTTTACTACTAAAGTTGTTACTTTTTCTTCTGTTATGTCCCAATAGCAGGCACAGTTTATATAGCTCAGCTCCATGCCAATGGCCATTCATAAGTGCCATTTAAAATCTTTTCTGAAAATTCATGCAAAAAATTACAGATTTCAGGAAAAAAGGTCAGTAAATTTTAATAAATGTGCATTTAAAATAGAGATAAAAATTGGATGTCAAAAATGTTAACTTATTTACTGTAGATCCAATTTTCCCCATTGGATGAATCTTAACCTACAAAACTAGGTTAATTAGAAATTTGTGTAAATTGTCGCTTTAATTCAGCCAATTAGTCCCAGGTTCCACCCTAGCTCTCTTCACTCACAGCGTTAATTCAATACAGAACCTTTGTTTTCACCTGAAGAAAGAAACAAAGAATAATTGCACTCCAAATATCAATGTGGCCAATGCCAACCAATGGCATTGCACTATATGTCTAAAGTACAATTCTGCAATAACCAAATCACTGCAGATGTGAATGTTTTCACAGAAAGAACAGCACGAAATAAGGCTAATATGGACTCCAAAAAACAAAAACAAATTCAAAAATCACTTAAGCTAAGCAAACTTCGTGCCTCAATTTGGATGAGTGGACTTGCGCTGGCAGGCTCAGGCCTAACCAAAACATCAATAAAAAAATGCCAAAGCAAGACAATAAAATATTTTATTTGTAGCGCCATTAAATTAAATCTTGATCACAAATTTAAAATGTTGCATTTCTCTTTTAACATTTCTATCTTCACATACTCGAGATTATATTTGTACTAGGCCTACTTGCCATTTAAAAGTAATCTTAAAAATGGGTAGAATGGGTTAAAAAGACCAAGTTGGTGAAAAAGAGCTGACTCTCTCTAAACACCCCTAATGATCATTAAAAATCAGTTAGTTTAAACCTCTGTGCTGTAAGATTCTGTGCGCTGAATTCTCATTCCGGGATCAGGAACCCGATGCTCGGAACATTTCCAGGACTCGACCCCCTGAAGTGGCACTATTTTCAAATGAAAAGGGGCTAACTAGCCCAGGGGTGAGTTTGGCGTCCAATTAGAGGTGCGGGAACGAACTGAAGGCAGGAACTGGAAACAGAGGGCGATTTTAAAAGATAAAATGGCAGCCATGACTAGACATGTCGTGACCTGAAGATATGGAGCAGCAGGGAACTCCGAGGACCAGTGCAGACATGGAAATGGTTCCTTGGCAGCACCACGATTTTCTGATGCTTTTCTTGATGTGTTAATGGGTGTAGTGGCAGGCAGGAGAGATGGCCTTTTCCCGGCAGCCAAAAGTAGAAATCCATTCCAGCATGACCAAGAGAGCATGGTTGGAGATGGCCATGGAGGTAAATAGCCGGGGACTCACCAGACATGGGTCCAGTGCAGAAAGACATTCAATGACCTGATAAGGGCTGGTAAGGTTAGTGGCCAGTGGTACCCAGGTGATAGGTCACCAATTCTGAAAAAACCAGCATGCATGAGCTGCCCTCACAGAATATCCATCGCTCTCCCGAACAATGTCAGATCAGTGCATGGAAATACAACAATCCATGCTCAGAGTGGATGCCAGCTGTATCCCAGTTGGTGATCTCATCCAACATGCAAGGGGGCCAGGATAGGCCTGAGATGGTCGAAGCGGTAGATGAAAGGTCCACCCCTCGGGCACCAGCGTCAAACTTTGGCCCCTCAGGAACCATCATTGTGCTAAGGCCCTGTGACAGAGGCAGCCCCTGCAATGATGCAGGTATGGCAGCCTGTGGAGAAGTCCCCACAGGCACATCCAAGATGATAGAAGCCACAGGCACCTCAGCCAGAGGCAGAGAGTAGTGAGCAGGCTGCCTCCCCCTCATTGTCTGCCACAGGGGAGCACCCTGTCGAACTCTCTCTTTGGCCTCCTTATCTCGAGAGACAATGGATACGCGCCTGGAGGTGGTCAGTGGTTTGTGAAGCAGCGCCTGGAGTGGCTATAAAGGCCAATTCTAGAGTGACAGGCTCTTCCACAGGTGCTGCAGAGAAATTTGTTTGTCAGGGCTGTTGCACAGTTGGCTCTCCCCTTGCGCCTCTGTCTTTTTTCCTGCCAACTACTAAGTCTCTTCGACTCGCTACATTTTAGCCCCGTCTTTACGGCTGCCCGCCAGCCCTGGCGAACGCTGGCAACTGACTCCCACGACTTGTGATCAATGTCACAGGATTTCATGTCGCGTTTGCAGACGTCTTTAAAGCGGAGACATGGACGGCTGGTGGGTCTGATACCAGTGGCGAGCTCGCTGTACAATGTGTCTTTGGGGATCCTGCCATCTTCCATGCGGCTCACATCGCCAAGCCATCTCAAGCGCCGCTGACTCAGTAGTGTGTACAAGCTGGGGATGTTGGCCGCCTCGAGGACTTCTGTGTTGCAGATATGGTCCTGCCACCTGATGCCAAGTATTCTCCGGAGGTAGCGAAGATGGAATGAATTGAGACTTCGCTCTTGGCTGACATACGTTGTCCAGGCCTCGCTGCCATAGAGCAAGGTACTGAGGACACAGGCCTGATACACTCGGACTTTTGTGTTCCGTGTCAGTGCGCCATTTTCCCACACTCTCTTGGCCAGTCTGGACATAGCAGTGGAAGCCTTCCCCATGCGCTTGTTGATTTCTGCATCTAGAGACAGGTTACTGGTGATAGTTGAGCCACAGGGGAGCACCCTGTAGAACTATTAGAGAAAGAAATGTGCTACACCATTGATTTTACTTAATAGGTAACCTGGGTTCTGTTCTGTTTTGTTTTCATAACAATACAACCTGTTTAATTCATCAGTTAGGTATGTTATTGAAGGTTCATGGCAAAGGTGGTGGATCTTGTGAGTTTGGGGGGGGGGGGGGGGGGTGAGGGTGTGCG
Organism: Heterodontus francisci; assembly: GCF_036365525.1. Classification (NCBI taxonomy): domain Eukaryota; kingdom Metazoa; phylum Chordata; class Chondrichthyes; order Heterodontiformes; family Heterodontidae; genus Heterodontus; species Heterodontus francisci. The sequence goes on along the minus strand of NC_090376.1, from coordinate 19,708,375 downwards.
GTGGGGAAAGAGATTGCGTAGGGCCTTGGGATTGCTGTACTTCCGTGCTTCGTGATGTTGGAGTGTGTTGGTGGTCATGGCTGACAATAGGACTTCACAGATGTGGGTGTTTGAGGAGTGACCGCACTCCATGCTGGAAGTTGAGTTCACGTTTCTTCGGTCAATGAAAATGCTAAAGTCTATTATAAAGGATGAGATAGCAGAACACTTGGAAAGCATAAACAGGATTGGACAAAGTCAGCATGGGTTTACGAAAGGGAAATCATGCTCAACAAATCTACTGGAGATTTTTAGTCATAGTCATAGAGATACAGCACTGAAACAGGCCCTTCAGCCCACTGAGTCTGTGCCAACCAACAACCACCCATTTATACTAACCCTATAGTAATCCCATATTCCCAACTACCTACCTACACTAGGGGCAATTTATAATGGCCAATTTACCTAACAATCTGCAAGTCTTTGGCTGTGGGAGGAAACCGAAGCACCCGGCAAAAACCCACACGGTCACAGGGAGAACTTGCAAACTCCGCACAGGCAGTACCCAGAATCGAACCCGGGTCGCTGGAGCTGTGAGGCTGCAGTGCTAACCACTGCACCACTGAGGATGTAACTAGTAGAATAGATAAGGGAGAACCAGTGGATGTGATATATTTGGATTTTCAGAAGGCTTTTGATAAGGTCCCACATAAGAGGTTAGTGTGCAAAATTAAAGCACATGGGATTGCGGTAATATACTGGCATGGATTGACAATTAGTTGACAGACAGGAAACAGAGTAGAATAAACGGGTCTTTTTCTGGGTGGCGGGCAGTGACTAGTGGGGTACCACAGGGATCAGTGCTTCGGCCCCAGCTATTCACAATATATATTAATGACTTGGGTCAGGGGACTAAATGTAACATTTCCAAGTTTGCAGACGAGACAAAGCTGGGGGGAGGGGGGAAATGTGAGCTGCGAAGAGGATGCAAAGAGGGTCCAATGTGATTTGGACAAGTTGGGTGAGATGGCAGATGCAGCATAACTTGGATAAATGTGAGGTTATCCACTTTGGTTGTAAAAACAGAAAGGAAGATTATCTGAATGGTGATAGATTGGGAAAAGGGGATTGATTGGGAAAAGGGGAAAAGCAATGAGACCTGGGGTGTCCTTGTACAAGAGTTGCTGAAAGCAAGCATTCAGGTGCAGCAAGCAGTTAGGAAGGTGAATGTTGGCCTTCATTGCAAGAGGATTTGAGTACAGGAGCAAGGATGATTTACTGCAGTTATACAGGGCCTTGGTGAGACCACATCTGGAGTATTGTGTGCAGTTTTGGTCTTATCTGAGGAAGGATGTTCTTGCCATGGAGGGAGTGCAAAGAAGATTTACTAGGCTGATTCCTGGGATGGCAGGATTGACGTATGAGAAGAGATTGGGTCGACTAGGCCTACATTCACTAGAGTTTAGAAGAATGAGAGGGAATCTCACAGAAACCTATAAAATTCTAACAGGACTAGACAGGTTAGATGCAGGGAGGATGTTCCCGATGGCTGAGGAATCCTGAACCAGGGGTCACAGTCTCAGGATACAGGGTATGCCATTTAGAACCGAGATGAGGAGAAATTTCTTCACTCAGAGGGTGGTGAACCTGTGGAATATTCTACCGCAGAAGGCAGTGGAGGCCAAGTCATTTAATATATTCAAGAAGGAGATAGATATATTTCTTAATGCCAAAAGGATCAAGGGATATGGGGAGAAAGTGGGAACAGGGTACTGAATAAGACGATCAGCCATGATCATAAGATCATAAGAACTAGGAGCAGGAGTAGGCCATCCGGCCCCTCGAGCCTGCTCCGCCATTCAATAAGATCATGGCTGATCTTTTCGTGGACTCAGATCTACTTACCCGCGCTCCCACCGTATCCCTTAATTCCTTTATTGTTCAAAAAGATATCTACCTTAGCTTTAAAGATGTTTACTGAAGAAGTGTCAACTACTTCACTGGGCAAGGAATTCCATAGATTAACAACCCTCTGGGTGAAGAAGTTCCTTCTTAATTCAGTCCTAAATCTTCTCCCTCTAATCTTGAGGCTATGCCCTCTTGTCCTAGCTTCACCTGCCAGTGGAAACATCCTCTCTACTTGTATCTTATCCATTCCCTTCATGATTTTATATGTTTCTATAAGATCCCCCCTCATTCTTCTGAACTCCAATGAATATAATCCCAATCTACTCAGTCTCTCCTCATAAACCAACCCCCTCAACTCCGGAATCAACCTTGTGAACCTCCTCTGCACCCTCTCCAGTGCCAGTATATCCTTTCTCAAGTAAGGAGACCAAAACTGCACACAGTACTCCAGGTGCTGCCTCACCAGTACCTTATACAGCTGCAACATAACCTCTCTGCTTTTAAACTCAATCCCTTTAGCAATGAAGGACAAAATTCCATTTGCCTTCCTAATTACTTGCTGTACCTGCAGACCAACCTTCTGCGATTCATGCACAAGGACACCTAGGTCCCTCTGCATAGCAGCAACTTTTTACCATTCAAGTAACAATCCTTTTTACTGTTACTCCTACCGAAATGAATGACTTCACATTTATTAACATTGTATTCCATCTGCCAGACCTTTGCCCACTCACTCAATGTATCTGTGTTCCTCTGCAAAGTTTCACAGTCATCTGCACACTTTGCTCTGCCACTCATCTTAGTGTCATCTGCAAACTTTGACACCCTACACGTGGTCCCCAACTCCAAATCATCTATATAAACTGTAAATAATTGCGGTCCCAACACCGATCCCTGAGGCACACCACTAGTGACTGATTGCCACCCAGAATAGCACTCATTTATCCCCACTCTCTGCTTCCTGTTAGTCAACCAATCCTCTATCCATGCTAATACTTTACCCCCAACGCCATGCATCCTTATCTTATGCAGCAGCCTCTTGTGCGGCACCTTGTCGAAGGCCTTTTTTGAATGGTGGAACAGGCCCCAAGGGCTGAATGGCCTACTCCTGCTCCTATGCTCTATGTTTCTAGGTCATGAGGGTTGAGCGGCGATCGGGTGAAATGCTGCTGAATCAGCGTTGTCCTTGTGGCCATGCCAGCTTGCAGTTCACCCAGAGGTCTGGTTGCTGGCCACTGAGGTGGAGTGGCATTCCAGGTCCTCCTCCTCAACCATTTCCAGGCCTCTTTGTATTGTCATATCATGCAGGCCACAGCAAATGACCACAATAACAGACACTCTGGATAGCTTGTATTGGAGAGAACCAACTGACTGGTCAAGGCAATGGAAGTGCATTTTCAAGATGCCAATGATCTGTTAAATGCAGGTCTGTGTTAGTAGGTGGCGCTCTCCATCTGTCTCTCGGTAGCGGACGAACGTCAGGAGCCAGCATTTCAGAGGTTTACCCTTATCCCCCAGCAACCACCCACGGAGTCTGGATGTGGGGCTTAAGAGGTGCGGCACCTGGGACTCTCGCAGGATAAAGGCGTCATGACAGCTGCCCAAGAATAGGGCACAGACCTTCAAGGTTCACTTCCTGTGGTCACAGACCAGCTGGACATTCAATGAGTGACGGCATTTTCTGTTCAGAAATCTGACTGGCAGGTCTTTCGGTGCCTTGATGGTTACATGGGTGCAATTGATGACCCCCTAGACATGAGGCAATCCATCAATGGCGGCAAAGCCCAAAGCCCTCTGTGCCTGTGCTGGTCCGGTCCATCTGTGTCAAAGTGCATGCAGGTCCCCCCCCACACCCCTCAGCATCTGCGAGCTCCGTGATAAACTGCTGACTGTGAGATGCACCTAGGTCTGCAGTTGATCCCTGGAATGACCCAGTTGCATAGAAATTCAAGGCTATCGTGACTTTGATGGCTGTGATGCCTCAGGTGATTGTAGATCAGAGCACAAACGTCTGAGATCATTGGCCTGGATAGGCGCAGCCTCCTACAGCACTGGCACTCATATCTGCAGGCAGCTGACTCATCGGTGGTAGAGCCAACGTCTAGGGTAGCGTCTTCTTCCCCACAGCCCCCTGCTGTGCTCCTCTGGCCTCCTCCTGTTCAGCCGGCTGCATCTTCTGAAGCTCATCCTGGCTGCTCAGTCCACGGTCAGAGTAGCCGGTTCCCATCTGACCTCCCTCAGCTGGCGCACACACACACACCAGGCCTTCCCCTACCAAGACCAGCTGCTCAAGTGATGTCAGTGGCTTCACGTCCCTCCCCAGATTCCTACCACTCACCACTGCTGAATGCAAGTCTTTCAGCTCCAGCAATGGCTACCTCTGTGGCACTTTTTAAGCAACTGAGCTTTATTCTGGACTTTAACAATATTTTAGACAGCCCTTCCAGTAGCCTTCCTGGCCCCTCGCAGTGTTCACGACTTCTACACCCTGCTAAGTTCCAGACATGCCGTTTTCCCCGTGCATTCCCACTGAAAATTCTAAATGGCTCCTGATGAGCCTTTCAATGAGCTCAACCGCTAATTAACTGGAGGCCTCCGTACTTCCTGATCTCTCCCCCCCCCCCCCCACCCCACTCCTGGCATCCCTTTAAAAATTGCTTTGCGTTCTGGAGGTGGTGGGAGCCAGTGTCGACTTCGGAGTACACAATTTTGAAATTGTGCACGCACTCACTCCTGCACCACCGGAGTTTGAAAATCTAGCTCTATGATTGTAAGTTCACACAGATCAATTATTTGACTGTATTTTCATTTAATTCACTAGGTGGCAGTAAAAACTTGTGCTTCATTTCTCCTCGGCCAGAATTTGCTGTAACAGGGCATCTGGTACATGCCTTTTGTTAGACTTGGCCCAGCACCCTTCAGCTCAAAAAACCTTTGCCTACAAGTTGCTGAAAGTGAGAGCTGATAATGGCACAGCGAGGGAAACAGGGAGGACTGAGAAGGACACTGATTAAAAGAGAGTGAATGAAATGTCAAATTAGGTACAGAAAAAAAAGGAAAGATCAGATTAAGAAAGAGAAAAAAAAAAGACACAGAAAAGAGAAATTACATTTTGTTGACATTTTAAAAATCTTCCTGAAAAATTCAAAACCCGATGGACTTTTTTCTTGTAATGGTTAATTTTCAGTGCCAAGAGATTGCTTGGCAGTACTTAACAATTCTCACGTTATTAAAAGGGTACTTAAGCCACTAATTACTAGCCTTAAATATATGCAGCAGGTTTAGTTTATATCTACCACACAGATACAGCAATGTCACATTATCAATGCATTTCAATCGTGAGGCAGAATGCTAGGTGCCGTTTTCGCAAAGTGAACGGCGGAATGGAAAAAGAACTCAGACAGCAACTTTTGGATATTTACACTTAACAATGCATCTGCTCATCTGAAGTTAATGCACCATTTATGGATAAACAACAGTGAGCACCATTAGCCTCACTGTTATTTTGACAACAAATTCTGGCCCACACATTATTAGATCTGAGGTAGTGCACTCAATAGATATTCAAATTAGCAGTGTGGGAATCTATACAGCTTGACCTCAAAGGGAGATGTAAAAACTTAAAAAAACATTTATTTGCAGAGTGGTCATGGCTTTGAAAGCAGTGGGACTACATCCTCCCTCCCCTTTTCAATGCCTTAATTTGCACTGCATGACCAGTGTCACACTGCTGTTAACACCTGCCCCATGTTGCATTTCAGTTATAAAAAAGGGGGGTAAACATCAAACCACAATACTGGACCAAAACTCACTACAAGTGCTGTGACTGAAATTTCAAATGTGTGGAAAGTGATTATTAAGCACAATTAGCATAGAATTATTCCTGCTTCTCAGAATTGTTGAGAAAATGAATTTAATTTGAAACTAACCAAAGGCACAGACAATACAGTAAGCAATGAGGCAGATATTCAGGCCAAACCAAGATGTCAGAATAAACTAGTATTTCCAACTTGCTGTTAAAGTCTTTGTTACAACTCTCAGGATTGTGCATGAAGATGATAATTTAAAGAAAAGTTTAAATTTCAGACAGTAGTGCAGTTGATATTTTAATATTGTCACTTGGGACCTAATCTTGTCTGAAATGAATGACTCCATTTAAAATTTGTTGCAGCATGTAATGTACACACATTAGCCATAGGACAAGTCACTGAGGCAGAATGGATTCCAAATACCAACATGGTCAATGCATATTCAAGCCTTTAATCTCACCTGAATTAGTACTACTACTCCCTGCCTCTTTCTCACAATTGTTGGGAAAATGAAGATTTTAATTGGAAATGAGCCAAAAATACACCCACAATATACCAAGCAGGCAATATACCAAGCAGGGAGGTTGGCAGGGAAAACAAAAAAGGTTTGACATGGTAGGTAAAAAAAGAAAAGAATGCTGTACACTGTTTTTTCAGTTTTTTGAATTTTAACTATTTGTGCAACAGCTAACATGGAGTACCACTTGGTCACAGAAATAATGGGTCTTTGGCAGTAGTACAAAACTGTCAATAGCAAATCAACTGGCTTTTTTTTATTCTTTCATAGGATGTGGGCATTGCTAACAGGCCAGCATTTGTTGCCCATCCCTAATCGCCCTTGAACAGAGTGGCTTGCTAGGCCATTTCAGAGGGCAGTTAAGAGTCAACCATATCGCAGTGGGTCTGGAGTCACATGTAGGCCAGACCAGGTAAGGAGAGCAGATTTCCTTCCCTAAAGGCCATTAGTGAACAAGATGGGTTTTTATGACAATTGATGATAGTTTCATGGCACCATTATTGAGACTTACTTTCTATTCCAGACTTTTATTATTTGAATATAAATTCGACCAGCTGCCATGGTGGGATTTGAACCCATGTTCCGAGAGCATTGGCCTGGGTCTCTGGATTACTAATCTAGTGACAGTACCACTATGCCATCATCTCCCCGATTTTAAACACCACCCAATTCTCTTTTCAACTAATTTCAATGGAAAACAGAGACTGCAGATGTGCTATATTGACAAAGACCAATTTCATTCCCAATATACTGAAAACAAGCTGATCACAGAGTTGGTTGATAACTTGAGGGTTACATAGTTGAGGTCAACTTACTGGCTAAATACAGCAATGCTTATGATCTCTGTAATTCACACTGGCATTCAGTATGGTTAATCAGTCACTACGGCTACTCAAGCTTACAGACTCATTTGGGGTGTAGAATGCAGCATTAAGTATTCTTTGAATCAGAACATCTCAAATGGACATTACAATCAATGGATTACCTTTCAAACGCAGTCAGCTTTCTAATGGCAAACAGAACTGCCATTTTGCATACAGTAATGTGCCATAAACAGCAAAATGAATGAGTCGTTAATCTGCTTTTAGTGGTATTGCTGAGGGAAGAATATTGATCAGGACACTAGAATAATTCCCTGCTCTTCTTCAAATATTACCACAGCATCTTTTACAGGGGTTTTGTTTAACGTCTTGCCTGAAAGGTGGCATTTTTAATAATGCAAACTTAGTAAGGTGCAGGTACTCTTATTTATGAATATTGCTAACAGTAAAAGACTAGATCAGAATCCACTGGAACACTAACCTCAATTAGAGTTTTTTCCACTTATTACCCTTTCCTGCGTTCTATTGCAGAAACAATTTTCAGCCCAACTAGGCAATTTTCTATAAAATTCCATGAACGCAAAAAAGTCTTGTAAATGATATGTTGTCAGATATCATGTGGTAAACCAAGTGAGGCCTTCATCAGCCAATTTAGATACCTTCTCAGAGAATTTCTGTAGATTTGTAAGTTGCAGCCAATTGCTTCTAAAATCCATACTGAATTTATGTATGGTGGTTAAATAAAGAAAAGACTTGCATTTATGTAGCGCTTTTAACGACCACTTTTTGAAGTGTAATCACTGTTGTAATGTAGGAAACAGGGAATGTAATGGAGAATTTTCACAAAATTATGTCCCAGCGGAGAAACAGATCTAAAGTGTGGGCAAGACCCTCAAACGTTCAGGTTGTTGAATTACATTTGCAATGAATGCTTCCAGTGCTGTGCAGCTTTCCAATACAAATAATGTTCTGTCACCAACTTTCATGCATAGGAAATACAAATTGCAAGTTAAAACACCTGAATACAACCATTGCCAACTTCCACTCTGCGACTGTTTTCTCAGTATCAGATTTGCTATTTTATTCAGATTTCTTCACTTTTCATTTCCCACAGACTTTTCTTGGACTCATTTCAATTTTCTTCCCTTCATCTTATTTTATTCTCTCCAGCTTCTGCAGTCTCCACCGAACAGAAACTGTATAGCCCCATTTCTTCTTTCCTGTGTTTGAAATATGAAGTACTAGGGTGCCTTTGAATTTTGTAAACTGCACTACCATGGTGCCCTGACTGGGCTGCATTCGGAGTTTTACACAATAGACACATAAGATAATCAGAGGGTTGGACAGGGTGGATAGTGAGAGCCTTTTTCCTCGGATGGTGATGGCAAACACGAGGGGACATAGCTTTAAGTTGAGGGGTGATAGATATAGGACAGATGTCAGAGGTAGTTTCTTTACTCAGAGAGTAGTAGGGGCGTGGAACGCCCTGTCTGCAACAGTAGTAGACTCGCCAACTTTAAGGGCATTTAAGTGGTCATTGGATAGACATATGGATGAAAATGGAATAGTGTAGGTCAGATGGTTTCACAGGTCGGCGCAACATCGAGGGCTGAAGGGCCTGTACTGCGCTGTAATGTTCTATGTTCTAATTACAACTCTCTGCTTCATGTACAGTAATGGTGTTCCCTAGAATGTTGTGCAAGAGGTTTTGGAAACTGGACTAACAGTTTTTCTGGATTTCAGTGTGACTATAATACTAAGATTATCTAAAGCGTGGATAGCGATTCACATTGTAAACATTACACTGCTGCGCACAATCTACTCCAATAGGTATTCTCATTTTACATCTGGGGGAAACATTAAAATGTTTTTAACCTCTACTGGCTTAGCAAATCAGCAAACAAAAGCTTGCATTTGGAATAGATAAACATTACCCTATTTGATTTCCACTGCCAGTAACACTAGTGGAAGAAAAGGCATTTTCCTTTCCTAAGGCAGTCATCTTTAACTCTTAACAACATAAGAGTTAAATAAGACAACGGTGATTTTCACAAAAAAGTCTGCGTCCAATTTCTTGCGCATTAGCAATTGTCCTTCATTGCACTGAAACCATATTAACAATGTCAACAGGTAACATTTACTCCTCAAATCCATTCCAAGCCACTCACCTCAAGACTCCTTCCGAATTTTTAATTTGAAAAAGTTTCAGCAATTTTAATCAAGTTTTCCTCACTATCCAACCAAGTTGAACTCAAACTTGGTTTCCAAATGAATGGTCAAACTATGCCAAAAGCTTCAACATTATGCAAAATGCATTCTTTTTTCAGAATGAGTAAACAGTGGTCTAACTCTTTATTAAGCAGCACACAATTCAAACAATCTGATAACACACATTATATTGAATCACACTTAGTACTATTTACATTGCTTTGTTCAAATTAGATAATATGATCTACCTAACCACAGCATTTATTTAAAAAGTCAGTTAGTCATAGAGTCATACAGCACAGAAACAGACCCTTCGGCCCATTGTGTCTGTGCCGGCCATCAAGCACCTATCTATTCTAATCCCATTTTCCAGCACTTGGCCCGTAGCCTTGTATGCTATGGCGTTTCAAGTGCTCATCTAAATACTTCTTAAAAGTTGTGAGGGTTCCAGCCTCTACCATCCCTTAAGGCAGTGTGTTCCAGATTCCAACCACCCTCTGGGGGAAAATATTTTTCCTTAAATCTCCTCTAAACCACCTGCTCCTTACCTTAAATCTATGCCCCCTGGGTACTGACACCTCTGCTAAGGGAAAAAGTTTCTTCCTATCTATGCCCCTCATAATTTTGTTTATCTCAATCAAGTCCCCCCTCAGCCTTCTCTGCTCTAAGGAAAACAACCCCAGCCTATCCAGTCTCTCTTCATAGCTGAAATGCTGTAACCCAGGCAACATCCTGGTGAATCTCCTCTGCACCCTCTCCAGTGCAACCACATCGTTCCTATAGTGTGGCGACCAGAACTGTCCACAGTACTCCAGCTGTGGCCTAACTAGCATTTTATACAGCTCCATCATAACCTCCCTGCTCTTATATTCTATGCCTCGGCTAATAAAGGCAAGTATCCCATATGCCTCCCTAACCACCTTATCTACCTGTGCTGCTGCCTTCAGTGATCTATGGACAAGTACACCAAAGTCCCTCTGACCCTCTGTACTTCCGAGGGTCCTACCACCCATTGTATATTCCCTTGCCTTGTTAGTCCTGCCAAAATGCATTACCTCACACTTCTCAGGATTAAATTCCATTTGTCACTGCTTTGTCCACCTTACCAGCCCATCTACTTCATCCTGTAATCGAAGGCTTCCCTCCTCACTATTTACGACACCACCAATTTTCGTGTCATCTGCGAACTTACTGATCATACCTCCTATATTCACGTCGAAATCATTAGTGTACACTACAAACAGCAAGGGTCCCAGCACCGATCCCTGCGGTACACCACTGGTCACAGGCTTCCAATCATAAAAACAACCCTCGACCATCGCCCTCTGCCTCCTGCCACTAAGCCAGTTTTGGATCCAATTTGCCAAATTTCCTGGATCCCATGGGCTCTTACCTTCTTGACCAATCTCCCATGCAGGACCTTATCAAAAGCCTTACTGAAGTCCACGTGGACTACATCAACTGCTTTACCCTCATCTACATATCTAGTCACCGCCTCAAAAAATTCAATCAAGTTTGTTAGACATGATCTCCCCCGACAAAGCCAAGCTGACTATCCTTGATGAATTTCTGCCTCTAATAGTGGAGATTAATCCTGTCCCCTCAGAATTTTTCCCCAATAGTTTCCCGACCACTGATGTTCTAAACCCATGCCTATTTAAGGGGTGAAAAAGTGAGCTATAGTTCAGTACTTCTGTCCCATGTCTATGTGAGAGATAATAGGGCATAATGTTTGAAAATGACAACTATGGGAATACAAGGTCAGTCTTTCATTGCTTATAATCTGAAAACACCTCTTCAGTAAAACAAGATCTAAACTTCCGTTAATCAGCAATCTCTTACCCATCATTCCAGTTTTCATTGGCTGCTTCTTCAGCCACCAGATTTTCATATTCATTTAAAGCGTACCTCTCCCAGTCAGTCATTTCTGGCCCATCATTCTCCACATCTTGCTGCACAGGAAAGATTGCAATTGCAGGGGTGTCACAAATGTTGTATTTAAGTATGATAGTGCACTATGTGCAAGCAGCTTAAAACAGATCATTACAAAATTCTCTCAAACATTGCAAACAATTTAAATGTCTGTACATCTCCTCTACACTAATCATTGATTTCAGCTAATGGAAAGTTACTCAATTTGATAGACACTCTTGCTTAGGCATCTTTATTTTATTGATTTATTTTTTATTTAGAGATACAGCACTGAAACAGGCCCTTCGGCCCACCGAGTCTGTGCCAACCAAGAACCACCCATTTATACTAACCCTACAGTAATCCCATATTCCCTACCACCTACCTACACTAGGGGCAATTTACAATGGCCAATTTACCCAACAACCTGCAAGTCTTTGGCGGTGGGAGGAAACCGGAGCACCCGGCGAAAACCCACGCGGTCACAGGGAGAACTTGCAAACTCCGCACAGGCAGTAGCCAGAATTGAACCCGGGTCCCTGGAGCTGAGAGGCTGCGGTGCTAACCACTGCGCCACTGTGCCGCCCCAATATAAGTGGGTACTATCATGCCCAATATCTTTGGCCTCCTTATCTCGAGAGACAATGGATAAGCGCCTGGAGGTGGTCAGTGGTGTGTGGAGCAGCGCCTGGAGTGGCTATAAAGGCCAATTCTAGAGTGACAGGCTCTTCCACAGGTGCTCTTCCACATCATGCCCAATAAAGACATATCATATTCCTACTTTTAAGATACAATCTTTGTTCAAGGTGGAGTCTTTAAAATTGACTTAATATTTTAAAATAAGGGGAGACAATGCTGCAAAAAAGGCTGCCAAAGGTCAGACGACCTCGCCTGTGTATTGGAACATTGCCTCACTGTCTGTTAAGGATAAAAAGATACATTCCAGGCTAAGAGGTGTCAATTACACCCAACTTGAAACCATCAAGGGACGTTCCCGAATTGAATGGGTTCTTCTGAAACAAATGTGTGAATTAGTCACATCATAACTGGATTATACTCATCCAGTCATTAATGGGTGGCTATGGATCTCCACGTCCTGGTCCATTGTGTGATCACAGCAGGGGAGAGGGACATGCATCTCCTAACAGAAGCTAATGACAGAGATTTTGACCTTAAAAGTGAGCTATCTGGGAAGGGGGGGGGGGGGAGAAAAGAGAAAGAGAGAGGGGGAGGGAGGGGGAGGGGCAGGAAAGGTTGGGGCAGGAGGGGGAGGGAGAGGGAGAGAAAAGAGATCACCCAACCTCTCAGAAGGCAGTTGAGCCAGGTGCTGTGAAAAGATCAAGCCAAAACAAGGAAGGAATGCTGCTGCGAATTCTACACTTCAACTTGGAGCAGTAGAGAACTAAAAGTGACCGCCACCTCCAATCTGAACTTTTAACCACCAAAAATCTATTACACCTCAGTGAGTCAAGACTACAAACAACCCAGGCCTGCACCTTTAAAAAAGGCAGTTCTACTTAGAAAATTCAACAGGTTTACCGTAAACCACAAACACCTACCAAAATTTGAACTCTTGTCTTTTGCCTTCTATCTATCTTCTTTTGAGCGAGCATGAGAGAGTGCATGCGCGCAGGAGTGGTGGTGCAAACATTTCGGGAATGAATACTGTTCAATAAATAGTTAATCTTCTGTTTTAAACCTACAAGAAAACCTGTCACTGTCTGTTTATTTGGCTAGTAAAACACTTGGGCTAACTCATCATTTTAAACAAAACACGATTACGGTCAGTTGGGAGGTGAACAGTGGGAACCACCCACACCCCTTACCACCTGGCCATAACAGTATGCTCGGATCCAGGAAAACTAGTTTATACTAGTTTTAGTTGGGAAATTAGAAATTCTGCTTCCATCTTTTCAGAAATCTTTTAGAATAACCACCAGCAACTATCATTGGTTTGAAATTCTTTACTGGTCTCCCCTATTTGCGTTTAAGTATTTTGTAAATCCTATATTCAAATAAATAAGCTCTCAAGAACAACAACACATTAAGAAAATAAATGTACCCTAAAGCCAAAGATCAGCTGGATTGCTCCTTCACCCTCAGAGTTCCAGCGATCTAAAATACCTCAAGTAGAACCCCAGGAAGGAATGGAAAGATGGCTGCTTTTGAAACATGACTGCTTGAAGCTGGTTCTTAGTGATGCATAATGGTTGATACTAAAGAGAACTAGGATGAGCCTGACCCTCAGCATGTGATACAGATACCCATTAGTACAATGCTGGATATGAGGGAGCAGCAATTTGCTCCTCTATTCTCATGTCCGAGAAGGAATCTGCACAATCTTCAGAGTTGGAGGCTCCCTCAAGAATGGATAGGACCAATGGAATAGGGGATTGTTCCGAAATATAAATGTCTATACTTTCACAAGAGGGATGCTCATGTAGAAAATTTACAGCACAGGAGGCCAAAACAGCCCATCATGTCTATGGTGGCCGAAAAAGAGCTATCTAGTGTCATCACACTTTCCAGCCCTGTAGAGATTAGAGATTAGAGATACAGCACTGAAACAGGCCCTTCGGCCCACCGAGTCTGTGCCGAACATCAACCACCCATTTATACTAATCCTACACTAATCCCATATTCCTACCAAACATCCCCACCTGTCCCTATATTTCCCTACCACCTACCTATACTAGTGACAATTTATAATGGCCAATTTACCTATCAACCTGCAAGTCTTTTGGCTTGTGGGAGGAAACCGGAGCACCCGGAGAAAACCCACGCAGACACAGGGAGAACTTGCAAACTCCACACAGGCAGTACCCGGAATCGAACCCGGGTCCCTGGAGCTGTGAGGCTGCGGTGCTAACCACTGCGCCACTGTGCCGCCATTAGGTTACAACACTTGCAGAGCATATCCAAGTAGTTTTTAAATGTGATGAGGTTTCTGCCTCTATCACCCGTTCAGGCCTACTGTTTATGCCTACAAGTACTTTGCACTCAGATTGGTCCTGCAGCAGCTAATTCAGAGGTTCAGCATAAAGTCAGAGTCCTTTTGGAGAGACCCAACTAGTGAAAAAGTTTCCTCACTACCAACAAGTTATCAGTGTAATGAAATGCCGGATGATCTCCATTAATGCTGATAGATTGGTGTTGTATAGTGACAGCCTGGCATTGATACTGGGAAGAGTCAAAGAGATGAATGCTAAGCATCGTCAGTTTCATCCATGAACCTTTTTTTTTCACGTGGTTACCAAACTGGAGCCACTGCTTGAAGGGATATCCTGTGGTGGTCAGTGCTGATGGAGACAGTACTGGTGGAGACAGTACTGGAAACACTTTGTATAGTTTTGATAGTTTATCTTGTTTCATGTAGGTTAAGTCGATACTCTGTGCTTAAGGATAGAGGACTTGAGGTAGATAGTGTGGTTTCATAAATACAACAATTACCCTTGGAATAGAAAATGGGTCTTTCTGCTCATGTTCCAAATATTTGTCAATGTTAAAAAGGGTGTCAAAAAATACATTTGCCATCTTGCATTTCTTTAGGTCATGGAGTGTGATTTTTCCTGTGTAAAAAAAAAAGGCAGTTAATTTCATAGAAATGAAGATACCATTCTGACAGTTCAAGTTAAATACACATTTACTTATCTTCTCTAGATGGTTCAGAGTTTATCCAGCGAGTGTTAAATAAAGTCTCTACTTCCTCCCGGTTTGTGTTGAGTTACTGAATCTGAACAGGGTGACGGCAGACATACTACAGTCAACATAGTCACTTGGAACAATGGTGGGGAGGAGAAAGCAACCAGACCACCATTTCTTGATTGCTATCTAATGATCCCACTTGGAAAGTGCATACACATATAAGTCAGGAGAGGACAGTACTAGGTTCAGCTGCATTTCCCCTATGGTTAAATGGAGCAGCGGGGGAAAATTAAGAAAAATATTTATGAATATATGGATTTCATTTTGTATTGCCTACAACATAAAACTTAGACAATACCACTTGAATAGTTATGAGATTTAGTCAAAACAAATTTGACCCTGAGATGGCTAGTAGGTTCAGGCAAGTAACTGTTTTGCTAGGTTTTACTATTCTCAGCTTTTATATTGATGCTGAAACGACGACTAATTCTGTATATTACTGTGATGAAAAGCTACTGAAACATCAGCAATATTAAATCTAAAATAGCCATGCTCTAATACATGCTTTTTGCAAGAGTTATAGGTTAGCAAACAAGTGCAGGAAACTGTTGAGTCTGCCAATAGCACCCTTATTACAGCCTGGCTGAGATCTCCTGAAATTGCATCAGAGTGGAGGAAGTTCAACTCTTCACCTAACCTGGGCTGGAAGCACTCAAATGTTGACAATGGCTGAAAGATATTGCACAGCACAGATACCGCTCAAATTGACGGAGGTGAGTGAGTGAAAACACACAAAAATAGAGAACCTTCTTTTTCTTCATCCAACAAAATTTGGACCATATGTTGACACAAAGTAACTGAATAGACTTTACATATAGGCAATATTAAAAGCTTCACATTATAGTTTACTTTATAAACTGAAGAAACAGAAGTATGTGCATTAGATCTCAAACAGGACTGGACACTTTTCTGTGAATTTAGGTTACCATTGAACAAATAAGGGAATGGTAGCATAGTGGTTATGTTATTGGGACTAGTAAGCCAGAAGCCTGCAATAATGATTTGGAAACACATGTTCAAGTTCCACGTCAACAGCAGGAAATTTAAATTCACTTAACGAAGTGTTGAATAAAAGCTCGTATCAGTAATGGTGACCATTTAACTACCAGATTGTCATTAAAACCGATCTGGTTCACTAATGTCCTTTAGGGAAGGCAATCACAGAGTCATAGAGTTATACAGCACAGAAACAGACCCTTCAGCCCATTGTGTCTGTGCCGGCCATCAAGCACCACTAATCCCATTTTTCAGCACTTGGCCGCAGCCTTGTATGCTATGGCGTTTCAAGTGCTCATCTAAATACTTCTTAAATATTGTGAGGGTTCCTGCCTCGACCACCTCTTCAGGCAGTGCGTTCCAGATTCCAACCTCCCTGTGTGTGAAAAAAGTTTTCCTCAACTCCCCTCTAAACCTCCTGTTCCTTAACTTAAATCTATGCCCCCTGGTTATTGACCTCTCCGCTAAGGGAAAAGGTTACTTCCTATCCAACCTATCAATGCCCCTCATAATTTTGGATACCTCAATCATATCTCCCCTCAGCCTTCTCTGCTCTAAAGAAAACAACCCCAGCCTTTTCAGTCTCTCTTCATAGCTGAAATGCTCCAGCCCAGGCAACATCCTGGTGAATCTCCTCTGCACCCTCTCCAGTGCAATCACATCCTTCCTATAGTGTGGTGCCCAGAACTGTACACAGTACTCCAGCTGTGGCCTAACTAGCCTTTTATACAGCTCCATCATAACCTCCTTGCTCTTGTATTCTATGCCTCGGCTAATAAAGGCAAGTATCCCATATGCCTCCCTAACCACCTTATCTACCTGTGCTGCTGCCTTCAGTGATCTATGGACAAGTACACCAAGGTCCCTCTGACCCTCTGTACTTCCTAGGGTCCAACCATCCATTGCATATTCCCTTGCCTTGTTAGTCCTCCCAAAATGCATTACCTCACACTTCTCAGGATTAAATTCCATTTGCCACAGCTCCACCTATCTTACCAGCCCATCTATATCATCCTGTAATCAAAGGCTTTCCTCCTCACTATTTACGACACCACCAATTTTCGTCTCATCTGCAAACTTACTGATCATACCTCCTATATTCACGTCGAAATCATTAATGTACACTACAAACAGCAAAGGTCCCAGCACTGATCCCTGTGGTACACCACTGGTCACAGGCTTCCACTCACAAAAACAACCCTTGACCATTACCCACTGCCTCCTGCCACTAAGCCAATTTTGGATCCAAATTGCCCTGGATCCCATGGGCTCTTACCTTCTTAACCAATCTCCCATGCGGGACCTTATCAAAAGCCTTACTGATGTTCATGTAGACTACATCAACTGCTTTACCCTCATCTACACATCTCGTCACTGCCTCGAAAAATTCAATCAAGTTAGTTAGACATGATCTCCCCCTGACAAAGCCATGCTGACTATCCCTGCCCCTCCAAGTGGAGATTAATCCTGCCCCTCAGAATTTTTTCCAATAGTTTCCCAACCACTGACGTTAGACTCACCGGCCTGTAATTACTTGGTTCATCCTTGCTACCCTTCTTAAATAATGGTACCACATTCGCTGTCCTCCAATCCTCTGGTACCTCGCCTGTGGCCAGAGAGGGTTTGAAAATTTGTGTCAGAGCCCCTGCAATCTTCTGCCTTGCCTCACGTAACAGCCTGGGATACATCTCATCTGGGCCTGGGGATTTATCCACTTTTAAACCTGCTAAAACAGCTAATACATCCTCCCTTTCAATGCTAATTTGTTCAAGTATATCACAATCCCCTCCCTGATCTCTACACCTACATTGTCCTTCTCCATTGTGAATATGAATGAAAAGTAATCATTTAAAATCACACCTATGTCTTCCGGCTCCGCACACAGATTGCCACTCTGGTCCCTAATGGGCCCTACTCTTTCCCTGGTTATCCTCTTATCCTTAATATACTTATAAAACGCTTTAGAATTTTCCTTTATCTTGCCCTCCAGTGTTTTTTTATGTCCCCTCTTTGCTCTCCTAATTACTTTTTTAAGTACCCCCCCTACACTTTCTATACTCCTCTAGTGCCTCTGCGGTTTTCAGCGCTCTGAATCTGCCATAGACTTCCTTTTTTTCCCGGATCCAATCCTCTACATCCCTTGACATCCAGGGTTCCTTGGACCTGTTGGTCCTACCCTTCACCTTAATGGGTACATGTTGGCTCTGAACTCTCACTATTTCCTCTTTGAATGACTCCCACTGGTCTGATGTAGACTTTCCTACAAGTAGCTGCTCCCAGTCCACTTTAGCCAGATCCTGTTTTTTCATCTTAAAATCGGCCTTCCCCCAATTCAGTACCTTTATTTCCGGTCCATCTTTGTCCTTTTCCATAACTACCTTAAATATTAGAGTTACGGTCACTATCCCCGAAATGTTCCCCCACTGACACTTCTACCATTTGTCTGGCTGTCTGCTGTCCTTAACTAGTCTGGCCTACATCTGACTCTAGATCCACTGCAATGTGGCTGACTCTAAACTGCCCTCTGAAATGGCCTAGCAAGCCACTCAGTTAAAGGAAAGTAGGGATGGGTAGTAAATGGTGACTTTGCCAGCGAACACCCACATCCGTAAATAACCGGAAAAAAAATTACCTTCGCATTTTGGCTTAACAAGATCAAGCAATTGACAAAGGCAATCCTCAAAAGGCAGTGGCTCAATAGACATGCACTCTAGCTTTTTGCACTGGTCCTCGTAGAAATAGTTCAGTTCGTACATAGACAACACGCCATCTCCATCAAGGTCCATACAGCGGAACCAGTACTCAATACTGTCAGGGAGGAAAATGATAGATAATAAGGGCTATAAAAAGAAAAATTAACTACCAGCATGCACAACAGATACAAGATGAAGTGATTTTTACGGACTTTTCTTGAATGGCATTTCTAATGTTCTGAGATAGAAAAATCTAAATAGAAGCAACTGTTGGTATATTTTAATTTAGAACTGCAGGTCATTTAAAACATTGCTGTAAATCTTGTCCTAGGCCAACACAAGCTCCTCATTGCTGACTGCTTTAATTTAATGCTGGTCACTGTTAATTATACTATGCATTATCCCACTTTCTCTTTATACTTACTCCTTCCCCTCCCTCTTTTTAGGCCCCCTCCTTTCTGAACAGGTAGTTTCCTCCTCAGAAACTTCTTATTACAGGTGACAAGGTTATAAAGCAACAACAATAGAACTGCATGAAGAAGTGGACCATTATTAAAAGGAATTGCATTGCAACTAGCACTAGTTTGGGACAAAAACCTACACCACCAGGCTGCTTTTACAAAGGCAGAAATGCTGGAAAGGCATAGCACATCAGTCAGCATCTGGAAAACAGACAAGTTAATTCAAACGTAGAGACCAAACACAAATTGGGTGACTACTTTGCGGAACACCTTTGCTCAGTCTGCAAGCATGACTCCGAGCTTCCCGTTGCTTGCCATTTTAATTCACTACCTTGCTCTCATGCCCACATTTCTGTCCTCAGCCTGCTGCAGTGTTCCAGTGAAGCTCAACGCAAGCTCAAGGAACAGCACCTTATCTTTCAATTAGACACTTTATAGCCCTCTGGACTCAACATTGAATTCAACACTTTCAGAGCATGATTCTCATTCTGATTATTTTTAATCATGCGCCAATCTTAAACTTGTACTTCATGTTATTGCTTTTGGACAGAGCTGTTCATTATTCTGCCATTAACACTCTCTCTGGACAAATGCTTTGTCTTTACTACCACCAGGAAGACTCCCATTGCCTTTTGTTCCATGAAATCTTTGTCATTTAATCTCTCCTGCCCTCCACCTTATCACAGACCTTCCCTTTTGTTGTTCTTCCACGCCTCTCCCCGCTTTCACTTGTTCAAAATCTATTACATTTCTAACCTTTGCCAGTTCTAATAAAAGCTCATCGATCTGAAATGTTAACTGTTTCTCCATAGATGCTGTCAGACCTGCTGAGTATTTCCAGCACTTTGTTTTATTTCAGATTTCCAGCACTCGCAGTATTTTGCTTTTAAGTTAATTCTAGAACATATCACCACAACACTACCACCTGAAATAAACAATCTTAGTCTTTTGGATGCTGACCAACCTTCGAGTGTCTTTTCTAGCATTTTGTGTTTTTGCACAATTAAGCTATGATTATCCACCATTATTTGAGTTCTCATTTATCCCTGTGTTTTTTTTGCTGGACCACATTGCAGATGTAGTTTATAACATAGGAACAGGAGTAAGCCATTCAGCCTCTCGAGTCTGATCTCCCATTCAATTAGATGACGACTGATCTGCAGCTCAACCCCATTTAACCATCTGTTCAAAATTCTGATACCTTTACCTAACAAAAAGCTATCAATATCGGTCTTGACAATTTCAATTGTCCCAGCATCTACAACCTTATGGGGAAAGGAGAGTTCCAGATTTTCATTAGAGAGAGAGAAGAGAGAGAGTGTGAGTGTGTGAGAGAGAGAATGGAAGTGCTTCTTGATTTTGTTCCTAAGTGGCCTAGCTCTAACCTGAAGATTATGACCCGTTGTTCTGGATTTTCTCAGAGGAAATAGCTTACGTGCATCTACATTGAATCAATTCCTTCATCATTTTAAACACCCTGATAAATTTAGAATGTTGAGGGGTAATCCAAGGGAATGCAAGCCAAGTTTATCCAACCAATTCTCATAATTTAATCCTTTAACACTTTGTATCATCCTTGTGGATCAGTGTTGTAACTCTTCCAAGGTCAATATATCTTTCCTGAAACTGAACAGAACTCCAATTTGGGTCTAGCAAAGGCTCTGTACAACTGAAGCATCATCTCCTCATTTTTGAATTCCAACCTTCTTGAGATAAAGGCCAATATTTTATTAGCTATAATTACTTGTTGTATCTAGGGCACTAACTTTGTGATTTTAGTGGTTTAACCTGTTAGCTTTCACTATTATATGATTAATACAATCGTTTCATCTGGTTTTGGCTAATTTCCATACCTTCCTAAAACATGCAGATTAGCACTAGTATGGGTGAAATGATGCTTTTTGTTAAATGCCTGCTAACTGCACTGATCAAAAACTGCCAATCAATAATTTTAGGTAAAGGCCTGCTAAAAACATAGCTGCATCGCATGCTCCTGAAATTAAAAGTCCTGTGTTACTATTGGAATCACTATCAAATAAGTTCTGATGCTCTGGAGGAAATGATCAGCTGCTACAATACTGAGATAATGGTATATTAAATGTTATGGAGAATGCGTTTAGAGGTAGAAATCCTGACATATGAGGATTGAAAGCTGGAGAGTGAGAGAGATTGGGAGACTGGGTGGCAGCCAGCACTGGCACCAGCTGCCTCAGAGAAAAAACAAATCTTTCAGTACAGGTGTTGAAAAGGAGATAGACCCCTTATTCACATATGCAAAGGGAAAGAACAGCGCAATGATCAACTATTCAAATAAGTGGAGCAGCTTCTTACACATGGCTCTTACATTCATTTCCAAGTCTTTTGTCAGTTTGGGATTAAAAGATATGGAAAGAAAGAATATATAGGGTCCTTCTTACAAGCAGCCTCTCAATTCCCCAACAGCTGATCGGTGTACTCATTTCAATGGAAGTTCAATTTTCCTTCAGTTTCTATTATCTTCCACGGAAGTCTTCTCCATTATGGCCAATAATGAGATCTTAATATATTTTTGATTCCCATTTGTTTGCTCCTTGATTGTAACTTATGCAAACAGTTTTTTTAATAAGTATAGGATTATAAATCCAGATCAAGTCAAGTCAAGCCACTTTAACACGTATATAAGATCGACACCTTTATGGGGAAAAAATGGTTTGTATTACTTTACTAATAAATATTTAAACTGGGATATTTCGTATCTTTGACAGAGTCCAGATACAAAGTCTAAATTAAAGTGACTGCATTCAACTCAGGTGTTGAAATGTCTAAAAAATGATCAAGCATCATATATTTTATCCCCCTTCAGTTAAAAATTCTAACAGAAAATGTGATCAGTTGCAACCAATGTCATCATGCACACAAATTTTTCACCTGGTTGATGTCTTTTTGTCTTCTTCTGAAATCAAAAACCACACAAAGTCTGCATAACCAATCTTTCTTTCATGTGGAGCTTTTTTGTGCCTGTAAATTAATCAGCAGTTTTAACGTTAATGTTGGACTCGCTGTATTTACAACTTTATGAATAATCTTCTAGCGCAGGTCATTTGCAGCATCAATTTCTTGTAAACATTCTTTTCACATACAGTCATAATTTGCTGTGGCAGGCCATCCGATGGCATCTGCCATTAGTCAGAAATGCCCTTGCACTTCTAAATTAAAAAAAAAAGTTTTTGTGAGATGAGTTGCTGAAAATACGAGCTGATAACACTGTAGCAAAACAGGGCATCTGGGAACCAAGTGAACAGGGCAAGCAATTGTGCATCTCCTTAATCAAGCAATTGTGTATCCCTTTAATCAATCAGGTTGAAGGATTGGGAAAGGACTGAAGTGCAAGTATACCAGATGGACTGCAGCAGTTCAAGAAGGCAGCTCACCACCACCTACTCGAAGACAATTAGGGATGGGCAACAAATGCTGGTCTTGCCAGCGACGCCTACTTCCCATGAAATTAATACAAATGATTGAATTCAATGCCAAAAAAGGTAAAGAAAGAGAAATAAAGAGGGAAATTAAGTCTGGATTAAGAGAGAGGGAGACACAAAGGGAAAGCCATTTTTAATTAAAAAAAAAAACATTTTTAAAATCTCCAACTATTAAAACCTGAAGGAATGAAACTTCACACTTGTACATAGGAACATAGGAGCAGGAAAGGCCATTCAGCCCATTGAGCCTGCTCTGCCATTCAATTAGATCACGGCTGATCATCTACCTCACGCCACTTTTCTGCGCTATCCCCATATCCCTTGACGTCATTAATATCTAGAAATCTGCCCAATTTCGATCTTGCTCAATGATTGAGCTTTCACAGCCCTCTAGGGTACAGAATTCCAAAGATTTACCACCCTCCGAGTGAAGAAATTCCTCATCTCAGTCTTAAATGGCCTACCCCTTATTGAGACCATGTCTCCTAGTTCTAGACTTACCAGCCAGGGGAAACATCTTATCTACATCCAACCTTTCACGCCCTATAAGAATTTTGTAAGCTTCAATGAGATCACCCCTCATCTTTTGAAACTCTAGAGAATACAGGCCCAGTTTCCTCAATCTCTCCTCAGAAGACAATCCTGCCATTCCAGAAATCAGTCTGGTGAACCTTTGGCATGGACAGAAAATTGGCTAGCTAACAGGAAACAGAGTAGGCATAAATGGGTCATTTTCTGGTTGGCAACAGGGATCTGTGCCAGGGCCTCAACATTTGACAAATTTATATAAATGACTTACATGACGAGACTGAAGGTATCGTTGCTAAATTTGCTGATGACACAAATATACGCAGGAAGGTATGTTGTGAAGAGGACATAGGGAGGCTATAAAGGGATATAGATAGATTAAATGACTGGGCAAAAATCTGGCAGTTGGAGTATAATGTGGGAAAAATGTGAAGTTGTCTATTTTGGCAGGAAGAATAAAAAAAGCATATTATCTAAATGGTGCGAGATTGCGGAGCTCTGAGACGCAGAGGGATCTCGGTGTCCTAGTGCATGAATCGCAAAAGGTTAGTATGCAGGTACAGCGCGTAATTAGGAAAGTTAATAGAATGTTATCATTTATCGTGAGGGGAATTGAATACAAAAGTAGGGAGCTTATGCTTCGGCTATACAGGGCATTGGTGAGACCACATCTGGAGTACGGTGTATAGTATTGGTCTCCTTATTTAAGGAAGGATGTAAATACATTGGAAGCAGTTCAAAGAAGGTTTGCTAGACTGATACCCGGAATGGGTGGGCTATATTATGAGGAAAGATTGGACAGGCTAGGCTTGTATCCGCTGGAATTTAGAAGAGTAAGAGGCAACCTGATTGAAACATAAAAGATCCTGAGGGGTCTTGACAGGGTGGATGCGGAAAGGACGTTTCCCCTTGTGGGAGAATCTCAAACTGGGGCCACTGTTTAAAAATAAGGGGTCGCCCATTTAAGACAGAGATGAGGAGAATTTTTTTCTCAGAGGGTCGTGAGTCTTTGGAATTCTCTTCCTCAAAAGGCAGTGGAAGTAGAGTCTTTGAATATGTTTAAGGCAGAGGTCTATAGATTCTTGATAACCTTTCACCCCCTTGCTTATTGGGAGCAGGTGGTAATGTGGAGAAATCAGTTCAGCCATGACTTATTGAATGGCGCAGCAGGCTCGAGGAGCCGAGTGACCTACTCCTGCTCCTAATTCGTATGTTTCCTCCCCGAAGAGATGGCTGCAGGGATTTCCTCAGACACACATACACACACTGTAGTTATGCTGCAACCTCTCCCATCCTGCAACCGGCATACGAGATAGTTGTGGTACCAGTGGGATGGAGTAATCCAACTGAACCTGCTCTTACACCCAGACTACAAATGCCAGCAAAATACAGGCATACAGAAGAAATGGGCCAGACAAAAAGTGTTTCAGGCCAGGTTCATGACCTGGAAAATTTCAGACTAGGATAAGCAGCCCTGGTGCCAGCTGTATTCCATAAGAAGGGCTGGTAACTTCTTACATTTCCCTAAACCCCACCCACCTAGCAGGTACCCAAGAGGCACCAAAATTGGCTCAGGCACCCTCTAGAATTATGCAAGTTGCCAGAATGTCAGGGGCATCAGTTGGCAGTTGGCTTCCTGGCAGGATAAAATTACTGCTCTGTCAGTTTTTTTTATTCATTCATGGAATGTGGGTGTCACTGGCTATGACAGCATTTATTGCCTATCCTTAATTGCCCTTGAACTGTGTGGCTTGCGACACCAACTCAGAGGGCATTTAAGAGTCAACCACATTACTGTGGATCTGGAGTCCCATGACGGCCAGACCAGGTAAGAACTGCAGATTTCCTTTCCTAAAGGATGTTAGTGAACCAGATGGGTTTTTTACAACAATTAACAATGGTTTCATGGTCACCATTAGACTAGTTTTTTTTTAAATCCCAGATTTATTAATTGAATTCAAATTTTACCATCTGCCATTTAGGATTTGAACCCATGTCCCCAGAGCGTTAGCCTCAGCCTCTGGGCTACTAGCCCAGTGGCATTACCACTATGCCACCGCCTCCCCTTATGCTGGCAGACTGGGATTGCAGGTTTTCAGGCCCCATAAAATGAGGAGAATCTTGAATTTTGTCACTGAGTAGGGTTTTTGATTAAAAATCAGTGCTCCAATTCAGAACAAGACGCAGATGCAACAACCGTCTAAATTGTAAAAGAAACCTGATTATAAAAGTTGTTCTATGACTAGTCGCTATCAAGTAAAAACTGGGACATTTTATTTTAAAAGCAACTATATAAATTCAAATTGTTGTACTGTTCTTTTGACTTGCATCTAAAAATATTTGCTTTACCTTGTAACTGCTCCGGAGAAAATCCTTTCTATCATTCTGCCTGATATAGCTGAAAGTAAAAAAGAGAAGCATAATTCATATAGCATGCCCTGAAAAATGGAGAAATTTCATAAAACATTACTTACAGATTGTTCCAAATCGATGGATGCTGAGGGACATGCTTTAACCAGGATATTGTTACGACCAAGTGAGAAAGAGGTCTAGGGTTCACTTTCATCCTTCACCTGGTCTTACTGTAACAGGATTTAATTTTAAATACACCATGTTTTTAGCTCCCCCTTGGTGAATCCTTGTTCACCGCTCTCCAATTATAAGGCAAAGAAACCAGCACAAACGGGCTTTCTTAGGTTTAAAGAAGAAAAGTTCAAATTTATTAAACTTAAACCTAAACTCTAGTCGGTTAACGCCTACGGATACACGACGCGCCCACACTAGCATGCACAAGCGATACACACATGCAAAGAGAGACAGAAAGAAAACAGAAGAAATAAAGTGAAAATGTTTGAGGCAATAACTGAGGAGGTTTTTTGTGTTACGATTCTTCGAACTCACTATAGTGCCCTTTATTGTAGGTAGATCTTGCTTTTCGTTGGGGCCCAGTACTCTTCTTAAACCTTGGTCGCTGTCGGAGACTTTTCTCTCTTGGGGTTGATGTGTCTTCAGTTGATTTGGAGTTTCATGAGAAAGAAATGGGAGCAGGCAGACTGGAAAGGCTGTGGCAAGCCAGCCAGGAGAGATCTTCTCAGTCCAGGAGAATTCTGCTTTTACAAATTCAAAAAACTCATGTTGCCCAGCAGGTTAGTCATGTGACTAGCTGGTTTGACCATGTCAGTTTGTGTATTCGGCCATCTTAGCAGTCACCCTGGAATGCAAGCTGCCCACCTTCAATGTCTGGTGATCAAAAGTCCATTGTGGGTTAAATGTGTCAGGGAATGGTCCTTTGCCCTTTCCAAACACTGTGTTAATATGCAAATGTCTTTCCAGCCAAGATCTATCAACATTTAAAAAAAAAGTCCTTTCTTCACTCCAGTAACAGTTTAAAATCAATGTACATGACAAAATTAAATTGCCTCATTCTTGGCAGGTGAGGGCCTAGCATGACAACATTTCTTACAGATTGTTCCAAATCGATGGATACTGAGGGACATGCTTTAACTAGGATACGCACTATTTGTGACATTACAGCTTACTTTCACTTAAACATCCATTTATACTATGCAAGAAAAATCTAATTTAGAGCAATTTCAAACCAAATATATTTGACATTAATTTATTGGTTATATCACTTTAAAATAATTGCATTCCCCAATGGAATTTCAACTATAGGTAGAAATTAGACTTGAAAATATTCCCCTGGATTACTGTAATTGTTAACATTGGTCAAATTCTGGTTCAAATCATTTAAAAAAGTTAAGATGGCATATTTGTGCTCATGGGTAGATATCCAAGATCTAAATGGGCTCCCTCTTGTCTTTCTATCTTGTAAGCACCATGGAAAGAAATCAAAATCAATTCACATAAAAAGAACTAAGTCCACAATGAAAAACATGCATCTGTCTTAATATCACAACCAATTAATTCTATGATAGCCAGGGTTTGCCACTAATGCGTTTGCCAGTCTGTGAATTTAACCTCCAACATCCTACCATTCATAGTAAATGATCAGGAAGTTTGTAGGCTGAGTAAGAAAGCCCAGCCCCTGTTTAAGTTTTGTAATGATTTTCTAAATGAACTTTTTGAAAATTATTTGGAGGCATGATAAAATGTCAGCTTCTGTTATGTGGATAAATTCTATAGGGGTTCTCCCACTTGTCAGCCTTAACGTCTGTAAAAGAGCTGCAGAAACCCTTAAAAACTAGCACCAACGCCATTTATCCAGATTTTCCGAAGGTCAGCTGAAGTTCCAGCGGATGATCCAGAGAACTCCTTTGGTAATTTACTCCCAATGTCCTTAATTAAATGTGCACCTCAAGTGATTCAATTAACAAAAGTAGCTAGTCTTATTAATGATTTGAAATAAAGTGTGGGGCAAGTTAATTTTAATTATTGGTGTCAACAATCTCGAGCCTGATTACTGCCTGGGCAAGCTGTTGGCATGGTAAGAGATAAGAAAGTGTAGATGTACAAAGGGACCTGGGTACCCTTGTAAATAAGTCACTGAAAGCTAACATGCAGGTGCAGCAAGCAGTTAGGAAGGCTAATGGTATGTTAGCCTTTATTGCAAGAATACAGGAGTAGTGAAGTTTTTAGTTTTAGAGATACAGCACTGAAACAGGCCCTTCGGCCCACCGAGTCTGTGCCGACCATCAACCACCCATTTATACTAATCCTACACTAATCCCATATTCCTACCACATCCCCACCTGTCCCTATATTTCCCTACCACCTACCTATACTAGGGGCAATTTATAATGGCCAATTTACCTACCAACCTGCAAGTCTTTTGGCTTGTGGGAGGAAACCGGAGCACCCGGAGAAAACCCACGCAGACACAAGGAGAACTTGCAAACTCCACACAGGCAGTACCCAGAATTGAACCCGGGTCGCTGGAGCTGTGAGGCTGCAGTGCTAACCACTGCGCCACTGTGAAGTCTTGCTTCAATTGTATAGAATTGCTTAGACAGCATTTGGAGTACTGAGTGCAGTTTTGGTCCCCTTACCTTAGGAAGGATATTATTGCCATAGAGGGAGTGCAACGAAGATTCACCAGACTTGTTCTCGGGATGACGGGACTGTCCTATGAAGAGAGATTGGGGAAACTGGGCCTGTATTCTCTAGAGCTTTGAAGAATGAGAGGTGATCTCATTGAAACCTACAAAATACTTAAAGGATACTTGCAGTTGAGTTGTTTCCCCTGGTTGGGAGTCTAGAACCAGGGAACACAATTTCAAAATAAGGGGGAAGCCACTTAGGACAGAGATGAAGAGAAATGTCTTTACTTACAGGGTTGTGAATCTTTGGAATTCTCTATCCCAGAGGGCCATGGAAGCTGAGTCATTGAGTTTGTTTAAAACAGAGATTGACAGATTTCTAAATACAAATGACAGAAGGGGATATGAGGATAATGTGGGACAAAGGCATTGAAGTGGATGATTAGCCATCATCACATTGAATGGCTCCTACGTTCCTATGAGGGACCCGACAGGTATCTAAATACTGCATATCATATAGACTGTTTTGGGAAAGGCTAGTGTAAATGCTAGGGAGCTCTAATTCAGCTCAGGTTGGCTGATTCTCAACAGTTGAAATCTTAATGGTCAAGATTCACAACACAGTTATAACAGTTACCCACAGCAGTGACCAATGAGATTGTCTTTAAAACTCTTCAGTTTTCAACTAAAATAATGAACAGGATGCTCAATTTATAATTTTGCGTCAATAGAGAACTAAAGAAAAATGTTTCCAAACTTAATGTTCTCACTGAGATAAATAGAATTAATGCAATTTCTCCTGCTCATTATATATATATATATATATATATATATTTACTTTTTTCTCCAAAAATAAAAGTTATATTGATGGGCTGTGATTTAATTACATTGTGTTTGCCTTAATAAAACGAGTAAGATGAGAAATAGGCAATACAGTACAGGTTTCTGTTTTGTGGATAGGTTTATGTTCCAGCAAGTAAAGGAGGCTGACTTTAAATAGTTTTTCCAGATTGCTGTTCACCATTTATTTATGCACGGTCTGTCATTTGAAACATCAAGCAGCTGACTCTTAATAACCTGCTACTTCATGTTGCATGTCATACCATCATCATTATGTCTTGCCAGGTCCTTCTGATCAATGTAGAGGTCATGGTCAGTGTCGAGTTCCCAGAATTTACAATAGATCACATAAAAGTGCTCATAGGAGAAAAATTCCGTGAGCTGATTAATGTCTTCTTCCTCTTCCAATAAGGCTAGGTTCTGTGAATTAAAAAACACATCCTTATTTTAGAATTCATACAAAGTTTCCAAGAAGTAATTACTCCAACATTGCAGAGGGCTAACCTTCAGCTGAGGATAATTCAAATTAATAAAACTTTAAACAAACTTTTTAGTCACATTCCCACCATTTATACTCTGTTGATGCATGCCTTATTTGCAAGCAAACAGCCAAATTGGTAAATCTTTAACTTTGGTTCAGCATTGCACAATCTTCAATTACACTTTTAGTGCAAATCTAATTTTAACATTTACAAATAGCTTGATGGATTAATACCTTTGACTTCACTTGCAATAATAGGAATTAAAACATTTCTCTAATTATGGATATTAAAATTTACTGCAGTGACAATTAATGTAACACAGGTGGTGCCGAACATAAATCATGGTATGTTCACAATACCAGTGCAAGCTCTGAACAATAGGACAACCTGTTGGCTACGTCGGAAAATCAGACAAGTTCTATCTCAAGGAAGCTTCTTTTAAAAATAAACAGATAAAAATGCCAGCAATAATTAATGGAGTTAGATCTTTGAATCTGAGTGATGAGGGAAATTAAGTACTACACTGACCACAGTGGAAAAGAACAGAAAGATTCAAATGAGAGAGGAGTAAGAATACCCAAACAGATTGCAGGAGACCATACCTGTAGAAGGTTGCTTTTCCTAATTTCTGTACAAGTTATACGTCCTGTCCATGATCTGTTTACTGTGTAAAATATCCTCTGAATGACCTGTATAATAAGACATCAAGATTAAAACATATAAACTAACCTAATTTGCACATGATACCAAACTAGGAGAGCCAGCCAGAGATTACAAAATAAGCTAAACAAGATACAAGTTTCAGGTTAATGACCTTTCATCAGAAACGGAAGAGGTTCAGCGAATAACAGTTTCTAAACAGGTACAAAGCCAGGTTAAAAAAGGGGGTGGACAGGTGGTAAAGGAGAAAAGAACAATGGGGACGGTCTGTGATAGGGCAAGAGCGATAAAATGAAAAAGAGATGATGGTGCAAGGCAAAAGGGGGTAGTAGTGGGACAAGTAAAGAAAAGGATGAACCCACAGGAGATGCAAGTGGTTATAGCAGAGTAGCAGAGGGGGAGGAAAGCATGAAAAATCTGGCAAAGAGCCAAAGGCTTCCATGCCCTGGGAATATAGTAAAGAAATGCATTTGGCCCCAGCATTAGAGACGACCTCGAAGGCCATGCATCCATAGGGAAATCCGCACCCCAAGCATAAGCCCACACCTTCTCCACTCCCAGTGGCTCTGGTGCAGCTGTTCTCGATTACCAGCACCAGCTGTCCAAGAAAATTGGAGCGGTGGTTAAGATCTAAAAGTTGTTAAATTCAATGGTAAGGGCAGAATACTGTAAAGTGCCGAAGATATTTTTATTCAATCATGGGAATGTGGGCATTGCTAGCAAGCCCAGCATTTATTGCCCATCCTTAATTGACCTCAAGAAGGTGGTGGTAAGCCATCTTCTTGAACCACTGCAATTCATGTGGTGTAGGTACACCCACAGTGCCAGTGAAGGAATAGTGATATAGCTCCGTCAGGATGGTGTGCGACTTGGAAGCAGAACTTTCAGGTTGTAGTGCTCCCATGCACCTGGTGTCGAAGGAGCCTTGGCACGTTGCTGCAGTCCATCTTGCAGACAGCACCATAACTGACCAAGATGACCGGATCTTGAAGGACATTTTTGCCAGACTCGGCCTGCATCAGGTGGTGAGACAACCAACAAAGAAAAAAACATACTTTATCTCATCCTCACCAATCTACCTGTGACAGGTGCATCTGTCCATGATAGTATTGGTAGCAGTGACCACCGCATAGTCCTTTTGGAGATGAAGTCTAGTCTTCACACGGAGGACATGCTCCATCAGGCTGTGTGGCACTACCACAGTGTTAAATGGGACAGACTCAGAACAGATCTAGCAGCTCAAAACTTGGTACCCATGAGGCGCTGTTGGCCATTAGCAGCAGCAGAATTGTGTGTGACCACAATCTGTAACCTCATGGTCCAGCACATCTCACTCCACCATTACCAACAAGTCAGGGGATTTATCCTGGCTCAATAAAGTGTGCAGGAGCGCATGCCAGGAGCAGCACCAGACATGCCTAAAAATAAGCTGCCAACCTGGTGAAGCTACAACATAGTACTTATATGCATGCAAAACAGCAGAAGCAGCATGCTATAGAAAGAGTTAAATGATCCCACAACCAACAGATCAGATCAAAGCCCTGCAGCCCAGTCGTGAATGTTGGTGGACAATTAAACAACAAACAGAGAAGGCGGCTCCACAAACATCCCCATCCTCAATGATGGGAGAACCCAGCAGTTCAGTGCAAAAGACAAGGCTTAAGCATTTGCAACCATCTTCAGCCAGAAGTGCCGAGTGAATACTCCATCTCAGCCTCCTCCCGAGGTCTGCAACATTACAGATGGCAGTCTTCAGCAAACTCAATTCACTCCACGTGATATCAAGAAATGGCTCAACGCACTGGATACTACAAAGGTTATGGGCCCTGACAACATTCCGGCATTAGTATTGAAGACTTGTGTTCCAAAACTAGTTGCGCCTCTAGCCAAGCTGTTCCAGTACAGCTACAATACAGGCAAGTTCCCGGCAATGTGGAACATTGCTCAGGTATGTCTTGTTCACATAAAGCAAGACAAATGCAATCCGGCCAATTATCAACCCATCAATCTACTCTTGAGCATCAACAAAGCGATGGAAGGTGCTGTTCCTTACCAATGCTCAATTTGGGTTCCACCAGGCCCACTCGGCTCCTGATATCAACACAGCTTTGGTCCTAATATGGACAAAAGAACTGAATTCAAGAGGTGAGGTGAGAGTGACTGCCTTTGACGTCAAGGCAGCATTTCACCGAGTGTGATATCACGAATCCAAGCAAAACTGAAGTCAATGAGAATCAAGGGTAAAATCCTCCATACAGAGCACAAAGAAAGATGGCTGCGGTTGTTGGAGGCGAATCACTTCATCTGAAGGACATTGCCGTAAGAGTTCCTCAGGATAGTTTCCTAGGCCCAACCATCTTGAGCTGCTTCATCGATGACCTTCCCTTCAACATAAGGTCAGAAGTGGGGATGTTCGCCGATGATTGCACAATGTTTAATACCATTTCCAAACTCCTCACATAACGAAGCAGTCCATGCCCAAATGCAGCAAGACCTGAACAACATTCAGGCTTGAGCTGATAAGTGGCAAGTAACATTTGCACAAACAAAGGCCAGGCAATGGCCTCCTCCAACGACAGCAATCCGCCAAGCTTCCTTCGACAGTACCTTCCAAACCCATGTCTCTTTCTCCCAGAAGAATAAGGGCAGCAGACGCATAGAAACACCAAGTCCCCCTCCAAATTTGGAACAATGTCACAGTTCCTTCACTGTCGCTGGGTCAAAATCCTAGAACCCCCTCCCCAACAGCATCGTGGGTGTATCTACACCACATGGGTGCATTGGTTGAATGAGGCACTCAGCATCATCTGCTCAAGGACCATAAATGCTGGCTTTGCCAAAGACATTCACATTCCATGAATAAAAAAAGTCCCCCACCCAGAGTACATTCTCTGTCTTTGCTAACCTCAGTGCTTCTTCCAAGTGGTGTTCAACATGGAAAAGTAGTGATTCATCATCTGAGGGAGGTGGCAATTAGTAGGTTTGCTTGGCCATGTTTGACCTTATGCCATGAGACTTCATTGGATCCAGAGTCAATGTTGAGAACTCCCAAGGCCACTCCCTTCCGACTGTATACCACTGTCCTGCCACCTTAGTTGGATCTATCCTGCCGGTGGGACAGGACATACTCAGGTTTGGTGATGGAAGAATCTGGGCATTGCCTGTAAGGTATGATTCAGTGGGTAGACTATGGAACAGTTCTCCAAATTTTGGCACAAGTTCTCAAATGTTAGTGAGGAGGACTTTGCAGGGTCGAGTGGGCTGGGTGTGCCTTTGTCAAGTCTGGTGCCTAGGTCGATATGGGTGGTCCATCCAGTTTTATTCTTACTCAAATTTTCTGTAGAGGTTTGATGAAATGGAGGACCTTGCTAGGCTGTTTCAGAGGGCAGTTAAGCATCAACCACATGGTTCTAGATCTGGAGTCACATATAGGCCAGGTAAGGACAGTGGTGAACCGGATGAGATTTTACTACAATCATGACCGTCTAAGAGGAGGCTAGCTTTTTATTCCAGATTTAATTAATGCTAGCATCACAGTTAGAGTCATTATTGCACAGAATGAGGCTATTCGGTCTATCGAGCCTATGCAGGGCACAAATATCAAGTCCAAGTCCAGACTTTTAGGAGAGCCGGAGACCTTCAAGTCAAAATAAAAATTAAAACAGTAAACGACACACAAGACAATTCAATGGATAAATTTAAATCATGCCATCGAGAAATAGGTAATTTTTTCTTTTGGATTTGAGAAATTTAGATAACAGAGGAAATAAATGGCAATTCAAAAATATTCAGAGGAATAAAGTCTGTTCTGTGAAACCACTGACAACCACAGCTTGCAGCTAAATGCAGACTCAAACCAAATGTTTTTAATAGAGGAATAATGCAGAGGGATCATCAATTTAAAATCACCAAGAGTAAGGAAAGGTTACAGAAATTTCTTTACACACAGGTTTGTTGAAGAACTGAGTGATCTGTCAAAGCAAATGGTTGAGACGAAGACCACTGTTGCTTTGAAGGGAAAATTAAGATAAGTATTTGAAGCAGTAATACAAGGCTATGGTGAGTCAGCAGGGCAGTGGAAATAGTTTTAGATTGTTCTATCAAAAAGCCGGTACAGACACAATGGGGCCCGAAATTAGCACCTGTTTCCGCTGCTCGCCCATCACCACATGTGGTAAGAAGGGGGTGGGGGGTTTTAAAAAAAGAACACAAAATATCACCCCAACCCACCACATAGGCTACCACTTTTACTGGGGTGGGTTGTGTGGTGTGCGTGTATCCTGTCTTGGAGAGGAGGGATACTTCATTACAATATTTAAATTAAGCTCCAATAATGATGTTGGGAACCTGTTTAAATTTAACGCTTGTCTGCCATGTTTCCCAGGGCTCAGGAAACTCAGCAGCGAAATGGATTAGGTACCAGCTGGCTGCAAAAGACAAGTACATTTTAGAGCACTCTCAGGAGTCATGAGGGACAGGTCCGCTCCAGCGAATATTTGGCTATTGTGGCCTCTCCTTGCTGTTGCGATCGGTCAGCCATTTCCCCCTTTAACCCATCTTCAGCTATCTGCCCTGAAATCAGCAAAACTCCTCCAAGCCCCAATCTTGACCCTCCTGCCCCACGATCCGCTGACCCCCCTTTATCAGCCCCTGAACCAGAAACTCCTGTCTTGTGATATACCAACACCCTCCCATCCAGATATCCCAGTCGACCTACCGCATCTTCCTGATCTCGAGCTGCCAAACACTGCAGTCAAACAAACCTCCCCCACCAATTTTTCTCTCCCTCGTGATTGCCGGGCTCCGACCCTCCCCAATCAACCCCTGAATTTTCTCGATCGCTGGGGACAGTCCCCAACTACGGCTTTCTGCCTCTGGCTTTCCTAGCTGGCAGACAGCCAGCCTGTCGATTTGGCCAGCTACCAGTTGGGAAACAGACTAAAAAATAGATAGCGAGGCTCTCTATTAAATTCGAAGGACCTCCTTGTCCCAGATTTCTAGATTTCCTTCTACCCCAACTACATTCCTCCATTCCCCGTAAATATCAGGGCCAATGGGTCAGATGGCCTCCTGTCATGTAAACTTCTGTTTTATGACCCTTTGGGAGCTAGCTATACTTGCATTTCTGATAAAAATTTAATACATGTATTATAAGTTTTCACTCTATCCATTGTTCTGCCCCTTCCTGATATTTATTTATTTATTTATTTTAACTCCACTGGTTTTAGAAAGATGTTTTGAGACATGTTCAAGATGATTAAAATGGAAAGTAAGCAGCCTCCATTTTTTTAGTTATCAACCAGCAATTCTGCAGTAATCTAGTTGGCAGGGTTGAAAGAAACAGATGACAAAAACATCAGTTACAAACAGTCCTCTAGAAGAAGTACTTACTGTGGTAATATATCGAGTATGAAATTCTGCAGCTTCTCTTAGAAACGTCAACCCAGGGTGCGTATTTACCACATCCTACAAAAGGAAATCAGCAGCTGTTCAAGCAGTACAATTCTCACTAACATTTCCAACTTATTTCAAATCATTACCCTCTTCTATATTTTAAAGATGTTCAAATAGCATCAGTTAAATTTAGATCAGAAACACTGCAACTATATTAGTTGCTTTGAAATCTGGAACTCTCTCCCTCAAAGAAATGTTGATGCTAGGTCAATCAAAAATTTCAAAACAGAGATTGATTGTTTTTTTTTTATGTAAGGGCATTAAGGTTACGGAACCAAGTTGGGTACATGGAGTTAATTTACAGATTAGCTATTCTTTAATTGTATGGTGGAACAGGGGCCTGAATGTTTTTTTAAAAATTCATTCATGGGATGTGGGCATCGCTGGCTAGGCCAGCATTTATTGCCCATCCCTAATTGCCCTCGAGAAGGCGGTGGTGAGCAACCTTCTTGAACCGCTGCAGTCCATGTGAGGTAGGTATACCCACAGTGCTGTTAGGAAGGGAGTTCCGGGATTTTGACCCAGTGACAGTGAAAGAACGGCGATATAGTTCCAAGTCAGCATGGTGTGGGGCTTGCAGGGGAACTTGCAGGTCCTATGATGTTACAATGTGTTCTGGGAAATACAGTAAAGAATCTGTAATAGAAGGTGTGTGCCGAATTTTAGTTATCCAAAACTAACAAAAATATAATTTTTAAATATTTCAGCTCTAAAAATCATGCATCTTCCTGTGAATGAACCAAAAGCACAACTAACTCACAAATTTGGCTCTTGGGGGCATAGCCATTAAGTTGCCTTTGCCTTATTAGAAACCTCTGGCATGGTAAAAACATATAGTTGCTGACAGCCAACTCAAATAGATGAAGCTGTTATTTCTTCCCGTACAGGTAAGTGAAACACTTTTTGAAGGAGATTCCTCAGTAAATTAGGAAAATTGCTAGAATAAGAAAATTTAAAATATAGTTTTCAAAGCAAATGCAGATGTCCAAGCCACTGGATAACTGCACGGCAATAACTTAAAGTTACTTTCTGCTTTGCTCTAAGTCAACAGAAAAGAAAAATTGGGCAAGGTGTAAAATGGGCTGCCGAATTGCTATCTTCTGCTTTGTGCTACCGACCCAAGACTAAATTCATATACATGTTCTTTCCACTTCAACTGTTGGAATTAAAAATAATTTCAGATCTTTAGGTTTTAAAGATTGGAGAAAGAGGGAGTTGCTTATGAAGCAATGGAAGGAAAAGTCTCAAGCAGCAATGAAAATTAATAAGATGGTGCCCTTTCTCATGGCTCCTTTCCCACCTGCCCTATTACAGTCACTTCACCTCTTCAAATGTTTTCTCCTTCCATGCCTGCAAGATTAACCCCAGTGCGCATATCCTTGGCCCTCTATGTAACATTTATGCGAACATTCTCTCGCGCTCTCCTCTCTAACTAAACCCTCAAATTTCCTGCTCAACGTACATCCTGAGTTTTGGTTACAAGCAAAGTTCACGAGATGACCACATAAAATTCAGGTAGTCTGATCACTGCAGTGATGATCATCTCTGCACTAAAAGCCAGGCAGAAAAACCTAAATTAAGTCTGAAGTAGAAAATCAACTCTACTACATAAGCCTATATAAAAACTTAGCCATAACCTACAGTTCATCTGAACTCCCTAATGGGATTACTGTGTGGAATCCCACTGTTCATCATCTGCTATCTTACGTTAGAGACATTAAACTACTTTTGTTCCAGTCCGACACAATACTTGAATTCATTTCATCTATATACAATATCCAAAAGTCAGCTTGGTTTGGTGGTAGAACACTCACTTTTGTGACAGGAGGTTTTGGGTTCAAGCCCCATGCCAGGCCTTCACAGAAACAGATCAATACTTCAGTGCTGTAATTCTGAAGTGCTGCATTGACAGAGATGCTGTCTTTCAGATGAAATTATAAACCCAGATCTCATCCACCTATTTCAGTGGATTGTAAAAAAAATCCAATTTTTGAAGAGGAGAATGTTTCCCTGGTGTCGTGGCCAACATTCATCCCTCAACTATCGCTAGTAATAACCGATTAATTGGTCATGCATCCATTCCATTTTGTGGAACTTTTTTGTGTATAACTTGACTATCAGGTTTGCCTACATAACAGCAATGTTTATACTACAGAAGTCGTTCAGCTGCCATGAACCAGTTCAGGTTTCCCCGAGGTTACAAAAAGGTGTAATATAGTTGCAACTTCTTTCACACATTTATGTACACCGTGCAAGGGCAACATCTAATTTGCCATCAGAAACTTTTGATGGGTTAACACCTTGCAAATATACTGGCAATCATCACCCCATGCATAGCAATCTACTTTTGCTGCTACAATGAAAGCATAAACTAATATCTAAAAGAGGGCTGTACCAGGTTGTGGTTGGGAACTAACAGTATTTGCAAAGAAGTTTGTGAGGGCTATAGAAGGTTGTGCATTTAACGTGAGGTTATAAACTGCATTCATAAAATCTACGAACACTTGGGAGGCAATTTAGGTCAAAGTAAAAAGGCACAGCTGGTATGGATACATGAGTATCATATACAAACGCACGTAAATGTCCATATCCATACATAGAATTATGGATGCTTACAAAATTAAGAGTACAATTCAATTCAGAGTTCTGAAAATGCTGTAAACTGCATAAATACAGTTACTTGAAGTGCTTTAACAAAATCAGTGAGGTTGCGTTATGATCTTAAAAGCATCTGAAAAGAGGTTATTTGGGAAAGTGATCCTCCTTTCCATTGGCAAAGGAAACTTTTTTTTAAAAAACATCTTTATGCTATGCTTTTAATTACTAATTATATAGTTGAATATTAAATGTCAATCACAAAATTTAAAATTGATGTGTCCATGTTTGTTACCATTTGTATAATGTTATAACAGTTTTCATTTTTGTACTAAAATCTTGGACTTCTATGTGTTTTAAAAAACTGAGAAAAGTATTCTTCTTGCTCAGTGGAAGACACCTGTAAAGAATTGGAATTCCTGCAACGTTTTGAAAGGAAGTTCAGATCAAGAGTTGAACTTTATGGGTGCTTTGAAAGGAAGTTGAACTTGTACAAGGACAGGAAGGCCAGCAGTTTCAAGGAAAACACAGGGGTTTGACCTTTCGTCAGAGCAGCTTTTGAACCAGGTGGAAACACTGGGCTTAATTTTAATCACACGTCGCATTTCTCAGCAGCGCTCTTTCAACTCGGTAGCCACCCCCAATGACGTACAGGGGCAGGCTCCATGTCCCCAGCAACGGCATCTGGTGCCACTGCGCAGGCCTGCCGCCATTTTTTAAAGGGCTTTAAGCCCTTAGAATTACTTTTAATTTTTTTTTTAAAGAAGGTGCAGCAGTGCTAAACTTTTATTAAAGATGTGGATAGCTCTTCCCCACTCCCCCCAACGGTCATTTCAATGTCCAAAATGACCAACACATGCTTTTTTCCATACCCGAACTTCACCCTCTAAACTTGCAACCCTTCCCACCATCCCCACATCCAATAAAAATTGATTTCTCCACTCCTCCACCCCTCCTGCCCTGAAATTTTTATTACTCCCCCCTCCCCACCTGGTTCTCACCTCTGAACTTCATGCGGAGTTCCGAGGGCGCGTGAAGCATGAATGGCGGCCATAAAATCGACGTGGGACGGTCGCCGCCTGCAGGAAGTACATTTACTTATCAATGTTCACTTGCATATGGAGATGAAGGACCTGCCACTAGACGGTGGGGGGCCACAATGAGGGCCCCCCGCCAACAGTAACATGAGACGGGCCCTTCTAGACGTTGCGGGTCGAGGCGGGTCTCTCCCCACAGAATTCTACCGGCCCCTGCGCCACATCTTCAAGGGGCCTGTAAAAGTCAGCCCATGTCTGGACATGTGACCATGTTCAGGAAGGTTCTTTTTTCACCCTGGACCTTTTAAAAATCCTGTGAATTGGACAAAGGACAGGCATTTGAAATCTTTGCTTGACCTGCCTGGAGCAAGAGAGAAAAGATCCAGAAAAGTGTTACCTCTCTCTGTAAAGGAGATTCGTGTCTCTAAAAAAAGGAATCCAGCATTTGAAAGGTGGCCGATTGCTGTTGCCTCTGGTTCTGAAGAATTCTTGCATCCAGTGAGATTCCTGCTACCTCCTGTGTTCTAAGAAATCCTGCAATCTGAAGAATTCTTCTACTGCTAGACTGCTGCTTCAGAACCCAAGCTACAACCCTGATATAAGATCTATTTGACGCCTGCTGCAGTTAAATTGCCGTGAACATTTACCCATCACAGACTGTTCATCAATGTTGCCTGGAGAGACTTCGAGTGGCATCCAACTTTTCGACTCTGGGACACCTCACCGTACCAAAAACATCCTACCAGGACGTGAACCTCAATTAGTTTTATTATTCTTAAGAAACAGTTGTAAACCAAAAATCCTTTCCCCCGGTTAAGCATTTAAAAAAAAAATGTATGTGTGCGTGCATGAGGGTTAAGGAATTAAGGAGTTTTTTCATATATCGATTTATCTCGTTAGTAGTTAAGAGCTATTATTTATTTTCTTATAAATAGTTAATGTTGCTGCTGTTTAAAGAAACCTGGTTTGGTGTGCTTTATTCTGGGGGAAAATAGATTGTTTAATCTTCGGTAGGTGGCAAACTTTATTTGATATGCTATGACCTGTGGAGTAGTGGGACTGACTTAACAGTGCATTACTCCTACCTTGGTTGTAACAATAACATGATTTGAAGTCGACAATTCTGGGAAATAAATCCGCAAACAAATAGTAAACAGGCAGATGCATTCAAAAGCATTTGGGAGAAACAAACATGAAGAATCAAAATTATTTTCAACCCATTTGCTTTCATACTCTCTTCCACAGTTCCACTCTTGAACAGCTCTCCCAAAGTACTTTACCACATTTT
The DNA here is from genome assembly GCF_036365525.1 of Heterodontus francisci. Classification (NCBI taxonomy): domain Eukaryota; kingdom Metazoa; phylum Chordata; class Chondrichthyes; order Heterodontiformes; family Heterodontidae; genus Heterodontus; species Heterodontus francisci. The sequence goes on along the minus strand of NC_090376.1, from coordinate 19,668,025 downwards.
TAGAGAATAAAAATATTTTGCAACAAAAAAATGTCAGAGGAAGTAGAAAGAAGGGAGGGATTGCCAGGTCACAATTTTGAAAATTGGAGTAATGTTATGGTACACTGATGAAATGATACAGGGTAGTCTTTTTTCTTTTGGGCCTCCTTATCTCGAGAGACAATGGATACGCGCCTGGAGGTGGTCAGTGGTTTGTGAAGCAGCGCCTGGAGTGGCTATAAAGGCCAATTCTGGAGTGACAGGCTCTTCCACAGGTGCTGCAGAGAAATTTGTTTGTTGGGGCTGTTGCACAGTTGGCTCTCCCCTTGCGCCTCTGTCTTTTTTCCTGCCAACTACTAAGTCTCTTCGACTCGCCACAATTTAGCCCTGTCTTTATGGCTGCCCGCCAGCTCTGGCGAATGCTGGCAACTGACTCCCACGACTTGTGATCAATGTCACACGATTTCATGTCGCGTTTGCAGACGTCTTTATAACGGAGACATGGACGGCCGGTGGGTCTGATACCAGTGGCGAGCTCGCTGTACAATGTGTCTTTGGGGATCCTGCCATCTTCCATGCGGCTCACATGGCCAAGCCATCTCAAGCGCCGCTGACTCAGTAGTGTGTATAAGCTGGGGATGTTGGCCGCTTCAAGGACTTCTGTGTTGGAGATATAGTCCTGCCACCTGATGCCAAGTATTCTCCGAAGGCAGCGAAGATGGAATGAATTGAGACGTCGCTCTTGGCTGGCATACGTTGTCCAGGCCTCGCTGCCGTAGAGCAAGGTACTGAGGACACAGGCCTGATACACTCGGACTTTTGTGTTCCGTGTCAGTGCGCCATTTTCCCACACTCTCTTGGCCAGTCTGAACATAGCAGTGGAAGCCTTACCCATGCGCTTGTTGATTTCTGCATCTAGAGACAGGTTACTGGTGATAGTTGAGCCTAGGTAGGTGAACTCTTGAACCACTTCCAGAGCGTGGTCGCCAATATTGATGGATGGAGCATTTCTGACATCCTGCCCCATGATGTTCGTTTTCTTGAGGCTGATGGTTAGGCCAAATTCATTGCAGGCAGACGCAAACCTGTCGATGAGACTCTGCAGGCATTCTTCAGTGTGAGATGTTAAAGCAGCATCGTCAGCAAAGAGGAGTTCTCTGATGAGGACTTTCCGTACTTTGGACTTCGCTCTTAGACGGGCAAGGTTGAACAACCTGCCCCCTGATCTTGTGTGGAGGAAAATTCCTTCTTCAGAGGATTTGAACGCATGTGAAAGCAGCAGGGAGAAGAAAATCCCAAAAAGTGTGGGTGCGAGAACACAGCCCTGTTTCACACCACTCAGGATAGGAAAGGGCTCTGATGAGGAGCCACCATGTTGAATTGTGCCTTTCATATTGTCATGGAATGAGGTGATGATACTTAGTAGCTTTGGTGGACATCCGATCTTTTCTAGTAGTCTGAAGAGACCACGTCTGCTGACGAGGTCAAAGGCTTTGGTGAGATCAATGAAAGCAATGTAGAGGGGCATCTGTTGTTCACGGCATTTCTCCTGTATCTGACGAAGGGAGAACAGCATGTCAATAGTCGATCTCTCTGCACGAAAGCCACACTGTGCCTCAGGGTAGACGCGCTCGGCCAGCTTCTGAAGCCTGTTCAGAGCGACTCGAGCAAAGACTTTCCCCACTATGCTGAGCAGGGAGATTCCACGGTAGTTGTTGCAGTCACCGCGGTCACCTTTGTTTTTATAGAGGGTGATGATGTTGGCATCGCGCATGTCCTGGGGTACTGCTCCCTCGTCCCAGCACAGGCATAGCAGTTCATGTAGTGCTGAGAGTATAGCAGGCTTGGCACTCTTGATTATTTCAGGGGTAATGCTGTCCTTCCCAGGGGCTTTTCCGCTGGCTAGGGAATCAATGGCATCACTGAGTTCCGATTTGGTTGGCTGTATGTCCAGCTCATCCATGACTGGTAGAGGCTGGGCTGCATTGAGGGCAGTCTCAGTGACAGCATTCTCCCTGGAGTACAGTTCTAGGTAGTGCTCAACCCAGCGGTCCATCTGTTTGCGTTGGTCAGTGATTATGTCCCCCGATTTAGATTTGAGGGGGGTGATCTTCTTGATGGTTGGCCCAAGAGCTCTCTTCATGCCATCATACATTCCTCTGATGTTTCCGGTGTCTGAGGCCAGCTGAATATGGCTGCATAGGTGTTGCCAGTAGTCGTTTGCGCAACGCCTAGCTGTTCTTTGTGCAGTACTTCTGGCTGCTTTAAGTGCTGCGGATGTTAAATCGCTGGGGGCTTTCTTGTAGTTCAAAAGTGCAATGCGCTTAGCGGCTATGACAGGTTCCAGCTCTTCATTATGAGATTGAAACCAGTCTGCATTTCTCTTCGCACTTTTGCCGTAGGTGGTCAAAGCTGACTCATAGATGGCGTCTCTGATGTGGGCCCACTTGGTCTCAGCATCCCCTGTGGGAGTGTTTTGAAGGGCTGTTACAAGTGAATTTAGAAATTTTTGTAACAGCTGTGGGTGAGAAATTCTGCTCGTGTTGATGCGCGGGTGGCCCTTCTGCTTGGAATGATGCAACTTCTTTGGTCTGAGTCTAACCTTGCTGCACACCAGGGAGTGGTCGGTGTCGCAGTCCGCACTGTGGAAGCTGCGTGTGATTTGAACACTGTTTAAGGTGGCTCGCCTTGTGACAATGAGGTCTAGCTGGTGCCAACGACGTGATCTTGGGTGCCTCCATGAAACCTGGTGACAGGGTTTAGTGTGAAAGAACGAGTTGGTGATGCAGAGGTTATGATAGGTACACAACTCAAGCAGTCTCTGCCCGTTCTCATTCATCCTTCCAACGCCATAGCGCCCAAGGCAGGAGGGCCATGAGTCATGGTCGGCCCCAACCCTGGCATTAAAGTCCCCCAGCAGGAATAGGTGTTCGGTGTTGGGGATGCTGCTAATGATGTCATGGAGTTGTTCATAGAACTGGTCTTTAGCTTCAGGTGCGGAACAGAGTGTTGGAGCATAGATGCTGAGTAGGTGTACTGGACCAGAGGTGGTGAGCAGTCGGATGGACAGTATGCGTTCCGAGCCATTTGAGGGAGGCTCTATCATGCTGAGCAAGGAGTTTCTGATGGCGAAGCCCACTCCATGCTGTCTTGGTTCTTCAGGATCCCTGCCCTGCCAGAAGAAGGTGTAGTCTTGCTCTGCTAGAGAGCCACTCGCGGGGAGGCGAGTCTCCTGAAGTGCTGCAATGTCCACATTGAGTCTACTGAGCTCGTTGTTAATGATGGCGGTCTTCCGAGAATCGTTGATTTGTGTAAGGTCTTCCGACAGGCCAGGACACATAGTTCTGACGTTCCAGCTTGCAAAGCGAAGGGCTGGTACCTTCTTTCCTTTTTTCATGTTGTTTGGTGCGGTGTATCAGTCCACCTTTCGGACAATGACCCTGAGCTCCAAGCACCCATTGAAGCAGGCAGACTGTGGCGGGACATGAGTAGTAGGGGCATGAGTATTCTTTAAACGATACCTACTTGACTTGAAAGCTGGCCATGTCTTAATGCAAATCATTTTCAGGCAGCAGAAGACTGTGGTTGGCATGCCATCCAATGAAAAAAAGTTTACTTTTTAACCAAAGCCATAAGGAAGTCAAGTTAATTAATCTCATTCTCAAACAGCACAGTAGCCAGTACAGCATTGCAAAAGCCTTGAGAACACTCTGGCTGTCTGTGGTACTATCAGTTGGGGAATGATGCTTGGGGCAAGGGATACAAGGAGAGAAGGAAGCTCTAAGGAAGATTTTGGGATGGTGAGCATAGAAATAGTGTTTAAGAGGTAACACTCCAAAGGACTATCACACTAGTGACATTATGGTCATCAGTTATCTTGTGCAAAAATCTTCTCAATTCATTTTAATACCTCTCCACCACCAACCCCCCTCAAAAGACACCTGTAGTAAACCACTATCTCTGCTATATCCAAATTTATAGAGTAGGTGCGTCCTGATATATTAAAAAAATCTTTCAAATGTTAAGAGTATTAGCATTATACTGGTAGTAAGTGAACAGTTAGAAAATACATGATGAAAGCAAATTCAGTACATGAATTCTAAGATTTTATATTTCTTTCTACTGGCACCAATACAGATTGTACATTTTTATAATAGTACCAACTGCGCAATACTTGGCAAGGATAATTTGTTGTCAGACCCAGTAAACAAATTCGATGTCCAATAATCAAATGTTGATCTCTCAATTTCCATTATATTGTGCAGAAATAAACAGCACTGTTCCCTCATTCTCCAATTCTAAAAAGTTGTTAAACTGAACTTTTACATCAGAAATACTGCCAAGGGAAAGAACTGACCTTGAAAGCTGCATTGATTAAGATGGTATGTTTACTTATAAACTGTTTCCATGCATTTTAAATGGGAAGGTGAGGCTCCACTCAGAAACCTAACCACCTTGAATGAAGTAATATATAGAACACATAAATCAATGCTTTAAGGGTTACCAGAAGAAATTGATTCCACTCTGAACAGATTTTTATTTCATTTATCAAAAAAGTCAGATCAAATGTCACCAGCTCATGATGCAAAAAGAAAGATCAAATGCCAGAATTAATTACTTCACTGAAATAACTTCTACAGTCTCCCCGTCAAGTGCTGGTTTGACGGCAGCATCCACATCTAATTTTTTTTTAAAATATCGCTGGAGGAAAAAGTATAAAGAATTTACAAGTGGCCAAAAGAAGGAATACAGCCCATATTTTTAAAAAAAAATTGGACCTGGGGGGTATTTAATGATAGAGAATATTGAGGATTTTTTTCCCCAGCAAAAAACAAAATCATTTTGGCCACATTCTTAAAAAGCCATTGTTACTATTGCACTGCACATTTTCAGTTAATGTTTATTCACCACTGTTTGAATTTTAGGTTCAAGTAGGTTTTAAAAAAAAAAACAGATTTGTTCGGATAGCTTTTCTATAATACACTGTGCCATTGCGTTAAATACACCAAAAATCATTAAGATGCCAAAAGATACTTTACACAAGAAGCATGGAATGAGAAAAAGACCACTGGCCCATGGGTAGATGTTTATAGAATAATACAGATCGAAGTGAAAACTCTGATTAAACAGTCCTCGATTCCCAGGACATAATCAAGCAAAAGCTTCACACCAATTTACCCACCTCTATTATACAGTCTTTGGCCTCCTTATCTCGAGAGACAATGGGTAAGCGCCTGGAGGTGGTCAGTGGTGCAGCGCCTGGAGTGGCTATAAAGGTCAATTCTAGAGTGACAGGCTCTTCCACAGGTGCTGCAGAAAAATTTGATTGTCGGGGCTGTTACACAGTTGGCTCTTCCCTTGCGTCTCTGTCTTTTTTCCTGCCAACTGCTAAGTCTATTATACAACACTGGCTTAAATATCTACTGCAAACACTTCTTGCCTCCTCTCCACGAGCCACACATGAACCATAGCCTGCATGGAGTGTTTAATCTTCAGTTTTCACCCCTCTCTGTTAACAGATATTGAATTAGCTCCTTTTGTGAAAGAGTTATACCTACAGAGAACCAAAAACTTTTTTGTTCCATAAGGCCATTATTCCACTCAATGCAGGTGCAATTCTACCAAAGTCCAGCTCTGCTTGAGGATTCTTTAGATAAAATTTGTGTCTTGTAATCTGTGCTCGCACTGCATGCCAAACAGTCTTCTTACACCTTCATTTATAATCTGAACACTTTATACACTTGGATCATACCCCACATCATCCTTACTCAATGAAAATTGATTTACACCTGCAAGTTGCTCTTAACAAAGAGCAATAAATGCAAGAATTCTTCTGTTCACATTTTCGAGACCCCTCCACCAATGCCCTTTTATAGGTAGAATGCCTAAAATTATACACATTCTTTCAATTACAACCTCAATAACGATGCAGACAAAATTAGAACAATGTTATGCTAGTTTGTAAGTCAGATAGCTAGGTGTCTCAGTATTGATTTACTTCAGTAGAAGAAAAATTGCATTTACACAGCATCCTTTGCATCCTCAGGACAGTGCAAAGCATTTTACAGCCAATGAATTAGTTTTGAAGTGCAGTAACTCAAAAATCCTACAAATGAGATAACCAACAAGAACTTGTATTTATATAATGCTTTTCACATAATAAAATATCCCAAGGGACTTTACAGTAGGATGATAAAGCAAAGTTTGACACAAAGCCACACAAGCAGATATTAGGGTAGATGGCCAAAAGCTCGGTCAAAGAGGTAGATCTTAAAGAGCATCTTAAAGGAGGAAAGGGATAGAAATGTTTATGGAGGGAATTCCAGAGCCTAGGGCCCTGGCAGCTGAAAGCACAGCGACCAATGGCGGAGTGATTAAAATCACAGATCTCAAGAGGCCAGAACTATACCATGGCTGGAGGAAATTAGAAGTAGGGAGTGGCATGGTCACAGACGGATTTGAAAACAAAGATGAGAATTTTAAAAATTGAAGCGATACTTAACCGGAGCTAATGCAAGTCAGCGAACACAGGAATGGTGGGTGAACAGAACTTGGTGCGAGTTAAGATACGGGCAGAACATTGAGTTTATGGAATGCAGGAAACTGGCTAGGAGTGCATTGGAGTAGTCAATTCTAGAGGTAACAAAGGCATAGATGAGGGTTTCAGCAGCAGATGAACTGAAGGAAGGGTGGACGTGGGCAGCCTTGGTGATGCAGAAAAAATGGTCAAAGCTCTTCTCAGGGTGAAAGTAACCAGTTTTGGTGGTGTTAATTGAGGAATGGTGTTGTTCCAGACACTGGGAGGACAGCTCTTCTCGAATAATATTTGTCATGGGATCTTTTACCTCCACTTTAACAGGCTGTTAAGTCGTTGGTTTAACATCTCACTTGAAAGATGGCACTTCAAACAATACATCGCCTCCTCAGTACTGCATTTAAATGCAGCCAAGGATACGTATTCAAGTCGTCAGTGGAGCTTTGTTGATGTTGACTAGAATCTGTCAGTAAGTAAAAGGTTTAAAAAAAACTAATTCTTCTTCACATTTGTTAATGGGCATTCCTTCCCCTGTTCCTATTTTAAATATGCGTCTGCCATTCCTTAGCGAATACGCTAATCTCTTGGAATGATGTTTATGTTCATTAGTCAGCTTGGTATCAGCAGCATGATCTTTATGTCGTCATTGTCGACAGGAATAGTGCCGGAAGACTGGAGGATAGCAAATGCCTTGTTCAAGAAGGGGAGTAGAGACAGCCCTGGTAATTATAGACCTATAAGCCTTACTTCGGTTGTGGGTAAAATGTTGGAAAAGGTTATAAGAGACAGGATTTATAATCATCTAGAAAAGAATAAGTTCATTAGCGATAGTCAGCACGGTTTTGTGAAGGGTAGGTCGTGCCTCACAAACCTTATTGAGTTTTTCGAGGAGGTGACCAAACAGGTGGATGAGGGTAAAGCAGTGGATGTGGTGTATATGGATTTCAGTAAGGCGTTTGATAAGGTTCCCCATGGTAGGCTATTGCAGAAAATACGGAAGTAAGGGGTTGAAGGTGATTTAGAGCTTTGGATCAGAAATTGGCTAGCTGTAAGAAGACAGAGGGTGGTGGTTGATGGCAAATGTTCATCCTGGAGTTTAGTTACTAGTGGTGTACCGCAAGGATCTGTTTTGGGGCCACTGCTGTTTCATTTTTATAAATGACCTGGAAGAGGGTGTAGAAGGGTGGGTTAGTAAATTTGCGGATGACACGAAGGTCGGTGGAATTGTGGATAGTGCCGAAGGATGTTGTAGGGTACAGAGGGACATAGATAGGCTGCAGAGCTGGGCTGAGAGATGGCAAATGGAGTTTAATGCGGAAAAGTGTGAGGTGATTCACTTTGGAAGGAGTAACAGGAATGCAGAGTACTGGGCTAATGGGAAGATTCTTGGTAGTGTAGATGAACAGAGAGATCTTGGTGTCCAGGTACATAAATCCCTGAAGGTTGCTACCCAGGTTAATAGGGCTGTTAAGAAGGCATATGGTGTGTTAGCTTTTATTAGTAGGGGGATCGAGTTTCGGAGCCACGAGGTCATGCTGCAGCTGTACAAAACTCTGGTGAGACCGCACCTGGAGTATTGCGTGCAGTTCTGGTCACCGCATTATAGGAAGGATGTGGAAGCTTTGGAAAGGGTGCAGAGGAGATTTACTAGGATGTTGCCTGGTATGGAGGGAAGGTCTTACGAGGAAAGGCTGAGGGACTTGAGGTTGTTTTCGTTAGAGAGAAGGAGGAGGAGAGGTGACTTAATAGAGACATATAAGATAATCAGAGGGTTAGATAGGGTGGATAGTGAGAGTCTTTTTCCTCGGATGGTGATGGCAAACACGAGGGGACATAGCTTTAAGTTGAGGGGTGATAGATATAGGACAGATGTTAGAGGTAGTTTCTTTACTCAGAGAGTAGTAGGGGCGTGGAATGCCCTGCCTGCAACAGTAGTAGACTCGCCAACTTTAAGGGCATTTAAGTGGTCATTGGATAGACATATGGATGAAAATGGAATAGTGTAGGTCAGATGGTTTCACAGGTCGGCGCAACATCGAGGGCCGAAGGGCCTGTACTGCGCTGTAATATTCTAATTCTAATGCAACAAAATTTACTCTCAAATATTTGTACATATCATGAAATATTAACAGAGAGGGCAGAACAAAGTTCTGCGAGTTACTGCTCCCTTCCCATTTGTCATCACTGCTCAACCACTTAGTCTCGGTAGCTCACTTGAAATTAATTCAGTCTCAATCTTATTTTAAAAGACAGACTTGAAGAATGTTATCAAACTGCTTTCTAAAAATTCCAAAGCAACACCAGTGGTATAGCCCTCAATCACAATATTTTAGTTACATTTCCAAAGAATATGTTCAACACTCCCTGATTATTTTTTATGACTTCTGCACTACGTAGATGAACATTGGTAGCATTCCACACTATGCTTTCAAAAAAAAAAGTTATGAAATGCAGCACCTGTATTAATGGAATGAAGTCCTCTTGCTCCAAGTAACTGCATCCAGGCTTTGCCAGAAGATATAGGAATTTAGATGCACCATCGTGGCAGTTCTGCAAGATCCTGCAATTTTTAAGAAAAAATTTATTTCTAATGTTTTGGGGCTTAATTATCAAATTTCATACCACAATGTAATTGTGACTTCCCAACCACAACATTGAAAATCATTTATATATTTTCCTAATATATGGAGCAGATTTACTCCATTCTTGGTTGGGCAACTAGATGTTGTCCCACATGAAAAGACAAGCGAGCATAAATGAAAAAGTGAAGTTATTGTTCAATGGACAGTCTACAGGAAAAATACAAAAATAACTATTTCCTTCAGTCAAACGTTGTGTGAAAAGATCTAGCCCTTCCCTTCTCTATTTCCAACCTATTCTTCACATTTTCACTTATCACAGCACCATTATTTGACTTGTTGGCCTAAAAACAAGATTGTGGGACAAGAAAAATCAATTTGGCCCAACAAGTCCACCACATGATGTGCAATTTAAATTATCATAGTGAGTCTCCCTAGCCAAAGTGCGTTCATAGGTATGGCTTGTGCAAGAAAAATACAAGAGTAGAATAATAAGTTTCTTACCCCACCCCCTGATAATCATGCAAAAATGTCTGTAATCATAAATTGATAGTCTATCAGTGTTATTGAAACTTGAACAGTTGTGTCCCACAGATGGCATTCCCGAGTTTAGGATAAGACAGAAACCACTCTTATGTAATGCATACCATCTATGTCTATTTTGAATCTTTCAATCTTTGGTTCTTGCCTAACTCAGCAGATTAAAACCATAACTTGATGGGGCACCAAAACTCGAAGGTCCTAGATTTGATGCATAGCCATTTTTGGTTGAAGAAATGGGAAGCTCACTAAAATCTTCTCTGGTTAGGGAGTCAAAAACAAACCCATTATTTGTCATATTTTCCAATCATAATTACATTTGAGGGACCAGAGACGAAAAGTGTACATGCACAAGATTTGGCTAGGATGCAAATAAACCTATGGCTAAATAGCCTGCAAACACTGACTAACTAGGCACTTAGGTGAGTAAGGAACTGCTAGTATTAGAGGAATCCTGGTATGGATCACCACCTTAGAGATGCGGAAAGAATTGCACTCTCACCTCTTCACATCAGGAGCTTGCCATGAACCATCACTTCTAAATTAGACAGTCCAAATGTCAAATTTAAAAAACTGTAGCAGTAAAAGATCCAACTATCTACTCTGAAAGGTGGTCTCTAGAACCAAGACATAGGGATTAGCAAGATGCAAGTGATGTGGGAGAATCTGATTCATATTTATAAAACTTTCTTATTTAAACAGTTTTAAAGGGGAAAAAGTAATTCACATATCAAAGAGCATGTTGTTATGGACAGCTGGTAAGGGGTGTGGGTGGTTCCCACTGTTCACCTCCCAACTGATGCAATCGCGTTTTGTTAAATTGATGCATTAGCTCTCGAGTGTCTTTGGGGTCAAATAAACAGACAAATGACAGGTTTTCCCATCGGCAAAAATGATAAATTTATTTTTAAACAATTCTCGAAAGCGTCGCAACCACACACACACACGCGAATAGAGACAGAGAAAAGTGTAGGATGCAGTGCAAAGTGAAGTATGCGTTCATGGTTTACAGAGTATTGTTGAGTCTTCTCAGGAGGAAAAGTCTTTTTTTTTTTTTATAAAGTTGCAGGCCTGAATATTCCCAGTCTTGGTATTGTAGAGCTCTGCTGGTGTGTAGTTTGTTACATTCACAGATGATTAGTCTCAAAGTCACTTTGTGATGTCTCTGCTCAATTTCAGCAGGGTTCTTCCCTTGCCTGGCTAGATCCTTCAGACAGCTTTTGGTTAGACAGCCTTTCTGTGATGTTGGCTTGATCTACCTCTCTCTCCAGAGGGCTACCTTTTAAAAGGTAAAAACTCTCACATCAGAGTTTTGTTATCAACGCATTGTCCTCTTCCCTATTGTAATCACATAATGGGCCAGGATATGATAACCATGGCTATCGATTAATGTTTGAATGGGTACGGTTCTGTTATGATGTTGCTCCTACAGGTTCAATCGAGGCTTTCAAAAGGGAATTAGACTGTTATCTGAAAAGGAAGAATGTGCAGGGTTGTAGGGAGAAGGCAGGGTGTGGCACTAGGTGAATTGCTCAGAGAGCCAGTGCAAATATGATGGGCTGAATGGCCTCCTTCTGTGCTGTAACAATTCTGTGATTCTTCACATCCATTCATCCTGGCTTTGGCTAAGAGTCAGACTGTCTCCAGCATCCTTTGTTAATCCATTCATGTAGATAAGAGTTGTTAATAAGATATACCATTCAATAAGATCATGGTTGATCTGATTGTGGCCTTTGCAATGGAGAGGGTGCAGAGAAGATTCACTAGGATGTTGCCTGGGCTACAGCGTTTCAGTTATGAAGACAGACTGGATAGGCTGGGGTTGTTTTCCTTGGAGCGGAGAAGGCTGAGGGGGGACCTGGTTGAGGTGTTCAAAATTATGAGGAGCATTGATAGGATAGATAGGAAGAAACTTTTTCCCTTAGCGGAGAGGTCAATAACTAGGGGGCATAGATTTAGGGTAAGGGGCAGGAGGTTTAGAGGGGAGTTGGGGAGGAATTTTTTCGCCCAGGGGGTGGTTGGAATTTGGAACGTACTGCCTGTGGGGGGTGGTGGAGGCAGGAACACTCATGACATTCAAGAAATATTTAGATGAGCACTTGAAACGCCATAACAAACAAGGCTACGGGCCAAGTGTGGGGAAATAGGATTAGTTAAGACGGGTGCTTGATGGTCGGCGCAGGTGCGTTGGGCCGAAGGGCCTGTTTCAGTGCTGTAAAACTCTATGACTCCAATAGTCCTCCTTTCAATTTCAAAGGGGCTCTCCCCAGAACTATTTCAGACAAGGTTAACGAGTTCCATCTTTGCAGGCAAGTTGTTTATTTCCAGTACAGGAGGGGTCACATGGCTGCTACTCCATTTTGGCTGTGGGTCAAATGTCCAAGTTCTTGTGATTTAGTTTTAAGAGTTGACTTTTTAAACTTCATAATTCTCCATTTCATTGCTGATTTCACCACGGCTTCTTTTGTGCAAGGCATCACCCCACAAAAGGGAAACATTTTCTTGTTTTTTGTTTTTCCCCGGAAGAAAAGAAAAATATAGGGTAGCATACATTGTACATATTCAACCCATGCACTCCTCAGGCTTGCAGCCATGATTTCTGTACAGGCTTTTTGTTTGTACAGTGTGTTACATTCTAGACAAGACATTTGTTATAATGTTGTTCTTTCCAGCGATGTACATAATTTTCAGATTGAATGGCTGCAGAAGCAAACTCCACTGAAATAGTCTGGAAATTTTAACTTTGAACTGTTTCAGAAATGTTAAGGGTTGTGGTTGGTGTAAATTTGAATTTGCCGATGTCCATTATTGGCATAGACTTCGAAATGTTAAAGGACAAGTAGGAGCCCTATTGCCTTCTTTTCTATGGTGGGAATATTTTCTTTGCTGCTTGTTTAATTTTTTTTTTTAGAAAAACAGCCAATAGGCCTTTCTAGGCCTGAATCATCATCATCATGGAGTAGGGCTGCCCCCACTCCAACATCACCGGAATCAATAACTATTTTAAAGTGCTTGTTTAAACTTGGGGCTGCCAATACTGGGTCATTTGTTAAGATTGCCTTTAACTTTTCGAATGCCAGCTGGCACCACTCTGACCACACCACTTTTAAACTTTTAGAACCATGGAAAAATTATGGCACAGAAGGAGGCCATTCAGCCCATCATGTCTGCGCTGGCCGGAAAAAATAGCCGCCCAATCTAATCCCACCTTCCAGCACCTGGTCTGTAGCCTTGTAGGTTACAGCACTTCAGGTGCATGTCCAGGTACCTTTTAAAAGAGTTGGGGGTTTCTGCCTCCACCACCGTTCCTGGCAGTGAATTCCAGACACCCACCATCCTCTGTGTGAAAAAGATTTTCCTCATGTCCCCTCTAATCCTTCTACCAATCACCTTAAATCTGTGCCCCCTGGTAATTGACCTCTCTGTGAGAGGAAACAGGTTCTTCCTGTCTACTCTAGCTAGACCCTCATAATTTTGTACATCTCAATTAAGTCACCCCCCTCAGCCTCCTCTGTTGTAAGGAAAACAACCCTAGCCAATCCAATCTTTCCTCAGCTGCAACTTTCAAGCCCTGGCAACACTCTTGTAAATTTCCCCTGTACTCTCTCCAGAGCAATTATGTCAGTTAAAGATGCAGCTACAGTGTTGAAATTTGGAACAAATTTTCAGTAAAACCCACACATTCCCAGGAAAAACATTATTTCCCTCTGTTTTGGGAATGAGGAAATCTACTAGGGCTTACACTTTTGCTGCCCTTGGCAACACTCGACCTCGGCCTACAAAGTGATCTAGGTTACTTTAGCCTTAGCAAACTCGCTCTTTGCTAGATTGACCACTAGGCGGGTTCTCTATAAACCTTTAAAGAGTTCTCTTAGATGGTTCAGGTGGTCTTCCCATGTATCACTATAAACTAACAGGTCATCCAGGTAGACGACAGTTGTTTAAACCCGCTACCACCTGGTTCATGAGCCTCTGTAAGGTTGCTGGGCGTTCTTTATATTGGTATAAGCCATCAGAGATGACGAATGCTGAAATTTATTTTGGCTCAGGTGATCATAGGAATTTGCCAAGATCCTTTCAATAAGTCAATTTTACTAATGTAGGTGGAGCCTCCTACTTGGTCAATGCAGTCCTCAATATGGGGATTGGATAAGAGTCTGTTCGGGCTACCGCATTAATTTTGAGGTAATTAATGCAAAGTCTGGTTGATCGATAAGGTTTGAGTACCAGTACAACAGGGGAGCTCCAGCTGCTTTGGCTGGGTTCAATTAAATTATTGTCCAGCATGTATTGAATTCTGGGCAGATCTGAGCTAATTAGTCAGGGCTTAGTCTGTATGGGTTCTGTTTTATTGGCGGGATCTCTCCTAAATGGTGTATTGTTAAGGATGTGCAACCCAGTGCACACCTTCCCTTCCCCCACTCCCAATTTCACTTGTTCAAAGACCATTAATTGCTAACCTTTGTCTGTTCTGATGAAAGGCAACAGACCCGAAATGTCAACTTGGTTTTTCCCTCCACAGATGCTGCCCAAGCTGCTGCGTATTTCCAGCACTTTGCTTTTATTTCAGATTTCTAGCATCTGCAGTATTTTGCTTTTGTTTTAGTCTCCTTAATATTTCTGTGCTTTCCAATTTTATGGTGGGGAGTTCAATTTGAGAGTTTTCGGACTTCTCTTGCTCACTTAGTTCTTCTTCACTAGGGCTGTCTTCCTTTACTGCACTTACTATTTGGCATACACTTACTGGTCTATCTGATTCTCGGCTGTGGTATTGTTTTAACATATTGATGTGCCACAAGCTTTGCTTTTTTCTCCGGTCTGGAGTAATCAATCAAGAAATTCATGTCATTCACCCTTTTTCCTATACTGTATGGGCCACTGAATCTGGCTTTTAGAGGTTTGCCTTGCAATGGTGACAGTACTAGAACCTGGTCCCCTGGTTTGAATTCTCGGACTGCAGCCTGTCTGCTTGCCTTTTCATGTTTTTAGATGTTCTTTTGCTACAGCACAGGCTTTAAAAAATCTCACGAAAGGTGGACATGTAATTTAATAGTGAAGTTTCCTCCGTTTGATGGAGGAATTTTTCTTTAATTAGTTTCAGATGGCCTCTCACCTCATGTCCAAAAACCAATTTAAATGGACTGAAACCTGTGGACTCTATCAGTGAATCTGATAGCAAACAGCAAGAAAGCGATTCCTTTATTCCACTTATGGGAGTAATCACAGAAATATGCCCTGATCATGGTTTTCAGGGTTTGATGGTATCATTCCAGAACCCCTTGAGACTGTGGGTGCTATGCTGAAGATTTCAGCTGTTCGATACCAAGGCTGTGTACTATTTCTTGGAATGTTTGGGACATGAAATTGGC
Source organism: Heterodontus francisci (assembly GCF_036365525.1). Classification (NCBI taxonomy): domain Eukaryota; kingdom Metazoa; phylum Chordata; class Chondrichthyes; order Heterodontiformes; family Heterodontidae; genus Heterodontus; species Heterodontus francisci. Next base: position 19,653,023 of record NC_090376.1, on the reverse strand, counting down.
TCCTTGATTGGACTGAATTTCTTTGAGTAAGCTGCATCGTGTGCAAAATAGGGATAGGCCCTCGACTATGACTTTGGTAGCAATTTTCCTTAAGGGTACGGCTTCTGGGAACCAGGTGGCTATATCCATGATGGTTAAAAAGTATTGATAACCTGCCCTGGTTTCGGGTAGGGGTCCCATGCAATAGATTAGAACTCTACCGAAAGGTTCCTCGAAAGCAGGAATGGGAATTAGTGGAGCAGGTTTGATTCTGGTTTTCCAACAACCTTGCAGGTATCTCAGGTCTTGCAAAAGTTAACCAAATCTTTGTGGATTTGTGGTCAGTAAAAGTATCAGCTTATCTGGGCCTGGGTCTTTCTGATGCCCATGTGCCCAGTCATAGGATTTCATGGGCAATTCTCAAAATTTTCCATCAATATTTAGTGGCTGGGGAGGTCGGGGAGGGGGGCGGTGCTGGTATCTATAATTTGATGAACTACTGTACACTCCTCCTCTGCAGGTCACTGTGGGGATCTCCATTTTCTCATCAGGATTTCATTTTTAAAATAGTAGCACTCAAGGCAGTTTCTCTGCCTCAGAATAGGCTGTCAGAGCTATCTTTTTTAAATCAGGGCTGGCTTCAATTGAGAGTCTGTTGTATATCTCTCCAAATCTTCAAAAAATGTTTCAGTCAGCCAGACCCCAGAATCATCTGGCTGAATTACTGGCTCAGCCCGTTCTGTTGGAGCTTGATAGCCATGGACCCAGTTACTACACAGGCAGGAAAGGTTCCAGGGATTTCCTTCTGCATGTATTCTGTCTCCTTTGCCTGCTCTAAGACCATTGGAGCTGCTACCACTTTATCTCCAGCCACATCATTGCCTAGCAGCAAATCCATTTCAGTCATAGGCAGATTATGAACAATCCCTACTGTAACTGGTCCAGATAAGGGGTCACACTAAAGGTGGACCCGATATAAGGGCACTGACATGTATTCTCCTTCAATGCCTCTTACCAGAACCTTTGACTTTAGCGAGCTTTCTGGTGGAAATGTCATGCCTTTACCTACATTAAGGATTGAGTGGTCGCTGTATCTCGGAGCAGGACAATGGATTTGTCGGTCTCATTAGAGGGGTATAGGAACACTTTTCCCTTTGAAACAAAATCCTGATAAACCTCAGGAATCTTTTCTATTTCTGATATCTGGGCCAGTATTCTTTGAGTGGTTCTATACCATGGTTAGGGCTACAGGTTTATCTGCCTTGTTGTGTGCTTGGGCATCCTTTTCTATTTTATGGGTTTCTCTTAACTTCCAGCAGTCAGCTTTCACATGCCCTGCTTTACAGCAATGGGAACACAGAGGTCTGTGGGACACATTCCTGTCCTCTGCATTTTCTTTCCTTACTGGTGGAGGGCTTCTTGCACTCTTACTTTTGTTTTCCTTTTCACTAGCACCCCATCTTCTATTATCCCACTTTCTGTCCTTCCTGGATCTCTGGGGATTGTTATGGAAGTGTTTTCCCTGAATAAAGGATATTTGAGTAAGCTCAATCGTCTGCCCTTGCAGCTGCTTCTTTTCCCCTTGCAATCCTCTGTTCTTCAATATGAGTCTTTAAGGGCAATGCTATTTTTAAATTCTTACAGTAAAATCACTTCTCTCAAATTTTCATAGGAGAGATAGAACATAAGAGATCAGATCCAGCAATTGAAAGCCATTTTTTTGATTCTTTCAAATTCAATATAAGGTTTGGGTAGGTTTTTTTCCTAGCACTTCAAAACTGTTGCTGATAAGTTTCAGGAACTAACTCGGATGCATTTAAGTACAGCAGTTTTAGTCTATTTGTAGTTGAGGGAGCATTCTTCTGAGAACATGGACGGAGCTTCATGAGCTCCGCCCACCTATTTGCTTTGTTTAATGGAAGGTCCACTATTCTTTCAACCATTTTTGCCTGGAAACTATTTTGCAAAGGACATAAAATAGGACTCGACCTCTTCCTCATTAAACTTTGGCACTAACTGCGAGTGTCTCAATACATCAAAGTTCTATTGCGAATGGTGATAAGGCTTAAGTGGCTGGTGGCATTTTCAACTTGTATTTGCAGCCTAACTCAACCTCCTTCGCCACGTCCTCACTTCTCCTCTTCATTGCATTTCCTCTCTTTACAATTGAAAATCTTTCCTTTTTATTCCCCAATTGAAGCTGAAACTCTTTCCTTTTGTAATTATAATTTTCGCATAGCAAGGTCCCTTTCCATTTGAATCTTAGCTAGCGTAATTTTATCCGTTTCAGGTTCCATGTCTGTTTCTTCTGGTTCAGGGGCAATATTAAAATGGCTAGCTAAATTCTTCACTATTTCAGGTTTCTTTGTTTTTTGTTTGAAAATTACTCCAACCTGGGCAGCTAGGGTTACATTTTTTTTTCATTCGTTCATGGGATGTGGGCAGCGATGGCCAGGACAGCAGTTATTGCCCATCCCTAACTGTCCTTGAGAAGGTGGTGGTGAGCTGCCTTCTTGAACCGCTGCAGTCTATAAAGGGTAGGTACACCCACAGTGCTGTTAGGAAGGGAGTTCCAGGATTTTGACCCAGCGAGTCAAGGAATGGCGATGTAGTTTTAAGTGAGGATGGTGTGTGGCTTGGAGGGGAACTTGCAGGATGTGGTGCTCCCATGCCCTTGTCCTTCTGGGTGGTAGAAGGTCACGGATTTGGAAGGTGCTGTCTAAGGAGCCTTGGTGAGTTGCTGCAGTGCATCTTGTAGATGGTACACACTGCTACCACTGTGCATCGGTGTTGGAGGGAGTGAATGTTTGTGGATGGGGTGCCAATCAAGCGGGTTGCTTTGTCCTGGATTCTGTCAAGCTTCTTGAGTGTTGTTGGAGCTGTACCCACCCAGGCAAGTGGAGCATATTCCATCACACTCCTGACTTGTGTCTTGTAGATGATAGACAAGCTTTGGGAAGTCAGGTGGTGAGTTACTCACCACAGGATTCTGAGTCACTGACCTGCTCTTGTAGCCACGGTATTTATATGGCTACTCCAGTTCAGTTTCTGGTCAATGGTAACCCCAGGGTGTTGATAGTGGGGGATTCAGCAATCATAACGCCATCGAAAGTCAAGGGGAGATCGTTAGATTCTCTCGTTTGAGTCATTGCCTGGCACTTGTGTGGTGTGAATGTTACTTGCCACTTATCAGCCCAAGCCTGGATATTGTCCAGCTCCTGCTGCATATCTAGCTTCAGTATCTGAGGAGTCACGAATGATGCTGAACATTGCATGAGCGAACATGATTGAAGGAAGGTCATTGACGAAGCAGCTGAAGAAGGTTGGGCCTAGGACGCTACCTTAAAGGCCTGCTACCCGACCTGAACCAGACGAAATGTGTTTGGTTCGGGTTGGGTCACTCTTCCGGGTCCAGGCCGGGGACATACAGTATTAATTGGACTTGAAAGGTTGTTTAAAATGATGAGGATTGGAGCCACAAAGTCAGTGATTGTTTGGTCACTAGTTAAACAGAAACCCATGGAGTTGTGCTGAGACAGGTTGTGCCACACTGTACCACTATTGCTTAAAATAAACACAGCAATTACCCAAAGGCTCATAAAATATTCTACATTACCTAGACTCCTGCTTTACAGGTTGAAATACTTGCTGCAAGTTTATCCAGTGAGCAGCTGAAATGCATAGACCAGGAAGGTCCTGAGTGATTAATTATAAAATATACAGTATTTATATAAAAATATAAAATGATCACCGTCAGGACTCTAGTCGACACACATACAGTACGGTAGAGAAAAGAATGATATGAGAAAACCCGTCTGATCAACTTTCCACAGTTTTAGAGGTCAATTGTCCTCCCTTTTCCAAATCTCTCGATTAATCTGATTGTACAGAATCTTGGCTTCGAGTCGCCAATTTGTTACAGACTGATAGTAAAGGGTGTGGGTGGTTCCCACTGGTCACCTCCCAAGTGAACACAATTGTGTTTTGTTAAATTGATGTGTTAGCCACTGAGTGTCTTTGGATCAAATAAAGAGAGACAAATGATAGGTACACAAACACACAGATAGAGAGAGAGAAAAGGGTAGGATGTAGTTCAAAGTGAGGTAAGTATTTGTGGTTTACAGAATATTGTTGAGCCTTCTCGGGAGGAAAAGTCTTTTTTAAAAGTTGCAGGCCTGAATATTCGCAGTTTTGAACTTGGAGTTATTGTAGAATCCTAGTTGTAATACAGCTGGTGGTATGTTATCTTCGCAGATGATTAGTCTCAAAGTACCTTTGTGATGTCTCTGCTGTAGTTGCTGTTCAATTTCAGCAGGGTTCTCCCTGGTGAGCCACTGGCTGGATCCTTCAGACAGCATTTGGCTGGACAGGCTGTGATGTTGGCTTGATATCTCTCTCTCTCTTCTCTTCCCACCCCCCCCACCCGCACCTACCCCACCCTCCACAAGAGGGCTGCCTTTTAAAAAAAGGTCAAACTCTCTCACATCGGAGTTTCTGTAAGGAGCCACATGGCCCTCTCCCTTGTTGTGACCACACAATGGGCCAGAATAGGACGACCATGGCTACTGATTAATGTTTGAATGGGTACTATTCTGTTACGATGTTGCTACTTCACACTCATTCATCCTGGTTTTGGCTGAGAGAGTCAGACTGTTTCCAGCATCCTGTGTTAATACATCCTGTAGATAAGAGCCATTAATATACGACAGTCCTCTTTCAATTTCAAAGTGGTTCTCCTCAGAGCTATCTCAGACGAGGTTAACGAATTTCATCTTTGCAGACAAGTTTGCAGTATAGGAGGGGTCACATGGCCGTTATTCCATTTTGACTGTGGTTCAAATGTCCAAGTTCCTGTGACTTAGTTTTACCAGTTGACTTTTTAAACTTCATAATTCCTCCATTTCATTGTTTACTTCATCATGGCTCCTTCCATGCATGCCAATACCAACAAGAATTCTTATTAGGGCATGTTCATTTCATAGTTGGATATTTCATAAAATATAATTTCAACAAACTTTCAAATTGCTTCCCCTAGTAAAAACCATGTGAAAGTTGCCAGTCTGGAGTACAACTGAAATTTCATGCAGCTTTCATATAATTAATAATTCCCAATTACATATACATTTCCTCATAAATTATTCATATTTGAGAAAGTATAAAAAGATTACAGAGGTATTATACAACTACATAAGCTGAGAAATTGTTAAATAATTATAAAACCAGAATGACATTTGAGTTTATACTAGTTTTGAAGTACGTGTGGGCTTTCAACTCAGAAACCACCTGACTAAAAAGTTAAAAATGTCCTCAGAATTTTTCCTGTTCAGTATGGTTTAATTTCAAATACACAACCTTCCACAGAAGCAAAGGAAATTACCACTGGTGGTTTTACAATTTTTGTTTTCCTATGTGACGTCTGTCTTCCAACTTTAACTTCATACTTCACAAGGTGTTACAGTACTTTCTACCTGCTGCTGCACTTTAAAAACAAATTGCTGAAAATTAATTTGAAAGTCTATTTCATGATTGCTTCCAAATGCCTTTATCAATGATAACTAATTTAAATAAATATCAAATGGCAGCACAGATAAGTTAATGGTACCTGGTATAGTTTTTCTCCCCCACCCCCCTCCAATTAATTTAAATCTAAATACATGTTTGTTCAATAAAAGGAAGTAATGAACTCAGTACTAATAAGAATGAGCAACATGCAAGAGAACAAAATGCTTACTTTCTCCACATTGCAATGAACTTGTGAACAGAGACATATCCTGTTCTTTCTCCGCCAGCAGCACAAAACAATGGGGCTTTCCAATACAGAGGGCAGTCACACACCTTTTAAACAAAACAAATGATGAGCCATTCATTAAACCAACAACTTTAATTTACAGGACAGAAATAGTGCTACAGAAAGGTTGGTTACAAGTGAAGCAAATAGAAATGCAGCAAATCCCACTTCAGCAGCTGGAAATTTAAATTCAGTTAATTAAATAATTCTGGAATAAAAGGCTAATATCAGTAATGGTGACCATCAAACTACTTGACTGTCATTAAAAACCACCTGGCTCACCAACGTCCTTTAGGGAAGGAAATCTGCCATCCTTACCTAGTCTGGCTTGTTTTTTTTTTATTCTTTCATGGGATGTGAGCGTCATTGGAAAGGCCAGCATTTGTTGCCCATCCCCAACTGCCCTCAAGAAGATGGTGGTAAGCCGTCTCCTTGAACTGCCGGAGTCCATCCAAAGTGCTGTTAGGGAGGGAGTTCCAGGATTTTGATCCAGCGACAATGAAGGATCGGCGATATAGTTTCAAGTCAGGATGGTGTAGGGCTTGGAAGGGAACTTTCAGATAGTGGTGTTCCCATGCGTCTGCTGCCCTGGTCTTTCTAGGTGGTACAGGTCACCGGTTTGGATGGTGCGGTCGAAGAAGCCTTGGCAAGTTGCTGCAGTGCGTGTTGTATATGGTATACACTGCTGCCACTGTGCACCGGTGGTGGAGGGAGTGAATGTTTAAGGTGGTGGATGGGGTGCCGATTAAATGGGCTGCTATGTCTTGGATGGTGCCTAGCTTCTTAGCAGTGTTGGAGCTGTACTCATCCAGGCAAGTGGGAAGTATTCCATCACATTCCTGACGTGCCTTGTAGATAATGGACAGGCTTTAGGAAATCAGGAGGTGAGGTACTCACTGCAGGCTCTGACCTGCTCATGTAGCTACAAGATTTATATGGCTAGACCAGTTCAGTTTCTGGTCAACAGTAACCCCCTGGATGTTGATGGTGAAAATTCAGTGAAGGTGATGCCATTGAATGCTAAGGGATGGCGGCCAGATTCGCTCTTGCTGGAGATGGTCCTTGCCTGGCACTTATCAGCCCAAGCCTGAATGTTGTCTAGGTCTTGCTGCACATGGACACAGACTACTTCAGTACCTCAGGAGTCGAGAATGGCACTGAACACTGTGCAATTAATCATCAGCAAACATCCCCATTTCTGACCTTATGATAGAGGGTAGGTCATTGATGAAGCAGCTGAAGATGGCTGAGCCCAGGATATTACCCTGAGGAAATCCTGCAGTGATGCCCTGGAACCTCCAATAACCACAGCCATCTTGTTTTGTGTGCTAGGTATGACTCCAACCAGGAGAGGTTTCCTCCTCATTCTCATTGACTTCTATTTTGCTAGGGCTCCTTGATGCCACACTCAGTCAAATGCTGCCTTGATGTCAAGGGCAGTCACTCTCACCTCACCTAGAGTTCAGCTCTTTTGTGCACGTTTGGACCAAGGCTGTAACAAGGCCTGGAGCAGAGTGGCCCTGGCAGAACCCAAACTAAGCATTGGTAAGCAGGTAATTGCAAAGCAAGTGCCACTTGATAGCGCTGTTGACAACACCTTCCATCACTTTTCTGGTGTTCACGAGTAGACTGTGGGGGCGGTAATTGGCCGGATCGGATTTGTCTTGCTTTTTGTGACTCCAGAGCCACTGGCTTAACTGCCCTCAGAAATGGCTGAGCAAGCAACTCAGTTATGTTCAGGGAGGCAGCTCACCACCAACTTCTCAAGGGAAATTAGGGATGGGCAATAAATGCTGGCCTTGCAAGCAATGCTCACACCCCACGAATTAATTTTTAAAAATATACAGCTGAGAAAATAGGCCATTTGGCCCAACTGGCTTATGTCAATGTTTATAATCCACACAAGCCTCCTCCCACTGTGGCAAGCCCCTCCCCTACACCAAAGAAATTCCTCCTAAATTCTGTATTTGATCTGTGTAGTGGCTATCTTATATCCTTGTTTTGAACTTACCTGCAAGTGAAAACAGTTTCTCCACATCCACCTTTTCGCACCCCTTCATGATTTTAAAGACCTCCATCAGGTCTCCTCAATTTCTTTTCCAGAGAAAAGAGCCTCCAATTGGTACGTCAGCTCAATTCTGGCAATATCCTTGTAAATCTTTTTCACTCTTCCTCTAGTGTTTCAATATTCTACTTGTAGTATGGAGACCAGAATGTTACACATTATTTTAAATGCTGTCTAATCAGAATTCAATACAAACTTATTGCTTCCCTGTTAATCCTCTAGGAATGAACTCCAGCTCTTTGTTTGTACTCTTTATAGACTTAACTTGTGTTGCTTCTTTTTAAGATTTGTGTAACTGTAGTCCCAAATATCTTTGCTCCCTGTTGCTTGCCATTTCAATTCTCTGCCCCACTCCAATCCTTACTTCTGTGTCTTTGGCCCTTCTACATTGTCCCAGTAAAGCTCAACATTAGCTCAAGGAACAGCAACTCACCTGTCTAGTAGGCACTTTGCAGCCCTCTATCCTTTACATTGACTTTAACAACCTCAGACTTTAACTACAGCTCCCATTTTTTCTCTGGCAGTGTGGGATGGATGTGTTGCCATTTCTGGGATGGAGGAGAAATGTGTTGCTATTTGGGGAGCTGGGGAATGGAGCTCTCCATTAGAACTCTACGGTTGGGGTGATATGCATCCTTGTTGTCGACCTGCTTTTTTACTTCCTCCAGTCTTGCTGCCCACTGGAGCCTATACCACTGTACTGGTTTTGCTACTTTCCTTTCTACCCATTTCTGTTTAACTAGTCACGTGTTCTTAATGACCTGTAAATGATCAATTTCTCTCATTGTGCTGCCTTTCGTCTTCTATTGACGTTACTTCTGCCACCTGACCATCTCCTGTTCTCCACCCAAGGACCTCACAGATCATTCTATTTCTTTTCCTGTGTTGTTTTCTTTTTCCCCTTTAGCCTTTCCCAGTGTTTTGTTCCTTTTTAAGTGCTGTTTATCCACAAAATCATCAAATCCTGAGGAATGGTCCAAGAAATTAAATATTAACTTCTGTTTTTTTCTCCCACAGATGCTGCCTGACTGGCTGACTATTTCCAGCATTTTCTGGTTTATTTCCAGCATCTACAATTTTTTTTTCTTATTTATACAATAAAACAACTTGGTTCAGTGATCTAATTTTCACCCTGTGATCCTTACCTGAGGAATTTCTTCCTTTCTCCTCAGCTAGCCAGTTATCAGCAATAATGCATAGCCCCTTCACAAATAATGTAGCAGCTATTTTTGAACTAAAGTAGTCCTAGTTATAATCCCCATAGTGATTTTCGTTCCTTTCCTATCCCTACTTCTTAGCTAGGAAATGGTCAAATAACCTATTCTTAGATCTGCAATTTTCAGTAGCTGGCTGCTAGCAGGTGTTGCCAAGACTGAATCACTTTTTCTTCAGACAGCTCTACAAAGATGGGAAGTTGCCATCTAGGAATCAGATGTTAACTGTTGTCTCTGTATTGAAAAAAGTAACTGGAATGCGACTTCAAGTTAAACCCCTCGAACTGTATCGTTAATATTCTCAATTGCTGTAAATGTAAAACTGTAATTGACATGACAATTGTGAAACAGAAGGGTTGTGAAGAAACTCATGACAGTATTGAAGGAAACTGATCTCCCTTGCAATGTTTGTATTTTTTGGTGCTGTTTTGAAACTGTTTGGCAATGTAATTTTTACAGATTTTTATGAATAAAGTATATTTTGGAAATAAAAACAAAAATCAGGACAAGGAGGCACAGATTCAAACTACTGAAAGACAAGCATACAACTTATCAAAAACTTTATGAAACATGATCCAAATGTGACAGATTTCCAAATGTGACAGTGGAGGCAAAATTTTGCAAATCACTTAGTGGTACACCATTTTATAATCATGCACACTGTAACATGCTATTAGTCTCTCGCATCTTTTATACAAGGTTCCGGAGAGAACCCTGAAGTTTCTATATTTGCTACAGCAGACACATGTCACAGAAGGTATCTGGCCATCTGGGTTTCAGAATTAATGTAAAATGGTGCATTTTACATGTTACATTGTACAGACATTAAAAAAAAAAAACTTAGGTTACCATTGAGATTGTTTAAAATAAACATCTGCTCAGGTGTCACTAGTCACCATCTAACAACTACTGCAACTAGTATTTTTGGAAATGTTGGGAGAGACCATAATTAGGGATGGCTGTCATATAGCTGCCAGACTGTCCACATAACAAGCCACTTGGGCTTAGTATCAAAGTTGCCAATTGTAGGTCTAGGCATCAGTTTGAGTTGCTGCCATTAGGAAAGGATGCATCAAAAAAGAAATCACACACAGATTATGGAGTAGTCTGCTGAAGGTTATTATACTGAATTGACTTATATGATTCAATTTGCAAAGGTAACTCTAGGTGCCAATACTATCTTTCCCTTGTTACTTGAGAGATAGATCTTAGAGGAAAACCAGCAGTTCACACTTGGTACAGAATCTCCTTGCAATTTACATGAGGAACAGTGGCCTGAAGACAGCGCTTACCATTCATGGGGAAACTACACATATCTTCTCCCAAGCTCAGTTGATCTACATTTCAACACTGGTAAAGTGCCAGAAAGATAGCAGTATATGTACTGATATTTGTCATTAAAATGCCAGGGTATTACTTGACAAATCAGCGGAATATAATTCCCTTTGGGAGGTATTCATCGTGCATCAAGGCATTTGTAAAAGGTAAATGCAGAAATCAGGACAGAATCAGATGAAGAATGATAGAGATGGCAGACGCAAAACATTTGTTCATCGCTTCATTTTTGACAATTGTATTTTTGATATTGTGCCACACACACACACTACCAAAAAAAGATACACAAAGAAACATATACAACACCCATACAACATAGCTCATTGCACATAAGCAGATGCCACCCACACAAAAATACATCCTAGTAAGCAAAGGCCCACATCAACTATACCTCAATGCACATAAAGGCACAGACACTACCCACACAAAAATGCAAACTTATCCAACACATAAATCAGACCATCTTGGGGTTCTGCTTGGAACGGATGTGTTTCTTCCTGGTTGAATAGCAGATCAGAGGCACAGAACACAAAAGTCTAATATTGCCGGCTGCAAGAGAATCTGGATATTTGTATAAGCTTGTAAGTTTGATGTGAATTGAAATTATGCAATGAGGATTTGTGAAAACAGAAGTTTTTGCCCAATCTTACAGTAAAGTTAAACCTGTACTGTTCTTTAAAACAGTAGATTTTTTAGGTTGCTCACTGTTCATCTTTTACATTTACCTTTTCACAGAAGCTTAAATCACTACTGTCATTTATTCTCCCTTAATCTTGGTCGTCTGGCTTTCTGCAGACTCCAGAACAGTATTCATTCAACAAATTAATAACTCAAACCACAGCAGGGGTTATATTGATCAGTGGGCAAAATCTATATGCTGGCAGACAATTGGTTTAAGTCACCAATTAATTCCAAAAAGTACAACCCATTGTATATCAGTATTTCCATAGTTCTAGTCACCACATTACATGAAGTATGTGATCGCACCAGAGCGGGTACAGAGGAGATTTACGGAATTTGATGGAAAATTTTAGCCATTAGGAACGATTGGATAAGGAGGCTAAGGGAAGTTTAATGGACATGTATAAAATTATGGGGGACCTAGAGATAATGAATAGAAAGGACCTATTCCCCCAACAGAGGTCAATAAATAAGAGCATAGAATGGTTACAGCGCAGAGGGTGGCCGTTCTGCCTTTCGTGTCTGTGCTGGTCGTCTACAAAAGCAACTCGCCTAGTCCCACTCCCCTGCCTTTTCTCCGTAGCCCTGCAAATTTTCTCTCTTCAGCTAATTATCCATTTCTCTTTTGAAGGCTTTGACTGAATCTGCCTTTGCCACACTCTCAGGCAGTATTCCAGATCTTAACCACTCGCCGCATACAAAGTTTTTCCGCATGTCGCCATTGCTTCTTTTGCCAATCACCTGAAATTGGAGTCCTCTGAATCTGGATCTTTGCGCCAATGAGAACAGCTTCTCCCCATCTACTTTGTACAGACCCATGATTTTGAGCACCTCTATCAAATCTGCTCTTAATCCTCTATTCTCCAAGGAGAACAGCCCAGCTTCTCCTTCTATCCACATAACTGAAGTTCCTCAGCCCTGGAACCATTCTCAAAGATCTTTTCTGCACCCTTTCTAATGCCTTAACATCCTTCCGAAAGTGTGGTGCCCAGAATGGGAAACGATACGGAGACCAAACCAGTGTTTTGTACAGATTTATTGTAACTTCCTTGATCTTGTACTCTATGCCTCTATTTATAAAGCCCAGGATCCCCAATGCTTTATTAACTGCTTTCTCAACCTGCCCTGCCAACTTCAATAATTTGTGCATATATACTCCCAGGTCCCTCTGTTTCTGCACACACTTCAGAATTGCACCCTTTAGTTTATATTGCCTCTACTTGTTCTTCTGACCAAAATGAATCACTTCACACTTTTCGGCATTAAATTTCATCTGCCACTTGCCTGCCCTTTCCACCAGCCTGTAGAATTCCTCTTGAAGTTTACTACTTCTTTTTGAACAGCAGTAGCAGTGAGTGTGCGAGCCAGGGGGCAGCTGGGAAGGTACATTTCGCTATAAAGTACTTACCGAGCGATTCGGCAGCTTCGGCAGGGTGGGGGAAAAAAAACTGAAAAAGTGACATCACAGGAAAGCTGTGACCTGATTGGCTGGTAGGGAATTTGTACAGAATTTGAAAATAAAACTGATAAAAATTGATTAAAACACTAATTAACTAATTAATAAGTAGAGTAACTAAACCAGAGGAGGAGATTCCTGTATTTAGACAGCATTTAATACTTATTGTAGAAATCTAGCACTAGGGACCACATAGTGAAGTGTATCATAATTTAGTAAGGATTTAATAAGTATTTATTTATTTTATATCAATTAACTAATTAGTGATAGAAATGTCAGTTAGAGGGGTGAAGTGCTTCACCTGTGAGATGTGGGAAATCCGTGACACTTCCAGCGTTCCGGGCGACTACATCTGCAGGAAGTGTACCCAGTTGCAGCTCCTCACAGATCGCATGGATCGGTTGGAGCGGCAACTGGATGCACTTAGGAGCATGCAGGTGGCAGAAAGAGTCATAGACAGGAGTTTTAGAGAAGTGGTTACACCCAAAGTGCAGGCAGATAGATGGGTGACCGCTAGAAGGGGCAGGCAGTCAGTGCAGGAATCCCCTGTGGCTATCCCCCTCTCTAACAAGTATACCGTTTTGGATACTGTTGGGGGGGGGGTGGGGGGGGGGGGGGGGGGGAGGATGGCCTATCAGGGGAAAACAGCAGCAGCCAGAGCAGTGGCACCACGGTTGGCACTGTTGTTCAGCAGGGAGGGACAAAGCACAGAAGAGCAATAGTTATAGGGGACTCTATAGTCAGGGGCATAGATAGGCGCTTCTGTGGACGTGAAAGAGACTCCAGGAAGGTATGTTGCCTCCCTGGTGCCAGGGTCAAGGATGTCTCTGAACGGGCAGAGGGCATTCTGAAGGGGGAGGGTGACCAGCCAGAGGTTGTGGTACACATCGGTACCAATAACATAGGCAGGAAGAGTGATGAAGTCCTGCAGGGGGAGTTTAGGGAGTTAGGTAGTAAGTTAAAAAACAGGACCTCTAGGGTTGTAATCTCTGTGCAGATTACTCCCTGTGCCACGTGCCAGTGAGGCTAGAAATAGGAAGATAGTGCAGCTAAATATGTGGCTGAGCAGCTGGTGTAGAAGGGAGGGTTTCAGATATCTGGACTATTGAGCTCTCTTCAGGGACAGATGGGACCTGTACAAGGATGGGGTGCATCTAAACTGGAAGGGCACTAATATCCTGGCTGCAAGGTTTGCTAGCGTCACTCGGGAGGGTTTAAACTAGTGTGGCAGGGAGGTGGGAACCAGAGCAGTAGGACAGCTAGTGAAGTAAATGAGGAGGGCATAGTAAATAAGGCCAGTAGGACTAAGAGGAAGAGCAGGCAGGGAGATGTTGCTGAGCACAGCAGGACTGGTGGTCTGAAGTGCATTTGTTTCAATGCGAGAAGTATAACAGGTAAGGCAGATGAACTTAGAGCTTGGATTAGTACTTGGAAATATGATGCTGTTGCTATTACAGAGACTTGGTTGAGGGAAGGGCAGGATTGGCAGCTAAATGTTCCAGGCTTTAGAAGCTTCAGGCCGGATAGAGGGGGATGTAAAAGGGGTGGGGGAGTTGCATTACTGGTTAAGGAGAATATCACAGCTGTACTGCGGGAGGACACCTCAGAGGGGTCATGCAGCGAGGCAATATGGGTGGAGCTCAGGAATAGGAAGGGTGCAGTCACAATGTTGGGGGTTTACTACAGGCCTCCCAACAGCCAGCGGGAGGTAGAGGAGCAGATATGTAGACAGATTTTGGAAAGATGTAAAGGTAACAGGGTTGTAGTGGTGGGTGATTTTAACTTCACCAATATTGACTGGGACTCACTTAGTGCTAGGGGCTTGGATGGGGCAGAATTTGTGAGGAGCATCCAGGAGGGCTTCTTGAAACAATATGTAGATAGTCCAACTCGGGATGGGGCCATTCTGGACCTGGTATTGGGGAATGAGCCCGGCCAGGTGGTCGAAGTTTCAGTGGGGGAGCATTTCGGGAGCAGTGACCATAATTCCATAAGTTTTAAGGTACTTGTGGATAAGAATAAGAGTAGTCCTCGGGTGAAGGTGCTAAATTGGGGGAAGGCTAATTGTAACAATATTAGGCAGGAACTGAAGAATTTAGATTGGGGGAGCCTGTTTGAGGGTAAATCAACATCGGACATGTGGGAGTCTTTCAAACGTCAGCTGATTAGAATCCAGGACCAGCATGTTCCTGGGAGGAAGAAAGACAAGTTTGGCAAATTTTGGGAAGCTTGGATAACACGGGATATTGTGAGCCTCGTCAAAAAGAAAAAGGAAGCATTTGTAAGGGCTGGAAGGCTAGGAACAGATGAAGCACTTGAGGAATATAAAGACAGTAGGAAGGAACTTAAGCAAGGAGTTAGGAGGGCTAAAAGAGGTCATGAAAAGTCATTGGCAAACAGGATTAAGGAAAATCCCAAGGCTTTTTAAACATATATAAAGAGCAAGAGGGTAACCAGGGAAAGGGTTGGCCCACTCAAGGACAGAGATAGGAATCTATGCGTGGAGACAGAGGAAATGGGCGAGGTGCTAAATGAGTACTTTGCATTAGTATTCACCAAGGAGAAGGACTTGGTGGATGATGAGCCGAGGGAAGGGATTGCAGATAGTCTCAGTCATCTCATTATCAAAAAGGAGGTGGTGTTGGGTGTCTTGCAAAGCATTAAGGTAGATAAGTCCCCAGGGCCTGATGGGATCTACCCTAGAATACTGCGGGAGGCAAGGGAAGAAATTGCTGGGGCCTTGACAGAAATCTTTGCATCCTCATTGGCTACAGGTGAGGTCCCAGAGGACTGGAGAATAGCCAATGTTGTTCCTTTGTTTAAGAAGGGTGGCAAGGATAATCCAGGAAATTATAGGCCGGTGAGCCTTACGTCAGCGGTTGGGAAACTATTAGAGAGGATTCTTCGGGAAAGGATTTACTCCCATTTGGAAACAAACGAAATTAGTGAGAGACAGCATGGTTTTGTGAAGGGGAGGTCATGTCTTACTAATTTGATTGAGCTTTTTGAGGAAGTGACGAAGATGATTGATGAGGGAAGGGCGGTGGATGTTGTCTATATGGACTTTAGTAAAGCCTTTGACAAGGTCCCGCATGGCAGACTGGTGCAAAAGGTGAAGTCACACGGGATCAGAGGTGAGCTGGCAAGATGGATACAGAACTGGCTCTGTCATAGAAGACAGAGGGTAACAGTGGATGGGTATTTTTCTGAATGGAGGGATGTGACTAGTGTAGTTCCGCAGGGATCAGTGCTGGGACCTTTGCTCTTTGTAGTATATATAAATGATTTGGAGGAAAATGTAGCTGGTCTGATTAGTAAGTTTGCGGACAACACAAAGGTTGGTGGAGTTGCGGATAATGATGAGGATTGTCAGAGGATACAGCAGGATATAGATCGGTTGGAGACTTGGGCGGAGAAATGGCAGATGGAGTTTAATCCAGATAAATGTGAGGTAATGCATTTTGGAAGGTATAATGCAGGTGGGAGGTATACAGTAAATGGCAGAACCCTTCGGAGTATTGACAGGCAGAGAGATCTGGGCGTACAGGTCCACAGGTCACTGAAAGTGGCAACGCAAATGGATAAGGTAGTCAAGAAGGCATTTGGCATGCTTGCCTTCATCGGTCGGGGCATAGAGTATAAAAATTGGCAAGTCATGTTGCAGCTGTACAGAACCTTAGTTAGGCCACACTTAGAATATTGCGTGCAATTAGGGTCGCCACACTACCCGAAGGATGTAGAGGCTTTGGAGAGGGTACAGAGGAGGTTTACCAGGATGTTGCCTGGTCTGGAGGGCATTAGCTATGAGGAGAGATTGGAAAAACTCGGATTGTTTTCACTGCAACGACGGAGGTGGAGGGGCGACATGATAGAGGTTCACAAAGTTATGAGCGGCATGGACAGAGTGGATAGTCAGAAGCTTTTTCCCAGGCTGGAAGAGTTAGTTACTAGGGGACATGGGTTTAAGGTGCGAGGGGCAAAATTTAGAGGGGATGTGCGAGGCAAGTTTTTTTTTTTACACAGAGGGTGGTGAGTGCCTGGAACTTGCTGCCAGGGGAGGTGGTGGAAGCAGATACGATAGCGACGTTTAAGAGACATCTTGACAAATATATGAATAGGAAGGGAATAGAGGGATATGCGCCCCGGAAGTGCAGAAGGTGTTAGTTTCGGCAGGCATCAAGATCGACGCAGGCTTGGAGGGCCGAATTGCCTGTTCCTGTGCTGTACTGTTCTTTGTACTATGCTCCTCACAGTTCACAATACTTTCAAGTTTTGGGTCATCTGCAAATTTTGAAGTTGTGCCCTGCACACCCAAGTCTCGGTCATTCAATATAGCTCAAGAAAATAGATTTAAATAATTGCCAGAAGAATTAGAGGGGAGTGAAGAAGAAATTTTTTCACCCAGAGGGTAGTGGGGGTCTGGAAGTTACTGCCTGAAAGGGCGACGGTTTCCGCCTCTTTCATCGTAATTAAAATGCACTTCAAGTGCTGTAACCTACAAGGCTACAGACCAAGAGCTGGAAGGTGGAATTAGGCTGGATAGCTCTTTTCTGGCTAGCAAAGACACGACAGGCTAAGCAGCCCCCTGCTGTGACATAAATTTCTACAATTCTATGTGTAGGTGTCCTTACAAATCCAAGTTCACATCTACTCACTTTGATATGCAACAGAATGCAGCAAGAAATGAGCACTCATAGCAAAATTACTGCAATGGTCAAGACCTGTTCTAAGAAAATCTAGTACAGAATATAAAACAAGCACAATAATTTGACTCAGCTCAATGCAACAAACAAACTATCCAGACAACCAGATATCTGAATCTGCAAGCTGAGGAAGAAATCCAAACTGTAAATTCCTCATGAAATCTGCCCCAGATGAGATCATTTTTTCAAGTGATAAAAAGAGAAATACGATGACAACAATGGAGAAGTAGGCAAGGCTGGCACCATTAAAAAATCAAAGTAAACTGATTCACCTGTATTTAAAACAGTGGGACTTTCTCACAAAGCACTGACATTAAACAAATGATGCCTGGCCCTCAAACTAGCTCCTACCTCTCGCCAAGGACTTCGGGTGGGCAGCGCCCATCCAAAATCTGTCTGAACTCAAAGGTACCCCTATAGGTTTTCTGTAATAAAAATTATTACATGAATCATCATATGGGGGGGGAAATAGAAGTGGGGGGTGTAGGAGAAAAGAAAACTGAATAATTCCCTCTAATCCATAGCCCACAATCATCTTCAAATTGCACCAGTAACAAAATAAAACATTTTCCTTATATCAAACTGATATTAAAAACAATTATAATTGTGCTTTGACTTTCATAGGAAGCAATGCAACAGGGCTCCCTGAACATAATTAAGTTACTTATTTTTAAATATAATGAAGATGAAATTGGCTGATGATATTTAGTGGTTCACAGCTCAGAAGAAATATTCATGTTGAAATGGATAAATTACACAAGGAAACAAGTGAAAAAGTACTTACTTTTGCAATTATTCCCATGTCTTCCAGAGTTGCTCTTTCATTTTCAAATTGTGTGTAGGCATTTTCTATCCTAGCAATGACTGCATCTACACTGAGTGTTCGTTTTGGGCAACCTTGAGGGAAATAAAACTTTGGAATGCACTCACTCAGTGCTGGAGGCAAGAGGTTCTCTTTCTTTGCTTGGACCTGCAAAAAAAAAAATATTGGACATTTAGCTTAAAAGTATATGTAACAAGGCAAGGCATTCAGCCATAAACTTGCTATTTTCACAGACCATGAACATTTGAACTGAGAATGATAGGAACATAGAAAGTTTACGGCACAGAAAGAGGCCATTTGGCCCATCATGTCTGCGCTGGCCGAAAAGCTGTTGTAATTCTGCTGTTAAACACCATCCAGGTCCCTCACAATTTTGTACAATTCAATCAAATCTCCTTCAGCCTCCTCTGTTCCAAGGAAAACAACCCCAGCCTATCCAATCTTTCCTCATAGCTGCATTTTTTCCAGTCCCAGCAACATCTTCGTAAATCTCCTCTGTACCCTCTCTAGTGCAATTACATCCTTTCTGTAATGAGGTGACCAGAACTGCACACAGTACTCAATTTGTGGTCTAGCCAATGATTTATACAGTTCCAGCATAAGCTCCCTGTTCTTATATTCTATACCTCAGCTAATAGTGGAAAGTATTCCATATGCCTTCTTAACCATCTTATCGACCTGTCCTGCTACCTTCATGGATCTGTTGACATTCACTGCAAGGTCCCTCACTTCCTCTACATCTCTCAGTATTCGCCCACTAATCATTTATTCCTTTGCCTTGTCTAACCTCCCCAAATACATCAACTCACACTTCTCCAGGCTGAATTCCATTTGCCACTTTTCTGCCCATCTGACCAGTCCATTGCTATCTTCCTGCAGTCTACAGTTATCCTCCTTGCTATCTACCACAGGGCCAATTTTTGTGTCATCTGCAAACCTCTTGATCATGCCCCCTACATTTACATCCAAATCGTTAATATATAGCGCAAAAAGCAGGGGACCTAGTACTGAGCCCTGTGGAATGCCACTGGAAACAACCTTCCAGTCGCAAAAACACCCGTCAACAATTACCCTTTGTTTCCTGCCACTGAGCAAATTTTGTATCCAGCTTGCTGCATTTCCCTGGATCCCATGGGCTTTTATCTTTTTAACCAGTCTACCATGTGGGACCTTGTCAAAAACATTGCTAACATCCAAGTAGACCACATCAATCCTCCTTGTAACTTCTTCAAAAAATTCAATCAAGTTAGACAAGATCTTCCCTTAACAAATCCATGCTGACTATCCTTCATTAATCCGTGCCCTTCCAAGTGACCGTTTATCCTGTTTCTCAGAACGGATTCCAATAATATGCCCACTACTGAGGTTAGACTGAAGGCCTGTAACTTTTTTGGTCTATCCCTTGTTCCCTTTTTAAACAAAAGGTACAACGTTCGCATCCTCCAATCCTCTGACACCACAACTGTATCCAGTGAGAACTGGAAAATGATGGTCAGATCCTCTGCTTTTTCCTCCCTGGCTTCTTTTAACAGCCGAGGATACATTTCATCCGGCCCTGGTGATTTATCCAATTTCAAGGATGCTAATCCCATTAATACTTCCTCTCTCCCTATGTTTATCACATCGAATACTTCCTCCTCCTTAACTACAATATCTGCATCATCTCTCTGTTTTGTGGACAAACACAAAGTATTCAGTAAGAACCATACCATCATCTTCTGCCCCTACACATAGGTTACCTTTTTGCTCTTTTATGAGCCCTACTCTTTCCTTAGTTATCCTCTTACACTTAATGTATTGATAAAACATATTTGGGTTCACCTTGATTTTGCTTGCCAACATTCTTTCATGCCCTCTCTTTGCTTTCCCAATTTCCTTTTTGATTTCACCCCTCCGCTTTCTATACTCCTCTCGGCTTTCTGTAGTATTGAGTTCTCGGTGTCGGACATAAGCTTTCCTTTTCTGTCTTATTTTACCCTTAAGCTCCTTGACATCTAGGGATTTGGCTGTCCCACCCTTTTTCTTTGTGGGTACATGTTTACCCTGAACCTCTCGAATCTCCTTAGCTTTCATTGCAGCAGCTTATTCGGGAGCAGAGAGTGCGAGCGAGTGATCAGCTGGGAAGGTCAGTTTCAAAGTAAACTTAATTTCCTTTTGTTTTCGGCGGAGACCAGGGGGCTGCTGGGTAAGTGAAACCCTATATATTTGGGCCGTTTCTGAACCCGAGACACTACACGGGTAGTGGCTCCCACCCGCCCTCCTCCTCTAACCAAAAAAAAAAGGACTCGGATGTGTGTCGATAAGGTCAGGCTTTTTCTATTTCTCTTTTTTTTTTATTTTATCGTGTGATTGGTAAAAACTTTTCGTTCCTTTTTCATTTAACTAAGTTAAGCTTAAGATTAGAAATGGCAGGAGATCTCAGACCCGTGTCATGCTCCTCTTGCTCAATGTGGGAGCTCAGGGACACGGCTGATGTCCCTGACTCCTTCACGTGCAGGAAGTGTGTCCAGCTGCAGCTCTTGTTAGACCGCATGATGGCTCTGGAGCTGCGGATGGACTCACTTTGGAGCATGCGTGATGCTGAGGAGGTCGTGGATAGCACGTTTAGCGAATTGGTCACACCGCAGATTAGGATTGCTGAGGGAGAAAGGGAATGGGTGACCAAAAGGCAGAGAAAGAGCAGGAAGGCAGCTGAGGAGTCCCTTGCGGTCATCTCCCTCCAAAACAAGTATACCATTTTGGGAATTTTGAATTTTTTGAAGAAGTTACAAGGAGGATTGTTGAGGGAGATGGTTCACCAGGGGAAGGCAGCAGTAGCCAGGTTCATGGCACCGTGGCTGGCTCTGCTGTTCGGAAGGGCAGGAGAAAGAGTGGAAGGGCTATAGTCATCGGGGATTCGATTGTAAGGGGAGTAGATAGGCGGTTCTGTGGTCGAAAACGAGACTCCCGAATGGTATGTTGCCTCCCAGGTGCACGGGTCAGGGATGTCTCAGATCGGCTGCAGAATATTCTGAAGGGGGAGGGTGAACAGCCAGTTGTCATTGTGCACATAGGCACCAATGATATAGGTAAAAAACGGGATGAGGTCCTACAAGCAGAATTTAGGGAGTTAGGAGCCAAGTTAAAAAGTAGGACCTCAGAGGTAGTAATCTCAGGATTGCTACCAGTGCCACGTGATAGTCAGAGTAGAAATGAAAGAATAGTCAGGATGAATGCGTGGCTTGAGGGATGGTGCAGGAAGGAGGGGTTCAGATATCTGGGACATTGGGACCGGTTCTGGGGGAGGTGGGACTATTACAAATTGGACGGTTTACACCTGGGCCGGACTGGAACCAATGTCCTTGGGAGTGCTTTTGCTAACGCTGTTGGGGAGGGTTTAAACTAATGTGGCAGGGTGATAGGAACCAAATGAGGAGGTCAGTGGACAGTAAGGAGGTAGTAACGAAAGCCTGTAAGGAACTAGATAATGAAGTCAGCGTGACTAAGGGGAAGAGTAGGCAGGGAGCAGATGATGAACGCAAAGGGAGTGGTGGTCTGAGGTGCATTTGTTTTAATGCAAGAAGTGTAGTAGGTAAGGCAGATGAACTTAGGGCTTGGATTAGTACCTGGGAGTATGATGTTATTGCTATTACTGAGACTTGGTTGAGGGAAGGGCATGATTGGCAACTAAATATCCCAGGATATCGATGCTTCAGGCGGGATAGAGAGGGAGGTAAAAGGGGTGGAGGTGTCGCATTACTGGTCAAAGAGGATATCACAGCTGTGCTGATGGAGGGCACTATGGAGGACTCGAGCAGTGAGGCAATATGGGCAGAACTCAAATAGGAAGGGTGTGGTAACAATGTTGGGGCTGTTCTACAGGCAGTGAGCATGAGATAGAGGTACAAATATGTAAACAGATTATGGAAAGATGTAGGAGCAACAGGGTGGTGGTGATGGGAGATTTTAATTTTCCCAACATTGACTGGGATTCACTTAGTGTTAGAGGTCTAGATGGAGCAGAATTTGTCAGGAGTATCCAGGAGGGTTTTCTAGAGCAGTATGTAAATAGTCCAACTCGGGAAGGGGCCATACTGGACCTGGTGTTGGGGAATGAGCCCGGCCAGGTGGCTGAAGTTTCAGTAGGGGACTACTTTGGGAATAGTGATCACAATTCCGTAAGCTTTAAAATACTCATGGACAAAGACGAGAGTGATCCTAAAGGAAGAGTGCTAAATTGGGGGAAGGCCAACTATACCAAAATTCGGCAGGAGCTGGGGAATGTAGATTGGGTGCAGCTGTTTGAAGGTAAATCCACATGTGATACATGGGAGGCTTTTAAAGAGAGGTTGATTAGCGTGCAGGAGAGACATGTTCCTGTGAAAATGAGGGATAGAAATGGCAAGATTAGGGAACCATGGATGACAGGTGAAATTGTGAGAATAGCTAAGAGGAAAAAGGAAGCATACATAAGGTCTAGGCGGCTGAAGAAAGACGAAGCTTTGAAAGAATATCAGGAATGTAGGACCAATCTGAAACGAGGAATTAAGAGGGCTAAAAGGGGTCATGAAATATCTTTAGCAAACAGGGTTAAGGAAAATCCCAAAGCCTTTTATTCATATATAAGGAGCAAGAGGGTAACTAGAGAAAGGATTGGCCCAATCAAGGACAAAGGAGGAAAGTTATGCGTGGAGTCAGAGAAAATGGGTGAGATTCTAAACGAGTACTTTGCATCGGTATTCACAGAGGAGAGGGACATGAAGGATGTTGAGGTTAGGAACAGATGTTTGATTACTCTAGGTCAAGTCGGCATAAGGAGGGAGGAAGTGTTGGGTATTCTAAAAGGCATTAAGGTGGACAAGTCCCCAGGTCCGGATGGGATCTATCCCAGGTTACTGAGGGAAGCGAGAGAGGAAATAGCTGGGGCCTTAACAGATATCTTTGCAGCATCCTTAAACACGGGTGAGGTCCCGGAGGACTGGAGAATTGCTAATGTTGTCCCCTTGTTTAAGAAGGGTAGCAGGGATAATCCAGGTAATTATAGACCGGTGAGCCTGACGTCAGTGGTAGGGAAGCTGCTGGAGAAGTTACTGAGGGATAGGATCTATTCCCATTTGGAAGAAAATGGGCTTATCAGTGATAGGCAACATGGTTTTGTGCAGGGAAGGTCATGTCTTACCAACTTAATAGAATTCTTTGAGGAAGTGACAAAGTTGATTGATGAGGGAAGGGCTGTAGATGTCATATACATGGACTTCAGTAAGGCATTTGATAAGGTTCCCCATGGTAGGCTGATGGAGAAAGTGAAGTCGCACGGGGCCCAGGGTGTACTAGCCAGATGGATAAAGAACTGGCTGGGCAACAGGAGACAGAGAGTAGCAGTGGAAGGGAGTTTCTCAAAATGAAGACGTGTGACCAGTGGTGTTCCACAGGGATCCATGGTGGGACCACTGTTGTTTGTGATATACATAAATGATTTGGAGGAAAGTATAGGTGGTCTGATTAGCAAGTTTGCAGATGACACTAAGATTGGTGGAGTAGCAGATAGTGAAGGGGACTGTCAGAGAATACAGCAGAATATAGATAGACTGGAGAGTTGGGCAGAGAAATGGCAGATGGAGTTCAATCAGGGCAAATGCGAGGTGATGCATTTTGGAAGATCCAATTCTAGAGTGAACTATACAGTAAATGGAAAAGTCCTGGGGAAAATTGATGTACAGAGAGATTTGGGTGTTCAGGTCCATTGTTCCCTGAAGGTGGCAACGCAGGTCAATAGAGTGGTCAAGAAGGCATACGGCATGCTTTCCTTCATCGGACAGGGTATTGAGTACAAGAGTTGGCATCTCATGTTACAGTTGTATAAGACTTTGGTTCGGCCACATTTGGAATACTGCGTGCAGTTCTGGTCGCCACATTACCAAAAGGATGTGGATGCTTTGGAGAGGGTGCAGAGGAGGTTCACCAGGATGTTGCCTGGTATGGAGGGCGCTAGCTATGAAGAGAGGTTGAGTAGATTAGGATTATTTTCATTAGAAAGACGGAGGTTGAGGGGGGACCTGATTGAGGTGTACAAAATCATGAGAGGTATAGACAGGTTGGATAGCAAGAAGCTTTTTCCCCCAGAGTGGGAGATTCAATTACTGGGGGTCATGAGTTCAAAGTGAAAGGGGAAAAGTTTAGGGGGGATATGCGTGGAAAGTTCTTTACGCAGAGGGTGGTGGGTGCCTGGAACGCGTTGCCAGCGGAGGTGGTAGACGTGGGCACGATAGCGTCTTTTAAGATGTATCTAGACAGATACATGAATGGGCAAGAAGTAAAGAGATACAGACCCTTAGAAAATAGGCGTTATGTTTAGATAGAGGATCTGGATCGGCGCAGGCTTGGAGGGCCGAAGGGCCTGTTCCTGTGCTGTAATTTTCTTTGTTCTCCCCTTTGAATGCCTCCCACTGCTCTGACACAGATTTACCTTCAAATAGCTGTCTCCAGTCCACTTTTGCTAAATCACTCTTCAGCTTAGTAAAATTGGTCTTGCCCCAATGGAGAACTCCAACTCCTGTTCTATCTTTGTCCTTTTCCATAATTGTGTCAAAACTGACTGAATTATGTTCACTCCCACCAAAATGCTCTCCCACTGTTACTCCTTCCATCTGTCCAGCTTCATTTCCTAAAACTAAGTCCAAAACTGTGTACTCTTTTGTTGGATTTGCCACATACTGGCCAAAAAGGTTTTCCTGAATGCACCTCAAGAATTCTGCTCCATCAATTCCTTTCACACTAAAACTATCCCAGTTAATATTGGGATAGTTAAAATCCCCTATTACTGCCCTATTGTTTTTGCACTTCTCAGAGATTTGCCTACATGTTTGCTCTTCTATCTCCCTCTGGCTGTTTGGGGTTTATAGTATGCTTCCAGCAGTGCGACTGCCCCTTTTTAGTTCCTTAGCTCAATCCACATGGCTTCATTTGATGATCCTTCTAACATATAATTTCTCCTCAGAGCTGTAATTGATTCTTTGACCAAAATTGCCATGCCTCCTCCCCTTTATCCCCCTCTCTATCATGCCTGAAAACCCTGTAACCAGGAACGTTGAGCTGCCATTCCTGTCCCTCCTTAAGCCATGTTTCTGTGATAACTATTGTTACAACCAGGTGAGAAAGAGGTCTAGGGTTTCCTTTCAGCCTTCACCTGGTCTTACTGCAACAGGGTTTAATTTTAAACACACTGTGATTTTAGCTCCCCCTTGGTGAATCCTTGTTCATCGCTTTCCAATTATAAGGCAAAGAAACCAGCACAAACAAGCTTTCTTAGGTTTAAAGAAGAAAAGTTGAAATTTATTAAACTTAAACTCCAATTCGGTTAACGACTATGGATACACGACGCTCTCCATGCTAGCGTGTATACTCGATACCCACATGCAGATAAGGATAGAAAGAGAAGAAAAATAAAAAAGTGGAAAAGTTTGAGGCAATCTCTGAAGAGGATTTTCTGTTACTGTGCTTCGAGCTCGCTGTAGAGTCCTTGATTGTCGGTAGATCTTGCTTTTCGTTGGGGCCCAGTATTCTTCTTAAACCTTGTTTGCTGTAGGAGACTTTTCTCTCTTGGGGTTCATGCGTCTTCAGTGGATTCAGAGGCTTGTGCGAAAGAGATGAGAGCGGACAGACAGGAGAGAATATCTGCTTCAGTCCAGGAGCATTCTGCTTTCTGCAGGCTCTCAGTTCAAACTGTACAATTCAGAAACACCCAGGTTGCCAAGCAGGTTAGTCATGTGACTAACTGGTCTGACCATGTCTTGGCTCTATGTATTGCATCATCTTAGCAGGGAATGGAATGTGTTTCCCTGTCTTCAATGTCAGTTAGTATGTAAATATTTTTTCCCAGCCAAGGTCTGGCAGTCCTTGTAACAGGCCTTCTCTTCTTCCCAGCAACAATTTGAAATTTAATGACCATGTGGCAAAATTAATATGCCTCATTCTTGGCAGGTGGGAGCCTGCATGACACTATCATAGTGCCATCTGTGCCCTCAGTTCGCCTGCTTTATTTGCTATACTCCTTGCATTGAATATATACCCTTGAGCACTGGAAAACCCTTTTTTCATTATTTTCTAACCTTTGTTTCCTCTGCCTTCCAGACTCATCCACTAATTTTCTACCTTCCATTTTCATTTCTGATTTTGTCCCAACTGAATCTACCCTCAAGTCCCCATCCCGCTGCCAAACTAGTTTAAACCCTCCCAAACAGCACTAGCAAAACATCCTGCAAGGAACTCAGTCCCGGCCCTGTTCAGGTGCAACCCATCCAGCCTGTACAGGTCCCATCTCCCACAGAGACAGTCCCAATGTCCCAAGAATCCATCCCTCCTGCACCAACTTTCCAGCCACGATTTCACCTGTCTTATCCTCCCATTTCTGTTCTCACTTGCGCATGATACTGGGTGTAATCCGAAGATTAGTGTAAGTTTTGAGGTCCTGCTTGCTAATTTCCTATCTTGCTCCCTAAATTCTGACTGCAGGGCCAAATCCCTCTTTGTCTACGTCACTGGTTCCAATGTGGACCACGACCGCTGGCTGTTCACCCTCCCCGCTCAGGATGCTCTGCAGCGGCTCAGTGGCATCCCTGACCCTGGCACCAGGGAGGAAACACACCCCGCTGACACCCGCCTGTGGCCACAATAATGCCTGTCTGTTCCCCTGACTATCGGATCACCTATCAATATGGTTCTTCCAGTCTTCTGTAGTGGATTGCATCCTACCATATAATCTCCTGAGGAAAGATTCTGCTTAAGTACTCCCTAATGCTCACAAGTATTGGTTCAACATAGTTACATTCGCAGGGTCTGAAATTTGTGGGTTCAAGTCCCACTCCAGAAACATGAGCATAATCATAATCAATTTGGCTAATGATCCACTTCAATGCCTTTTTCCCACACTATCCCCATATCCCCTTATGTCATTTGTATTTAGAAATCTGTCAATATCGGCTTACACATACTCAATGACTGAGCTTCCATAACCCTCTGGGGTACAGAATTCCAAAGATTTACAACCCTCTGAGTAACCCTTCACAACCCTCTGATCTACCTGGAGACGAGAGAGGAAGACCCAGAAAAAAATGCTACTCCTCTCTGTGAAGGAAGCCTGCACCTCAAGAAGAAACCCCTGTATGTCAGAGATAGCAGATTCCTATTACCACCTGTCTCTGAAGAATCTCTGCATCAAGTGTGGTTCCTGTTGCCTTGTGTATTTTAAAAAATCCAGAAATCTGAAGACGACTTCAACTGCTAGACTGCTGCTTTAAGACCCAAGTAGACCTGTTGCTACAACTCTGGTGAAAGACCTATGTGAAACCTGCTGCAGTTGAATTGCCTTGAACGTCTACCCATCAAAGACTGTTCATCAACCTCGCCTGGAGAGATTTAGAGTGGCGTCTGACTATTCGACTCTGGTACACCTAACCAAACCGTAGGATTTCCTACCAGAATGTGACAAATAATTTTATTATTCCATCTATTCCCATGAAACAACTGTAAACTCAAAATCCTTTTTCCACAGTTAATCGGTTTCTTTTTGAACGTATGTGTGCGTGCATGAGGGCTAGGGAAATAAGGAGCTTTTTGTATACAGATTTATCTCATTGTTAATAAACTAAGTCTCAACCAATAAACAGTTAATTTTGTTGTTGATTAAAGAAACCTGGTTGGTCTGCTTTATTCTGGGGGACAAATAGAATATGGAATTGGCTGTTCTTCGGTAGGTGGAAACATTTATCGATATAAGTAAATGGCGGTGGCGTAGTAGTATGAGTAGGCGGTGGCGTAGTGGTATTATCACTGGATTAGTAACCCAGAGACCCAGGGTATTTCTCTGGGGACATGGGTTCGAATCCCACCACAGCAGAAGGTGGAATTTAAATTTAAAAAATAAATCTGGAATTAAAAGCTAGTCTAATGATGGCCATGAAACCATTGCCGATTGTTGTAAAAACCCATCTGGTTCACTAATGTCCTTTAGGGAAGGAAATCTGCTGTCCTTACCTGGTCTGGCCTACATGTGACTCCAGACCCACAGCAATGTGGTTAACTCTTACATGCCCTCTGAAATGGCCTAGCAAGCCACTCAGTTGTACCTAACCGCTACGAAGTTAATAAAAAGGAATGAAACCGGACGGACCACCCGGCATCGACCTAGGCACCAGAAACAACAACGGCAAACCCTGTCGACCCTGCAAAGTCCTCCTTACTAACATCTGGGGGCTTGTGCCAAAGTTGGGAGAGCTGTCCCACAAACTAGTCAAGCAACAGCCTGACATAGTCATACTCACGGAATCATACCTTACAGACAATGTCCCAGACACTGCCATCACTATCCCAGCAGAGGTGGTGACACAGTGGTATACAGTAGGGAGGGAGTTGCCCTGGGAGTCCTCAACATCGACTCTGGACCCCATGAAGTCTCATGGCATCAGGTCAAACATGGGCAAGGTAACCTCCTACTGATTACCACCTACTGCCCTCCCTCAGCTGATGACTCAGTATTCCACCATGTTGAACACCACTTGGAGGAAGCACAAGGGTGGCAAGGGGACAAAATGTACTCTGGGTGGGGGAATTCAAAGTCCATCACCAAGAGTGTCTCGGTAGCACCACTACTGACCGAGCTGGCAGAGTCCTAAAGGACATAGCTGCTAAACTGGGTCTGCGGCAGGTGGTGGGGGAACTAACAAGAGGGGAAAACATACTTGACCTCGTCCTCACCAATCTGCCTGCTGCAGATGCTTCTGCCCATGACTGTATTGGTAGGAGTGACCACCGCACAGTCCTTGTGGAGACAAAGTCCCACCTTCACATTGAGGATACCGTCCATCGTGTTGTGTGGCACTATCACTGTGCTAAATGGGATAGATTTTGAACAGATCTAGCAATGCAAAACTGGGCATCCATGAGGCGCTGTGGGCCAACAGCAGCAGCAGAATTGTACTCAACCACAATCTGTAACCTCATGACCCACTCTACCATTACCATCAAGCCGGGAGACCAACCCTGGTTCAATGAAGAGTGCAGGAGGGTATGCCAGGAGCAGCACCAGGCATACCTCAAAATGAGGTGTCAACCTGGTGAAGCTACAACACAGGACTATCTGTGTGCCAAACGGCATAAGCAGCATGCAATAGACAGAGCTAAGTGATCCCATAACCAACGGATCAGATCTAAGCTCTGCAGTCCTGCCACATCCAGCCGTGAATGGTGGACAATTAAACAACTAACTGGAGGAGGTGGCTCCACAAATATCCCCATCCTCAATGATGGGGGAGCCCAGCACATCAGTGCGAAAGATAAGGCTGAAGCATTTGCAACAATCTTCAGCCAGAAGTGCCGAGTTGATGATCCATCTCAGCTTCCTCCTGAAGACCCCAGCATTACAGATGCCAGACTTCAGCCAATTCGATTCACTCCGCGTGATGCCAAGAAACGACTGAAGGCACTGGATACTGCAAAAGCTACGGGCCCTGACAATATTCCGGCAATGACCTATGCTCCAGAACTTGCCGCGTCCCTAGCCAAGCTTTTCCAGTACAGCTACAACACTGGCATCTACCCTGCAATGTGGAAAATTGCCCAGGTATGTCCTGTACACAAAAAGCAGGACAAGTCCAACCCAGCCAATTACCGCCCCATCAGCCTACTCTCTATCAGTAAAGTGCGTCATCAACAGTGCCATCAAGCGGCACTTGCTTAGCA
Source organism: Heterodontus francisci (assembly GCF_036365525.1). Classification (NCBI taxonomy): domain Eukaryota; kingdom Metazoa; phylum Chordata; class Chondrichthyes; order Heterodontiformes; family Heterodontidae; genus Heterodontus; species Heterodontus francisci. The sequence continues at coordinate 19,623,264 of NC_090376.1, read as the reverse complement.
ATAACCTGCTCAGTGACGCTCAGTTTGGGTTCCGCCAGGGCCACATAGCTCCTGACCTCATTACAGCCTTGGTTCAAACATGGACAAAAGAGCTGAACTCAAGAGGTAAGGTGAGAGTGACTGCCCTTGACATCAAGGCAGCATTTAACAGAGTATGGCATCAAGGAGCCCTAGCAAAACTGAGGTCAATGGAAATCAGGGGGAAAACCCTCCACTGGCTGGAGTCATACCTAGCGCAAAGAAAGATGGTTGTGGTTGTTGGAGGTCAATCATCTGAGCTCCAGGACATCACTGCAGGAGTTACTCAGGGTAGTGTCTTAGGCCCAACCATCTTCAGCTGCTTCATCAATGACCTACCATCAATCATAAGGTCAGAAGTGGGGATGTTCGCTGATGATTGCACAATGTTCAGCACCATTCGTGACTCCTCAGATACTGAAGCAGTCCGTGTAGAAATGCAGCAAGTCCTGGACAATATCCAGGCTTGGGCTGATACGTGGCAAGTAACATTCGCGCCACACAAGTGCCGGGCAACGACCATCTCCAACAAGAGAGAATCTAACCATCTCCCCTTGACATTCAATGGCATTACCATCGCTGAATCCCCCACTTTCAACATCCTGGGGGTTACCATTGACCAGAAACTGAACTGGAGTAGCCATATAAATACCGTGGCTACAAGAGCAGGTAAAAGGCTAGGAATCCTGAGGCGAGTAACTCACCTCCTGACTCCCCAAAGCCTGTCCACCATCTACAAGGAACAAGTCAGGAGTGTGATGGAATACTCTCCACTTGCCTGGATGGGTGCAGCTCCAACAACACTCAAGAAGCTCGACACTATCCAGGACAAAGCAGCCTGCTTGATTGGCACTCCATCCACAAACATTCACTCCCTCCACCATCGACGCACAGTGGCAGCAGTGTGTACCATCTACAAGATGCACTGCAGCAACGCACCAAGGCTCCTTAGACAGCACCTTCCAAACCCACGACCTCTACCAACTAGAAGGACAACGGCAGCAAATACATGGGAACATCACCATCTGCAAGTTCCCTTCCAAGTCACACACCATCCTGACTTGGAACTATATCGCCGTTCCTTCACTGTGGCTGGGTCAAAATCCTGCAACTCCCTTCCTAACAGCACTGTGGGTATACCTACCCCAAATGGACTGCAGCGGTTCAAAGAAGGCAGCTCACCACCACCTTCTCAAGGGCAATTAGGGATGGGCAATAAATGCTGGCCTGGCGAGCATTGCCCACATCCCATGAATTAATAAAAAAATATTCTGTGACCCGTGGAGAACTGGGACTGAATTAACAGTGCTGACTGAGGAGGAGCAATAACACTCAAAAATCCTGGTGTTGGCTTATACTGACAATTATATCTGCACTTAAGGGGAGTCGTTATGCCAAATTCAATTCAGTGCTCAGATTTAGAGATTTACAGAGATGGAGGTCAAATTTTGACCTGACTCCAGTCTCCTTGCTACTATACATATGGTTTCTCCCACTTTCTTACAAAGACACAACCCATTCTGTGGCTGAAGCAGGCAGGCAAGCTCCATTTAATCTATTGCAAAAGATATTGGAATCGGCTACTTCCACATACTACATTCAAGTAGCTTTCTGGTCATTGGAAATTCAATACTAAGTTCCGATATATGGATTTACTATCATCTTTCAAACTGTGCAGAATATAGTCAGCCACTTCAATAAGGTCAATCTGAAGTGGAGATGGGCTCAAAAGACAAAAAGACTGAACAGCAAATGTAGACGTACAAGACGTAATAGGCACATCACCAACCACCCCTTGGCAAAACACTGCATGGTCCAAAAATCCTCTGCATAAAGATATTTCTCCTAGCCTTTCTCCACATTCTTTTGGTCCCTTGTCACTGCCTCCCCAAGGGACGAGTATAAGGATACATAAACAATTAGTTACCTATAATAGGATGCCCAAAGTTTCACAGTATGCTTAAGCAAAGATACTCTTGTGCCCTATATCCCTATTTATAAAAGCCAATTGTTTCCCATAACCGCATTTTCATGTAGTAATATTTTGATTTTTTTTCTAGAAGTTTTTTTTCTTAATGCTAACTATCCCATTGAAGCTTTGAGTAGATGCAAATATCCAAGTATGGTTTTATGATGACTTACTTTTCAAGTTTTGCATTTGCAGAACTAAGGAGCAAAAGAAGAGCTCGGGAGCACAAATAAAGAAACTCCTTTTCCTGGAACTGAACCGCTACTGCAAAAACAAGTATTTCATGGTACGAAACTAGGAAGTTTGATTTCTCTCTTATAAAACTGGCTTCACCTCCCCAAAAATTAGAGATAGCTGCAGGAAAATGCAAGATTTGGTACTCTAAAACACCATCCCTATTGTTGGTTTTGTGGAAAATGATCAAGGATAGAAAAAGGAATTTGGGGAACATGACCAACTTAAATTTATATATCTTTATGTTGTAAAATGTCTCAAGTTACTTTCACAGGAACACAAGACAAAAATTGGCATGGAGCCAAAGAAAGAGATATTACAAGTGACTAAAGAGTTAAGTTTTAAAGAATTGAGATTGAATTTTCCTGGCAGAGGGTCCGTCACAACCCAATTTTGTCGGGGGCAGGATAGGCCGAAGACGGCCTTCCTGCCCAGAGTGCCAATTAAGGGCATCAATTGGCCTATTAACGACCACTTACGGGCCTCTTCCTGCTGCTGTTGGGAGTTAACCAGCGGCGAGGGGGCCTCTGCCATGTGGGGAAGTCACCCAGTAATATGAGACTGGCTCCCGACAACCTTGGAGGTGGGGGGTGGGGGCAGGCCTTCCTCTGCAGGCAATCTGTGGTTTACTATTGCCCACTGACGGCCCCTGCCAGGAAAACCTCCATTTCCCTGAACCACCCACTCCCTACACTAAACACCCTGCTTCCCCTGCCACTCGCCCCCACTCACATTAGATCTCGGGCTCCAGCACTGGGCCTTGATCCCAGGCCTCCTGCAGTACCGGCAGTGGCCACTGCTCCCAATAGCACTGCCGATACTGATGAGCTGCCGGCCCTGTGATTGGCAGGATCCCCGTCTAAGTGGACAGGGACCCCAGCGCCAGGCTGCTAATTTGCTTGACGTGATAGAATCGCGCTGGTGGGCTCCAGCTGGCCAAGACAGGATTCCCCTCTCCTTTTCAGCCCGGCGTTCCACTGTTGTCACAAAACCCAGCCCAATGAGTTAACTTTCTAAATCTCTGAAGATATCTAACTTTTCACAACCTGACTGCGAAGGAAAAGGCAAGAAAAAAAACCGACTTGTGCAAGAAATTGTGACCTGCATATTAATGGTTACCACTGGAGTCCAGGGGCACAAATTCCTTTTACTTCTCCATTCCTGAAGATCCATCTTAATCATGTGAAGTAAAGCAAGAGGAGATTTTGGTGTATTCAATGAGACTTGCATAAGGAAGAAAATAAAAAAAGTTCATTCCCTTCTAATATCATACAATGTGTTAACTTTACTGGACTTTTCAGATGGATCTCTTAGTAAAGGCAGCATTGTTTCGTTACAATTACAACAGTGATGACACTTCAAAAGTACTTCATTGGCTGTAAATTGTTTGGGACATCTTGAAAGGCGCTATATAAATGCAAGACTTTTTTTTTAAAATTGCTCTTGGGAAGTGAACCTGACGGTCAAGGCCAGCATTTATTATTCATCCTTTATGGCCGTTCAGGTGATGGTGAGCTGTCTTCTTGAATCGCTGCAGTCCATATGGTGTAGGTACACTCTTAGTGTTGTTAGGGAGAAAGTTCAGGATTTTGACAAAGTGACAGTGAAGGAATGATGTTATAGTTCCACGTCAGGATGGTGTGTGACTTGGATGGGGAACTTGGAGGTGGCAGTGTTCATGTACCTGCAGTCCTTGTCCTTCTGGATGTTAGATGCCACGGGTTTGGAAGGTGCTGTTGAAGGAGCCTTGGAAAGTTGCTGCAGTGCATCTTTTAGATAGTACACACAGCTGTTACTGTGCGCCGGTGGTGGGGGGAGTGAATGTTTAAAGGTGGTGAATGGGGTGCCGATCATGCGGGATGCTTTGTCCTCGATGGTGTTGAGCTTCTTGAGTGTTATTGGTGCTGCACTCATCCAGGCAAGTGGGAAGAATTGCATCACACTCCTGACTTGCGCCTTATAAATGGTGGACAGGCTTTGGAGAGTCAGGAGACGAGTTACTCACTGCAGAATTTCCAACCTCTGACCTGCTCTTGTAGCCATAGTATTGATATGGTTGGTCCAGTTAAGTTTCTGGTCAATGGTAACCCCCAATGCGGTGGGGGAAATTCAGCAATAGTAATGCCCCCTCCTGAAGTCCCCAGCATTACAGATGCCAGACTTCAGCCAAATCGACTCACTCCGCTTGATATCAAGAAACGACTGAAGGCACTGGATACTACAAAGGCTATGGGCCCTGATAATATACCGGCAATAGTACTGAAGACCTGTGCTCCAGAACTTGCCGCACCCCTAGCCAAGCTGTTCCGGTATAGCTACAACACTGGCATCTACCCAGCAATGTGGAATATTGCCCAAGTATGTCCTGTACACAAAAAGCAGGACAAGTCCAACCCGGCCAATTATCGCCCCATCAGTCTACTCTCAATCAGCAGTAAAGTGATGGAAGGTGTCATCAACAGTGCCATCAAGCAGCACTTGCTTAGCAATAACCTGCTCAGTGATACCCAGTTTGGGTTCCGATAGGGCCACTCAGCACCTGACCTCATTATGGCCTTGGTTCAAACATGGACAAAAGAGCTGAACTCAAGAGGTGAGGTAAGGTGAGAGTGACTGCCCTTGACATCAAGGCAGCATTTGACCGAGTATGGCATCAAGGAGCCCTAGCAAAACTGGAGTCAATGGGAATCAGGGGGAAAACTCTCTGCTGGTTAGAGTCACACCTGGCGCAAAGGAAGATGACTGTGGTTGTTGAAGGTCAATCATCTGAGCTCCAGGACATCACTGCAGGAGTTCCTCAGGGTAGTGTCCTAGGCCCAACCATCTTCAGCTGCTTCATTAATGACCTTCCTTCAATCATAAGGTCAGAAATGGGGATGTTCACTGATGATTGCACAATGTTCAGCACCATTCGTGACTCCTCAGATACTGAAGCAGTCTGTGTAGAAATGCAGCAAGTCCTGGACAATATCCAGGCTTGGACTGATAAGTGGGAAGTAACATTCGCGCCACACAAGTGCCAGGCAATGATCATCAACAAGAGAGAATCTAACCATCTCCCCTTGACATTCAACGGCATTACCATCGCTGAATCCCCCACTATCAACATCCTAGGGGCTACCATTGACCAGAAACTGAACTGGAGTAGCCATATAAATACCGTGGCTACAAGAGCAGGTCAGAGGCTAGGAATCCTGCGCGAGTAACTCACTTCCTGACTCCCCAAAGCCTGTCCACCATCTACAAGGCACAAGTCAGGAGTGTGATGGAATACTCTCCACTTGCCTGGATGGGTGCAGCTCCAACAACACTCAAGAAGCTCGACATCATCCAGGACAAAGCAGCCTGCTTGATTGGCACACCATCCACAAACATTCACTCCCTCCACCACCGACGCACAGTGGCAGCAGTGTGTACCATCTACAAGATGCACTGCAGCAACGCACCAAGGCTCCTTAGACAGCACCTTCCAAACCCACTAACTCTACCACCTCGAAGGACAAGGGCAGCAGATGCATGGGAACATCACCACCTGCAAGTTCCCGCCCAAATCACACACCATCCTGACTTGGAACTATATCGCCGTTCCTTGACTGTCGCTGGGTCAAAATCCTGGAACTCCCTTCCTAACAGCACTGTGGGTGTACATACCCCAAATGGACTGCAGCGGTTCAAGAAGGCAGCTCACCACCACCTTCTCAATTAGGGATGGACAATAAATGCCGGCATAGCCAGTGATGCCCACTTCCCATGAATGAATAAAAAAAATGTCAAGGGGATATGATTAGATTCTCTCTTGTTGCAGATGGTCATTGCCCAGAATTTGAGACTCAAATGTTACTTGCCATTTATCAGTCCAAGCCTTGCTGCATTCAGGCACGGACTGCTTCAATATCTGAGGAGTTGCGAATGGTACTGATGTCAGCGAACATCCCCTCTTCCGACCTTTTGTTGGAGGGAAGCCTATTGATGAAGCAGCTGAAGATGTTTGGGCCTACGACACTACCCTGAAGAATTCCCGCAGCATTGTACTAGGGCTCAGATGACCTCTAACAACCACAATCATCTTCCTTTGTGCTGGGTATGACACCAATCAGTGGAGAGATTCCCCACCTCCCCCAATTGCCACTGACTTCAATTTTGCTAAGGTTCCTTGATGCCACACTCGATCAAATGCTGCCTTGACGTCAAGAAAATCACTCATCTCACATCTGGAATTCAGCTCATTTGTCCAAGATTGTAATGAGGTCTGGAGCAGAGTGGTCCTGGCAGAACCCAAAAGGAGCACTGGTGAGCAGGTTGTTATGCCGCTTAATAGCGCTGTCGCGACACCTTCCATCACTTTACTGAAGATTGACAGTAGACTGATGGGATGGTAATTGATTGGATTAGATGTGTCCTGCATTTTGTGGACTGGACATATCTTCGCAATTTTCCACATTGTTGGGTAGATGCCTCTGTTGTAGCTGTACTCAAACTGCTTGGCTCAGGGCGCTTCTACTTCTAGATTACTACAGCAGGGATGTTGTCAGAGCCCATAGCCCTTGCGGTATTCAGTGGCTGCAGCAGTTTTTTTATATCATGTGTATCTATGATGTTGGGGACCTCAGGAGGAGGCAAAGATGGGTCATCCATTCAGCACTTCTAGCTGAAGATGGTTGCAAATGCTTAAACTTAGTATTTTGCACTGATGTGCTCAGCTCCCCTATCATTGTGGATGGGGATGTTTTTGGAGCCCCCCTCTGTTAGTTATTTAGTTGTCCACTACCATTCAAGACTGGATGTGGCAGGACTGCAGAGTTTTGATCTGATACGTTGGTTGTGGGATTGCAGCCCTTTGCGCCGAGGAGCAGCCGAGGCACACCTCTGTTCAGCATCATCTCTCTCCAATGAGCTGCCTCTTTCCAGGGCCTCACCATCTTCAAGGTACACACCTTCTGGAGGGCCATGTATGTTAGAGAGAATGTAACAGTTCACCAGAATGACAGAGACCATTGCAGGAGGGTTATTGGAGGGTACCACTCGACTGTTCTAGGCATTGTAAGCACATCGTCAGATATCCGATGGCCTGCTCAATGCTTATCCTACTGAGCAGGTGGCATTGGCTGTATTGCCACTGTGTCTCTGTCTGGGGATCCCGTAGACAGGCGAGTTGCCACGTCTTCAGGGATATCCCTTGTCCCCTCGGATCCATCCACATACTTTGGGAGTAGGAGTGAACATCCAAGGCAATTTGGATTGGTGGAGGATAAAGGAGTCATGGCAGCTGCTAGGAAAGTGGGCGCACACATGGAGGAAGTCCTTGTTGTGGTTGCAGATCAGCTGAACGGTAAGCGAGTGTCAGCCCTTCCTGTTGATGGACCTTGTTGGTTGGACACAGGGTTGCAATCAATGATGCCCCGCACCTGGCAGAATCCAACAATGCTGGCAAAACCCAATGTCCTCTGATCCTGCAAGACTGTGTCTGTAGTAAAATTAATGTACTGTCCAGCTCTGGCAAAGACAGCAAAGATACAGTGGCATCTTGCAAATGGCTGAATATCACTTATGTACACAGCTAATCTTTGGAAGAAGCCAGAAGAAAAGAGTTGTTCAAAGTCACAGTGACTTTGATTGCTACTGGCAGGGCATGGATCTCTGTGACCATTTGCCTGGAGTCCCAGTCTTCTGCGGCTCTGGGTCTCTGTCATCTCCAGGTAGCTCAGTCTTCGGCAGTAGATCCGGTGTTGAGGGAATGGTCCCCACTGCCATCCTGCAACTCTCTTTCCTCTTCTATGTCTTCCTGCTGTTTGGGGTTCTGCCCTTCTTGCGGAGAGTGTTGCCCCTCATCACCACTAGTCCCAAAATCTGACTGTCATACCCCCATTGCCAGCTGCAGCCTTCTTTTTGGACAGGTGGCCGCCCTATTGTGGTTGTCACTCCTGATCCATGTTCTTCTGCCCCTGTGATGCCAGGGATGACGACCTCATTCAATGCCCAAGCATTGCCCACTCTCCCACCATCTGCACAGTGCCAAGGACACCTCCTTTGCAAATGCCAAGTCCCCCTTTGCCCCACTGACGCTCTTACAGTCAGGTTGTTGCTCTGGGCACCCATGACCCACCTGCCTCCCTTCAGCTAATCTGCAACGGACAGCTCCTGAAACCAGTGTGCTCCCTTCAAAATTCCACCTTCCCACTCCAACAAGCTCTTAAACTACATTAATTGGGCTCAATAGGGAGGGGAGCGGAATCGGTGACCCGCCCTCCCCCCACTCTGGTGAACATTGCTGGTGCTGTGAAGTGTCCTAGCCAATATTTACCCTCAATTCACATCACTAAAAATTATCTGGTCATTTTCACATTGCTAAGTATTGTTAATAAATTAATATCACACACAAGGATGTACAGAAGAACATGAATAAGCGTACTTTTGTATCTTATGGCACGAGTTCGCAACCTTCCTCGACTGATTCAAGGGATGAAGGGGTTATCTTATGAGAAAAGATTGAACAGGATGAACAGGTTGGGCCTATATCCATTGGAGTTTAGAAGAATGAGAGGTGATCCTATTGAAACATACAAGATCCTGAGGGGACTTGACAGAGTGGATCCTGGAAGGATATTTCCACTTATGGGCAAGACTAGAACTGGGGGACACAGTTTAAAGACAAAGAGGTCTCCTAGTTAAGATGGAGATGAGGAGAAATGTTTTTCTCTCAGGGTTTGTTGAAGGGTAGCAAGGAGAATCCAGGAAATTATAGGCCGGTGGTAGGGAAACTATTAGAGTGGATTATTTGGGACAGGATTTACTCCCATTTGGAAACAAATAGACTTATTAGCGAGAGGCAGCATGGTTTTGTGAAGGGGAGGTCGTGTCTTACTAATTTGATTGAGTTTTTTGAGGAAGTGACGAAGATGATTGATGAAGGAAGGGCAGTGGATGTTGTCTAGATGGACTTCAGCAAAGCCTTTGACAAGGTCCCTCATGGCAGACTGGTACAAAAGGTGAAGTCACATGGGATCAGAGGTGAGCTGGCAAGATGGATACAGAACTGGCTCGGTCATAGAAGACAGAGGGTATCAGTGGATGGGTGTTTTTCTGAATGGAGGGATGTGACTAATGGTGTTCCGCAGGGATCAGTTCTGGGACCTTTGCTGTTTGTAGTATATATAAATGATTTGGAGGAAAATGTAGCTGGTCTGATTAGTAAGCTTGCGGACGACACAAAGGTTGGTGGAGTTGCGGATAATGATGAGGATTGTCAGAGGATACAGCAGGTTATAGATCGGTTGGAGACTTGGGCGGAGAAATGGCAGATGGAGTTTAATCCGGACAAATGTGAGGTAATGCATTTTGGAAGGTCTAATGCAGGTGGGAAGTATACAGTAAATGGCAGAACCCTTAGGAGTATTGACAGGCAGAAAGATCTGGGCGTACAGGTCCACAGGTCACTGAAAGTGGCAACGCAGGTGGATAAGGTAGTCAAGAAGGCATACGGCATGCTTGCCTTCATCGGTTGGGGCATAGAGTATAAAAATTGGCAAGTCATGTTGCAGCTGTACAGAACCTTAGTTAGGCCACACTTAGAATATTGCGTGCAATTCTGGTCGCCACACTACCAGAAGGACGTGGAGGCTTTGGAGAGGGTACAGAGGAGGTTTACCAGGATGTTGCCTGGTCTGGAGGGCATTAGCTATGAGGAGAGGTTGGAAAAACTCGGATTGTTTTCACTGGAACGACGGAGGTGGAGGGGCGACATAATAGAGGTTTACAAAGTTATGAGCGGCATGGACAGAGTGGATAGTCAGAAGCTTTTTCCCAGGGTGGAAGAGTCAGTTACTAGGGGACATAGGTTTAAGGTGCGAGGGGCAAAGATTAGAGGGGATGTGCGAGGCAAGTTTTTTTTACACAGAGGGTGGTGAGTGCCTGGAACTTGCTGCCAGGGGAGGTGGTGGAAGCAGATACGATAGCGACGTTTAAGAGACATCTTGACAAATACATGAATAGGAAGGGAAGAGAGGGATATGGGCCCCGGAAGTGCAGAAGGTGTTAGTTTAGGCAGGCATCAAGATCGGCGCAGGCTTGGAGGGCAGAATGGCCTGTTCCTGTGCTGTACTGTTCTTTGTTCTTTGGTTGTTAGTCTGTGGAATTCGCTTCCTCAGAGCAGTACAAGCTGGGTCACGGAATATATTCAAGGCTGAGTTAAATAGATTCTTTGTAGACAAGGGAGTCAAGTGTTGTGGGGGCAGACAGGAAAAGTTGAGTTGAGGCCACGTTTAGATCAGCCATGATCTTATAAAATGGCAGAGCAGGCTCGAGGGGCTGTATGGTCTACCACTGTTCCTAATTCGTATGCTTGTATGTAATTTGACCTGCATTCTCCAGCATCACTTTCTAAAACTCCAAGTCATCAAGAAAAACATAATTCACAACAATGCACATATTTCTCAAAACATTATTCTCAATAATTCATAAGCTTAACCTCTCAATAGATGAAGTAATTTGAACTGCCTGGGCAGCATAAATTGTAAGCCCAGGACCTACTAGTTTTGTGATCAGACTAGCAGAAAAGAATCTTTTGAAGTCTTGTACCCAATTCCTACTACCTTTTAAATATACTGTATTATGAATGCTATACAATGATCTGGTTCCAGTGGTTACACAGGAGCAGTTTGTTTAAAGAAAGAAAATTATACTGTGGTCAAGTAAAAATTTAGCAACGCAAAACCTTTCCAAGGATGAGCACTCATTCAGGTAAAAAAAAATTCTACCAGTTAGTCATTTGCTAATAGCTTCAACAAAATGTTTATGAACAATAAGATGCCAATAGTTTCCAGAAATGTTAATTTCTGCTTGCAACCCAACAAAGTTAGTGTGTGATTGCTGAGGTTCTGCATCATCATTTTAGAGTAAGCTATCAGAAACAGAAAATACACTTTGAATTTTTTTTAAAAAATATTTGTTTGTGGGATGTGGGCGTTGCTGGCTAGGCACGTATTTATTGCTCATCCCTAATTGCTCCTGAACAAAGTGGCTTGCTCGGCCATTTTAGAGGGCAGTTAAGAGTCAACCACATTGTTGTGGATCTGGAGTCACATGTAGGCGAGACCAGGTCAGGGTGGCAGATTTCCTTCCCTAAAGGACATCAGTGAACCAGATGGGCTTTTACAACAATTGACAATGGTTTCATGGCCACCATTAATCTAGCTTTTTAATTCCAGATTTTATTAATTGAATTCAAATTTCACCATCTGCCGTGGTGGGATTCAAACCCATGTCGCCAGAGCATTAGCCTGGGCTCTGGATTACTAGTCCAATGACATTACCACGATGCCACTGCACCCCCTCCCCCGCTCAATTGCTCTGAAAAATGGGCACTTCACACTACTTCATTATATATGGCCTACATCAATAGATATACTTTTAGATAATTACAAATGTGCAACCTACAAAACCCTCACGCTAAACATACTGCAAACCCAAATGCTCAATTTCTGTCTGTCATTCTTGGCTCCTCTACATTGTTCAACTATTCCACTCACGTTTAGGTTCTTGCTGAACTATCAAGACTAAAGTAAAGTTTGTTTGTCTTTTTAAGAGTGTGTTTGAACAGAACCTATTGGAACAGGAAACTATAGACCAGTTAGTTTAACATCTGTCGTTGGCAAATTGTTAGAATCCATTATTAAAGAAGTAATAACAGGACATTTAGAAAGTCAAAACGCAATCCATCAGAGTCGGCATGGTTTTATGAAGGGTAAATCATGTTTGACTAATTTTCTGGAGTTCTTCAAAGATGTAATAAGTAAAGTGGAACATGTAGATGTAGTATATCTGGAATCCCAGAAGGCATTTGATAAGGTGCCGCACAAGGTAAGATCACATGGGGTTAGGGCAATTTATTAGCTTGGATAGAGGATTGGCTAATCAACAGAAAACAGAGTTGGGATAAATGGGTCTTTTTCTGGTTGGCAAGATGTAACTAGTGGGGTGCCCACAGGGTTTGGTCCTCGGGCCCCAACTATTTACAATCTATATTAATGACTTGGATGCAGGGATAGAAGGTACGATAGCCAAATTTGCAGATGACACTAAAATAGGTGAGATAGTAAATTGCAATAACGAAATAAGAAATTTACAAATGGATATGGATAGGTTAGGTGAATGTGCCAAAATTTGGCAGATGGAGTTTAACGTGGCTAAGTGCGAGGTTATCCATTTTGGTCGGAAGAATTGAAAGCAAATTATCTAAATGGATAGAAACTTCAGAATGCTTCGGTACAGAGGGATCTTGGTGTCCTCGTGCATGAATCACAGAAAACTAGTATGCAGATGCAGCAGGTAATAAGGAAGGCAAATGGAATTTTGGCATTTATTGCTAAAGGAATAGAGTATAAAAGTAGGGAAGTGTTGCTGTAACTGTACAAGGCATTAATGAAACTGCACCTGGAGGACTACGTACAGTTTTGGTCCCCTTACTTGAGGAGGGATGTAGTTGCATTGGAGACAGTTGAGAGGAGGTCACTAGATTGATTCCAGAAATGAGGGGTTTGTCTGATGAAGAGAGATTGAGCTGTTTAGGCCTTTACTCTCTAGAGTTTAGAAGAATGAGAGGAGATCTAATTGAGGTATATAAGATGATTAAGGGAATTGACAAAGTAGACGTAGAGAGGATGTTTCCTCTGGTGGGGTAATCTAGAATGAGAGGTCAGTTTTAGGATAAGGGGTAGCAGATTTAAAACAGAGATGAGGAGAAATTACTTCTCTCAAAGGGTCGTGAGCCTATGGAATTCACTACCTCAGAGTGCGGTGGATGCCGGGACATAGAGTAAATTTGAGGAGATAGACAAATTTTTCATTAGTAAAGAGTTGAAGGGTTATGGAGAACGGGCAGGAAAGTGGAGTGCAGGCCGAGATGAGATCAGCCATGGTCGTATTGAATGGCGGAGCAGGCTCGAGGGGCTGAATTGCCTACGCCTGCTCCTAGTTCTTATGTTCTTATGAATGGAAAACCAAAGCACTTCAAAAAGAAACAAAAATGTAGATTTGCTGTTCTTTTCCTCCTCCAATACTGAATATCTTGGTGTTTGTGATTTCTCATATTGCATGACAACAACTTGCATTTATATAGTGCTTTTGAGAGTACAATTTCCCAAGTGCTTCGCCTGTCCAAGAGGCTTGGACAAAAAGTGACATCAAGCCAAAGGAGATTTTAGGATGAGTGACTAAAAGCTTTGTCAGAGGTAGGTTTTAAGGAGCCGGGTTGTTGCTGGTGGGGGTGGTGGTTGGGGGGAGAGGGAGATACAGAGGCAGAAAAGTTTAGGCAGGAAATACCACAGCCCAGGGGACTGACAGTTGAATTGTCTCCAAAGGTGGGGCAATGTAAAAAAAAAAAGTCCAGGATTGGAGCAACATAAACAACACAGAGTTTTCAGAGGATTGTACAGCTGGAGTATATACAGAAATAGGAAGGGAGAGGCCATGGAGAGATTTAGACGTGAGGATGAGAATTTTAAAATTGAAGCACTGGTGGACCAGGGCCAAAATAGCTCAGCGGGCACAGGGATGATGGGCAGCAGAGTTTTGGATGAATTCAAGTTTATAGATGGTGGAAAATTGAAGGCTAGCATGGAGAACATTGGAATAGTTGAGTCTGCAGGTTACAAAAGCACTGATGAAAGTTTCAGCAGCAGTTAGGCTAAGGCACAGGTACAAACAGATGATGTTACAGAGGCAGTCTTTGTGCTAAGAAATTGGGTTGGAAACTCAGCTCAGCACTAAATAGGACACCAAGATTGCAACCAGATTCAGTCTGAGACAGAGTTCAGGGAAGGGGATGGAAAAATCAGTGGGTAGGGAATGGAGTTTGTGGCAGGGGCAAGAAATGGCTTTGCCCTTTCCAATATATAATCAGAGGAAATATCATCTCATCCAAGACTGAATGTTGGTCAAGCAGGTTGACAATATGGAGACAGTGGAAGAGTTGAGAGGGTTGGCAATCAGGTAGAGCTACCACTTCTTTTCAAATCACACTGCAGTTTTCCCTGCGATGTAAATATGCCAATAAAGAATTATGGGTAAGTTGTTATGGTCAGTGGCGAAAAGCTGCCTACAGTCCTTTTGTGCACTTTTACAGTAATTAGAGATCCATTTCAGCAGTGTCCTCTGCAAGGGATCTGGGACCTGTTTCAGCAAGTCAAGCAACAGCATATCTCTTCTGTGAATGAGACTACACAACCCTTTCTGAGAAAGGAGTCTAAAACCAGGAAGTGTACATTAGGATAATTAATTCAATGAAAATTTGTATACAGAAAGCTAAATAAGAGGGGGGGAAAATGAAACTAAGGGAGAGAGATAAAAGATGGAAAGAAAATTTTAAAAATAAATAAAACCTGAAGGAGCGAGACTCAACACTTAAAGAACTACATTTTCAGTCTCAGGGAGCCTGTTTGGTAGTAATTAAGACTTATTACAGTGTTAAAAATTCACTTAAACTTGACTTGTCAAACACTAACTTTTTCTGGCATGTTTAGTTTTAATATACAATCGCTCCCCAAAATATTGGTGTAGCGAAACTTGCGGAGGAGCAGGGCAATTTGGACAACAATTTCCCGTTTAACTGCACACATGCTGCAAGTTTCTGTCTGATTTACTCCACAATAACAGTGAGCCCTGATATCCTCCCCCGTTATGACCAAACAAGTCTAAAGGTTAAAATGCAGAGACATATGAACAGAATTCTTAACTTGTCAAATAAAAAAGATGGTCGTTAGAAAACAACAATGAACAGTGATGCAGTTTGTCCATATTTACATAACCCATTGGCTATGGGTTATGATATGGTTTATGATATGGTTTCAATTTCTCATGTGACAAGACCAATATTAGGAACTTGCTGCGCCTGAGTGCCAAGAATTACAGGGATGGGAGGGGAAGACAAGAGAAAACCAAAACGGTAAGTGCAGCTTGTGCAGGCACAGCATGCTTTTACTGACTGCACTGCTCAGCTTTCCAAATTCCTACAACTTCCCATAGGTTCATCAGAGATCTCTTTGCCTACTTTTTTCAAAAAAAAACTACCTTGCAGGAAAAAAAAAACTTCCTTCAGGCAAATTTCCAAAGTTTAATATCACAATTCATAATTTTTTTCCTGAAATGACAACCCAAAGTTATTTTCATTAAGCCATTTTCACAAGGTTGCAAATTAAGTTTGATAATTGAATACTGTTTACCAATTTTGCACAATTTACTTTAAAATACAATATTTTTAAAGTGCAATTACCTGCTTACTGACGAGCAAGATGACTAATTATTAAGCAATAAACCAAGTCACTCAGTTTTGCCCCAAATATACAGTTTACAATCAAGCCTGAGAGACTATAATTCACATACTGTATTTACAAAGTTCACACCATAGTTTTGCTTTGCCTTAAAATTAAACTGGTAGAAATAGAGCACAACCTGCACTTGCTGAAAAGCCTTCAGCCGCTTCTTGAATCTTGATGGAAAGACAAGGTCACATCCCCGGGCTAGTAAAGCCAATTCTTTCCTGAGGTCTGGATCTTGTCGCAGTGAAGTGTCTTTTATCATCATTGTTAAAGATAGGATGAGTATACAGACTCAGATTGGAAAGAGTATTTTGAAAACAAAAATCCAGAGAGAAACAAAATATGAATTGTAGCCAGAGAAAAACAGCTCCCTTGTAGTTTTTTTCAAATCCACTCTTGAACTCACATCACCATCTGTGATTCTGTGCTGCGATACTCAGATTAGGCTCAACATACTGTTCCATACATCACAGGGATCTTGGCTTAGGTGAAATACAGATACTAGAAAGTCAATTCAGGGTCTGCTCTTTTTTTGCAGCCCACATTCCAAAGTCTTAATGGGTGGTTATGAAAAGAAACAAACCTGTTGCTTGAGACCCCGTCATGCAGACACAAGCGACAATCAATCCATCCAGCCAAAAACTATAGGGATATAAAAGAATGCCGAGAAGCTCAGCTTTCATAGCAGCTTCTTTCGGCCACTTTCCTTCAGTTACACACTGCAGAGGGTCGCTCGATTGACTGAAATTTCCAGCTGTGGGCCAATTATTGTCAGGGCAATCAAACAGGCTTCACTTGCCTTGTTGATTCACCCTCTAAAAGTGGCCTCTAACACGTTAGCAAGAGTTGCAACTGCGTCATTCGTGTTATCAATAGACCACCTGTTAATTACAGCAATAGCAGTCCTGGGCTGACAGTTTTCCTTATGGTCGCAAAGTCTGCTTCACAGTAAGTTCTCATGCAAGACAAAAATAAGAATCAAATCTTAATGCTCAAGCACCTTTTTGTTACTTTACTTTTTCAGTTTAACTGCTCAGTCTGATATGTTTTATAGCTTAAAACAGAATGTGTCAATGGAATTTTTTGGCATTTAAAAATGCTGCATTAATTTTTCTGTAAGAGATAGGCAAATCAGAGTTGTGAAAATGACCATGAATCTGTTAATCCCAACTAATTCAATAAATTAAGCATATTTGAGTGTCCTGTGATGCATGACAGTTGCGAATAGAATGGCTGTCAGATCGTATGCATCAGAGTAGCAAATCAGAAAGGAAAGCTTTAGCTAATTTGCCCCCCACCACCCCCCCAACACATTTCTTATTCACGGCATTGAGCCAATTTTAGCATCCAAATGCTAAGCTGAGCTACCTTGCAGAAGTATTTAAACCAAAAAATGAAAAGACACATTTTATTATTTCAGTCTCTTGTGTTTTTAAGTTAAATGCCTCACGTATAAAATTTGGTAGCCCAGGGATTTTTTTTTTTTAAAGTGGTCTTTTCTATTTGCACGCTCACCTTGGAAGATCAATAGTCCAGATTTTGCAGCTGTAATGATGGTGATACAGTCAGCATTCGTCGACATTACAACTGTGAAACTGTCAGCATATAATGTTAAATGCAGAAATCCAGAAGTTGCTGGTCAGTGATTCCCTGCTCCTCCACAGGGTGCACTGTTGAAGTCCCTGCAGACAGCAATCTTTAGAAATCACTTAAACTGATGTGAACATCCCTTTTACCTGTAAAATTGCTGTAAAAAGGCCCCAGAAATGTCATGTCTTGTTGAATAAGGCATAACTTGGTTTTTAACAGTGTACTAAGTCATAACTGCTACTGAACAACTTCTCTGTCCATGAAAAACTAATTTTATATCCCATGGAAATGACAAATTTCTACATGATTACTCCATAGGCTTTTAATAGAATTTTTTTTTTTTAATTACTATTTCAACTGATACTATGTATATGTCCCAGTCTTTTTAATCGCTCGGTAAATTTTTTTAAAAAGGTGAAGGATGATCAGTGCATACTACTTCCTGGTTTGCTGTCAGTGAGAATTCTTTAATCTGATTGACTGCTTACCCTGCTTGATGACATCACTGTCGCTGAAAGCCTGAAGATCCCCTAGAATTGGCACCAGAATCAAACTATCATCAAAGATGAAATCCATGTCACAGAAGCTGCTAGATCTTTGCGGGCAGCTTTCTTCGAAGTCAATGGTGAGCACCGTCACTTGGCCGCTGATTGCAAAACCCAGGCCAATGTACTTTTACCCTGGACATCTGATCCTCCACAGGAGTTTTACTGTTTTCACTTCTTTCCCAAAATGTACTACTGCACATTTCTCTACATTGAGCTTCATCTTCTATCTATCTGCTAGCCTGTCCAATGTCTTGGAATTCCCTGCAGGGTTTTACAGTTTGCATGTCTCTGATCTGAAATAAGCAAATTAATAGTGTAAAGTCAGTATGAAAATAGCCCTATACATATCAAACTGACATCCCATCCTCAGTGAGAGCGCTAAATTTTCTATTTTTGGACACATATCAGAAAAAACCAAGTTTTGCCTCCATAATTCCATATAACTAGATTAGATTTCATCCAAAACCCAAGAAGCAAGAACTACTGTTTTGAAGTTGTGCATCCTCTGTTGACATCAATAAATGCACATTCACAAAACCTAGTTCAGATTTGCAGAAGATATTGTACAAAAGCAGCCATAAGTTAAATATGGATGACATAACCTATACAGAAGATGTACTTTTAAAAGAAGTAATAAGCTGCAGATAAAGATTAAATCAGGCTTTTCTTTTAAAATAAAAACAAGAACATGCTGGAAACACTCAGCAGGTCTGGGAGCACCTGTGCATAAAAGAGGTGTTTCAGGCTGATGACCCTTCACTTGTTATAAGGTCAGACCTGAAATGTTAACTCTATTCCTCACGCCACAGATACTGCCTGACTTGCTGAGTATTTCCATCATTTTCTGTTTTAACTTCAGATTTCCAGCACCTGCATTATTTTGTTTCCTTTTAACTATGTTTTGTTGAGGTTGAGTAGACCCCATTTGTGAAGTCACTGTACAATGCAGTGACAAGATTTCAGAATCACAGAATAATAGTGAAGAGGCCCTTCGGCCCATCGAGTCTGCACCGATGCATTAAAGACACCTGACCTGTCTACCTAATCCCATTTTCCAGCACTTGGCCCAGAGCCTTGAATGTTATGACGTGCCAAGTGCTCATCCAGGTACTTTTTACAGATGTGAGGCAACCCGTCTCTCCCACCCTCCCAGGCAGTGCATTCCAGACCATCACCACCCTCTGGATAAAAAAGTTCTTCCTCAAATCCCCCTTAAACCTCCTGCCCCTCACCTTAAACTTGTGTCCCCTCGTAACTGACCCTTCAACTGAGGGGAACAGCTGCTCCCTATCCACCCTGTCCATCCCCCTCATAATCTTGCACACCTCGATCAGGTCACCCCTCAGTCTTCTCTGCTCCAGCGAAAACAACCCAAGCCTATCCAACCTCTCTTCATAGCTTAAATGTTCCATCCCAGGCACCATCCTGGCGAATCTCCTCTGTACCCCCTCCAGTGCAATCACATCCTTCCTATAATGTGGCGACCAGAATTTCACACAGTACTCCAGCAGTGGCCTTACCAAAGTTCTTCTCAACTCCAACATGACCTCCCCGCTTTTGTAATCTATGCCTCGATTGATAAAGGCAAGTGTCCCATATGCCTTTTTCACCACCCTATTAACTTGCCCTTCTGCCTTCAGAGATCTATGGACAAACACGCGAAGGTCCCTTTGTTCCTCGGAACTTCCCAGTGTCAGGCCATTCATTGAATACTTCCATGTCACGTTACTCCTTCCAAAGTGTATCACCTCACACTTTTCAGGGGTAAATTCCATCTGCCACTTTTCTGCCCATTTGACCATCCCGTCTATATCTTCCTGTAACCCAAGACACTCAACCAATCTTTGTGTCATCCGCGAACGTACTGATCCTACCCCCCACATAGACATCTATGTCGTTTATATAAATGACAAACAATAGGGGACCCAGCACAGATCCCTGTGGTATGCCACTGGACACTGGCTTCCAGTCACTAAAACAGCCGTCTGTCATCACTCTCTGTCTCCTACAGCTAATCCAATTTGGAATCCACCTTAACAAGTTACACTGTATCCCATGTACATTTGCTTTCTTGATAAGTGTCCCATGTAGGACCTTGTCAAAGGCTTTGCTGAAATCCACGTAAACTACATCAACTGCACTACCCTCATCTACACACCTGGTCACATGCTCAAAAGATTCAATCAAATTTGTTAGGCATGACCTCCCTCTGACAAAGCTATGCTGACTATTCCTAATCAAATTTTGCCTCTCCAAGTGGAGATAGATTCTCTCCTTCAGAATTTTCTCCAATAGTTTCCCTACCACTGACGCGAGACTCACTGGTCTGTAGTTCCCTGGCTTATCTCTACAACCTTTCTGAAATAGTGGGACCACGTTAGCTGTCCTCCAGTCCTCTGGCACCTCCCCCGTGGCCAGAGAGGAATTAAAAATTTGGGTCAGAGCCCCTGCAATCTCCACCCTCGCCTCCCACAGCATCCTGGGACTCAAATTGCCCGGACCTGGAGATTTGTCCACTTTTAAGCCTTCCAAAACCTCCAATACTTTGTCACTCCCTATGACAATTTGCTCAAGAACCTCAGTCTCTCTCTCTCTCTCTCTCTGTTCCATATCTACATCCTCATTCTCTTGGATGAAGACAGATGTGAAGTATTCGTTCAACACCCTACCAATGTCCTCTGGCTCCACCCACAGATTTTCCCCTTGGTCCCCAATGGGTCCTACTCTTTCCCTGGTTATCCTCTTCCCATTGATATACTTATAGAATATCTTGGGATTTTCCCTACTTTTACCAGCCAGAGCTTTCTCATATCCCCTCTTTGCTCTCCTAATTGCTTTCTTAAGCTCCAACCGACACTTTCTGTACTCCACTAATGCTTCCGTTGATTTGCTCTCCTTGTATTTGCTAAAAGCCTCTCTTTCTCTTCTTTTCGTACCCTAAATGTTTCTGGTCATCCATGGTTCTCTGGGCTTGTTGCTCCTACTTATTACCCTAGAGGGAACATGTTGAGCCTGTACCCTCCCCATTTGCTTTTTGAATGCCCCCCACTGCTCTTCTGTAGATTTCCCGACAAGTAACTCTTTCCAGTCTACCTTGGCCAGATCCTGCCTTATTTTACTAAAATTCGCTCTCCCCCAATCCAAAACCTTTTTTTGCAACTTGTCTATTTCTTTCTCCATAACAAGCTTAAATTGTACCATGTTGTGGTTGCTATCACCAAAATGCTCCCCCACCAACACATCAACCACCTGTCCAGCTTCATTCCCCAGAATTAAGTCCAGCACTGCACCGTCCCCTATTGGATCCTCTACATACGGAGCTAAAAAGTTCTCCTAAACTCTACCCATAAAGCTTCATTTGATGCCCCCTCCTCTTTTACCCCCTCCTCTGTCTAGCCTGAAGATTCTATATTCCAGGATGTTGAGCTGCCAATCCTGCCCCTCCCTCAACCATGTCTCCGTGATGACTACTAGATCACAATTCCACGCGTCAATCCTTGCCCTTAACTCATCCGTTTTACCTGTAACACTCCAGGCATTAAAGTAGAGGCCTTCCATCCTGGTCTTACTCCCTTGAAACTTACTTCCGCTGTATTCCCTCTGACTTGTTTGCTTTCCTGTGTTTAGCTATGTTCCTATTCTGCTAGGAGTCTGCGTCCCCTCCCCCTGCCAAATTAGTTTAAACTCCTCCCAACAGCATGGATGTAAGTCCCCCTCTGGTTCAGATGTAGACCGTCCTGCTGGTGCAGGTCCCACCTTCCCCAGAAACGGTCCCAGTGGTCCAGGAATCTAAAACCCTCCCTCCTGCACCAACTCTTAAGCCACGCATTCATCTGTGCTATTCTCCTATTTCTATACTCGCTAGCACGTGGCACTGGGAGTAATCCAGAGATTACAACCCGAGAGGCCCTGCTTTTTAGTCTGCTGCCTAACTCCCTGAATTCTTGATGCAAGACCTCATCCCTCTTTCTACCTATGTCATTGGTACCAACATGTACCATGACCTCTGCCTTATCACCCTCCCCATTCAGGATGCCCTGCAGCCAGTGACATCCCAGACCCTGGCACCAGGGAGGCAACACACCATCCTGGAGTCACATTGACGGCCACAGTAGCGCCTATCTGTTTCCGACTATAGAATCCCCTATTACTATTGCTCTTCCTCTCTTTCCCCTTCCTGTGCAGACAGGCTGCTTGTGGTGCCAGAAGCTTGGCTCTGTCCGCACTCCTTGGAGGAACCAGCCTCATCAGCCTCCAAAATGGCATACCGATTTGCAAGCAGGACCCCAGGGGACTCCTGAACTACCTGCCTGTTTCTCTTGGACTGCCTGGTAATCACCCATTCCCTTCCTTCCTCCCTCAAGTCCCTTCAGCTGCAGTGTGACTACCTCTCTAAACGTGCTATCCATGATGCTCTCAGACTCGCAGATGCTCCACAATGTTTCCAGCCGCCGTTCCAGCTCTGAAACCCGAGCTTCCAGGAGCTGCAGCTGGATACACTTCCTGCACAGGAAATGTTCCCAGATTCCCACATGCAGCAAGAGGAGCAAACCACGGCTTTAAGCTCTCCTGCCATGACTAAACCCTTTAAATTTAAAACTTTAGAAGACTATCATAAAAAAAATCAACTCAGTCTTGCTAAAACAATGACTTACAATTCAGTCCAGTTTGAAAAATACCCACCAGAACTTACTCATCAGTCAGCTGTGCTCTTTAGAAACTCTTGGCTCCCCTCACACTCTTTGAGGACAGGTAGGAAATGAAAGGAGCTACTTGCTCCCTCCTCACCGAACTCCCTCAGTCACAGAACTCCCACTTTAGCACTCTAATGCAGCCCCAAGTCAGCACTCCAGTGCAAACAAAAGATTTGTGAACTAATGGCGTGGAGACATGTCCATACCACAATCTAACAACTAAATCTTGAAGTATAGCTAAGTTTCCACCATCTGTGAGTTTCCACTATCACACAATACAATTCTAGGATATCATGCATAACAATCGAAACGTGGCACATTGGGGTAACTTTACAATCCCACTGCAGGATAAAGAGATGCACAAAAGCATAGTGAAATCGTGTTAAAAGCACTGCTCAAAGATTCAACAGATTTGAACCTGCATTCAGCACTGGACAAGAGTTGACAAAAGAACATATGAACTAGGAGCAGGAGTAGGCAATTGAGCCCCTTGAGCCTGCCCCACCATTCAAGACAATCATGGCTGATCTCATTAGGAAATTGTAGGAAATTTACAGCATATCTAATGAAGTCTCATCCTGCAAAGGACAAAAGTCAAATTATTTCCAAAGTAATGAACAGGGATAAGATGACCTACAATTCAAACGCTGTATGCGGAGGTACTTTACGCAAAATTAAATATCCCCAAAAGTCCTCCCTGCCTTTCAGAAGGCTGTGAAGCAATATTTACATTCTAAGATCAATACTTGAACTAAATTTTTAAAATATTTGTACACGTTACTTTTAGAAACTAAATAAAAAATTACTGCAATAGCTAATATACTCTGTAGAATGCTTGGACAACTCCAAAGCAACATGACAGTTACACGTTTTGTCTATTCCTTCATTTTTGAGGCAGGCTCACCTGACCTTCATGCCAACACCACTACTAAGAGGAGAACTTAGCTGAAAGAAGACAGAGGGTGGTGGTTGATGGCAAATGTTCATCCTGGAGTTTAGTTACTAGTGGTGTACCGCAAGGTTCTGTTTTGGGGCCACTGCTGTTTGTCATTTTTATAAATGACCTGGATGAGGGTGTAGAAGGGTGGGTTAGTAAATTTGCAGATGACACGAAGGTCGGTGGAGTTGTGGATAGTGTCGAGGGGTGTTGTAGGGTACAGAGGGACATAGATAGGCTGCAGAGCTGGGCTGAGAGATGGCAAATGGAGTTTAATGCGGAGAAGTGTGAGGTGATTCACTTTGGAAGGAGTAACAGCAATGCAGAGTACTGGGCTAATGGGAAGACTCTTGGTAGTGTAGATGAGCAGAGAGATCTTGGTGTCCAGGTACATAAATCCCTGAAAGTTGCTACCCAGGTTAATAGGGCTGTTAAGAAGGCATATGGTGTGTTAGCTTTTATTAGTAGGGGGATCGAGTTTCGGAGCCACGAGGTCATGATGCAGCTGTACAAAACTCTGGTGAGGCTGCACCTGGAGTATTGCGTGCAGTTCTGGTCACCGCATTATAGGAAGGATGTGGAAGCTTTGGAAAGGGTGCAGAGGAGATTTACTAGGATGTTGCCTGGTATGGAAGGAAGGTCTTACGAGGAAAGGCTGAGGGACTTGGGGTTGTTTTCGTTAGAGAGAAGGAGGAGGAGAGGTGACTTAATAGAGACATACAAGATAATCAGAGGGTTAGATAGGGTGGATAGTGAGAGTCTTTTTCCTCGGATGATGATGGCAAACACGAGGGGACATAGCTTTAAGTTGAGGGGTGAAAGATATAGGACAGATGTCAGAGGTAGTTTCTTTACGCAGAGAGTAGTAGGGCCGTGGAACGCCCTGCCTGCAACAGTAGTAGACTCGCCAACTTTAAGGGCATTTAAGTGGTCATTGGATAGACATATGGATGAAAATGGAATAGTGTAGGTCAGATGGTCGGCGCAACATCGAGGGCCGAAGGGCCTGTACTGCGCTGTAATGTTCCAAATTCTAAAAACTTGCTGACAAGTTTGTACAAATCCCATTTTTACACTGAGTGCTTGTTTAGCTTCAATTGTGCACAAGCTCCCCATGTACATATTGCAAAATACTTCTACTGCAACATGGATTCTACCCTCATTCTATGGTCTACTGAATCAGTGGTCACAAAAAAGTTTTGAAATATTGAAATAAGGAAAAATAATTGTAGAAGAAAATTGCATAGATTATTTGGAGAGGAAGGGAGAGAAAAGGACTAAAACCAATGGAGAGAGGGAAAGGGGATTCTGTTGGGAAAGGAAAACAGTGCCCGTGTATTATTCAAAAGGGAGAAGCAAACAATTGACATACAAACTGGCCCCCATGGTTTTGAATATTGCATGTTATTAAAATTCAGCAAGAAATTTATAAAAGTTCCATGTAAAGTCAGCATTTCACAGTTACTGGACAAGTAATTGGAATACTCTTCCATCATACAATGAATTACAACAGCATGTTATTTTATATACAGAATGGTTTGACATCAGCATAACACTTGTCAGTCCCATTGAAGTTATTAAACAGTCTAGTACCATGCAAAACAGAATAAGCACAAGTGCTTATTAAAGTCTGAATCTACCTTTCTATTCTGGTTCTGCAATATCAGAAGACACACAAAGGATTTGCAATAAATGGTGTGACTGCTGAACAGGTGCAACTGTGGGACATATAAATTCTGAAATTAAATGATTCTATATACAGATGATTATCGGCTTTCACATTAGTTATACTTTCAGTGTCTAGTGATTACGACAGTTAGCAGCGATTGAACTTCACAGTAGTCTAACAGCTCCCAGCTATCAAAATTGATAGTCACAAGTTTTGATGTAATAAAGTTACACAAGAAAATTGTATTCAGAGTCGGGCATAATTGACATTCAACGATATAAGTTTCAATCTTTGCACACAAAAATTAATCAGTTTACAGAGCATATTAAACACAAGGTGCACTGTACAGATGACAACGAACCACATGGATGTAATCACTCAGTGTGCAAAAGTAGAAAAGATCATCCTAGCATACCATATTGTCAGCCACTGACCAAGTTGGAAATTTATATCAGTGAAGTAAA
The DNA here is from genome assembly GCF_036365525.1 of Heterodontus francisci. Taxonomy (NCBI): domain Eukaryota; kingdom Metazoa; phylum Chordata; class Chondrichthyes; order Heterodontiformes; family Heterodontidae; genus Heterodontus; species Heterodontus francisci. Next base: position 19,597,831 of record NC_090376.1, on the reverse strand, counting down.
ACCAGAAGGCCACCAACAGTCTTAAAGGCCAAAATATGACAGCAATATATAGAGTAAATGGCAGCTTCTACATAAATTATTCTACCATACATTTTTAAAAAGCTCTTAAAATGATCTTATTGGAAGAAGTTTCAAACTTAACAAACACAAACTAGTTCAGAGACACGATTGCATGGCAACCAAATGTTGGGAACTAAATATTCCAGGACATTGGAAGTTTCAAAAAAATAAAATAAAATGGAAAAAGTGGGGTGGGGCAGTGTAGTCCCGATAGCAAAGGATGACACAAGGACAGTTGTGTGGAAGGATCTTGGCTCAGAAGTGCAGGAAGTAAAAATCAGTGTGGTGGAGATAAGAAATAATAAGGGACAGAAAACAATGATCGGAGTAGTTTATAGGCCTCCAACAGGAGCAATGCTGCTGGCCATGGTACTAAATCAAGTCTCGGAGACTTGGACAACCTACAGCAGGCACTTCAAAGCACTGGAGAAGTGCCACCAGAGCTGCCTCTACAGGATCCTCCAAATCCGGAGGCAAGAATGGTGGTCCAACAGCAGCGTCCTCTTTCAAGCCATCCTGACGAACATTGGTGTGCTAATCACCCAAAACCAGTTCCATCATTTGCATGCCTGTCACTTGACTCTGAAGCAGGTGTTCTACTCAGAACTTAGTTGCAGCAGGACACTCCCAGGAGGACAGCAGAAATGCTTTACAGATGCCCTGAAGAGATTCGATATCCCCATCGACCCGTGGGAGTCCTTGGCTCATGACTGTCCGAAATGGAGAAAGCTCACTCGGGATGGCATCATACACGTTGAGGGATTCCGTCGGGAACATGCGGAGCTGAAGGCATTGGAGGGAGCGCACAAGCCCACAACTACTCATCTACCTGACCCTTCAAGCACCACCTGCCCCTCTGTGGTAGAGTTTGCAGATCAAGCATTGGGCTTATCAGCCATCTCAGAATCCATCAAACCGGAGTGGAAGCAAGTCATCCTTGATCCCGAGGGACAGCCTAAGAGGTGACTAAATCAAGAAATAAAAGCAGCTGGCAACAAGGGTAATGCAAAAAACATGGGGGAGTTTAATCTTCATATCGACGGGAAAAATCAAATTGACAAAAATAGTTTGGGTGACGAGTTCATGGAATGCATTTGAGGTAGTTTCCTAGAACAATGCATCATGGAATTAACCAAGAAAGAGGCTACTTTAGATCTTGTCTGTGTAATGAGACAGGGTTAATTAGTAATGTCATGGTAAAAGATTCTTAGGGGAGGAGTGATCATATGATGAATTTTATATCGAGTTCATGAGTGATGCATTTAAGTTCAAAACTAGAGTATTAAATTTAATAAAGCCAATTACACAGGTATGAGGAATGAGTTGGCCAAGGCAGATTGTGAAATTAGATGAAAAAGATATAGATAAACTCTGGTGAACCGTAAAAGAAATATTTCGTAATTCTCAACAAACATACATTCCATTGAGAAATAAAAATGCCACAGGAAAGGTGATCCATCTTTGGCTAAGGCAAGAGTTTGGAGCACATGAGTAAGAACGTCTTGATGCAATTGAACAGAGTTTTGGTGAGACCACACCTGGAGTATGGTGTACAGTTTGGTCTCCATACATAAGTAAGGATATACTTGTCGTAGAGCAGGTGCAATGAAGGTTCACTAGATTGATTCCTGGATTAGAGGGTTGTTCTAGAAGAGATTGAGTAGAATGGGCCTATACTCTCTGGCATTGAGAAGAATGAGAGGTAATCTCATTGAAACACAAGATTCTAAGAGAGTTTGACAGGACAGATGGTGAGAGGCTGTTTTCCCTGACCAGAGATTCTAGAACCAGGAGGTCACAGTGTCAGGATAAGAGGAGAAATTTCTTCACAATTGTGGATCTTTGGAATTCTCTGCCTCAGAAGTCTGTGGATGCTCTGTCATTGAGTATATTCAAGGCTGAGGTCAATAGATTTGTGGACACTAAGGGAAACAAGGGATATGAGGCTCAGTCAGGAAAGTGAAGTTAAGGTCAAAAGATCAGCCATGATCTTTTTAAATGGTGCAGCAGGCTCAAGGGGCCCTCTGGCCTACTCCAGATCCTATTTATTAGGTTCTTATGTTGATTATACCATTCACTAATGCCCCAGATACCCAGTTGCCCTCGTTGCACTATTATCTGCTTGCATTTCCAGCAAGTTAAGGTTCACAGTTTTCCGAGCAGAGGGCGGGGATAAAGGCTAACATGCCTTGAGATGCCCCACTCCAGCAAGATTTGATCTGATAACATTTGGTCCAGATATAGGACTAGGATACAGCTATAAGCTTTTTTGGACAGAGCACTAAATTTGATAAGTAAGCAGCCTGACCTGGTTACCTTTACAGTGAAATGCTATTTATCTGCACAGTTCAGGAAATACCTCTATTCAGACAACTGAACTTGGTAAATTACAGTGTTGTGACTGGGCTTATGTAGCATATCTGTATTCGGAAAATAAAGACACAAGCTATCAGAAATACTCAGGCTAGTCAGCATGTGTGTCAATGTTTCAGGTGTGGACTCCGTTCGACTGACGTGCTGAGTGTTTCCAGTATTTTCTGTTTTTGCTTTAGATTTTTTATCATGGGTAGTTTCTTGCTTTTTTGTTTACCTGAGTTAATATGCTTTCTTTTGCAGCATTCAATTAATTACTTCAAATTCTATATCAAGAAACTTATGCACCACCCTGATAACGAAGCTTAAAATGCTTTTTAGAAGCAATCCAAGTATCTAAAAATGTTCTCACAGTTCAAATGAAAATAGTATGAAAATTCATCACACTTTACGGAAATATTAATGACAATGCTGACTATGCATTAATACCAGTGTTATGTTGTACTAAATTCAGCATGAAAAGGATAGATAGTATTATTAAATAATGATATACATAGGGCAAATTGAGAGGTCCTGCTGGTTCACATAAAACTTTTCAGTTTGTCTATGTGACATTCAGAAAAAATAGTTTAGGTGGTCATTATGTGAATTTCTGGCTTAAGGAAGTTCAGTCTTGTGTCATCTCTGTCATTTGAGTGAATGTTAATAAACTGTCAGCGGTTTCTCCACAAGCTTTAAACTGGACAGTAATGAAGTTCACATCTGGCTACCAACCATAAATCATTACCAAAACCACAAGTACCAGTTTTGCAGGAAGCAATTATTTCTTCTGCATCAGTGAATAATAGCCAAACACATTTCTTATGTCTAAGAGAACTGGACATTTCCTTTTCTCTTAAAATTAGCATTTTACTCTACAGTATAAAGCAAAAATTAATGCCTGGATAGCAGGCCATATCACGTTAAGGCAAAAAACAAATTCAGTAATGAAATTCTAACCACAGTAAACCTCTACAATTCCATACTTTAAAAAAAAAATTTAAACTTGAATGGATTACATTTAGTTCAGTGATACAAAATCACAATAAGACATGCTGGTTATCTTTGTCAATGGCTCATGCTACAGTTATGCACACATATGCACCAGCTGTTGTGCACTGCATCAGTGGATGTAATTTGTATTTTTAACTAATCCCTTCCAGAATGCACTTGGATTCTGGTATTTTACCATTTCCTAAATTAGAACATTACAGTATGCAAGATCAGCAAAGTATTATGATAAGCAACTGGATAATTTAACAAACAAGTGTCTGAGGCTACACAATTGAATGCTTTTAATAATACATGTTGCTTGAAAATTATAGCCTATTAACCAAACATGGGATTTATAAATTGAGATCATTATCTCCATTCAGTTCAGCCAGATCAACAATGTATATTTCCTTATACATTTCACACGTGAGAACTAAGCACTGTCAGATTTCAGCACGGGAATCGCTTCATTCACATTGAAGCTTGTGACATTTAATGAAACTTGTGACAGTTGACAAAGCAAGTTTTTAAATTTTAGGTGTAATGTTGAGTAGAGGTAAGAGTTCTTACTGGGTGAGGGAAATGTGAATGACCCATACTATTGCTCCATTATGCCGGCAGTTTGTTTACCCACCTTCAAGAGTAGAAAATAGCTCCAAAGCTAGTGTTTATACACAAGCAAGAAATACTAAAACTCCAACTGCAATGCTGAAGCAAAAACCTTTATTCCTGTCCCCCGACACCAAACTGAATAAGCTCTGCTGGACTGGAAGAAGATCCTTCAGAAGGACAAATTCCAAAAGTGCAGTCCCACACAGCCTACATGTAACACAAACAGCAGACTCATGTGCAACATTGATCATCATCACAAGGGGGGGTCCACATAGAAGAAAAGCAACAAAGGTTGGGTTTCATTGTTAAGTGTATAAAGATAACTATAACCATTGTTCAGTATAAGTGGAAGTGTTTGGCTACATAGGCATATGAAAGGGAACCTACATATGGATACTAATACAAAAGCGAAAACTGCAGATGCTGGAAAGCTGAAATACAAACAGAAAATGCTGGAAATACTCAAGGTTATGCAGCATCTGTAGAGATAGAAACAGAGTTAGCACTTCAGGTTGATGACCTTTCATCAGAGTCCTACCATTGTACAAAATATTTTTAATATATTAACAGGTAAAAGTGATAAATCAACATAAAAAAGTACAAAACTGATGAGACACAGGAAATCCAGATATCTTGCAAATTCCCGATCTTCTCAGATTCCACCCCCCACCCCCAAGGACCAGGAATGCCAGTTTGAAAACCTATGAATAAATGCATGGATGTCCAAACTGCCATGTCAGTCACATGCAGATCATAGGAAACAGGAATAGGCCATTCAGCTAGATCATGGCTGATCTTCTACCTCAATGCTGTTCCCCACATCCCTTAATATCTTTAATATTTAGAAATCTATCCATCTCTGTCTTGAATATACTCAATGACTGAGCCTCCACAGCCCTCTGGGGTACAGAATTCCAAAGATTCACCACCCTCTGAGTGAAGAAATTCCTCCTCATCTCAGTTCTAAATAGTCTACCTCTTATTCTGAGACTGTGTCCTCTGGTTCTAGAACCCCACCCCAGCCAAGGGAAACATCCTTCTTGCATCCACCCCGTCTTGCCCTGCCAGAATTTTGCATGCTTCAATGAGATCACCTCTCATTCTTCTAAACTCTAGAGAATATAGGCCCAGTCTCCTCAATCCCTCCTTATATGACAATCTCACCATCCCAGGGATCTGTCTGGTGAACCTTTGTTGCACTCCCTCTTTGGCAAGCATATCCTTCCTTAGGTGAAGAGACCAGAACTGTACACAATGCTCCATTGTTCACAATACTCCATTTGGTGTGGTCTCACCAAAGCTCTATACAATAATAAAAACAAGAAATGCTGGAACCACTCAGCAGGTCTGGCAGCATCTGTGGAAAGAGAAGCAGAGTTAACGTTTTGGGTCAGTGACCCTTCATCGGAACCCTGGTAATCCATTGAAGCAAGCAAGCTTATATTCTAATTCACTGGTTTTTACTCCATTTTAATTTTGAGTATGGAGGTTTGGAAGTAGTTATTCTTGGCACTGTTGTTTCATTGGTGCATATTTAGGAAGTTGCGGGTTTAAATGCTACTCTAGCACCTGAGCACATAACTTACGCGGATACTTCAGTGTAACGGAGCGAATATGGCATTGCTAGAGCTGCAGAGTTTAGATGATATGTTAAATGGAGGCTCTTCCTTTCCATTCAGGTAGATATAAAATGTTCCATGGCACTCTTCAAAGGGGAGCAGGTGCATTCCCATTGGTCTGGCTGACATCAATCAGTATCACCAAAAACAAATCATCTGGTCACCGATGCATTTACCATTTGTGGGATCTTATTGTGCAGAAATTGGTTGCAACCTGCTTATCTAACAGTGACTACACTTCAGAAGTGAAGTAATTTATTGGCTGTGAAGTGCTCTGTGGCATCTTGGAAGATAAAACAGCACTAAATAAATTCAGTTTCATTCTTTCTTAAATCCCAAGTCAGAACACCAAGCTCTATTGGGCATCAGAAACTTGAAATACATGTAAATTACTGGGAACATGGATTAATCTTTATACGTGCACTGCTCTCTACCCGACATTCTATTAAATGCATTCATGAAGCCCACGAAGACAATAACAATGGACACCCCTGGCAGAACATATCAATTGTTAGTAAAGGGTATACTTCTTCAGGCACTCAATAAAATGCAAACCTGAGTTTTTTCCCAACAATTTAAAAAAAAGCCCAAACTTTTATGCACTTTAATAGCAACCAAAAAAGGTAACATTGATTCTTTGGCATTTTGGAGTAATAGCAATACATGAACCCAACAGAGAATAACTTTGTAGGGTACCCTTTTACTGAAATACCCTAGATTCCCAGGCTTGCCCCGAGATCTATATCGAACAGCTCCTATCCAACACAAAGAGGAAAGTAACAGCTGAGGGGATGGGGGAAGATGATAAGGATAGCTCACAACTGTTGCTGCAAGAACTGAATAAATTGTTGGCCCCCACTTGCAAGCTCTAGCAGATGCCAAATCCTTTCAACATATGCTGCAGATATTTTCACTTCTCCCATCAACATGGCAGCAATTCTGAAATACATATCAAAAGGAATAAAAACATCTTATTCTTCCTTAATTTTAAGTTATGTTTCACTATTCATGTTTGGTTTTAATAAAGTCAGTAGGACGACCTTAGAATTTGAATGTGGGGAGCTGATTGGTAGCTTCATGTGGGGAGAGTCAGCAAACACTGTTCCATGAATATGTGCCAACAATTCTTTGAGTCATGTAATTTATAGCAGCTGAATCGTGCATTCATTTGGCTTCCTTTTGCTACTAAAAATAGAGTAATGCACATGCCCTTTTTCAATGTAGGCATACAGCATGCTCAGACCAATGAAGCACTATGATGTCTAATGGAGTGACTACAAAGTACAGCATATACATAGCAACTCAAGCTGTAGAATACGGGGAGATCTGAGAAAAACAAACTGACTGGAGCCAGTGAAAATTGCAGGAGATAAAGCCGAACCAACTATGAATTGCAAAAATACTGTGAATTCAAAGTGAGAAATCAATATTTCTGAAAAATATACACAAGAACATATGAAATAGAAGGAGTGGGTCATATGGCCCCTCGAGCCTGCTCCGTCATTCGTTAAGATCATGGCTGATCTGATCTTGGCCTCAACTCCACTTTCCTGCTTTCCAAATTCCCCATAACCCTGGACTCCCCTATAGTTCAAAAATCTATCTCAGCCTTGACCAGTCAATGACTCAGCCGCCACTGCTCACTGGGGTAAAGAATTCCAAAGACTCATGACCTGAAAGGCGAAATTCCTCATCTCAGTCTTAAATGAGAGACCCCTTATTCTGAAACAATGTCCCCAGTTCTAGATTCCCCCATGGGTGGGGGGGGGGGGGGGGGGGGGGGGAGAACATCTCCTCAGAATCTTATGTTTCAATAAGATCACCTCTTATTCTTCTAAACTCCAATAAGTATAGGTCCAACCCAAGCAACCTTTCTTCATAAGATAGCCATTTCATCCCAGGAATCAATCCAGTGAACCACCTCTGAACTGCCTCCAAGGCAAGTATATCCCCCTTTAAAGAAGGAGACCAGAAGCATACACAGTACTCTAGGTATGGTCTCACCAATGCCCTCTACAGCTATCGCACGACTTCCCTACTTTTATACTCCATCTCCCTTGCAATAAAGGTCAACATTCTATATGCCTTCCTAATTACTTGCTGTACCTGCATGCTAATTTTTTGTTTCATGTACAAGAACACTCAGATCACTCGTTACTGCAGTATTCTGTAGTCTTTCTACATTTAAATAATTTTACTTTTCCATTCTTCCTACCAAAGTGGATAACCTCTCATTCCCCACTTAATACTCCATCTGCCAAATGTTTGCCACTCACTTAACCTATCTAGATCCCTTTGCAGACTCTCCGTGTCTTCCTCACAACTTGCTCTCCCAGCTATCTTTGCATTGCCAAAACATTTGGCTACAATACACTCAGTCCCGTCATCCAAGTCATTGAAATAGATTGTAAATAGTGGAGGCTCAGCATGGATTCCTGTAGTACCCCACAAGTTACAGTTTGCCATCCTGAAAATGACCCATTTATCCCAACACTGTTTTCTGTTAGTTAGCCAATCTTCATCCATATCACCCCCAAACATCATGAGCTCTTAGCTTGTGCAGTAACTTTTTATGTGGCACCTTATCGAATCTCTTTTGGAAATCCGAAATACACTACATTCACCGATTCCCCTATATCCGCCTTGCTTGTTACATCCTCAAAGAACTCTAATAAATTTGTCAAATACTATTTTCCCTTTCATAAAACCATGTTGTCTCTGCTTCATTGTATTATGATACTTCAATTGTCCTGCAACTACTTCCTTAATAATGAATTTGAGCATTTTCCCAATGACAGCTGTTAGGCTAACTGGCCTATAGTTTCCTCTTTCTGGCTCCCTCCTGTCTTGTATAGGGTCAATACCTTGAGAGTTTTCCAAACTGCTGGGACCTTTCCAGAATTTAGGGAATTTTGGAAGATTACAACCAATGCATTCATCATCTCTGCTGCCACTTATTTTAAGATCCTAGGATGCAGGCCATCAGGTCCAGGGGACTTGTCAGCCTTTAGTCTCATTAGTTTGCCCAGTACTTTTTCATCTAGTGATAATGATTGTTTTAATTTCCTCCCTCCCTTTCGCCCACTGATGTTCTACTATTATTGAGATGCTTTTAGTGTCACCTGCTGTGAAGACAGATACAAAATATTTCGTATTTGTTCAAAGTCTCAGCCATTTCATTGTTTCCCATTATTAATTCCCCAGTCTCATCCTCTAAGGGGCCAACTTTAGCTACTTCCTTTTTATATACCTATAGAAGCTCTTACTGTTTGTTTTTATATTTCTTGCTAATTTACTGATATTCTAATTTCTCCCTTTTTAAAAAAAATTATCCTTTGCTGGTTTCTAAAATTTTTCCCAATCTTCTGGCCTACCACTAAACTTTGCAGCATTGTATGCCTTTTCTTTCAGTTTAATATCACCCTTAGCCTCCTTAGTTAGCCAAGGATGGTTCATCCTTCTCGTAGAGTGTGCCTTTCTCAACGGAATATATATTTGTTGAGAATTATAATGTCTGCCACTGCTTATCTACTGTTCTACCCTTCAATCTATTTTCTCAGCCTATTTTAACCAACTTTATCTTCATATCTTTGTAATTGTTTTAAGACACTATGAGAAAATGCAAAAAAAAAGTCTGAGAATACTGATTCTACTCACCAACATCAGCCACACTTTCTTTGGTTTATAACAGAGTACTGTGAGAAAACATTGTATGATCTTGAATGAAAAGGGAAGAAATGTCTTCTCAAAAGAATAATATCTAACAACCACCCAAAAAAGTCCATCCACAAACTCGATTTCAACACTTCCGTATGACACTGCACAAACTTCATGTTGCAAAAACCATGACAGCAGAAACTGTTATCCGATAATAAAAGCAGAATTTTGTTTCGGGCCAGTACATCAGGAATTAACACTTTCAGGAGTCAGAGATTAGAACAATTAACGTAGCTATAAATGGGGAGGCGGTGGCATAGTGGTAATGTCACTAGACTAGTAACCCAGAGCATGGGTTTGAATCCCACCACAGCAGATGGTGAAACCGAAATTCAATTAGTAAATCTGGAATTAAAATCTAGTCTAATATTGACCATTGTCATGTTGTCATCGGATTCACTAATGTCCTTCAGGGAAGGAAATCTGCCTTCTTTACGTGGTCTGGCCTACATGTGACTCCAGACGCACAGCAATGTGGTTGATTCTTAACTGCCCCTCAGAAGTGTCCTAGCAAGCCAGTCAGTTGTATTCAGACTGCTGGAAAGAATGACCTGCAGTGGCTCAAGAAGGCAGCTCATTAACACTTTCTCAGAGCAATTAGGAGTAAACATTAAGTATCGGCCTTGCCAGCGTGCCCATCTCAAGAATGAATTTTTAAAAAACACACGAACTACACACAACTAAAGTTCCTAGTGTTACGACCGACTGCTCCAGTCAAAGCCCCCAATCAAAATATATGATACTGATGTGGTGGGAGAAACGTACTGTGAATTCAATCCCATCCCTCTGCAGATCGCCTAACTTATTATAAACTTTAAACCCAGCCAAACAGTACCATCAATTATCCCCCGAATGAGACTAACCAAATCTTTAAATCAACAAATGAACTGTTTAATTAGAAAAACCTAAATTCTTAAATACCAAGACATAAACATTTAAAATAGAAAAAATTACAGCCCTTTCAAATTTACAGTTCAACGTTGCTTGAAATCCTCACAGCCATCCGATGGGGAAAAAGGTTCAACAGTGGAACAGTCCGTAGTCTAATTCCAGCAGTAAGTGATGGTTTCCTTCTCCAACAATGAATTTCAACAATTAACAACTTACAAACAGTTATTAAATGAATCAATTTGGTTTTAGAATTTTTGAGGGATAAAAGATTGTCACAGTCTAACTTCCCTTCCTTCGGTTTAAATTATCAGAGATCTGTGTTTTGGCTTGACTTTTTTTTTTAGAATTTTGAGCGATGATAAATAAAGACTAAATTCTCTTCCTTCAGTTGAAATGGTCTGAGAGCTCTTCTTTCAGGTGCTAACACACAGCTGTCTGTTTGGGTCTCCTGTTAGAACAGACTGTTTGCACTATAGGCCAGTTCAAAATTGAATTGTAACAAATGTAGCTATTGATGCTCAGTCCGAGTGGCTGTATCCAAGGCAACAAGAATGCACCCTTTGAATTGCAGTCTCTGAATGGCTGTGTCCAAGGCAATGAGAATGCACTCAGACTCAGTCTTTAGAGCTTGCTGCCTTAAAGCAGTATGGCTCCTTCGCTGTCTTAAAGACACACCATACATGTCCCAGAGAAAATAAAGACAGGATCATGTGCCCACATCACATGAATTTTAAAAAAAACACAAACTACACACAACTAAAGTTCCTAGCAAAAAATATTTCTTCCTTCTTCTTCTTTGGCCTCCTTGTCTTGAAAGACAACGGGTAAGCACCTGGAGGTGGTCAGTGGTTTGTGGAGCAGCACCTGGAGTGGCTATAAAGGCCAATTCTAGAGTGACAGACTCTTCCACAGGCGCTGCAGATAAAATTGGTTGTCGGGGCCGTTACACAGTTGGCTCTCTCCTTGCACTTCTGTCTTTTTTCCTGCCAAGTCTCTTCGACTCGCCACTCTTTAGCCCGGCCTTTATGGCTGTCCACCAGCTCTGGCGATCACTAGCAACTGACTCCCACGACTTGTGGTCAATGTCACAGGACTTCATGTCACTTTTGCCGATGTGTTTAAAGCGGAGGCATGGATAGCCGATAGGTCTGATACCAGTGACGAACTCACTGTACAATGTGTCCTTGGGGATACTGCCATCTTCCATGCGCTCACATGGCCAAATCATCTCAAGGGCCGCTGGCTCAGTAGGGTGTATGTGCTGGGGATGTTGGCCGCCTCGAGGACTTCTGTGTTGGAGATACGATCCTGCCACCTGATGCCAAGGATTCTCCGGAGGCAGCGAAGACGAAATGAGTTGAGACGTCGCTCTTGGCTGACATACTTTGTCCAGGCCTCGCTGCCATACAGCAAGGTACTGAGGACACAGGCTTGAAACACTCTGACTTAAAAATATTTAATTCCAGTTTAAAACTAATATATGGCAATATTACTTTATTTTGTTTACTATTCAATCAATTCCACATTTAAAGCTTTCTCACCATTATATTATATTTTTCCCATGGTTATACATATCATGTGAAACACCACTCAATAATGGATTTTTCAAGACAATATACAATACTAGACATTTGGGAATAGATTAAAGATAGCAATCCAATTGAGGCACTCAATTGAGTGAATGGGTGGAATCTCAATCTCGTTTTCACCTCCAACTCATCTAATGACCATTTGGATTGGAATGGTACACCGTTAATCTTCGCCCAAACAAACATTGACTATCATGTACATTACTGCCATTTGTTATACTATTTAAGAGCTTCATCCTTTTATTATTGAAATGGTAGGAATATGGTTAAGTTTTGCCAAAGACATAGGAACAGAACAATCATCTGGAATAAATCGTCCAAAGCATCAATTACTACACCAATCCCAACAGTCAGATCTTACCAATCCAAATTACAAAGTCATTATTTTTAACATCCATTCAGCACTGAGCTTTTCACTCAAATTAAAAAATCTAGATAAATACCAAAATTGATAGGCCAGAATTGAAAAAACAGAAGATAAATCAGGAATTACAGGACAAAGGTAATGACTTACATAGTTTTGTGATCGTGAGATAGAGAGATTTAGAGTAGGGAAAAAAGTGTAAATAGTTTCAATTTCAACAGGAGTTTGTAGGGCAGTGAAAAAGAGGTGCTGGCTTTTTACTCACATCCATGTTTTTGCTAAGATCAGTAAACAAGGAGAAAAATATAGTTCTGTGCTGCCAAGCTTGAGTTTAAAATGAAGAATGAGCTTTGCAAGAAGTTTTGAGGCCCTAAGAAAATACAAATTAAAGAGTAAATGACAATGCAGGAAATCTTGTTTGAGAACATTTCATGGAAAAGGAAATGTATATGCCGTGACACATTTTCAGCTTAGCAACACCAAGAGTGGAATTTCAGCAAGACAGTATCCACAGCAGTAAACAGAAGGTGCAGTCATAAAGTCTGAGGTTGGAGTTTGTAGTTTTTCTTGCATCCTTTCCAGGACAGCATGATGAAGGAGAAATAGATTAAAGACAGCAATCCAACTGAAGGATTCAGAAGAATGAATATTTCTAGTTTCAATCTTGTAATCAACTCCCAACCATCTAATGTCATGATTGAAAACCAGCATTGGTCTTGAATTTGGGTTTACTAGATACCATCTTGTGAAAAATATTATGCCCAAATAAATATTCCCCTGAATGCAAATGAATTCCATTGAAGAAGACTATACCAGAAGGATGCAGCATCTGTGGTTAACTAAGGAAGTTAAGAATGGTATCACGTTGAAAGAAAAGGTGTACAATACTGCGAAGATTAGTGGTAGGCCTAGAGATTGGGAAAATTTTAGAAACCAGATGTTACGACTGAGGCAGGAGGAGTGCACTGTTTATTCTAGTTGCACTTCTCCACAGATCACAACATATATTTAAATTTTTTCCCACTTTCTGATGCAGTCAATAATAAACTCTTTTTATCTCAGAATAAAACATACCAACTAGGTTTCTTTACCAACAAAATTATCAGTTTATTATAAAACAAGTGTTAACCAGTAACAAAGCAAAGCATAAACACACAGATCGAAATATAAAAGTTCCCTTTTACCTGTGTCCCTTACACACATATACACAGAAAAAATTAGATTTACTCTTTACAGCTCTATTACAAAAAAAATAGGTTGGCCAAAATACTTGCTAATTCTTGAAAAATAGAAGATATGAAAAAACAGATGTTCTTTTTTTGTTTGGCGTCACAAATATGTGTAGATGACTGCCACTGGAACCTTCCTAGAACAGTTCTTGACAGGCGACGTTGAAGATCAGTTTGGGCAGGTTTTCCAGGAAAAATGCAGCAACTGGGGGAGGGGTTTCAGGCAGTTTCTTACATTTACTTCTCAGCTTCTCAAGAGATGGGAAACTGGCAGGCTTTTTCAAAGAGCTGGAACTCAGTTGGGGATTGCTCTCTTGGCAAGTTTTCTCCAACTGTCTTTTTAACACATTGCCCACATCCCAATTCACTGTAGAGCATAGCTACCCGACCTGAACCCGATGACATATGTCGGGTTCAGGTCAGGTCGGGCCGGACGCGGACAGAGATCAGGACAAACAGAAATCAGATGAGAAGTGTGGGGGGGGGGGGGAGAAGGGGGTGCGGAGAAAGGAGGGGAAAGTAACAGCTACTACTTCCCACAAAGCACCAGAGTGAAATTAACCCAACCCCTTACACTCTGAAATCTATCAAGTCCGGGAGAAACTGAGAAGCCCGGGGAAGATACCAGTAACTGCAGTAAGTACAGAAACATCAACTGAGCTCTTGCTTTTATCTATACTTGGCCCAAGGATTTAAAATTATCTGGAAATAGGGAGATTAAACTTCCCAGCTGGAGTTCTCCGCGGAGATTTTTTTTTTGTTAATGACATCGGAACTTGATACAGTTCAGAAGCTTGTTTATTACATTGCATGATTTCCTGAAGTGGATACTTTTTCCCCATGAGTGCTCAGGGTTGCGGCACCTTCGCTTGTTTGAAATCAGCGTTTGTTGTTTTTTTTAAACTTTATAATGTTAATTGAACACGGGTACATCAACAACTGGCACCTGTACTCGACCACTGGTCTAAAGTCTGGCTACCAACCAAACCCGAATATACGTGTCGGGTTCAGGTCGGGCATTTAAAAAAATTAAAGGACTCTGGCTCGGGTCGAGTTCAGGTTGGCTGTTGTCGGTCGGGCCTGGGTCGGGTTTTAATTTTATACCCGAGCCGGGCTTCAATTCACTGTCCAAAGCGAAACCAAAAACAATGTCACAAAAGTCAAGCATCCTGATCCCTATAAATCTTGACCTGTCACTTCTTTGTAAACATCTTTCCCCAGGTCAAAAACAACCCCTGATGGGTAATTATTTTCTGTCAACTGGGATTAGGTAGACAGGTCAGGTGTTTTAATGCATTGGTGCAGACTTGATGGGCCTCTTCTGCACTGAATTATTCTGTGATTCTGTGATTTGAAGACAGGTGCCTTCCAGTAAGGGCTTGATTTTAGCATTCCTTGATTCTTCCAGTAACTGTTTATAATCCAGACCTCTCAGACCTTGTAAAAAAAAAAAAATCCATGGACCCCTTTTCAGTTTTAAAACACAAGTCCTCAATTCAACAAAAAAATGGAAGCACTTGTAACACAGCAAATGATGACTAGAAAGACTAATCAAGAGGGAGAAATTGGAGCATGAAAGAAAACTAGAAAGAAATATAAAAAGACAGTAAAAGCTTCTACAAATATATAAAAAGGAAAAGAATAGCTAACTTGAGTATCAGTCCCTTAGACAGCAAGACTGGGAATCAATAATGGGAAACGAGGAAATGAAAAAGGCTTTGAACAAGTATTTTATATCTGTCTTCACAGTAGAAGACACAAATGCATCCAAAGAGTAGAAAATCAGGAGGCAAAAGGGAGGGGGTAAACTTAAAACAATCACAAAACACAACAGAAAAAGTAAAGGGAACACTAATGGGACAAAAGGCTGACCCCGCTTCTCCAACCACCCCCAGGACCAGAGAAACCCCCCTTCCCCCCCAAACAACCACCTTTGCCTCGCCAGGCAGCAACCGATCTGCTGGTCGGGGCAAACCAAATGTAGCTCCATGTCCTCGGATGGGCTGCAGTCTCAGCAGTGGCCACCGCTCCCGGTGGCGCTGCTGGGACTAAGAACTGCCAGCCCAATGATTGGCCGGCAGCTCAATGAGGCAGGACTTCCTCCTTCAAGCGGGGAAAGTCCCACCTCTTACCAATTAAAGCCAAGGGACCTGTAAAATGTGGGTCGGATCCCCGATCTGGGCGTATGCAGGTTAATCACCGACTTTTACATCGGTGGCCAGCTCCCGACCCCCGTTGTAAAATCCAGCCCAAAGAATTGGATCAATAGGTTAAGTAAGTAGGCAAAAATTTGGCAGATGGAGTATAATGTGGGAAATGTGAGATTGTCCACTTTGTCAGGAACAATTGAAAAGCAGATTATTATTTACATGGAGAGAGAATGCTGCAGTACAGAGGGACCTGGGAATCCTTGTGCATCAGGACTGTCCAACCATTTCGTGTGGGGGAGGGGGGGCACATTACAATTTTTGTCTTACATAGGGGGCTGGTGAAACAATTTCTGAAAAGTAAAAGCATTAAAAATTTATCTCACTATCAGAACAAGTGTGCATTTTTGTGAAGCTTTTACTGAAGATTAATTTATTGACTTACTTTCGCATCACGATGTTGGACACTGATGCAGTGAGATACTGGACATATTTTTGCTTGCATAAATAGTCAATGTTTGCCTGCAAACATGCAGCGATTCGCAGTATTCTGGATAGATGTCCATCTGTCAGGAATGATCATGATCACTTGCTCTCTTTTCCTCTCCCCCTCTCTCTCTCTCTCTCACTGTTTCCCGCCCACCGCGCTCTCTCCCTCTCTCTGTAGCCACGCCCCACTCTCTCCCTCACCCCGCCCGTTCCCCTGTCCAAACCATCCCCTCTGTCTGACAGTTGCAGAGAGCAAGAACTCAGCATAGCAGTTTTGTGGTTGGTCAGTTTTTTTAAAAAAAGGATCGCACAGTCAGTTTCACAGCCGATTGTTGTTGACATCAGGAACAATGGTTTCTGCACTTTGGTCAGATCTGGCCTTTTAAATAAAAGTTAGAACTGGCTGGAACCTGCCTCACAATGCGTCTGTCTGACGTTGGAAAACCACTGTTCCCAATGTCAGCACCTCTCAGCCGTGAAACTTACTTGCGATCTTCTTTTAAAAGCCAGTCTGGAAAACAAAGCAATCAGAAATTTCTCATCTCTGAAGTACATCCGCAGGCCTGATGGAAGCCTTCGGTGGGCCAGATCCTGGCCCGCAGACTGTATGTTATACAATAGGGCTGTATATGAATCACAGAAGTTTAGCATGCAGGTACAAGTAATTAGGAAGGCAAATGGCATGTTGGCCTTTATTGCAAGGGGGATGGAGTATAAAAGTAGGGAAGTCTTGCTACAACTGTACAGGGCATTGGTGAGACCGTACCTAGAGTTTTGGACCACCATGTTTAAGGAGGGACATCCTGCATTGCAGGAAGTTCAGAGAAGGTTCACTAGGTTGACTCCGAAGATGCGGTGTTAGTCTTTTGAGGAAAGTTTGGGCCTATACTCAAGAGAGTTTAGAAGAATGAGAGGTGATCTTATTGAAACGTATAAGGTTCTGAGGGGGCTTGACAGGGTAGAAGCTGAGATAATGTTCCCTCTCGTGGGGAATCCAAAACTAGGGGGCACAGTTTCAAATTAAGAGGTCTCCCATTTAAGAGCGATGGAGGAGGAACTTCTTCTTTCAGAGGGTTGTTAGTGTTTGGAATTCTCTTCCTTAGTGAGCAATGGAGGCTGAGTCATGGAATATATTCAAGGCTGATTTAGACAGAATTTTGATTGACAAGGTAGTCAAGGATTATGGGGAGCAGGCAGAAAAGTGGATTTCAGGCCACGATCCTAATCCTATTTATGACGAACATAGCATCAATCATTGGTCATTCAGCCTCTCGAGTCTGTTCCAACTTTCAATGAGCATGGCTGATCTGTATCCTAACTCCATCTTCCTGCCTTGACTCCATATCCTTTAATATCCTTGGCTAACAAAAATGCTACCATCACAGATATAACAATATTAATTGAGCATCTACTGCTTTTTGTGAGAGAGTGCCCCATACTATTATCACCCTTCGCATGAAGCAGTATTTCCTGAAAAAACCCTTCCTTCTGAAAAGGGACCTTAACATCTCCACAAATTTCCTCAATTTCTGCTTTTGGAATAAAACCAGGCAGCAGCTGCCATCACAAAATACAAAAGAAGTAGGCACCTGATTGACAACTAGTAATTAAAAAGAAAGCTTCCATTCCAATTAAAGTACATGTTGACAATTTGATTATAAACTATTTACATCAGTAACGAAGTAAAGGAGGTGGACTCGTAAAAATATATGATGCGGGTTCACAGCTGAACAAATTTTAAAAGCATACATTTCTGCAACATACTGTGTCAAATAAACAAGGTGAAATATCAGATTATAAACTCATAAACTTTCAAAAAGATTTGTCTGTAAAATATGAGCAAGTGAGGCCAAGGGTGAGGGGTAAGAAAAAGGAGCTGCATAAAAAAAAAAGGACCAAAGAAAATCTGGTGATAGTTAATAAAAGCCAATAGTGTAACTACTTTTTATATTCCCCTACACATGCCAGTATACTCTGACATATGTACCAACCAGGATTAAATAAGGCATTAACTTTCTGTATCAATTGAAAAAGATTAAATTATTTATTTGGGGATCAGATGGGGTAAAATGAAGGAACAGAAATAGTAAAGGTCTCTTATGAGGGCATCCTTGGTACATTCTTTAAATTTAGAAGCTCTTGAATAGGCTGCAGCTATCAATATCTGAAGACCAAATGTTCTTGCCTTCTACCGATCTATATAGCAACTATCACGTCAGAAATTACCAACGAGCTGATCTGATTAGGATCAGCTGTCCTAAGTTCTTATATTAGATAGCAATGATCTTGCTGAACTATAACAGGACAAATATAGTGCCTATCCAGAATGTGTGCATGCTACAATACAAATATAGGGCCAATCCAGGACGTGCATGTACTTCAGTACAAATATAGTGAGAATTCAGGAAGCTTGTCCAATCCATAATGTGTGTATATAATATATTTGCAAGCTGGAAAGAAGGGAAAATGGAACGCTGAATAATTATATATAACCTAATGCTGTTTCAAACAATATAAATATCAAACAAGCAGATAGTACGTGAAGTATGCAAAGAAAGAACATTTTTCTGTTACATTAGAGCAAGCCAAACTTGAAGAATCTTTACTGTATAGGCCAAAAGCTAGGATTAGACAAATATAAATTACAAACATTACAACCGAGGCTGGAGGAGTGCATGGTTTTTCTCTAGTTCCACTTCTCCACAGGTCACAACATATATTTAAATTTTTACCCAGTTACCGATATGGCCAATTATATACTTTGGTGTAATTTATTCTGAAATAAAAATAACCAGGTTTCTTTAATAAACAACAAAACTATTAATTTATTATAAAAGACTTATCCAGTAAAGATGCAAAGCATTAACAGATTGAAATATGAAAGTTCCCTTTTAAAATTAAACACACACATTAAAAAGAGAAAAAAATTTCTCTGCAGAGATCTTTTTACAAAAAAAAATACTTTGACCAAACACTTGCTAATTCTTGAAGGAAAAGGAGAAGATATGGAATGATATCAGTTGTCCCATTATTCTGGTGTCCCAAATAAACATAGATGGCTGTCATTGGGATCTTTCTAGATCAGTTCTTTTCAGGCAGTGTTGAGGATTAATTTGCCAGGCTTTCCAGAAGAAATGTGGCATAAGGGGTTTCTACTATCACACACTAGATTTTGCAGGATTTCTCAGAGGTGGAGAAAAGATGAGCTGGGTGCCTCTCTCAGCAGGCTACAAATCCAACTGACACAAAACAATATTCCAAAACGAAACCAACTCCTAACCACCATAACTCTCGATGTCACTTCTTTGTAAACAACTCCCCTGGTCACCAAGGCAGCTGTTATTGACTTAGCTTCAGACATGTGACATCCAGTAAATGTTTTTAAACAGAAATCTTAAGTCCTTTCAGTGACTTTTTTTTTTAAAAAGCCAACATTTATGGAATAACTCCAGTCCCAAATGAATCCATCTCCACAATCTTCAACCACGAGTCCTCAAATTTTTTTAAAAAAAAGCATTTTCGTAACACAAAAAACAAATCAAATACTCAACTCATTGGAAGCCACAAAGAAGAGTGAACCTAACTATATTGCAGTACAAGATAATGCAGTGTGCTAGATCCAACCCATCCGGTTCACTAATGCCGTTTAAGGAAGGAAATCTGCTCTCCTTACCTGGTCTGGCCTACACGTGACACCAGACCAGCAATGTGGTTGACTCTAACTGCCCTCAGAAATGGCCTAACATGCAACTGTCACTAAGATTGTCAGATTTTGCTAAAAAATATTAAAATTTTAAATTATTTATTAAATAGCTTAAAAAGTCAACTGAGTGGACATCACTTAAATTAGTTCAATTCATAAGGAGGTCAAACAGACTGGCAAATAACAAGGAGAAATTAAAGAGAAAGGAACTATTGGAACAATTTATTAATAGCTGACAAAAATGTGAAGACTGGTGAAAAATTATTTCTTTAATGTGTCCCAGCCTTTTCTGTGCCTCATATCTCATGCTTCCTCCCAGCACTCTTCCAAAAGAATCAATATGTTAACATTTTGTTCCATCTCTTTTCTACAGTTAGTCCAATTTTACCTTCTCCCTCCCACCAGAAAATTCAACTTTGGAGTTCATTATCAAAGTGAGACTGCCCTCATCTCCCTATTCCCAAGCCGGACAGGAAAATGACTATGTTACTGGTTGCCCTGCTATTCCTCCCTTTTGAGAAAAAAAAGCTGGAAACTTAAATATTGTTTTTTGTTTCATGTTCTGCTGTGAGGGGACATGGAATTTGAATTTGATGTGGTAGCTGCTATTAAAATTTCCCATTGCCCTTGACCCCGTCACATTGCCTGGAGATAATGCATTTTGGGAGGACTAACAAGGCAAGGTGGTAGGACCATAGTAAGTACAGAGGGTCAGAGTGTGTACTTGTCCATAGATCATTGAAGGCAGCAGCAGAAGTAGATAAGGTGGTTAGGAAGGCATATGGGATACTTGCCTTTATTAGCCGAGGCACAGAATGTAAGAGCAGGAGGTTATAATGGAGCTGTATAAAATGCTAGTTAGGCCACAGCTGGAGTACTGTGTACAGTTCTGGGCACCACACTATAGGAAGGATGTGATTGCACTGGAGAGGGTGCAGAGGAGATTCACCAGGATGTTGCCTGGGCTGGAGCATTTCAGCTATGAAAAAAGACTGGATGGGCTGGGGTTGTTTTCCTTGGAGTAGAGAAGGCTGAGGGGGACCTGATTGAAGTATACAAAATTATGAAGGGCATAGATTGGGTAGAAAGGAAACAGTTTTTTCCCTTAGCAGAGGTGTCAATAACCAGGGGGCATAGTTTTAAGGTAAGGGGCAGGAGGTTCAGAGGGTATTTGAGGAACATTTTTTCCACCCAGAGGGTGGTTGGAATCTGGAACACACTGCCTGAAGGGGTAGTAGAAGCAGGAACCCTTACAAAATTTAAGTATTTAGATGAGCACTTGAAACGCCATAGCATACAAGGCTACCGGCCAAGTGCTGGGAAATGGGATTAGAATAGATAGGCTTGATGACCGGCGCGGACGCGGTGAGCCAAAGGTCTGTTTCTGTGCTGTATAACTCTATGACTTCAATGCACCTTCCCCAGAAAATAGTAGTAACTTGCACCAAAGATTACAGGAGAATTGTACTGTCCTAAATAGTTTTCTCAGCCACGGAGGACTGTAGTCAGTTTTTTTATGAATAAAAGGTCCAATTATGTAGGAATAATTGCATTGAATGCTTATGAGCAATTAATTGCATGTAATTATGGTCCCGAGCCACCAAAAGCATAAAATTCAATTTGTAGGAACACAGGAACAGGAGTAGGCCATTAAGCCCCTCAGGCCTGCTCCACCATTCAATTAGATCATGGTTGATCAACTTCATTTTCCCACCTTTGCTTCAAATCCCTTGATGCTCTTACCTAACAAAAAATATCAGGTTCAGCAAAAAAATTATTTTTTAATAACAATGCATAAAAGTGTTTCAGATTTTTAGCAATAAAGTTGTGAACCATTTATTTTCTACTAGTAACTGGTAGACTAATACTGTAAATTTTATTGTTCACTTGTGCTATTACTGTTTAGTAAATTTGTTTTCCCAAAAGATAAAAAGGATCCTAAAGGCATGGAATAGAACACCATTTTAAGAAAAAGGAAGTTTTGTGTTAGCTATTCTAGGCATGCTACAATATTTTACCTAATTATCAAAGCAAGTAAAAACACTCTCAAGGAGTGAAGGATTATCTACGTGAGTACCCAAATACAGCAGTCAAAAATATCTAGAGTAAAATGGGTAAAAGAACCATAAAAAAAATTAACATTAATCATAGGAAGTAAAGAAGGTGCAAATGGAAGTGAAAAGGTAAATTCAGAGTACTGTTTCTAGTTGCATGGACGACAAGGCAGGACAGATATAAAATGGTAAAAGGTGAGTTTAGGACAGATGTTAGGAAGGAATAATCAGTAAAGACAAAACACTTGGTATTTGTTTTTAATAAACCAATACACAGCAATTTATTAGAATTTATACCGTATTTTGAAATCATACTTAGCATACTCCCAAGCTTCACCCCATAGAAACTAACCCATCCAGGACTTTGTCATCCAAATTCTATCCCAAAAAATTACAACTACACTGTTTACACTGACCTCCACTGCATCTCACTCCCCACATCAAACTACTTTAAAGGAGTTTGAAACCACAAATCCCTCCCTGGCCTTGCTCTGTCCCACTGCAATCTCCTTCACTTTTACATCCTTCCTCACACTTTTCACTGTTACGATTCTGTACTGTTCTACATCCCCCCACTACCATCATAATCATCCATCATTACACTAAGGAATTCTGAAATCCTCTTCCTAAATCTCTCCACTATGCCTCTTCAACTGCCTTTCTTCCAGCTTCGTTAGAATCCCAACCCACCCCTCAGGTGCTGAGGTCCATTGTAAATCTTTGGTGTCAAGCATTGAAAAGTGTTTTTGCTGCAATCAGCTAATTTACCGCAGATGCAGGATAAATCATGAACTTTTCTGGGCTGTGCAACTCAGTAACAAATCACATAATGCATTTACAAACTAAGCCATGGGGGAACCCCATGTAAAAAAAACATTACTACAATTTAGTAGCAGTATGATTATTTTCTCTCTTAAAAGATATTGCAATCTTCATCTTTTTTGTTAACATAGAAAAATTGGTGTTTCAAGTGAAAAAGATGCAAAACTTACAGCTTTAACCCCAGATGATCTCCGTGTTGCTCGAGTATTTAATCCATTTCTAGGACTTGAAAATGTGCCAGATGGGAGAGCTGAAGTAAGCTGGGATGGAGGACTTGAACAGTATTTAGAAGTCACTAAAGGGGAAGTTGAGTAACTCAATACGCTCAATTCTGAGTTGGAATGTTTCTTGTTATTGCTTCCAGTTGGAGGTTGGTCATTTGTTGCATCACCAATGCCTACCTCAATTGTTTCACCACTCTCTATTCGTTTCAGGTAATCTTTCAGCATGGACTGTGTAGTCGTCTCACTCAACCAGTAGAGAAAGAGCTCATCAACTTTCATTTTAAGAACAGGTTGCAGAACTGGGGCGGCAGGCATCGTCAACTTACTTAGGATATATCAAATAACCAATATGATTGTTGGACATTGATTTCAACGGATTGCCAGTGAAAGTCGAAGTCTGTTCTGTCCTTCTCAACTTTGCTCAAGTAAAGCAATTCCTGAGCAAAGGAAACAGAAAAGCTTTGTTAAAAAATCTGCTCTGTACTTTTTGTTGCTGTTTATTTCTTCCTCCTGCTATTCCTGCATTTGTCAAGGCGGACAATCTGCTTTGCAGCCAATGCCAAATAATACTTGTCTCGCTCTTGCTGGCTGGCTCAAGAGGAACTTGAGGGAACTCACCTGCTGAGTTTTCCGTTTCCTGTAGAGAGCAAGCCATAAATTAGCATCAGAGAACGGTTACAACACAGGAGGCCATTCGGCCCATTGAGCCTATGACAGCTCTCTGCAAGAGCAAATTAGCTAGTCCCACTCTCTGGCTCTTTCCCTGTATCCCTGCACATCTTTTCCCTTCAGGTGCTTATCCAATTTCCTTTTGAGCGCTATAATTGAACCTGCCTCTACTATTCTTTTAGGCAGTGCATTCCGGATCCTAATCATGCACGGCTCTGGCTATGGCCTGCCGCACTAATGGTAGCAATTCTGGAAATTTATGATGCGGGAAAGTTCCAGGGAATTCTGCATTACAACACATTAAGCTACTTTAGGAATTAAGAGTTCAAATTCCAACTACGGCAACTTGTGAAATTGAATTTAAGAAATCTGGTCATGTTAGATCTGGTACCAGAAAAACAAACATGAAATAACAATTTGTATCATATAGCATCTTTAACATAATAGAGCATCTCAAGAGCGTGATCAAACAAAACCCAATAAAGAATGTTTCAGGGGTTGAAGGGCTTCCCTCTTCTTGTTTGACCACCACAGGTTTAATTCTTTCTTAAAGTGGAGGTGCTGGCCAATTCAGTAGGTGTTTGATTACTTAATGCTATGATCATAAGAACCAATTGGACAGATTTTCTTGAGTTAATAAAGAAAGAGGTTAACTTTATTGTACCTAAATGGAACTAATAAAATAACAATACGACAACTTACACACACACACTAGAGTTTTTGCACACACAAATAGGTTACAGAGTGGGGAAAGGGAGATTGGTTGAGTTAGAGTTCTTAAAAAAAGGGGGCATTTAGTTCGTGGAGTTTGGTGATTTAGCTGACTTCTAGCTGAATTCAGTGGTCCTGAGGCTTTTAGTTTTAAGAGGTAGATGACTGATTCGGTGGGTCTCTTGGAGACAGTGATGCGGATGATTTCCTCCAATGGGGTAATAAAAACAAAAAGTGCTGGAAATACACAGCAGGTCTGGCAGCATCTGTGGAGAGAGAAGCAAAGTTAACGTTTCAGGTCAGTGACCTTTCATCAGAACTTCTGATGAAAGGTCACTGACCTGAAACGTTAACTTTGCTTCTCTCTCCACAGATGCTGCCAGACCTGTTGTGTATTTGCAGCACTTTTTGTTTTTATTTCAGATTTCCAGCATCTGCAGTATTTTGCTTTTATTCCTCAATTCCTGATTGTAACTGGAGTATGCAATGGTGGTCAGTCAACAGGCAGGATTTGAAAGCTTTCAAGCTGGAATACAGAGAAAGAGATCCCACTTGGGCCTGCATGTGTCAAGAGTCCAGTTGCTTCTCCTCTCTCTGCTGCAGAAAGACACATGCTTAAAACCACAGATGGGGGAGGGGCATGTCACATGACAGTCACTCAGATCATGCAAACATAACATTTAGCAGTATTTCTCTCTTGCTAAAAAGGACAGGTAGTTCCTTTAAACTTCCTGAGACTTGGTTCATGCTGGGGCATGAGCAGACATTTCGTCTCCCTCATCACAATCCTTTGCAATATTGGATACAGTGTTGCAATTAGGTGATCATCCGAAGCTGCCAGCAAAGTCATCCTTGCAGCTTTTCTTTTAAAAAAATATAAATTCAGATCTCCAGCCAGTGGATTAAAGAAAATTATCATTCAACAAAGCACACTGGTGTAACACGAGCTACATTGACTATCTGCCCTGATATGTTCAAGAGGTAATTTTTGAGGAGGAAAGAGAGGCAAAGATATTTAGGGAGGGAATTCCAGAACTTAAGCCTTGGCAGTTGACAGCATGACCACCAATGGTACAGCGATTAATATTGGGGATGCTCATGCAGCCAGAATTACAGCAATGCAGATATCTAAGAGGATTGTGGGACTGGAGGAGATTATAGGGATAGAAAGGAAAAAGGCCAGGGAAGGATTTGAAAACAAAGATGAAAATTTTTAAAATTCCAGCATCACTCAACCAGGAGCCAATGTCGGTCAATAAGCACAGGGTGTGATGAGTGAACGGGACTTGGTGCAAGCAAAGGCCCAGACAGCAGAGCTTTGGATGACCTCAAGTTTACAGAGGGTAGAATGTGGCAGGCCTTCAAGGAGCACATTGGAATAGTCATGGCTAGAGCTAACATAGTCCTGAATGACAATTTCAGCAGCAGCTGAGCTGAGGCAGGGGCAGAGTCAAGTGATATTAAGGAGGTGGAACTAGGCAGTCTTAGTAATGCCGTGGATATGTGGTCGGAGTCTCATCGGGGTCAAATATGACACCAAGGTGGCGAACAGTCTGGTTCAGCCTCAGATGGATGCCAGGGAGAGAAATGGAATCTGTAGCTAGGGATTGAAACTTGTGGTGAGACCAAAGACAATGGAATATTTAATAGGGTCAGATTATTAAAAACCCAACTGGTTACTAATGTTAATCAGTGAAGGAACCTGCTACCTGTATCCGGTCAAGCCTACATGTGATGCTAGTGCTACACTACATGAGTGACTCTCGTCCACAGAACATCCAAGAATGGACAATAACTACTGACTTGTCTGTTACCCAGATCCAGAGGACAAATAGAAAAACAATCAAATTCTATAATATGCTGAATCACCAGTGTTCCAAAATCAGCTTCAATTGATGTGCATCAATATAAAACAGATGATTTGCTAAAATTTTGTAACTGCTGTAAATACAGAGTTTTATTTGTACATGTTTTGAAAAAAAAAGGTCAGCGCGTCATTTATTAAGGATTAAAAGTAGGCAATTTCTTTCTAATCACAAATCAAAGGATTCTAATATTCCAATTGCGGCAAATAAATGTTTGGTGGTTACCTTGAGTGACGTAGCTGATTAACATAGTTGTTTCAAGCATTGATTACGTGAATGACACCTTTTATGCAGAAGCAAGGTGGCGAAAAATGTGTGCTTTTCTTCTGTGCTTTATTTGGGACGATTGGAGAAACTGGGATTGTTCTCCATGGAGCAGAAAAGATTAAGGGGAAATCTAATAATTGGTTCCAAAATTATGAGCAAGTAGGGAGAAACTGTTTCCTCCTGCAAGTGGGTCAGTAACCAAAAGTCGCAGATTTAAAATAATTGGAGGGGAAAAAAAACACGAGCTCAAATGTGACATTTTTCCCATTTTTAAGTTCTGAAAGGCTGGTGAAATTAGATTCCACAGGAACTTTCAAAAGGCATTTAGATATGTACTTGAAGAGAACTAATCTGCAGGTTTATGGGGAGAAAGCTAGAGTGCAAATCTAATATCTCTTTCAAATTAACCAGCACAGGTATGGCAGACCAAATGGCCTCCTTCTGTGTTGTAAGATTCTATGATTTTAAGCATCAGTGAGCCACTTCAGCAGGTGGAGGCTTTTGTTTTCTGGCCACGACTTTAGACTGCCTGCTAATAAATCCCTCATGCTACAAATCAGGCAGTTTTACAAGAAAGAGGCAAAAATCCCAATAGTATATCGTGTTCCTAGAAACAGCTCCCAGCTATAAATGGGATATAAAACAATTTTCAGATGCAGTTCCCATTAAAAAGAGGGCTTGGCTAAACAAAACACTTTTGAACACTGGTGAAAGTCAAATTGGAAACAAATTTAGTTTTCCAGTTTACTGTTAACCACACAATCTAAATTAGAAGATTCAAATGGTTGTAAATTACTTTCAACATTATGGAAGATCCATTTTCACACTTAATCACGGCAAATGGGGCTAAAGGGTTGCAAGTAAATTGTTTGCTTCTGCCCTCATTATGTCGGTCCTAAGTGGCTTCCCCCTTACTTTGAAATTGTGGCCCCTGGTTCTAGATTCCCCAACCAGGGGAAATATCTTAGCTGCATCTACCCTGTCTATACCTTTAAGTATTTTGTAGGTTTCAATGAGATCACATCTTATTCTTTGAAACTCTAGCAAATATAGGCCCAGTTTCCCCAATCTCTCTTCATAGGACAGTTCCACCATCCCGGGCACAAGTCTGGTGAACCTTCATTGCGCTGTCTCTATGACAATAATATCCTTCCTAAGGTAAGGGGACCAAAACTGCACAGAGTACTCCAGGTGTGATCTAACCAAGGTCTATACAATTGAAGCAAGCTATTCCTGTACTAAAATCCTCTCGCGATAAAGGCTAACATACCATTAGCCTTCTTAATTGCTTGCTGCACCTGCATGTTAGTTTTCAGTGACTTATTGACGAGGACACTCAGGTCCCTTTGTACATCTACACTTTCTAATCTCTTGCCATTTAAGAAATACTCTATCTGTTCCTCCTACCAAAGTGGATAAGCTCACATTTGTCCACATTATATTCCATCTGCCATGTTCTTGCTCACTCACTAAGTCTGTCCAAATCTCCTCGAAGCCGCTTTGCATCTTCCTCGCAACACACATTCCCACCTAGTGTGTGTCATCCGCAAACTTGGAAATATTACATTTGGTCCCCACATCCAAATCATTGATATATATTGTGAACAGCTGGGGCACGAGTATTGATCCTTGCAGTACCCCACTAATCACAGCCTGCCAACGTGAGAATGACCCATTTATTCCTACTCTCTGTTTTCTGCCTGTTAACCATGCCAGTATATTACCTCTTATCCCATGTGCTTTAATTTTGCTAACCAACCTCCTGTGGGGGGCTTTATCAAAAGCCTTCTAAAAATCCAATTTTATCAATTCTGTTAGGAACATCCTCAAAAAACTCCAACAGGCTCGTCAAACATGATTTCCCATTCATAAATCCATGTTGACTATGCCCAATCAGATCATTATTATCCAAGTGTCCATTTATCACATCCTTTAGAATAGATTCTAAGATTTTCCCTACTACTGATGTAAGGCTAACAGGTCTGTAGTTCCCTGCTTTCTCTCTCCCTCTTTTCTTAAAATAGGTGACATTTGCTAATTTCCAATCTGCAGGAACCATTCCAGAATCTATAGACTTTTGGAAGATGATCACCAATACATCCACTATCTCCACAGCTCTTTCAACACTCTGGAATGTAGAATATCAGGTCCCAGGTACCTTCAGTCCCATTAATTTCTCCAATACAACCTTCTTACTAATACTAATTTCCTTCAATTCCTCATTGTCCCAAGTCCTTTGGATTTCTAATTCTGGGAGATTTCTTGTATCTTCCTCGGTGAAGACAGACACAAAGTAATCATTTAGCTTCTCTGCCATTTCTCTATTCCCCATTCTGCCTGTAATGGACCCACATTTGTCTTAACCAAATGTTTCCTTTTTACATACCTATAGAAGCTTGTACAGTCCATTTTTATGCTTTTTGCTAGTTTACATTCATATTCTATTCTCCCTTTATCAGTTTCTTGGTCCTCCTTGCTGTATTCTAAAATCCTCAGGTTTACTACTATTTTGTTTAATCTTATATAATCCTCAACTTCCTTTGTTAGCCACAGTTGACTTACTTTTCTTTTTGGGTTTTTGTGCCTTGAAGGAATGTATAGTTGCTGTAAACTATGTAACAATTCTTTAAAGACTATGCCTATGTATAGTCATAACTTTAATGTATTTTTCCAAACCACCTCAGCCAATTTGGCCCTCATAATTTCCTTTGTTCAAATTTAACACCCTGGGTTCAGATTGAACTACCTCACTTTCAAACATTATGTAAAATTCTATCATATTATGCTCACTCATCCCCAAAGGTTCTTTTACAAGATTAATTAGCCATTTCTCATGACATAATACTAGATCTAAAACAGCCTGTTCTCTGGTCAGTTCCTCAACATATTGCTCTAGAAAACTATCCCTAACACACTCCAGAAACTCGTCTTACTCAGCATTAGCACTCATTCAGTTTACCCAGTTTATAAGCAGATTGAAGTCACCCATGATACGCTTCTCTAATCTCATGATTAATACCATGCCCAACACTACCACTACTGTTTGGTGGCCTGTAAAACAACTCCTACCAATGTTTACTGCCCATGCTGTTTCTTAGCTCCACCCAAACAGATTCAACATTTTGTTTTTCCGATCTGAGATCCTCCCTTACTAATGTACTGATCTCACCCCTTACCACCAGCACACCACCACCTCCTTTTCCTTTTTGCCTGTCATTCCTAAATGTTGAATATCCTTGAATATTCAGTTCCCAGTCTTGGTCACCCTGTAGCCATGTTTCCGTAATGGCAATTAGATCATACCCATTTACATCTATTTGGGCCTTTAAATCATCTACCTTGTTGCAAATGCTGCATGCATTCAGGTAGAGTGCCCTTAACCTTGTCTTTTTGACATTGTGCATTCTAAGCCTAGTTGATACTCGCCTTTCTTTCAGCCGTCTTCTAATTTTGCTTACTACTTTTCTACTTCCTTCCAATTTGAGTAACCCCTCAGGGTTCCATCCCTCTGAGAAGCTAGTTTAAACCCTCCCCAACAGCACTAGCAAATCTCCCTGCAAGGATATTGATCCCGGTTCTGTTGAGGTGCAGCAGTCCAGTTTATACACTAATTCTCCAGCCACATGTTCAATCGATCAATCCTCCTATTGCTATGCTCACGAGCACCTGGCACAGGGAGTAACCCTGAGATTACTGCACTTGACGTACTGCTTTTTAATTTCCTTCCTAACTCCCTAAAATCTGCTGGTTGGAGTCATACCTAACACAAAGAAAGATGGTTGCGGTTGTTGAGGCTCCAGGAATTCCTCAGGGTGGTGTCCGAGGCCCAACCATCTTCAGCTGCTTAATTAATGACCTTCCCTACATCAGGTCAGAAGTGGGGATTATTACACATTGTTCAGTACCATTTTTAACTCCTCAGCTACTGAAGCTGTCTGTGCCCACATGCAGCCAAACATTCAGGCTTGGGCTAAGTGGCAAGTAACATTCACACCACATAAATGCCAAGCAATGACTATTTCCACAAGAGAAAATCTAATCAGCTTGGGGGGAGGCAGTGGTGTAGTGGTAATGTCAGTGGACTGGTAACCCAGAACCCCAGGCTTATGCTCGGAGGACATGGGTTTGAATCCCACCAGATGGTGGAAATTGAACTCAATTAATAAATCTGGAATTAAAAGCTAGTCAAGTGGTGACCATGAAACCATGTCGATTGTTGTAAAAACCCATCTGGTTCACTAATGTCCTATAGGGAAGGAAATCTGCAGTCCTTACCAGGTCTGGCCTACATGTGACTCCAGACCCACAGCAATATAGTTGACTCTGAAATGCCTCTGAAATGGCCTGGCAAGCCACTCATTTGTATCAAACTGCTATAAAGTCACAGAAAAGGAATGAAACCGGACGGACCACACAGCATCAACCTAGGCACCGGAAACGACAATAGCAAACCCAGCCCTGTCAACCCTGCAAAGTCTTCCTTACTAAAATCTGGGTGACTGTGCCAAAATTGGGACAGCTGTCCCACAAACTAGTCAAGCAACAGCCTGACATAGTCATACTCACCAAATCATACCTTACAATGTCCCAGACACCACCATCACTTTCCCTGGGTACGTCCTGTCCCACCAGCAGGACCAACCTACCAGAGGTGGCGGCACAGTGGTATACAGTCAGGAGGGAATGGCCCTGGGAGTCCTTAACATTGACTCTGGACCCCATGAAGTCTCATGGCATTAGGTCAAACATGGACAAGGAAGCCTCCTGCTGATTACCATCTACCTCACTCACCACCCCCCTCAGCTGATGAATCAGTGCTTCTTCATGCTGAACGCCAACTGGAAGAAGCACTGAGGGTAGCAAGAGCACAAAATGTGTTCTGGGTGGGAGACTTCAATGTCCATCAGTAAGAGTAGCTCAGTAGCATTATTACTGACTGAGCTGGCCGAGTCCTAATGAACGATGCTGCTAGACTGGATCTGTGGCAGGTGGTGAGGAAACCAGCAAGAGGGAAAACCTACTTGAGACGTCACCCTCACCAATCTACCTGACGCAGATGCAACTGTCCATGACAGTATTGGTAGGAGTGACCACCACTCAGTCCTTGTGCAGCCAAAGTCCAGTCTTCAAATTGAGGGTACCCACCATTGTGTTGTGTGTTGCACTACCACTGT
Organism: Heterodontus francisci; assembly: GCF_036365525.1. Lineage (NCBI taxonomy): Eukaryota > Metazoa > Chordata > Chondrichthyes > Heterodontiformes > Heterodontidae > Heterodontus > Heterodontus francisci. The sequence continues at coordinate 19,566,280 of NC_090376.1, read as the reverse complement.
GCTAAATGGGATAGCAACTCAAAACTGGGCATCCACGATGCACTGTGGGCCATCAGCAGTAGCAGAATTGCATTCAACCACAATCTGTAACTTCATAGCCCAGCATACCCTCCACTCTACCATCAAGCCGGGGGACCAACTGTCGTTCAATGCAGAGTGTAGGAGGGCATGCCAGGAGCAGCACCAGGCATACCTAAAAATAAGGTTCAGCCTGGTGAAGCTACACAAGACGACTTGCATGCCAAACAGCGGAAGCAGCATGCAACAAACAGGGCTATGCAATCCCACAACCAATGGATCAGATCCAAGCTTTGCAGTCCTACCACATCCAGTTGTGAATAGTGGTGGACAATTAAACAACTAACAGGAGGAGAAGGCTCCACAAATATCCCCATCCTCAACAATGGGGGAGCCCAGCACATCAGCGCAAAAGACAAGGCTGAAGCATTCGCCTCTATCTTCAGCCAGAAGTGCCGAGTGGATGATCCATCTTGGCCTACTCCTGGAGGTCCCCAGCATTACAGATGCCACTCCAGCCAATTCAATTCACTCCACCGATATCAAGAAATGGCTGAAGGCACTGGATAGTGCAAAGGCTATGGGCCCTGACAACATTCTGGAAATGGTACTGAAAACTTGTGCTCCACAACGAGCCGCTCCCCGAACCAAGCTGTTCCAGTACAGCTACAACACTGCCATCTACCCAGCAAATGGTAAATTGCCCAGGTACGTCCTGTACACAAAAAGCAGGACAAATCCGACCCGGCCAATTATCGCCCCATCAGTCTACTCCCGATCATCAAAGTGATGAAAGGGGTCGTCAACAGTGCTCTCAAGCAGCACTTGCTCAGCAATAACCTGCTCACTGCTGCTCAGTTCGAGTGCCACCAGGGTCACTCAGCTCCTGACCTCATTGCAGCCTTGGTCCAAACACGGACAAAAGAGTTGAACTCCAGACATAAGGTGAAAGTGACTGCCTTGACATCAAGGCATCATTTGATCGAGTATGGCATCAAGGAGCCCTAGAAAAACTACAGTCAATGGGAATCGGGGGGAAACTCTCCACTGGTTGGAGTCATACCTATCACAAAGGAAAATGGTTGCAGTTGTTGGAGGTCAATCATCTCAGTCCCAGGACATCGCTGCAGGAGTTCCTCAGGGTAGTGTCCTCGACCCAACCATCTTCACCTGCTTCATCAATGACTTTCCCTCCAGCATAAGGTCAGAAGTGGGGATGTTTGATGATTGCACAACGTTCAGCACCATTTGCAACTCTGCAGATACTGAAGCAGCCCATGTCCATATGCAGCATGTCCTGGACAACATCCAGGCTTGGGCTGATAAGTGGCAAGTAACATTCAAACCACACAAGTGCCAGGCAATGACCATCTCAAACAAGAGAAAAGCTAATCATCTCCCCTTGATATTCATGGCATTACCATCACTGAATTCCCCCACTAACAACATCCTGGGAGTTACCATTGACCAGAAACTGAACTGGACCAGCCACATAAACGCTGTGGCTACAAGAGCAGGTCAGAGGCTGGGAATTCTGCAGCGAGTAACTCACCTCCTGTCTCCACAATGCCTGTCCACCATCTACAAGAAACAAGTCAGGATGGATGTGATGGAATACTTTTCACTTGCCTGGATAGGTGCAGCTCCAACAACACTCAAGAAGCTCAACAGCGTCCATGCCAAAGCAGCCTGCTAGATTGGCATCCCATCCACCACCTTCAAAATGTATTCCCTCTATCAGACACACAATGGCAGCAGTGTGTACCATCTACAAGATGTACTGCAGCAACTCACCAAGGTTCTTCGACAGCACCTTCCAAACCCAAGACCTCGACCACCTAGAAGGACAAGGACAGCAGATGAATGGGAACACCACCATCTGCAAGTTCCCCTTCAGGCCAAACACCATCCTGACTTGGAACTGTATCACCGTTCCTTCAGTGTCACTGGGTCAAAATCCTGCAACTCCCTTCATAACAGCAGTGTGGGTGTACCTACACCCCAAAGACTCAGCTGTTCAAGAAAGCAGTTCATCACCACCTTCTCAAGGGCAATTAGGGATCGGTAATAAATACAAGCCTAGCCAGCGACATCCACATTCCAGAAAAAAATCAAAAGAAAAAAGATCTCCTTGATGGCATTACCATCGCTAAATCCTTCACCATCAATATTCTGGGGTTACCAATGACCAGGGACTTAAGTGGAGCAGCCATATAAATACTGTGGCTACAAGAGCAAATCAGAAGCTGGGAATTCTACAGCGAGTAACTGACTTCCTGACTCCCTAAAGCCTGCCCACCATCTACAAGGTACAAGGCAGAAGTGTAATTAAATACTCTCTCTGGACAAGTGCAGCTCCAACAATACTGAAGCAGCTCGATACCATCCAAGACAAAGCAGCCCACTTGATGGGCATCGCATTCACCACCTTAAACCTTCACTCCCTCCACCACTGTGGCGCAGTGGCACAATATGTACTATATACAAGATGCACTTGCAGTAACATGCCAAGGTTCCTCCGACAGCACCTTCCAAACCCACAAACTCCCCCATCTAGAAGAACAAGAGCAGCAAATGCATGGGAACATCACCACCTGTAAGTTTTCCTCTAAGTCACATATCATCCTCACTTGGAACTATATCGCTGTTACTTCACTGACACTGGGTCAAAATCCTGGAACACCCTAAAAGTACTGTTGTAGTACCTACACCACATGGACTGCAGCAGTTCAAGGCTGCAACTCACCATCACCATCTTAAAGACAATTAGGAATGGGCAATAAATGTTGGCAGGTAAAGGAAATCTTGGGAGGAGTAAAATGGAAGATAAAAGAGAAGGGAAAAAAAGTTGGGAAAATTGACTTATATTGGAGTAGGAGAGCAAACCTTTTCATAAAGTTACTTCTAATCAAACATAATTTATATATAAACAATTAACTGGCCAAATAAGGATATTACAATGGTAGATAATTTTGCAGAAATCAACACGAATGCATTTTTTAACTAACACAAATTTTGCGAGCCACAATTAAGTAAATACAAAAACCTTGATCTTATTCGTCAAATACACATTGCAATTTTTAAAAAGTATAAATGGCGCAGCAAAACCCAAACAACGTCAACTAATTGCACGATTAGAAAAATGGAAACACAGTGAATTAGTTGTCACACTGTACAGAGGGAGTGGGGGAGGGGTTGGCCTAGGTGTGGTCTGAAGCCTGGCATTTGGTTGCTATGCCGTCCATCACTGACAGCCGAAGCTGGGCTGCATGCCGTCTGTAAAAACGCACATGGGGAACTCCCAGCGCTAGGAGTTGCTGCCGGTACAGCCAGAATCACCTACCAGCAGCTGTCACGCTTGAGTCATTCACTCTTTTCCCGGACTGTCAGCTCCACCCGCCTCTTGTTTCTCCCCGCAACTCCTGGGCAACAGCCGCCCCGCCCACACTCACCCAACATCTCGCGAGAACAGCGGCGGCGCGCACTGGTTACCGCGGCAACGGCGCCACGCGGAAACCCCGCCCCCTAGAAGAGCTGTAGGTGTGAGACACACAGCACACACGCTATTGCCACATGGCAAATGCCAGTGCACAGAGGATGCAATCTTGCTAAGGTTTTAAACAGGCATCGTCTTTAATGAAAGAAGCTTTTTCACCATTTTTAAAAATTGCAGATTGTGCCACTGTTCAGCACCTTAATTCCCTTTCTCAGCACTTCCCCCTTTCTCAGCACTTACCCATGCCTTTAATAACCCACCCTTTAAAATTTCCGTGAAATGCCATGATTAACTTAGCTACTTGAACTAAAGCTTCTACATTCTATCAACCCTCTGCACAAACATGTCTTCAAAATACCCCTTTCTAATGCCTCCTTATTACTAATTAATCAAATGCTGCAAAATAATCTGCTGTTTACCCTCTCAAGCTTTGAAAACTTAACATTTGATTCTTTTTAACCTCAGCTCTTAATTTTTTGAGTATCGCATTGTGTTTGCAAATATTTGAAAGAATAACAAATCATATTCATAGAATCAGATTTATACAGCACAGAAGGCAGGCTTTTGGCCTATCATGAAAGAACTATGCAATTAGTTCCATGCCTCTGCTGTTTCCCCATAGATCTGCAAATTTTTCCTCTTCAAATATTTATCCAATTCCTTTTTGAAAGTTACTACTGAATTTGTTTCCACCACTGTTTCAGGCAGTGCATTCCAGATCACAACAAGTTGCTGCATTCTTTTCCCTCATGTTACCTTTGGTTCTTTTATTAATTACTTTAAAACTGTGACCTCTGGTTACTTATCCCCACCACTGGAAACAGTTTCTCCTTAATTACTCGAGCAAAACCTGACATAATTTTGTACACATCTATTACAGAATCACTGAATTTTTGCAGTGCAGAAGGAAGCTATTTGGCCCACCATGTTCGCACTGGCACTCCGAAAGAGCAATTCACTCAGTTCCATTCCCCCGCTTTCTCCCTGTAACCCTGCACATTCTTCCTTTTCATATAACACTCTAATTCCCTTTTGAATGCTTCAATTGAACCTGCCTCCACCACACTGTCAGGCAGCGCATTCCAGATCTTAGCCACTCACTGCGTGAAAAAGTTTTTCCTCATGTCGCTTTTGCTTCCCTTACCCCTTGCTTTAAATCTGTGCCCTCTCGTTTTCGATCCTTTCATGAGTGGGAACAGTTTCTCTCTATCTACTCTGTCCAGACCCCTCATGATTTTGAATACCTCTATCGAATCACCACTCAGCCTTCTCTTCTCCAAGGAAAACAGTCCTAACTTCTCCAATCTATCTTCATAACTGATGTTCCTCATCCCTGGAACCATTCTCGTGAATCTTTTCTGCATTCTCTCCAATGCCTTCACATCTTTCCTAAAGTATGGCGCCCAGACCTGAAATCAATACTCCAGCTGAGGCCAAACTAGTGTCTTATACAAGTTCAACATAGCATCCTTGCTCTTGTACTCTATGCCCCTATTAATAAAGCCCAGGATACTGTGTGCTTTATTAACCGCGCTCTCAATCTGTCCTGCCATCTTCAATGACTTATGCCCCTCTACACCCAGGTTCCTCTGCTTCTGCACCCCCTTCAAAATTGTACATTTTATTTTATATTGTCCATTAGATCTCCATTTAACCTTCTCTGGTCTAAGGTGAACAATCCCAGCATCTCTGGTCTCTCCACAAAACTGAAGTTTTTCTCATCCCTGATACTACTCTAATAAATCTTCACTGCATCCTCTCCAAGACCTTACATTCTTACCAAAATGTTGTGCCCAGAATTGGGCACAATACTCCAGCTGAGGCCTAACTAGTGTTTTATAAAGGTTTAGAATAATTTCCTTGCTTTTGTATGCCACACCCAAGGATCCTGTGTGTCTTTTAACAGCTTTTTCAACTTGTTCTGCCACTTCAAAGATTTATCTGCATGCACTCCCAGGTGTCTCTGTTCAAAGAACAAAGAACAGTACAGCACAGGAACAGGCCATTCGGCCCTCCAAGCCTGCACCGATCTTGATGCCTGCCTAAACTAACACCTTCTGCACTTCCGGGGACCGTATCCCTCTATTCCCATCCTATTCATGTATTTGTCAAGATGTTTCTCCTTAAAAATTGTACCATTTAGTTTATATTACCTCTTCTCATTCTTCCTAACAAAATTAATCACTTCACACTTCTTTGTGTTAAATTTCATCTGACATGGGCATGCCCATTTCATCAGTCTGTCTATGTCCCCCTGAAGTCTGTTACTATCCTCCTCACTGCTTACTACATTTCCAAGTTTTATGTCAACTGTAAACTTTGAAATGATGCCTTGTATACCCAAGTTCAGGTCATCAATATATATCAAAAAGAGCAGTACTACCCTTGGGAACACCACAATATGCTTACCTCCAGTCTGAAAAACAACTGTTTACCACTACTATCTGCTATCTTTCTCTTAGTGAAATGCATTGCAACCTTCCTTGCATATGATATCATTGTGTAAATTGCTGAAAGTAAGCACGCAGGTGCAGCAGGCAGTTAAGAAGGCAAATGGTATGTTGGCCTTCATAGCGAGAGGATTCGAGTACAGGAGCAAGGATGTCTTGCTGCAATTATACAAGGCCTTGGTGAGACCACATCTGGAGTATTGTGTGCAGTTTGCATGATGCATAATTCTTCTGATTCTTCTCCTGAAATCAGATATAATTTTATAGATTACCCAATTTCTTTTTCATGAAGATAGAAACATAGAAAAATAGGAGCAGGAGTAGACCATTCTGCCCTTCAAGCCTGCACCGCCATTCAATACGATCATGGCTGATCATCCAAACTCAGTACCCTGTTCCCACTTTCTCCCCGTATCCCTTGATCCCTTCAGCCCTAAGAACTATATCTAACTCTTTATTGAATATATTTAATGATTTGGCCTCAACTGCTTTCTGTGTTAGAGAATTCCACAGGTTCACCACTCTCTGGGTGAAGAAATCCCTTCTCATCTCAGTCCTAAATGGCTTACCCCTTATCCTTAGACTGTGACCCCTGGTCCTGGACTCCCCCGCCATCAGGAAGATCCTTCTTGCATCTAGTCTGTCCAGTCCTATTAGAATTTTGTAGGTTTCTATGAGATCTCCTCTCATTCTTCTAAACTCTAGTGAATACAAGTCTAATCGACCCAATCTCTCTTCATACGACAGTCCTGGCATCCCAGGAGTCAGTCTGGTGAACCTTCGCTGTACTCCCTCCATAGCAAGAACATCCTTCCTCAGATAAGGAGACCAAAACTGCAACCAGTACTCCAGATGTGGTCTCACCAAGGCCTTGTATAATTGCAGCAAGACACCCTTGCTCCTGTACTCAAATCCTCCTGCCGTGAAGACCAACATACCTTTTTAAGGCCTTCTTAACTGCCTGCTGCACCTGCGTGCTTACTTTTGGCAACTGGTGCACAAGGACACCCAGGTCTTGCTGCACCTCCCCCTTTCCCAATCTATCACCATTCAGATAATAATCTGCCTTTCTGTCTTTGCCATCAAAGTGAATAACCTCACATTTATCCACATTATACTGCATCTGCCATGTATTTGCCCACTCACCCAACCTGTCCAAATCACACTGGAGCTTCTCTGTATCCTCCTCACATCTCACACTCCCACCCAGCTTTGTGTCGTCTGCAAACTTGGATATATTACATTTAATTCTGTCATCTATATCATTAATATATATTGTGAATAGCTGGGGTCCTAGCTCTGATCCCTGCGGTACCCTACTAGTCATTGCCTGCCACTTGGAAAAAGATCCGTTTATTCCTACTCTTTGTTTCCTGACTGCCAATCAGTTCTCTATCCATGTCAGTACCTTACCCCCAATCCCGTGTGCTTTAATTTTGCATGCCAATCTCTTATGTGGGACCTTATCGAAAGCCTTCTGAAAGTCCAAATACACCACATCCACTGGTTCTCCCTTATCTATTCTACTAGTTACATCCTCAAAAAATTCCAGTCAAGCATTCTTTCATGTTGTCTTTATCTTTGAATGAAAAGAGATCCATATGGTTAAAACTAACAAAGTATATATTCAGACCTACATATAAACATGTTTACATTTTATTATTCTATGCATCAAGTTATCGGAACTCATGGCACGTCACATACAATGGCAGAAAGACAGAACCTAGAAATGTGAATAATTTTCAGAATAGCTTTTCGATGTTGTTCATGCTTCAAATTACCATTTTTCCAGCCCTATTTCAAATCACGGTTTCTCACCAGTTCAGGATGATTAGTGGCCTGCATCATTCTCCAGCCTTGAAAACAACTGATGGCCTTCTCTCAGCTTTCTCTATATTCTGTTCTCAAGCAAGGTGCTGGGAGACGAATAAAAATTACATTGAATAACTCTTCCTTCAAAATTTCCTTTCTCCTTGAGCAAAGTACCCTGGCCTCTAATTAGGACAGTCAACACCAGGAACTTAGAGCATAAGAAATTGTAGGCACAGTCAAAACTCTACTGGACCAAGGCACAGTGCATGAAAATATTACCATGCTGCCAATCTTTATATTGTTTAACATGCATTCCGAACCATATGTTTTCTTAAAATCTTCTTGTGTGATGTCAACCTTCAGACATTTACGTGATTTTTTTTCTATCACAGATTAGCAAATATTTTCCAAGTTAAATGTGATTTTATTGTGTTCTTATGCAATGTTATTCTGCATATTGTTAAGCGTACAAGAAGTGCAACGATGAAAAAAGTATGGACAAAATCTGAGGAGTTATAAACACTGATTTTGTCTTTTAAAAAATTAACCTTACTTTTAAAAAGTGAACAATATGCTCCAAAAATGGCCACCAAAGGAAAAGGACATGTCCTTTCTACATCCAAACTGACTGACAGGGACAAAGGAAAATCTTCAAAGCTTCTTTTGGGCCTCCTTATCTCGAGAGACAATGGATACGCGCCTGGAGGTGGTCAGTGGTTTGTGAAGCAGCGCCTGGAGTGGCTATAAAGGCCAATTCTGGAGTGACAGGCTCTTCCACAGGTGCTGCAGAGAAATTTGTTTGTTGGGGCTGTTGCACAGTTGGCTCTCCCCTTGCGCCTCTGTCTTTTTTCCTGCCAACTACTAAGTCTCTTCGACTCGCCACAATTTAGCCCTGTCTTTATGGCTGCCCGCCAACTCTGGCGAATGCTGGCAACTGACTCCCACGACTTGTGATCAATGTCACACGATTTCATGTCGCGTTTGCAGACGTCTTTATAACGGAGACATGGACGGCCGGTGGGTCTGATACCAGTGGCGAGCTCGCTGTACAATGTGTCTTTGGGGATCCTGCCATCTTCCATGCGGCTCACATGGCCAAGCCATCTCAAGCGCCGCTGACTCAGTAGTGTGTATAAGCTGGGGATGTTGGCCGCTTCAAGGACTTCTGTGTTGGAGATATAGTCCTGCCACCTGATGCCAAGTATTCTCCGAAGGCAGCGAAGATGGAATGAATTGAGACGTCGCTCTTGGCTGGCATACGTTGTCCAGGCCTCGCTGCCGTAGAGCAAGGTACTGAGGACACAGGCCTGATACACTCGGACTTTTGTGTTCCGTGTCAGTGCGCCATTTTCCCACACTCTCTTGGCCAGTCTGAACATAGCAGTGGAAGCCTTACCCATGCGCTTGTTGATTTCTGCATCTAGAGACAGGTTACTGGTGATAGTTGAGCCTAGGTAGGTGAACTCTTGAACCACTTCCAGAGCGTGGTCGCCAATATTGATGGATGGAGCATTTCTGACATCCTGCCCCATGATGTTCGTTTTCTTGAGGCTGATGGTTAGGCCAAATTCATTGCAGGCAGACGCAAACCTGTCGATGAGACTCTGCAGGCATTCTTCAGTGTGAGATGTTAAAGCAGCATCGTCAGCAAAGAGGAGTTCTCTGATGAGGACTTTCCGTACTTTGGACTTCGCTCTTAGACGGGCAAGGTTGAACAACCTGCCCCCTGATCTTGTGTGGAGGAAAATTCCTTCTTCAGAGGATTTGAACGCATGTGAAAGCAGCAGGGAGAAGAAAATCCCAAAAAGTGTGGGTGCGAGAACACAGCCCTGTTTCACACCACTCAGGATAGGAAAGGGCTCTGATGAGGAGCCACCATGTTGAATTGTGCCTTTCATATTGTCATGGAATGAGGTGATGATACTTAGTAGCTTTGGTGGACATCCGATCTTTTCTAGTAGTCTGAAGAGACCACGTCTGCTGACGAGGTCAAAGGCTTTGGTGAGATCAATGAAAGCAATGTAGAGGGGCATCTGTTGTTCACGGCATTTCTCCTGTATCTGACGAAGGGAGAACAGCATGTCAATAGTCGATCTCTCTGCACGAAAGCCGGCACTTACATGGATAGCTAAGCTAAGAGATGTCAATTGCACCCATCCTACACCCATCTTAAAATATTCCAGAATTGAATGGGTTCTTCTGAAACAAAGGTAGTGTGAAGTAACCACATTCTGGGTCATTATACAATCACCATGGGGGAGAGAACAAAGTGTCTCCTACCCAGAGGTGAGATGTAACACAGCTTTACCTTAAAAAAGCAGCCTGGGGAGGGGGTGGGGGCGGGGGAGGAGAGAGAGAGAAACACACCCCAGAAAGCAGCATCCAAGAAGCTTGCTTCCAGCACACCAGAAGGGGTGTGCTCTGCTGTAGAATTCTACATGTACACCTATACAGCAGTGAATAGAAGTGATCCACTGTCTTCAACTGAATTTTCAACCAAGAGGGAATCCTATATAAACCTCAAGCCTTCAACCAATGAGAACTTGACTTCCAAGAGAATTCAACAGGTTTACCATGACTCCCCCCGAAACCTATCTCCCACTTATAATCACCTACCCCTTTTTTTCTCTCTGCCTCTTCTTGTGTGTGTATTTGTGTGTGTGTGTGTGTATGTGTGTGTGCGCGCGCGCACGTGTGAGCGAATGCTTGAGTGGATGCAGTTGGGACAATTTCAGGATAAGGCGTATTGATCAATAAACAATTGATTTTCTGTTTTAATCCTACAAGAAAACCTGTCGCTGTCTGTTTATTTGACAAATAAAACACAAAGGGTGAAACCCTAATAACAAAACACACTTGCTACAGTCAGGTGGGAGTTGAACAGTGGGAACCACCCAAACCTCACCACATGGCCGTGACAATGTGTAAAGCTCTGAGTATAAGGTCATTGAAGAACTTTCTGTATCTAAAGTTGTACCATGTATTTAGATCCATGTAAGTGCCAGCTGTTCAGAAAGATCAAATTGCCACTGATATTTTACAATTCTGAATTATTAGAGAACTGTATATTCAAATGCTAACAGCTGTACACTCAGAGTTATAAATACCATGCTGATCGCTGATATTTTTGGATTCATATGGGTTATATACAACATTTTTATAATTACAGTACTAAGTATTCAGTAAATTTATATAAATGGTCTTTTTGAATGCCTCAAAAGAGCAGTTATAAAAATAGTTTCAAAGAAAGAATCCACGACAAACCCATATATACTATTATAAGAATTTTCAAATGTGACTTGTCTGTTGCCACCTTGGCTGTTACAAAAATAAAACGTCGCTATTAAGCAGCAAGAGTGTCAAGCTGTAAACATGCATCAAAAGAAATTTCAAGCTTCAAAGCAAGAACTTCCTGGGAATGCAAAGATCCCTACATATGCTCCATGCAGCACATTCCAGAATGTGCTTGGTTGCTTTTCCAAAAGTACTGCAGATTTAGTAAGAATCTTGTACAAGTAAAGTTTCCATAGTGGGGGTTGGATAAACATGCCAGACTCTTCTACAGATCTATCACATCTATGGAAAATTCTAAGTAAAATCCTGGAAAATTGGGGATTACAGTGGTTGCTTCATTGGGTGAAAAATGGAATTTATATAAATCCATAATACTTCTCTTATTTTTATTGTCTTAGTCTATAAAGGGATCACTGAGATCTAAAACTTTATGAAATTGATGCTGTATCTTTGGGCCAGTTGATAAAAACATCACCTGGTATCGAATTGAGCTGTACGGATGAGCAAGATTCCAGATTTTAGCCTTGGTGTTGTTGATTTAGCTGATCTCAGCCAAGGTGGTTTGACTAGAGGTGCCAAAGACTTGCATGAAAGTTTCAGCAGCAGATGGACTGAGCAAAAGGAGGAGTCAAGCAATTATTCGGAGGTGAAAGTAGGTGTGATTTATGTGATGGAGAGATGTCATAAAAAGAAACAGAGTACCAATTACTGAATTCTGCTAAAGGTCTGAAATATTACTCCATATATAGGGAATCTTTTTTTTATTTGTTCGTGGGATGTGGGCATCGCTGGCTAGGCCAGCATTTATTGCCCATCCCTAAGTTCCCTTGAGAAGGTGGTGGTGCACTGCCTTCTTGAGCTGCTGCAGTCCTTGGGGTGTAGGTACACCAACCACGCTGTTAGGAAGGGAGTTCCAGGATTTTGACTCAACGACAGTGAAGGAATGGCAATATAGTACCAAATCGGGATGGTGTGTGGCTTGGAGGGGAACTTGCGGGTGGTGGTGTTCCTATGCATCTGCTGCCCTTGTCCTGCTAGGTGATAGAAGTCACGGGTTTGGAAGGTGCTGTTGAAGGAAAATCCATTGATCTAGATACAAAAACCATCACTGAAGAATTAGCAATAATGAATGAATTAAATCAATTACCAGGAGAAGAAGTTAATCCAATAATTTCTTTGCACTCTCTTTAGTCATCAATTTTGTTCTTCACTCAGGTCAGTACATGAAGTTCATATGTAACTTAACAAACAAATAAAAATACACAACTTTCAAAAATAACCACTAACCTTATCCACAAAATCAATCATTTCATTTTAGAACTGGGTGAAAGAGAATTTCCTATATAGGCCTAACTTCTGACAAGTGTCAGTGGTGGCTAAGTTATTAATACTCTTGCTTCTGTGTCAGAAAGTTGTGGGTTCAAGCTCAACTTCAGAGAGTTGAATATAAAATCTGGGGACTACTATACTGTTGGATGAAACATTAAACCAAGACCCCATCTCCCCTCTCAGGTGGACATAACTAGCCCTATTTTGAAGAAGAGTGGGGAATTCTCCGGATGTCCTGGCCATATTTATCTCTCATAGAACATCAGTGAGAAGCAGATTATTAGGTTATTATCACATTGCTGTTTGTGGGACCTTGCTGTGCTGTGCATTTTCTATGTTACAACAGTGACTTTTTTAATATAAATTCATGGGATGTGGACGTCACTGGCAAGGGCAGCATTTATTGCCCATGAGAGGGTGGTAGTGAGCTGCCTTCTTGAACCCGTGCAGTCCGTGTGTTTAGATACTCCCATCGTGTTGTTAGGTAGGGAGTTTCAGGATTTTGAACCAGTGACAATATAGGAACGGCGATATATTTCCAAGTCAAAATTGTGTGTGACTTGGAGGGGAACTTGGACATCTTGGGGTTCTCATGTGCCTGCTGCCCTTGATCTTCTAGGTGGTAGAGATCATGGTTTTGGGAGTTGCTGCCAAACGAGCTTTGGCTAGTTGCTGCAGTGCATCTTGTATATGGTGTACATTGCTGCCACTGTGCTCCGGTGGTGGAGGGAGTGAATGTTGAAGGTCACGGATGAGGTGCCAATCAAGTGGGTTGCTTTGTCTTGGATGATGTCGAGCTTCTTGAGTGTTGTTGGAGCTACACCTCATCCAGCGATTGGAGAGTATTCCATCACACTCCTGACTTGTGCCTTGTGGATGGTGGACAGGCTTTGGGGAGTCAGGAGATGAGTTACCTTGCTACAGAATTCCCAGCCTCTGACCTGCTGTTATAGCACAGTATTTATATGTCTGGTCCAGTTAAGTTTCTGATCAATGTTAACTCCCAGGATATTGATGATGGGGAATTCAGCAATGGAAAGGTAATTGAATGTCAAGGGGAGATGGTTAGATTCTCTCTTGTTAGAGGGTGTCATTGCCTGGCACTTGTGTGGCGCAAATGCTACTTGCCACTTATCAGCCCAAGCCTGAATGATGTCCAGGTCTTGCTGCATCTGGGCACAGACTGCTTCCTTATCTGAGTGGTTGAGAACAGACACTGTACAATCATCAGCAAACATCTCCACTTTTGACCTAATGATGGAGGGAAGGCCATTGATGAAGCAGCTGAAGATGATTGCTCTTAGGACACTACCCTAAGGAACTCCTGCAGTGATGTCTTGGGGCTGAGATGATTGCCGCCAAGAACAACAACCATCTGTCTTTGTGCTAGTTATGACTCCAAACAGTGGAGAGTTTTTCCCTGATTCCCATTGACTTCAATTTTGCTAGGGCTCCTGGATGCCACATTCAGTCAAATGATGTCTTCATGTCAAGGGCAGTCACTCTCACCTTACCTCTGAAATTCAGCTCTTTTGTCCATGTTTGGACCAAGGCTGTAATGAGGTCTGGAGCTGAGTGGTCCTGGCAGAACTCAAACTGAGCATGTAATTAGTGAGTAAGTGCCACCTGATAGCATTGTTAACAACACCTTCCATCATTTTGCTAATGATCGAGAGTAGACTGATGGGGTGGTAATTGGCTGGATTGGATTTTTCCTGCTTTTTCTGGACAGGACATACCTGGGCAATTTTCTAGATGCCAGTGTTGTAGCTGTACCGGAACAGCTTGGCTAGGGGCATAGCTAGTTCTGGAGCATAATCTTCAGTATTACAGCAGGGTGTTGTCAGGCACATAGCCTTTGCAGTATCCAGTGCCTTCAGCTGTTTCTTGATATCAATGGAGTAAATCAAATTCGCTGAAGACTGGCATCTGTGATGCTGGGAGGAGGTTTGGCTTGGTGGGCAAGAGAAAGAATCAGTAGAGGCAACTGAATGGAGAAATATTTGAGCGACTTACATTTGTTCTTAGCGATGAGTGTGAAGGAGGCAGGGCACCCGCATTTGACAAGATGGTTTATAACATAAAAAAGGAGCCTGAATTTACCTCTGCTCTGCAGAATGATCCTAGAGTTAGTACTGTTAATATTGATACAATGAAGTTGCTATTTCATTTATACAGTTTATTTCCTTGGGGATGCTCTGGCCCATCTGCCATAACTTCAGCAGAAGAGCCACAGAAGCCCAGCAAAAACAATGTAAATGTTTTCTGGATTTTCTGCAGCTCTTCTGCCTAAGTTAAAGTGAACAAGCAGAAAAACCCCAATGGGAATTTATCCCCAGTGGGTTTCCCATTAATTTATGGGCAGATAAAACAGATCTTTAAGAGGGCAATCTGAAGTCACTTCTTCCTTAGTTTTTCCTTGTAGTAGTCACTTAATATTTGTCAGTCATGATGTCATTGAATGGAGGAACAGGCTCAATTGGGTTAAATGGCATACTCTTCTTCCTATGTTTCTGGTCTGAAATATTTTCATGCCTGTATGGTAAGTCACTGATTGTGTCTATACTTCCTCTTTCTTCCATCTGTAATCAATTATTCCCAGGAAGGCATTCTACTAAAAGAGGCCCCATTAAATCTGTGATACGCAAGTAATATAATCTAAATTCCTGACTTGCCACATCCTGACAGTTATCTATGGTTTGCATGGTCTAGTATTCCCAGGACCTGATAATGTTTCATCACATTTTGCTTGTTGCAATTATTTTCCACACTTCCCTATTCAGCTGCACCAACTTTCTCATCAGGGAGGAGGTTGTAGAGGGTAGAAAGATTTCCCTTGCATGCCCCGTGTAACAAAATCATAAACGCAGTGGTAAAAAACATCAAAAACAAAGCAGCAGAATTTTTCCCCCATACTAATACATTGGCATTCTCAGAAAATATGAATAGAAACAATGTGTGTTAATATAGCATTATCTGCATTCTCAGGACATCCCAACATCCTTCACGGCCAATTAAAATAAAGATGGGTTCTCACTATTCAAGTGATAGAAAAACTGTAAATACCAGTACTAAGGTAACAATAGGAAATGTTGGAAGTACACAGCAGGCTAGACAGTATCTAGAAGAGAAAATGTAAACTAACTTTCCAGGTGGGATCCTTTACCAGAACAAGTTCAGAAAGGTTCCTTGTTACTGTTGCATCCTAAAATGCACTTTACTCTTTGAACAATCTCTTTCACGAGAACAATGTGGCAGTCCTGAGCGTCTATGTGACCATAGATATCCAATTCCAGGATTGAAAATAAGAAGCATACTAGTAGTAAGCCATTACAGGCAAAGTCCCTTAAGGTAGAATGCTCTGCTGTTTACCTGAACCATACTTGATAACATAGACTTTCAGGCAGAACCACGATTTCAGATTATGAAATGAACATGCTTACATTACTTTGCTATTCTCTCTTCTGTCAGTTATTTTATTTATGATTCTCTATGGAATATTTTGCATTTGCTTTATTAGGAACATAGAAGCATAGGAACTGGAGCAGGCCATTTAACCCCTCAGGCCTGTTCCGCCATTTAATGAGATCATGGACTATCTGCAACCTAACTCCATATACCTGCTTTTTTCCATATCCCTTAATATCTTTGGTTAACAAAGATCTATCAACTTTAGATTTAAAATTAACAATGGATCTAGAATTAATTGCCATGTTTGGAAAAGAATTCCAAACTTCTACCACCCTCTGCATGTAGAAGTGCTTCGTAATTTCACTCCTGAGAGGTCCAGCTCTAATTTCTAGACTATGTCCCGAGTCATAGTCTCCTCAATGAGCAGAACTTTTTTTTTCTATCTACCCCATCTTTTCCCCTCAATATCTTGAAAACTTTGATCAAATCACTGCTCAATCTTTGAGATTGCAGGGAATACAATGGTAGTTTGTGTAAATCTCTTTGTAATTTAATCCTTGGAATCCACGTTTTAAAAGCTACTTATCTACTTCTGCTGAACAATGTCAGCAGATAGTTGCACATGTTGGGAAGATTTAAATTTAGACAAGGGAAAAACAAAATCTAGAAATGCTGGAACCACTCAGCAGGTCTGGCAGCATCTGTGGAAAGAGAAGCAGAGTTAACGTTTCGGGTCACTGGTTCCAGCATTTCTTGTTTTTATTTCAGATTTCCAGCATCTGCAGTATTTTGCTTTTATAAAAACAAAATCTATTTTGGAACTCAGGTTGAAAGCGCTTCCATAGGAACAGAGGTAAAATGTACTTAATTTCTGAATCTTTGAAGTAGTCTAATCCATCATCTTCCTTTAAACCTGTACTTGTGGTCTTAAGGTGAGCACCTCTTGTAAGGGTCAACCCACAAGATTACAATGTGTAGTTAAATATTGCCACTATCTTGTAGCAATGATAATGCGCACTGAAGCAATGCATTCCTGAGGTTCCATTAACAGTCTGCAACCTGAATGGTGACACAGGCCAGTTGGAAAAATGGGAGTTTGATCTCTATTTTATGGTGAATTTCATGTTAAAAGGCACCCGACTTATTTTGGAGTGTCTCTCAAAGCTCTTATAGCAATATTTATTGTTTTAATTGAATGTTGAAGTCTAACTTCTACCCCCAAGGCCAGAGTGGAGGATATCTGCCAATCAAGCCCTCTGCAGTTCATTACTGTGTAAAGAACAGACTGATGCTACATTTGGCACTTTTCTAGGGAAGGGAGACACCAACTGGAGAATGGACAGAACTTGTATCAACAGATACGTTTCCCAAGAGTCCAGAGCATTACTGGTGGAACCTATGTGGCCATCGGGAACTCACATGTCAACCCTTATGCATACATCAATAGAAAAATGTATCATTCCATGTAAACGTGCAGGCGGTTTCAGACCACAGCTTTGATGCTTTCATTATCACACCTGCAATATTTGACTGAATGAACAGATGTTTCTTGGAATACCAGGGCTATGCTTTGCTGATGACCCCAATTAAAAGTCCCTACACAGCAACAGGTACAAACACATTATGGCCCAATCAACCATTTTTGTTTCTGTGAAGTATTTTTCCTATTGGGAAAATACCCTCTTGGTGTTGCATCTGGGATCCAGAATATTATATAGCTTCCCTTTTCTCATTAGTGTTGCTTGTTTCAGTATTGCTCCCCCCACTATCTGTAGAAGGGCAGATAACTTCATCAGTGGGGATTTTTTCTGTTGCCTGTAAAAGCCCTTTTGGATGCTGCCTGCTGACTAGTAATTATAAGCTTTGTCCATGGTTACATGGCTGGATGGGCCCTCCTCTACATTGAAGAGGCCAAGAGGACACTGTCCTGTATCTCAGAGAATGGTTACTTCTCAGGAAAATTCTGCATGTACAGAGTCAAAACTATATATTTTTCTACAAAGTAGACTTTTCACAGGTGTCATCATTTAACAACTTTAATCACTGCTTTAAGATTTCAAGGGACAACATCTTCAGTTGCAACAACTTATGATAACTATATCAATGCAATCCAAGTTTGAACACTTATTCTTCATAAATTGCATCTTTTCTTATTCAGACTGCAAACTCTAGTATAGTAGTACTGTATTAGAGTTATAGAGTTTGCTATCTTTGCATAAAGAATGTAATTTGTTCGGTTGATCTCTTTGCCTACATAGAATCTACTTATCTTCTCAGAAGTCGCTGATTGGTGATAAATTCAATGAGTTTGTGCTCCCAGATAGAAAATCCCGATAAGCCACGAATTGGGTGTGCTGAGCTCCAAGCCTAAATTGCTGATATGAATTTTTATTGCACAAAACTCTGGGCCAGGAGCCCTAAATTAGAAGGCTAGACCAATTTCTTTTCCTCGCGCTCTATACCCTTGTAAACTGCATTTTTCACCCTTTCTATGCTAATCCAGCAGCTGTTTGTACTTGCAATATGTTGCGGTTGGTGCTTAATATTAAGAAGTGCTTTAAGCCTCCAAAGTTCCCTTCAAGGCTCATTTTAGTATTCAGTATCACTATAGGAAAGGCAACCTTTGCTTCTTAACTACTTTTACAGAGGTTTCGAGCTCAGGGGCTTGTTAATTAACCATGTTAATTTGCGCCTCCATCTATTACAGAAATTACAGCGCAAGAGGTCATTGGCATGTGGCTCCAGTGATTTAAAGGAACCTTCAATTGGACTAACTGTCAAAACATTAACTATTAGTTGCTGCAAACGCATGACTTAGTACATGAATTACACTTCAGTTGATGTGCTTTTTAAAAAAACTCTGTGTGCCACTAGAGGTCGTCGCACTCTATTAATGTCGACATTGGCTCGGTCAACTCGAAGGATGCAAACTCTCAGCTCAAGCAATCGGTTCACACTTCAGGAGAGAGATGGCTCATATACAGAAACGGTGCGGCTGAGCATTATTACCAAACGCTGTGGCACAAGTACAGCCCAGGCACACTGAAACCGCTCGGGGCTTTCTTCACATAACGACCCACTACAATAATCTGGTCAAACTATTTGAATATCGTTGGCATACTTGAGGGGAGTGGGGCTGATTGGATCGCTCTTTCCAAGAGCCAGCACAGGCAGGATGGGCCGAATGGCCTCCTTCTGTGCTGCACCCACTCCATGATTTTCTGAATTCATCACTGATTCCCATTATCCCAACGCGTGTAACCTCTATAAGTACAGTTTCAAACTCTCAAACACAATTTTTTTTTGGTTAGGGCTGCAGCACACAAAGCATAAAACAAAACTTTTCGAAAGACGTGCATGAGTTATCGACATTTATGTGTTTCCTGTCGAATAGTAGAGCAGCCGGATGTTTCAAATTGATTGTGAGGAGATAAAAAGGTGAAATGTGGGCTGACACAGAATAGGGAAGTGTCTCTGTATTTCTTTTGTACATGGTACTATTCTCACTCAGGAAGTCAGGCGGGTTAGCAAGCACAACACATAACAGAAAACACGCCAAATTCTCCCGCCCCTCTGCATGCGAGGACGAGAGAGCACTCTTGCTGCTCTGAGGCTATTCATAAAATCATGAGATTGCCCGTCTATCACGGGAGAATCAGCCGGGCAGAGACCGAAGATCTGTTGGCATCGTCAGGGAAAGACGGCAGCTACTTGATCCGAGACAGCGAGACCATACCGGGGAGCTATTGCCTGTGTGTGCTGTGAGTATACAAACTTAAGAACTTGTTGGTAAATAAAGGTGGAGAGGGGAGTGAGTTTAAGTTTATTAATTGCCTGTTAAAATCCAACCACTTCGAGACAAGCAAGTGGCGAGGATCAGGAGGGTGGTGCTAACTCGGCGTTTGGCACTGAATTTTGACTCCGTGTATGGGAACGAAATATCGAACGAATGGAAAACGACGCAGGAAAATACAACTGGCCCTCTTGAAAGAAAGACTTGCATCGATAAAACGCCAATCACGACCCCAGGTCGTCCCAAAGCGTGATGTGCAGATCTGCTAAAAAAAGGTCACAGATCTGAAACGTGAACTCCGTTTTTCTCTCTCTGCAGATACTGCCAAACCTGCTGAGTATTTCCAGTATTTTCTGTTTTTATTTGAAGCGTAAGTCACTATTGTAGGAAACTCTATGGGAAGTTTATTTATTATACTGCCGCTTTCTTGAGTAGTCGACATCTGAGGTCAGCCCGACTACATTGAATGGGAGAAGTGCATTTGGAGTCTGCGGGACTTGTTTGTAAACAGTTGCGCCTCTGACCGCTGATTGCACCTCATTGAGGCGTGCCCAGGAGAATCCATCTCAGAAGTGTTATTGACTGGCCGTACGATGTCACATCCCAGTCATTAAATTAATCCCGGTGTGTGCAGCAGGTCCATGAACCGATCAAAATCCACCGTCGCGAACAAGGATTCGCAAGCTTGTAGGCATGAAGGAATCAGTTTCGTTGTCCAATCTCACAGGATCTAATTTTAGACGCTTGACAATATATATATTTTAAATCGAAGTTCAAGTACTACCTGTCTACTGCAGACGAAACTTTGATTATTTTCTCGTAAAGAGGAACTCTCGTGAATCGTTCCTTTTTTTAAAAATCAAATGTAATTCAGAAAGCAGCAGTGCTGACTGTATTAGTTATTAATACCTGTGTAAAGTACAATGATTCCTGCACCAACTCGATAAATCTAAATATGTGGACATCTTCTTTGGTCATTGGGTTATTAGGAGGTTACACAATTACTCTAGGTTTGAGACAGAGATTTGGATTAACTCCAACACTTAAACATTGCAGGTTTTTGTAAGGCTTTAAGCCCATTGACCGTTCCTAAATTTGTTAAATGTTTCACTTAAAAAAAACACACGCAGTCTTCCGTCCTGATCAATTTTTATTTCCTTCATATTAATTTACAAACCCCTAACTGACATCACAGGAAAGTTAGTTAAAAAATATGTAAATTACAATTAATGCCAAGGTCGAGCCTTCCTCCAATATTCAAAGTCATTAACGAAATTGATGTGCAAGGATCATTTTTTTAAAAATCCATTTTAATGTAGAGTTAAACCGCGTGGATAGTGCGCATATTTTCTTTTTGTAAATCGATTCCGCAGTTCGTCAGAGGAGAATTAGGGACAAGATGGAACAGGTAGTAAAACCTCTCCAATAAATATTTAAATCGTCTCCATTTTGGTGTACACCAGTCAAAACATTTAGCCTCGCATCCATCACGCTGTTTTGCAGCCTACCAAGAGAACCCCTTGAATATTCTGGTGCGAGTCAAGTTGTCTCGGCAATACATGAATACGCTAGCCTTTCAGCTATATAATAGGTTATATATAATATACGGTGTCTCCGGGGATGAAGTGGAAATTGAACCACGAGGTCGCTGAAAGCAAGCAGGGAAATTGCGTTAGCAAAAGTAACAATATTTCACTCCTCTCTTTGGGACCCTCAATGGCCACAGGGAATAGAAGGTCCAGGGAGAATTTGATAAAAAAAAGAAAATAAGAAAGCTTCACTTTCACAACTCGCCTTCTCGTTTAACAGCGGGCAGGGGCGGTCTTTTGGGTGCAGCTAAAACAAAATCCCAAAGATCTTCACAGCAAATTAAAACAATGATGCTTCGTTCGGGGGTCGAGTTCGAGACGTAAACACACACTTGCCAAAAGTACCAGGAAAACTGCGGAGAAATTCCGCCAAATATTGTACAACATTTTTCCGAATGAAATTCTTCATATCTGATCGGACCTGTTTCTCTTTATTTGGTCCTTTTCTTCCGTCTTTGATTGAACATTTTGTGAAATACACCAGACGTACTAAAAATTGACGCTTAATTTGGGAAGGGGATGTAAACAAGTCTCAGTCTCTATGTTTTAACTTGTTGAAGTTTAATTCACTCTATTGCTTTAACTTTAAAAAAAAACAAGTTTACTACTGTATTAAATAAAAACAAGAAATGCTGGAAATACTCAGCAGGTCTGGCAGCATCTGTGGAGAGAGAAGCAGAGTTAACGTTTCAGGTCAGTGACCTTTCATCAGAACTACTGTATTAGCCAGCTTGAAAACCCCAGCAAGTTACTTTAAAGGAAGAGGCTAAACAGCGAACGGATATTTGCATCAAACTTTCCCACCCGCATTTTAATTATACACACTGTAGGGTTGACTTTTGAAAGGTGACAGATTAGTTTTGATTCGCAAGCTATTTTTTTCCTAACTCTCTGTTGGGTCATGTAAAGACAGGATCTGTGTGTGTGTGTGTGAGGAGGGTGGGCAGTGTGGGTGGGTCGGGGGGGCCATAGAAACCCTTTGAAAGGAACGGAGGCGGAGCTACTTTCAAGCATGTTGCTATTTTCCCCAACTTCTCCGACACTCACGCTTGTTTATTGTAAACGAGATTTTAGACAAGTGTTAAGAACAGGGGTAAAGAAATATTCTTCCTGATTAGAGCCTGGAACTACCCACTCACAACCCCCGCCACCCCCTTCCTTCATTCGAGTTGTAATTGGATGCTCTGCAAAAACAACCCCCCAGCTCATTTGATCCAATGTTCTACGTGTCTAGCAATACACGGAGGGCAGGCATTAAACTGGTTGCTCCGGAACTCTGCTTTTCTGCCAGTCTGTCTGAGAGAGGGAGAGAACGGTTAGAATAGAACGAGGAGAGAATTCGATTTGTCGAAAATGCGACTTAACTTTAGTGGAGAATTTTACTCTTTGATGTTCCGTAGACCCTTGTAAGAAAATGAGATGGCGTTTAAGGCGTCCTTTGATCTAGACCCATGAAGTATTTTACATGTTAAGGACGTTTTAACTCATTTTCCTGTAACTGAGAGTTGAGATACAAAGCACAGAAGCAGAGAAGCAATAGTTCACAGGCATTATTAAAAGGGACGGGCACACAACTATCATATTTTCAAAATGCTTAATCGATCTTAGCTCGTGGCTTGCGCATTCCTTAAAAAAGTTCCTCTTGTCTTCATTTAGGGGGTTGAGGTAGACGAAGGGCAGGAGGTGGGGGCTTAGTTTGGGGGCATTTACAAGAGACCTCTCTTTTATTAATTGGTGTGTTATTTTCAAAATATCTTTACTTGATTGCAGAGAGCAATTTTCAGAGGGGATATCACTCCCCCGGGGTATAACTTCTTCTGGGCACCACTCTCTTGGGCATCACTCCATCTGGGCGCTTCCCTGGGCACCACTCCATCTGGGCGCATCTCTTGAGCAAACATACCCAGTATCCACAGAATCGCCCCCTTACCTGTTTGATGTCCCTGTTGTTTCCAGCATGTTGCTGTTTTTGTGCTGGGACTGAGGTTAACCAGAACAGCAGATGTATTATTTTAAATTATTATTATAGGACGGCATTAAAAAAAAGACAGTAGGTACAAGAATGTGCCACCGTCGCGTGATTTAGTTTAAGGTTTATACTGCCAATTTATAAATCAGCTTGAAATATTTCAATCTCAGAATCATTCCGAGGGTTTAAAATCTGTTCTTTGTATTAATACGAACAGTGGACCTTTTAAAGGGTCACATAATTATTTGAAGATTTGAGTGTCAGGAGCTTAGCTGCATGCTGAGCCGTGGTTTACCTTTTGACGCCTCTCATCAGCTTACCATTTTCCAAAACTTGTTCACCAATTCCGCTCGCTGCTCCGAAGTTTCTGTTTTCATGTGGTTCGGTTGAATGTGCATACAGATAGTTGTGGCGAGTGCTTTATTGTTTTGTGCTCACTGCTATTCCGAGCGTCCGCTGAACTAGACAAGAGCGAGTTGCTTAAAAGAAGTGAAAATGGAGCCAGCTAAAGAGAGGTGTTGCTCTTGCAGGTTGTACACAGGAACTGGTGCAAAAACAATTTCAACTTCAGATCAATGTAGCTCCTTTTCTAAAAATTACAGAGCACCAAGAAGTATTCCTTATTAGCTTGTGGGGCAAAATGCAGCAATTGTGAAACATATACAAAATGGGAGCAAAATACAGCGGATGCTGGAAATCCGAAATAAAAACAGAAAGTGCTGGAAATACTCAGCAGCTCAGGCAGCATCTGTGGAGAGAGAAACAGAGTTAACGTTTCAGGTTTGTGATCAACCCCGTTTCTCTCACCACGGAGTGTCCTATTCCCCATTTTGGATGGGCATCGGTTTTTAAAATGTTACTTGTTGGTTCCTTACTTTTGTTTTATTTCCAGGAATCAAACATTTGTTCATACTTACCGGATTTCTGAAACTTCTGGAAATTGGTCTATTCAGGTAAGGAATACAACCTGTTTAAATCGTTCGCAATACACTCAATTGCAGATCTAGGGGAGTTTGTCCATTCCACTGGCCCGACCAGCGGTAAAATAGAACGATATTTACAGAGAAAGATAGGTAGCTCAGAATCAAATAACAGAAGGGGAGAGTGGGCACCCTGTGAGCTCCCGGGTTGAATGAGGAATGACAGAAAAGCGCGACTTGTAAATCTACCTAAACTCTAAACCTGTGAAAACATCAACGAACTCAATAGTACCAGTGCATTATAGTGACAAGAAGTGACACATTTCAAAAGAGGAACACAATATTCCCAATTTTCTAAATGCGGAAAAAGTGAAAACACTTGACAAAAAAGCGGGAAGGTTACTTGTAGAAAACCTAGAGGAATGCAACCTGTTCAAATAAGCTCGCAGATGACACGAAAATTGGTGGTGTCATAAATAGTGAGGAGGAAAGCCTTAGATTACAGAACAATACAGATGGGCTGGTAAAATGGGTGGAGCAATGGCAAATGGAATTTAATCCTGAGAAGTGTGAGGTGATGCATTTTGGGAGGACTAACAAGGCAAGGGAATATACAATGGATGGTAGGACCCTAGGAAGTACAGAGGTTCAGAGGGACCTTGGTGTACTTGTCCATAGATCACTGAAGGCAGCAGCACAGGTAGATAAGATGGTTAGGAAGGCATATGGGATACTTGCCTTTATTAGCTGAGGCATAGAATATAGGAGCAGGGAGGTTATGATGGAGCTGTATAAGATGCTAGTTAGGCCACAGCTGGAGTACTGTGTACAGTTCTGGTCGCCACACTATAGGAAGGATGTGATTGCACTGGAGAGGGTGCAGAGGAGATTCACCAGGATGTTGCCTGGGCTGGAGCATTTCAGCTACGAAGAGAGACTGGATAAGCTAGGGTTGTTTTCTTTAGAGCAGGGAAGGCTGAGGGGGGACCTGATTGAAGTATCCAAAATTATGAGGGGCATAGATAGAGTAGATAGGACGCAACTTTTTCCCTTAGCGGAGGTGTCAATAGCCATGGGGCATAGATTTAAGTTAAGGGGCAGGAAGTTTGATGGGATTTGCAGAAAAGTTTTTTCACCCAGAGGGTGGTTGGAATCTGGAACACACTGCCTGAAGGGGTGGGAGAGGCAGGAATCCTCACAACATTTAAGAATTATTTAGATGAGCACTTGAAACGCATACAAGGCTACGGGACAAGTGCTGGAAAATGGGATTAGAAAAGATAGGCTTGATGGCCGGCACAGACACGGTGGGCCAAAGAGCCTGTTTCTGTGCTGTATAACTCTATGCCTCTATTGATGTTACCAGTGGGATTAATTAACCCTGACATTTGGCTCATAGTTTAAAGATGTTGTTAATATGATGCTCATATCTGGTGCAATTTTACAATTGAGCGAAGACACGAAGCACCCAGTCATTATGTTCCGTTATCATTTGTATTATGGACTTGTAGTACTGTACTTAATCTGCACAACCATAGTCTATATCCTTTAGGATGATGGTGGCATAGTGGTATTGTCACTGAGTAATCCATAGGCCTGGGGCATGGATTCACTCCCACCATGATAGCTGGTGAAATTTAATTAATAAATACAATTAATTAATTAAAAATATGGAATTGAAAGCTAGTCTCAGTAATGGTGCCATGAAACTACCATCACTTGATAGTTGTAAAAACATCTCTGGTTCATGAATGTCCTTGAGGGAAGAAATCTGGTGTCCTTATCTGGTCTGACCTGCAATTGACTCCAGACCCACAGCAATGTGGTTCACTTTTAACTGCCCTCTGAACTGGCCTAGCGAGTCACTCAGTTGTGATGGGTAATAAATTGTGTCCTTGCCAGTGATGCCCACATCCCATGAAAGAATTTAAAAAAAATACAACTACAAAGAACATGTGCCTATCCATACTAGAGGATTGTATTTAACAGCAGTCTGACTCTATGTTCCCTTTTACCTAATATACTAATTCCTGCTGTTTTACAAGTTTAGACTTCTGTGAGAATGCTTACCCCAGCCTCTCCATGTTGGTGACTGTGGAAAGCTTTTTCTGTCTCCACAATCAAGGCAGTTGCCTATTTCTTGGGGCTTTGTGCACTGACACGTGACTACACTCACGGGGGGATTTTATGATTAGTTTAAAGATAAAATGAAAGCTGGCCGCAAGTAAACTTGACAGCATCTGAACTTTGTTGCAGGATGTTTATACTAGACTCTGAGGTCGGCTGATGGTGTACTAGTAACAGGAAGAAAGCACTTGCATTTGTGTAGATCCTTTCACGTTCCCTGTACATTCCAAAGTCCTTCATGGACTAGTAGATTTTAAATGTAATCATTGTTTGGCAGGCCAAGGCGACAGACAATATGGAACAGCAAGATCCCACAGACACCAATTATGATAAATAGTCATCACAAAGATAATGTTTGGAAGCCCACACATGGACAGTAAAACTAATATTATGGACAAAAATATTAAGGGATAAGGGGCAAAAGTGGGTAGCTGAAATTAATTCCCAGATCAGCCATGATCTCATTGAATAATGGCTTGAGGGGCTAAATGGCCTGCGCCTGTTTCCTATACTCAGAATAAAAACTCCAGACCCTTTCAGTCCTGTTGTGGTAAAATTTGAATACAACGCACATGAACCCTTACCATAATCTACCAATGGAAAAGAGTTGGATATAGCAGGTGTATAATATTCCAACTCCAAACTTCAAAGTGACATGCTGGTTATAGATACAAAACATGTTATAAACTGAGAAAACCAAACATTTCTTGCCGGCTTCTTCTGACATGGAATTAAAAATTTACAGGTAAGTATAGCTCCTTTCTAATTGACCTCATGGATACACAAAGTTCCTTCCAAACAAGAGCAGTGGCCTTAAAGGGACAGGCCAATTTAAAAACAGCGATATCTTAGCAGCTAAATATCAGAACTGAACTTTTGATTACCTCAGAGCAATGCCATGGGAGATTAGCAAGGGTGTATATAAAAACCTTGCATCCAGTGTGTGTTTATTACACTTCTGATGGGTCACATTCTTCCTTCAATATCCTGGCCCCTTGTCAAGGACAGGAGATAGGATTCACAAGCAACTGCCAAGCTCCAGAAATTTTCTTCAACAGTGAACCTTGAACTGACTGCAGGTCTTACCCATTTAAAGAAATGAGTTGATGGTGACCTTAAAAAGATGGAGCAGGTTAAACATAGCTCAAATTTAGGAGCTAAACGTCAGTAAGGTGTTGCAGATAGCAGACATTCCTCCACCCACGATTACCGCAACAGATCAGTTAATGTCTTTTTTTTTGGTAAATGCTTTCAGTGTGGGTATAATTATTCAAGAGCTCTTTGCATTTGTGCCTGGTCATCTGAAAACCACAGCCAACTTCTTGTCAAATCAGAGTGTTTTCAGAGGTATTTAAATAGTGTGTCTATTAATAGACAGTGTGTCAACCAATAGATTGAGTTGGAATTAAGTTGTTGTAGTCATAGTCCCAAAAGAATCTCTCTCTATTAGAGCTAGTTGGTAATGTATAGCTTGAGAGGCACCACTCCTCAAGTACGGGGCAAGGCAAGGAGGCAGGCCTCCGTTAACTAGCACAACCAGTACAGAGATTGAACACACACTGTTGGAGCTTTACTACATCATACCTGAGCCATCCAGCCAACTGAGCTAACCAACCAACCTTCTTGAAAGAAATGAGATTTAAGTAACCACCACTACCAGAAGTCCCAATGCTAAAATAATTTGCATTTCTCTCCAATAATAAACAATCAGCAGTTCAGGCAGCATCTGTGGAGAGAGAAACAGAGTTAACTCATCATCGGTTCTGATGAACGGTCATTGGCCTAAAATGTTAACTCTGTTTCTGGGATGAATTTTATGCAGCTGGCAGAGGTCCTGATGTCAGGTCAGAAAGGTGCTGGGAACCCAACCTCAGCCGTTCTGGGGATTCCCGGCTGTACTTAACGGTGCTCGGGCAATTAACTGCCTGGCACCGGGGTCCCCCTCCTTAAAGGGATGAGTACCCACCTGCAGGAGCTGCTGGCCAATCAGAGAGCTGGCAGCTGTTTGTTCCCAGCAATGCCACTAGCAGAAGTGGCCATTGCTGGAACTGCAGTAGGTCCAGGAGCACTGGGAGCAGTGCTGGAGCCTTGAAGAGAAGATAATGGGGGGCGGGCTCGCCTGGGCCAACATTCTGCTGTCTGGACTGCTCTGGAGGAGACCTACAGTACTCATTTCTTGGTGGCTTCTTCTGACAAGAAGATAAAAATTTACAGGCAAGTACAGCTCATTCTAATTGATCTAATAGATACACAAGGCTACATCCAAACAAGAGCAGTGGCCTTAAAGGGACAGGCCAATTTAAACACAGCGCTATCCTAGCAGCTAAATATCAGAACTGAACTTCTGATTACCTCAGAGCAATGCCACGGGAGATTAGCTGGTGTGTATAAAAACCTTGCATCTAATGTGTGTTTACCACACTTCTGATGGCTCAAATTCTTCCCTCATTAACTTGGCCCTTCACCAAGGACAGCACGGGATGGGAGGGGTGGGGGGGAGGGGAAGGATTGCTGGAGCGGGGCAGCCTTTGGCACTGTGGGCCCTCTGTGGGCCATGGATTTCCCAAGCAGGAGGGCCTCTCCCCCCTCTTAATTGGCCACTTAAGGGCCTCAATTGGCCTCTGAGTGGGAAGGCCGTCCTTGACCGAACTTGCTTTTGACTAAACTGAATGGTGTCAGAAAGATAACGGGCACCCTACCTGCCACCTTCCCTTGCAACTTTATGCTTTTTTTTTAAGGTCAAGCTGTGTTACTTCTCACCTCCTTGTAGTAGACTGTCTGGTCTCTTCCCCATGGTGATCGCACAATGGCCCAGGACGTGGCTACTTCGCACCTTCTTTGTTTCAAAAGAAGACATTCAATTCTGGAATCTTTTAGAACGGGTGTAGGATGGGTTCAATTGACCCCTCTTAGCTTTGAAGATTTTCCATTGTCCCTGTCAGACAGTTTGAATACACAAAGGCCAAGCCTTTTTCTTCGGCAATCATTTTGGAGTATTGTTCTCTTTTTAAAAGAAAGGTTTATTTTTAAAAGACAAAGTCAGTTTTTATAACTCTTCCAATTTTGTTCATAATTGTTGTTCATAACTTCTTGTGTGCGTGACAATGCAATGATGCAAATTAACGTCGAAGCAACGGGTGCAGGTTAATATGGCATCACGATCTCCACGTCCATTTTTGGATTTAACAAATTTTGTCCCCTTTATATCTTGTTAACAAAACTGGTTGAATATCATAAGCAGTCCACTGTGACCCGCTACCCTCAACCCCATCAGCATGGCTTCATGTTACATGCACAAACCTTGCATCTAATTCTGGAAATAATAAATAAAAATTACTTGACTACTTCCAATTGGATTAATAATGATTTACTATCTCATTGTAATATTTAATCTTTGGTTTGCTATAATTTGGTGAAAGGTATTAAATACTTAATTACCACAGACTGAATACAGAGAGCCTGGCACAGTGCAACCTCATAAAGTCATGCTGATTCAAACCATAAATCACTAAGCAGCAGAAATTTAAAGGCTCTCAGTTCATACCTATCGCTTCTAGTGGGAAACTGATAAAATCACACATTAATTTCTTGTTCGATTTCACATTTTTCTTGATTTTTTTTTGAAAAATAAATTTACAATGTTTCAGTAATGATATTGCATTTTATAGGTTGAAGATATACTTCAGTAATACATATTGTTTCAATTTATATCTGTACAGACCTGACTCTTCAGCTGTGAACATCTTCTAATAAGCAGAAACTGATCCTATTAATGCTGAAAGGGTCTTTAAATGACAGATTAAAGATTCTGTTAAACCGTGAACAGAAATGAGTGTTTTAAATATTATTCTTGCCCCACAGCTTAGTTTCAAGGCCTGAAGTGTTCAAAATGATATGTTAAATTCTTTTCATAGTGTTGCTCAATTGGAATTCAAACCAAATTAAATCCTTCAAATAAATCTTATTTCAAAGAAATTGCCTCCATTTTTATAGAGACCAATGCATTAACTCAGTGCTAAACACTTCAGCATTTTGTTCCTTTCCAAATCACAACTGTTCTCACAATCACTCCTCCCAGGTTGTAGCAAATATCCCAATTTTAAGCCGATTTTATGCTTTCGTGGAATTCAATTTACCACACATACAACCAACAGGTTCAACATTTTGCTCAGAAACAATTTCTAAAATGTGGAGGGACACAGATTATTTATACTTTGCCAGTCTGCTTCTTTTAATTTATTCTGGGGAACCCAGGCCCTATTTTAGACCAAAACAAATTATGTTTGGAGCTTTTATTCAGTCTCTGTCCTTACACTCAATCGCTGAACAATGTGGATGTTTAGCGCCTTTTTTGGGTGCTTCGAGAGGCCTTAGAGGTCCAAAGTGGTGTCCGAGGCTCATGCACACGTCTGGTGTGAGTTGCGCTGGATGCCATATTGGTGAGGAGTTAGCACGCTTGCAGTGATTGTCCACTGGAAGTATATAGAGTAGGCAGCGCTTCCGTTTTGAAACTCTATGGTCCAGCTAACACTATTTTCACTGACTGATGTTCTAATTGTACAAGTATTTGGTGCTTTCTAGTGTTCTTTAAAATTTTTAAAGTCTACAGGGTGTGGTGTGGCAGGTGCTGAACAACTTTGTCTTGACTTCAAGCTGCTCGGAAACATGGGTGCAGTAGCCTGAATTCCCCTTGGAATACAGCATGACTTGGAGGATGAGCAGAGGAGAAACAAAGCAGGACAAGCTGCTGAAAGAGAGAGGAGGAGGAAGGGGAGAAGGGCTCTCAATAAGAGTTGTATTTGTCCAGGGTGTTCTGGGAACAATTCTCCTATCTGAACCTCAGCAAGGAAAAGTGTGCCAGACATCTCCACTTCAGTTAGGCTGTCCTCACTGAAATCTGCCGCCTACTGCAGGGCAAGGACCACATTGCCAGTGGCTGTGAAGGTTAATGTGGTGATGAACTTTTATGCATTTGGTTCCTTATAGGTTGGAGCAAGTGATATTTACAATATTCCCCAGTTTTCCATCCAATGTTGCATAAGGGACTCTGTATTCCCAGAGCGGAATTTTATGCTCTCAGGATATTAGTGTGAGTCAAGACCATTTCTGGGTCCTGATCCCATTCTGGCTGTCAGGGCACCTGCCTGGGAGATCTTCCTAGAGGTGGCCAATTAAGAGGCCACTTCTGGATCTGCTGTCAATTAAGGATGGTGGCTGGGTTTCTGAGGCTGCAGGCCCAACCAGAAGCAGCCCTATTGGCAGGTGTGGGTGCTGCCGCTGCAGGACGGGGACTGTGAAGGCACCTCCATCTTGAGATGCCCTCTGAAGAGGTATTTACTTAAATAAACCCCTCCGCAGGATGGCCCACCAATCAATGCTGCTCCGGTGGGGTGGGGTGGGGTTTGAGTGTAGGAGGCTTCGCGGGCACTTCCCCGGCCAGCTGCTTAACCCTCAATGGGGAGGCCTGTCCGCTGCTGGGAAGATCCCGGCAGTGGCCCCAATCAGCCCACAGATGGGTACAATTACACTGATTGATGACTCGCTGCTACTGGGTGGGTAGTCTCTGCAGTTGATGATCCTCCTCTGGCAAGATTGCCCGGAGGTGGGAACATGTCGGCCCATTGACTCAAAGCTTATTTCTCTGATATTCCTAATGGTCCTGCCTTCAAGCCTGTCCCCCTCGAGACTGGGAAGGTTATGCTCCAAGAGAGCTAAATACACTTCATTCTCTCTTCCCAGCGAGAAGCAGGTGGAGCAAGCATGCGTCTTTGTGAGGATTGCAGTCTTCCCCATGGTGCAGGGTGCCACTGACTGCTCCCAGGTTGCTTTACGGGCACCTTATGTCAATTCTGAGATGCAAAGGAAAAAGATCTCACTCCCTCAATGTCCAGCTGGTGTGCGACCATACACACAGCGTATCATGCAGGTCAATGCCTGGTATCCTGGCAGCAGTCATGATGCTTTCATTCTGCGTCAGTCCGCTGTGCAGACTGCATTCGAACCAACGCAACAAATCAGAGGGTGGCTATTGGGTGACAAGGACTATCCTCTGACAACATGGCTGATGGCTGCAGTGCACAGCCCATGCACACATGCATTCAGCGAGTTCCATGTTGTCCCATGAAATGTGATAGAGCAGATCACTGGAGCACTGAAACAATGCTTCTGCTGCCCAGACAGCACTGGAGGAGCCCTGCAGAAACTGGCAGAGTGCGTCAAGTTTTGTGGTGTTCTGCTGCATGCTGTGCAACCTTGCCACCAGCTTTTTTCTTATCATCATGGGATGTGGGCGTCGCTGGCCAGGCCAGCATTTATTGCCCATCCCTAATTGCCCTTGAGAAGGTGGTGGTGAGATGCCTTCTTGAACCACTGCACCCTCAGTGTTCTTAGGAAGGGAGTTCCAGGATTTTGACCCAGCGACACTGCAGGAACAGTGATATAGTTCCAAGTCAGGATGGTGTGTGGCTTATACAGCAATCAGCTGAAGAGCAGGAACAGGAGGAGGAGGAAGAAGAGGAAGAGGTAGAGAGGAGGCAACCTAGACAGCCCTTTTCTGCTGGGCTGTCTGTGAGCAACTCATCCGATGGCAGTACCAGTAAATGCAACTCCAATTCCCCATTCGCAACAGTCTCACACCTTACCTTCCCTGTGTTATTCACCATTACCTCGTCCACTTGGCCACAATACAAAAACACCAGCAACACAAAATCAACATTCGAAACCAAAATTAATCAAAGCATACGATATTGCATGCTAACATCAACTAATCACCATTGTGCATTCCCTTAGTGCCCATCTTTGCCTGGGTGCCTTTGCCTGTCCTAGTGCTCCTACATAGTGCTGCAGCATGGGTGATAGAAGGCTGTTGTCTTTCACTGGGGGAGATTTTAGATGGCTTTGGAGGATGACCTTGAGCAGCTCTGGGCCTAGAAGACCTGGATTTGGGCTATACCATCTTACCATGAGCAGCAGTAGTCTGGGCTGGCTGGCTGACAGGAACAGCAGGGACACTGGTGGAGTGGCAGTGGTGGGAGCTCAAATGCTTCACCCTGAGAGAGGACAGCAGGTTTGTCCTCCATGGAACCACTGCCAGCTCCTCTGCAATCTTGGCAATCTGCTGGAGGACAGATTGCTGTACTGCTGTGACACCCTGTAAGCCCCTTTGAACACTGATATCCTCAGCCAAGATGGCAGCAAGCTGACCTTGCATGACAGAGTCTGAGTTTCCACTGAATCACCCAGAAATTGGATGACTTCTGCATGTGCTGCAACAGAAGCTGAGACATCAGCCAATCTTTGTGCAAAGCTGGTGCTGAATCAATCCATGCTCCTGGAGATTGCATGCAGGCTTTCTGGCAGACCTGCCAATACATCAAGCATTTCAGTGTGCATAGCCATCGGTTGTCTTCTGTAGCCTGCCACATCGAAGTCCTCATCTGAGTCAACTGCAGTAGAACCCATGTGTGACCTCGCCTTCCAGGGAGCTAGCACCTGCGCTACCCCTTTCCTTTGCCTTGACAGCAGCCACTCATGCCCGTTATTTCACCATGTGCAGATCCCGCTTCTAAATGAGCCTCCAAAATTACACCCAGTGTCAGCATATGAGCTGGTAGCTGCGAGTGTGAGATCAGTGATGGTTGTTTCTTCATCATCACTGTCTTCCTGCTCTTCCACCTGAAAAGAAGAGGCACAAGGGTAGGATTGTGGTGAGGGGTGTGGGTGGGAACATAAGATATGCAATGATTATATCATTTGCCAGGTGAGGAGAGGGTCACAGTCGTCCCCTCTTGCTCCTCCGTGACAGGCTTTATTCCTTTTAAACCTTGTGCTTACCACTTCAGTGAGTGTTTTACTTTTTTCTTTTACTGTGATTGTGAAAGAACCAATTGGACAGGTTTTCTTGAGTTTAAACAAGAAAGAGATAAGTTTATTATACTTAACACTCAAACCCGATTTAAAATACGCTACATGTTCACACACACATTCACACGAGAATCACACACACACACACAAATAGAGTACAAAGGGAAAAATCGATTTGGTGGTTGGATTAAAGTCCAGAATAAATGGAATTTCAATACAAAGTCTGTGAAATGGATGATCCAATAGTCCTCTGGCTGAAGCTGTATTCTTGAAGTCCTCGCTGGTGAAAGTGCACTTTGCCTGGCTTGCTTTGCTCAGAATTTTCCTGAAGGCAGAATTGTAGTTGGCTCACTTCCCCTGGTCGCTGGCTGTAGCAGTCTGTAGGCTTGGAGGGTCCCTCAGTCGCAGATGGTTTTAAAACTTGATGTTTTCTGGGGAGAAAGAAAGGGAAGCAGCAGCCTCATCTGCTGTTGCAAACTCAGTTAGTGCTTGTCTCTTTGTAACAACTCTTCTGTTTATTCACAGATGGACAGACGCTCACATGGTTCTCTCAATCCCCTTTGTTTTTAATAAGTCCAATGTCTAAAACTCAAAAATTTTCTCAGGTAGGGTTGTCAGGGTTTACCCCCTGGAGGGACGTCTCCATTCATGAATGCCTCGAGATGATTTGGAATGTCCCGCTAATGAGGGTGATCTGGCTAATCTACTCAGTTAACCAAAGCATTGTTCTGTTTGGGCTTCTTGTTAGTCTTTTTGTCTCCAGTTCAATTTCCTGGTATTTCAGATGCAAATTGCAGTGGCCATCTTGGCTGCTACTTTTTTAAAAAAGTTAACTTGTAGGATTTTTTCCATTCAAAGTCTAATGAAGTTTCCAATCGAAGAAATTAATATTTCTCATTTGCCATATAGGGTTTTCTTGACAGCAGCTTGTAAATCAGAAGAGATTGTGGGATGTGAGCAGGAGGATTAGGTAGCAGGATATTGTCGTATTGATGGTTTCAGCCCCATCCTTAGTCATGGTCTCAGCGATGACCACTCCAACAATGGCACCTACCATCTCCTCCATCAGGGTATGGACATGCAGACGCACTTGTCCCCTGCCAGTTAGATCCTGCTGCTTCTGGCTATTGATGGCCTCATCGTGCAAGAGAGAGAGGAAAGTGCATCAGTGAGTGTGATGCAATGTGTTTGGGTGATGTCACTGTCATGGTTGAATAGCTGGCAATGTGTGCAAGCTGTGAGGTGTGGGTGTGAGGCTTGCAGCAGTGCTAAGTGTGCGTACGTGATGTGAAGCTATGACTGTATGAATGCTAAGTATGAGTCCTAATTGTTAGATATTGTTAGCAGGTGAGTGATGGGGATGTGTTGCATTGAGCAGTGTGTGAAGCTAGTGGTGCAGTTAGTGGGATATGGCATTTGAAGATGCCGTCACTGACCTTGACCACTCGTGTGAGGTCTTTGAACTTTTTGTGGCACTGCAGGTCCTGGGGACTTTTTTTTTTAGAATTAGAATTAGAATATTACAGCGCAGTACAGGCCCTTCGGCCCTCGATGTTGCGCCGATCATCTGACCTACACTATTCCATTTACATCCATATGTCTATCCAATGACCACTTAAATGCCCTTAAAGTTGGCGAGTCTACTACTGTTGCAGGCAGGGCGTTCCACGCCCCGACTACTCTCTGCGTAAAGAAACTACCTCTGACATCTGTCCTATATCTTTCACCCCTCAACTTAAAGCTATGTCCCCTCGTGTTTGCCATCCTCATCCGAGGAAAAAGACTCTCACTATCCACCCTATCTAACCCTCTGATTATCTTGTATGTCTCTATTAAGTCACCTCTCCTCCTCCTTCTCTCTAACGAAAACAACCCCAAGTCCCTCAGCCTTTCCTCGTAAGACCTTCCTTCCATACCAGGCAACATCCTAGTAAATCTCCTCTGCACCCTTTCCAAAGCTTCGACATCCTTCCTATAATGCGGTGACCAGAACTGCACGCAATACTCCAGGTGCGGCCTCACCAGAGTTTTGTACAGCTGCATCATGACCCCGTGGCTCTGAAACTCGATCCCCCTACTAATAAAGGCTAACACACCATATGCCTTCTTAACAGCCCTATTAACCTGGGTAGCAACTGTCAGGGATTTATGTACCTGGATACCAAGATCTCTCTGCTCATCTACACTACCAAGAATCTTCCCATTAGCCCAGTACTCTGCATTGCTGTTACTCCTTCCAAAGTGAATCACCTCACACTTCTCCGCATTAAACTCCATTTGCCATCTCTCAGCCCAGCTCTGCAGCCTATCTATGTCCCTCTGTACCCTACAACACCCTTCGACACTATCCACAACTCCACCGACCTTCGTGTCATCCGCAAATTTACTAACCCACCCTTCTACACCCTCATCCAGGTCGTTTATAAAAATGACAAACAGCAGTGGCCCCAAAACAGAACCTTGCGGTACACCACTAGTAACTAAACTCCAGGATGAACATTTGCCATCAACCACCACCCTCTGTCTTCTTTCAGCTAGCCAATTTCTGATCCAAAGCTCTAAATCACCTTCAACCCCATACTTCCGTATTTTCTGCAATAGCCTACCGTGGGGAACCTTATCAAACGCCTTACTGAAATCCATATACACCACATCCACGGCTTTACCCTCATCCACCTGTTTGGTCACCTTCTCGAAAAACTCAATAAGGTTTGTGAGGCACGACCTACCTTTCACAAAACCGTGCTGACTATCGCAAATGAACTTATTCTTTTCAAGATGATTATAAATCCTGTCTCTTATAACCTTTTCCAACATTTTACCCACAACCGAAGTAAGGCTCACAGGTCTATAATTACCAGGGCTGTCTCTACTCCCCTTCTTGAACAAGGGGACAACATTTGCTATCCTCCAGTCCTCCGGCACTACTCCTGTCGACAATGACGACTTAAAGATCAACAACAACGGCTCTGCAATCTCCTCCCTGGCTTCCCAGAGAATCCTAGGATAAATCCCATCTGGCCCAGGGGACTTATCTATTTTCACTCTTTCCAAAATTGCTAACACCTCCTCCTTGTGAACCTCAATCCCATCTAGCCTAGTAGTCTGTATCTCAGTATTCTCCTCGACAACATTTTCTTTCTCTACTGTAAATACTGACGAAAAATATTCATTTAACGCTTCCCCTATCTCCTCTGATTCCGCGCACAACTTCCCACTACTATCCTTGATTGGCCCTGTTCTAACTCTTATCATTCGTTTATTCCTGATATACCTATAGAAAGCCTTAGGGTTTTCTTTGATCCTATCCGCCAATGACTTCTCGTGTCCTCTCCTTGCTCTTCTTAGCCCTCCCTTTAGATCCTTCCTGGCTAGCTTGTAACTCTCAAGCGCCCTAACTGAGCCTTCACGTCTCATCCTAACATAAGCCGCCCTCTTCCTCTTGACAAGCGCTTCAACTTCTTGAGTAAACCACGGCTCCCTCGCTCGACAACTTCCGCCCTGCCTGACAGGTACATACTTATCAAGGACACGCATTAGCTGCTCCTTGAATAAGCTCCACATTTCGTTTGTGCCCATCCCCTGCAGTTTCCTTCCCCATCCTACACATCCTAAATCTTGCCTAATCGCGTCATAATTTCCTTTCCCCCAGCTATAATTCTTGCCCTGCGGTATATACCTGTCCCTGCCCATCGCTAAGGTAAACCTAACCGAATTGTGATCACTATCGCCAAAGTGCTCACCTACATCTAAATCGAACACCTGGCCGGGTTCATTACCCAGTACCAAATCCAATGTGGCATCGCCCCTGGTTGGCCTGTCCACATACTGTGTCAGAAAACCCTCCTGCACACACTGGACAAAAACTGACCCCTCTAAAGTACTCGAACTATAGTATTTCCAGTCAATATTTGGAAAGTTAAAGTCCCCCATAACCACTACCCTGTTACTCTCGCTCCTGTCGAGAATCATCTTCGCTATCCTTTCCTCTACATCTCTGGAACTATTCGGAGGTCTATAGAAAACTCCCAACAGGGTGACCTCTCCTCTCCTGTTTCTAACCTCGGCCCATACTACCTCAGTAGACGAGTCCTCAAACGTCCTTTCTGCCGCTGTAATACTTTCCTTGATTAACAATGCCACCCCCCCCCCCTCTTTTACCCTCTTCTCTGTTCTTTCTGAAACATCTAAATCCCGGAACCTGCAACATCCATTCCTGCCCCTGCTCTACCCATGGCTCCGAAATGGCCACAACATCAGGATCCCAGGTACCAACCCATGCTGCAAGCTCACCCACCTTATTCCGGATGCTCCTGGCGTTGAAGTAGACACACTTTAAACCAAGTTCTTGCTTGCCAGTGCCCTCTTGCGTCCCTGTAACCTTATCCCCTACCTCACTACTCTCAACAGCCTGTACACTGGAACTACAATTTAGGTTCCCATTCCCCTGCTGATTTAGTTTAAACCCCCCCGAAGAGCACTAACAAATCTCCCCCCCAGGATATTGGTACCCCTCTGGTTCAGGTGAAGACCATCCTGTTTGTAGAGGTCCCACCTACCCCAGAAAGAGCCCCAATTATCCAGGAAACCAAAACCCTCCCTCCTACACCATCCCTGCAGCCACGTGTTCAACTCCTCTCTCTCCCTATTCCTCTCTTCGCTAGCACGTGGCACAGGCAACAACCCAGAGATAACAACTCTGGTTGTTCTCGCTCTAAGCTTGAGTCCTAGCATCGACTGGCAGAGATGTCTGGCCTCACTGCCTTCTGGGAGTTTGTCTGGAGGGCTTCCTGGTTCTCTGTGGACAGAAGACTTCTTCCCTCCTGGACCAAGGCCTCTAGTGCCGTGACAGAAAATCTTGGAGGCTGCTCTCTCCCATGTTGTGCCATTTTTCTGTCTTTCCCAGGTCAGAATCAGTTGCAGAATGACTTCCAGTGCCTGTTCCTGTGCCAGTGCACCTCCCCTTTAAGAGGTGCAGGCTGGCCTTAAGCAGTGCAATCTAGCTTTAACTGGTGTTAGCCTCTCATTATTTTGGACCTTTTGTTTAGGTGTGCAGCCACTCAAAAGTGCAGTCAGCACTGGCTGCACACTGCAATCATGTTCATTAGCAAGTAGCATGAAGTTGGCATGCTCCCCTGCATCGGAAGCAACGGGTGCAGATTAATCCTACATTGCAATCCCTGAACCCATTTTTGGAGGCTATCAAACTTAATCCAATGCCAGTTCTCCACAGCACTCTAAATGATTGGTGCTACATATACACATTTACAAGCTAACTTGGTGTATTATCTATGTGACGTTAGTTGCCTCAAATTAGTAATTTAGTTTGCTATAATGTAGTTGTCAAGAGGCAACTTTACTCAGATTATGAACAACAGAGTGTATTTATATAACTCCTTTAAAGTAGTAAGATGTTCTAAGATGCTTCACAGGAGGATTATCAGACAAAATTTGACTCTGAGCCACATGAGGAGACATTAGGATAGGGTGTTGATAATCTTCATAAAAGAGGTAAGTTTAAAGGAGTGTCTTTAAGTAGGAGAGAGAGGTAGAGAGGCGGAGAGGTTTAGGGAGGGAATTCCAGATCTTAGGTCCTTGGACAATTGAAAGCACAGCCAACATTGCTGAAGCAATTAAAATCAGGGATGCACAAGAGGCCAGATTTGGTGGAGTGCAGATATCTTGAAGGGTAGTAGGGCTGGAAGGAGGTTACAGAGACAGGGAGTGGGCAAGACCGTGGAGGAATTTGAAAACAATGTTTAGAACTGAGACGTTGTTGGACTGGGAACTAATGTACAAATAACTAGAAGGGACAAGTTTAACATTAGTCACTTTCAAGTAAGAATAAAGATTAGATGAAACAGTTTTTCTACATCTTAGCAGAAATATTGAACAGAATCCCAGCAAAAGCAGATGAAATTGAGACAATTAAAACAGAAATGGAAAAATAAAAAGGAATGAAACCGGGCGGACCACCTGGCATCGACCTGGGCACCGGAAACGACAACGGCAAACCCAGCCCTGTCAACCCTGCAAAGTCCTCCTTACTAACATCTGGGGGCTTGTGCCAAAGTTGGGAGAGCTGTCCCACAGACTAGTCAAGCAACAGCCTGACATAGTCATACTCACGGAATCATACCTTACCGACAATGTCCCAGACACTGCCATCGCCATCCCCGGGTATGTCCTGTCCCACCGGCAGGACAGACCCACCAGAGGTGGTGGCACAGTGGTATACAGTAGGGAGGGAGTTGCCCTGGGAGTCCTCAACATCGACTCCGGACCCCATGAAGTCTCATGGCATCAGGTCAAACATGGGCAAGGTAACCTTCTACTGATTACCACCTACCACCCTCCCTCAGCTGATGACTCAGCACTCCTCCATGTTGAACACCACTTGGAGGAAGCACTGAGGGTGGCAAGGGCACAAAATGTACTCTGGGTGGGGAATTCAATGTCCATCAAGAGTGGCTCGGTAGCACCACTACTGACCGAGCTGGCCGAGTCCGAAAGGACATAGCTGCTAGACTGGGTCTGCGGCAGGTGGTGGGGGAACCAACATGAGGGAAAAACATACTTGACCTCGTCCTCACCAATCTGCCTACCGCAGATGCTTCTGTCCATGACAGTATTGGTAGGAGTGACCACCGCACAGTCCTTGCGGAGACGAAGTCCCGCCTTCACATTGAGGAGACCATCCATCGTGTTGTGTGGCACTATCACCATGCTAGATTTCGAACAGAATCTAGCAATGCAAAACTGGGCATCCATGAGGCGCTGTGGGCCATCAGCAGCAGCAGAATTGTACTCAACCACAATCTGTAACCTCATGGCCCGGCATATCCCCCACTCTACCATTGCCATCAAGCCAGGAGACCAACCCTGGTTCAATGAAGAGTGCAGGAGGGCATGCCAGGAGCAGCACCAGGCATACCTCAAAATGAGGTGTCAACCTGGTGAAGCTATAACCCAGGACTACTTGCATGCCAAACTGCGTAAGCAGCATGCGATAGACAGAGCTAAGCGATTCCATAAGCAACGGATCAGATCTAAGCTCTGCAGTCCTGCCACATCCAGCCGTGAATGGTGGTGGACAATTAAACAACTAACTGGAGGAGGTGGCTCCACAAATATCCCCATCCTCAATGATGGGGGAGTTCAGCACATCAGTGCAAAAGATAAGGCCGAAGCATTTGCAACAATCTTCAGCCAGAAATGCCGAGTTGATGATCCATCTCGGCCTCCTCCTGAAGTCCACAGCATCACAGATGCCAGACTTCAGCCAATTCGATTCACTCAGCGTGATATCAAGAAACGACTGAGGGCACTGGATACTGCAAAAGCTATGGGCCCTGACAATATTCCGGCAATAGTACTGAAGACCTGTGCTCCAGAACTTGCCGCGCCCCTAGCCAAGCTGTTCCAGTATAGCTACAACGCTGGCATCTACCCTGCAATGCGGAAAATTGCCCAGGTATGTCCTGTACACAAAAAGCAGGACAAATCCAACCCGGCCAATTACCGCCCCATCAGCCTACTCTCTATCATCAGTAAAGTGATGGAAGGCGTCATCAACAGTGCCATCAAGCAGCACTTTCTTAGCAATAACCTGCTCAGTGACGCTCAGTTTGGGTTCCGCCAGGGTCACTCAGCTCCTGACCTCATTACAGCCCTGGTTCAAACATGGACAAAAGAGCTGAACTCAAGAGGTGAGGTGAGAGTGACTGCCCTTGACATCAAGGCAGCATTTGACCGAGTATGGCATCAAGTAGCCCTAGCAAAATTGAGGTCAATGGGAATCAGGGGGAAAACCCTCCATTGGCTGGAGTCATACCTAGCGCAAAGGAAGATGGTTGTGGTTGTTGGAGGTCAATCATCTGAGCGCCAGGACATTACTGCAGGAGTCCCTCAGGGTAGTGTCCTAGGCCCAACCATCTTCAGTTGCTCCATCAATGACCTTCCTTCAATCATAAGGTCAGAAGTGGGGATGTTCGCAGATGATTGCACAATGTTCAGTACCATTCGTGACTCCTCAGATACTGAAGCAGTCCGTGTAGAAATGCAGCAGGTCCTGGACAATATCCAGGCTTGGGCTGATACGTGGCAAGTAACATTCGCGCCACACAAGTGCCGGGCAACGACCATCTCCAACAAGAGAGAATCTAACCATCTCCCCTTGGCATTCAACGGCATTACCATCGCTGAATCCCCCACTATCAACATCCTAGGGGCTACCATTGACCAGAAACTGAACTGGTGTAGCCATATAAATACCGTGGCTACAAGAGCAGGTCAGAGGCTAGGAATCCTGCGGCGAGTAACTCACCTCCTGACTCCCCAAAGCCTGTCCACCATCTACAAGGCACAAGTCAGGAGTGTGATGGAATACTCTCCACTTGCCTGGATGGGTGCAGCTCCAACAACACTCAAGAAGCTCGACACCATCCAGGACAAAGCAGCCCACTTGATTGGCACCCCATCTACAAACATTCACTCCCTCCACCACTGACGCACAGTGGCAGCAGTGTGTACCATCTACAAGATGCACTGCAGCAATGCATCAAGGCTCCTTAGACAGCACCTTCCAAACTCATGACCTCTACCAACTAGAAGGACAAGGGCAGCAAATACATGGGAACACCACCACCTGCAAGTTCCCCTCCAAGTCACACACCATCCTGACTTGGAACTATATCGCCGTTCCTTCACTGTCGCTGGGTCAAAATCCTGGAACTTCCTTCCTAACAGCATTGTGGGTATACCTACCCCAAATGGACTGCAGCGGTTCAAGAAGGCAGCTCACCACCACCTTCTCAAGGGCAATTAGGGATGGGCAATAAATGCTGGCCTGGCCAGTGGCGCCTACATCCCATGAATGAATAAAAAAAAAATCTAACCGCATGAGAATTAATGGCTGCAGCAGACTAAGATGAACAAATACTGAATGGAACACCATGGTTCCTGCGCTGCTGAGACTGGAGGATTTGTTGTATGGAGGATAATAGGTTAGAGACAAATCGTGAAGATGTGATGACGGATAAATATTTTGGAGTTTTACTTGATTGCCATTGGGGATCAGGAATTATTTGTGTGCAACTTTCTCCTCAGAAGATCAAATGAGTGTAGCAGAGTTCATGATAGAATAGAATGAGCCTGTCACGTTGGAGGACCAGGTTTGATTGATCAAAACCTTTTTCCTAGATTTTGTTTCTTCATTGGATTCACA
The DNA here is from genome assembly GCF_036365525.1 of Heterodontus francisci. Lineage (NCBI taxonomy): Eukaryota > Metazoa > Chordata > Chondrichthyes > Heterodontiformes > Heterodontidae > Heterodontus > Heterodontus francisci. The sequence continues at coordinate 19,522,983 of NC_090376.1, read as the reverse complement.
ATTGCATCATTTACACATCTCTGAGATGATTTCACACATAAATGCATTAATGGCTAGTTGTTTCGATTGTAACTTTAATTTGTTCCAGTCAAACAAACCTTTTTATTTGCTCTCAGGATGTGTGCAAAGCTGGCAAGACCACATTGCCTATCTCTAGATGTCCAGAGAAGGTAGAGGCAGACCTTCTCCTTGAACTGCTGCAGTCAATGTGTGCACAATGGCGTTAGGTTGGGGATTCCAGGATAGTGACCCAGTGACAATCAAGGATGGTGTTTTATGCCCACGTTAGGATGCTATGCAGTATGGAGGGAAACCTGATGTTGATGGAATTCCCACAACATTGCTGCTTTTGTCCTACAAAGTGGTAGATGTTGCAGGGGAGGGAGGTGCTGTTGAAGCAACCTTGATGAATTGCTGCAGTGCATCGTGGAGGTTGCACTTTATTGGCTGTAAAGCACTTTGGGACGTCCTGAGGTCATGAAAGGTGCTGTATAAATGCAATCTATTTCTTTATAACGTATTGCAGTCTTCCACAGTTACATCTGTACCAGAAATTCTTAATAGTCTTGTTTTCTTTAGTTCTATCTCTTTTGGTTTTACATAAGGTTGCACATGAGGCATATGGCTCAAAACTCAAAATTTCACACTTAGAATCTGTGAAATGTTTGCAGCACTACAGTAAACACCAAAAACCATTAGCATCTTCCAATTAGAAGGATAAAAAAGGAGAAACAAATAGTCAATCTTCAACCATGCTTTATAAAGCAGATTGAATTTTTGCAGTGTAACATATAGTGATTCATTATTCTGTCCATAATTTGTATGTGCATTTAAAAATTATATATTTTTAAAATTCATTCATGGGATTTTAGCATCACTGACAAGATCAGCATTTATTGCCCATCCCTAATTGCCATTGAGAAGGTGGTGGTGAGTCACCGCCTCGAACTGCTGCAGTACATGTGGTGTAGGTACACCCACAGTGCTGTTAGGGAGGGATCTCCAGGATTTTGACCCAGAGACAGTGGAAGAGCAATGATATACTGCCAAGTTGAGATAATATGTAACTTGGAGGGGAACTTGCAGGTGGTGGTTTTCCCATGCGTCTGCTGCCCTTATTCTTCTGGGTGGTAGAGGTCATGGGTTTGGAAAGTGCTGTTGAAGAAGCCTTGGTGAGTTGCTGCAGTGCGTCTTGTAGATGGTGCACACTGCTGCCACTGTGCACTGGTGGTGGAGGGAGTGAATGTTTATGGTGGTGGACGTGGTTCCGATGAAACGGGTTGCTTTGTCTTGGATGGTATGGATAATCTTGAGTGTTGTTGGAGCGACATCCATCCAGGCAAGTGGAGAATATTCCATCACGCTCCTGACTTGTGCCCAATAGACAGTGATAACACCTTCATTAGTAACACCTTCATTAAACATGATTATGTCTACAGTGATGTAAGATACATACTGGAAGAGGCAATGAACAAGGGAATCCTATTTTGCTGATTCAATCTAACCTCTCATTCTGTCCTGCATCTCTTTAAAACAACAATGTGCATATTGTGTATATTAGGAGCAACATTTGAATTCTTATTCAACTTTTTGAAAGGAAATTATGGCAATTGTTAATTTTCCAATGTTTAGCGTATAAATCAAGTATTTGTTCTTCAAGGATAAATTCCACACTACTCTCATACTGCACACTTGTGACCAAATTGTGAGTTGGGCCCATTGGGGTAGGTTTTGGGTTAGATGGCACTAGTTTCCAGAGCAGTTCTCTTGAAATCAGCCAAACCAGTGCAAAACATCAAGGAATTTCAAGACTAAGTTACATCATGTGTATATTGAGTTTTCACAATCTTTTGCACTGGTTTAAAATAAATATCACACTAGAAGCTGGCACCGCCCACACAACGGATCATGCCGTCAGATTGAATTGATCAGCATGGTGAATTTTCACTAATTGTGCTTGTTTGTGCCCCGTCAAAGTGGTTCTTAAAATTAAGCTTTTTTTTTTAGGTGCAAGGGCACTTTAAGGCTCCTTTTAAAAGGTTTTCACAATTCGATGTGTCAGCTGTGGCTCAGTTGGTAGCACTCTTATTTCTGATTCAGGCAGTTGTTAGTTCAAGTCCTACTCCAGGACTTGAGCACAATCTAGGCTGACATTCCAGTGATGACTTTCAGATGAGATGTTAAACTAAGACTCTGCCTGCCCTCTTAGGTGGAAGTGACAGTATTTTAAAGAAGAGCAGGAGAATTATTCCCTTTGTCCTGGTCAATATTTATCTCTCAATCAATATCACAACAACAGATTGCCTGGTCATTATCACATTTGTTTGTGGGAACTTGCTTGTGCAAATTGGCTGCTGCATTTCTTATATTACAACAGTGACCACACTTCAAAAGTACCTCATTGACTGTGAAGTGCTTTAAGATGTGGTTGTGAAAGATGCTATATAAATGCAAGTCTTTTTTCTTTTTATTAAAATACTTAATTTACTCAGAAGCTGACTAGTATGCACTAACGAAACATATAAATGTTTCTGTATAGTTCTTTAAAGTCTTTTTTCAGTTTTAGAATCAAGTTCCTCACAGTTGGTGGACTAGGCACGCTTACCAAACATGATTTTTTTTGTAATGAACCCATCTTCAGCTGCATTAATAAAGCAGCACCAGTTTGCCTCTCTTAAATATATCAAGGAACATTTTTTAATGCAAGAGGAAATAATAAACAAATAACATTCTAAAACACTGTTCAATTGCACTGCTTCATGGAAGATTTTATATTTGTGATTCTTGCTTGAAATAAACAACGGCAGATCATCGAACTGAAAAGTTAACTTCATTTCTCTCTCCACAGATGCTGTCAGACCTGCTGAATATTTCTAGCATTCTCTTTTGTTTATCTGACATTCTATTAGATTCTGTTGTGACTATTAGGCCTACGACCTTCTTCTCAAGAGCAACTAGGGATGGGTAATAAATATTAGCCTTGCCAGAGCTGCTCACAACCTGAGAATGAATGTATGAAGAAAAAATAGAGAAAATTAGTGTTTCTAAAGTTACATTATTTTCTACCTTTTTATTTTGAAAGTATTATGTTTGTTTTCTTCAAATTTCCCTTTTCTAGATCTCTCTGCTCTATTGACACTGGCTGAAACAGTGGGCAAATGGCCTATTCCTAGATCTGTGTAAATGATGCTCTATGAAGTCTAGAGGGATTTGTGCAAGAATTTCTTGGTTAATCTTGGTAATGCTTCCTGCCTTCCCAGCATCTGGTTGTTACTCAACACCTAACCAATAATGTGGCTATTGGTAAAGGGCATTTACGTACTAGGTCCTATCACATTAGATCTTCAATGCACTATGCCACTGCAACACCCAGAAACACATATCTTTAAAAGTATCTACCAGCATTTTAAGAACTGATGGAGCCTAATAATTCATTTCCCCAAACCCATGATGCCCCCAGTATATCATAACATATACTAAGCACTAGGAATGCCACAAAGAATTAAATGAACTGACATTGTATTATGGTGCAAGCTCAGCTGCCTGCCTCTATTGCTGGCTTGTTGTACACCTTATTTCTGCCTAAGAACATTTATTCGCCTCCTTTTTTGTGTCTCACCTTTTCAGCCCATGCTCTTAACTGCACATTGGATCATTGCACTTTAGCTAATCCATTTAGTATTAAAAAAGGGTAGATATTATTTCTGTACGCCTTCAATTTAAGGGGAAGCTAGATTCATGAGGGAGAAAGGAATAGAAGGATATGCTGATAGGGTTAGATGAGATCGAATGGGAGGAGTATCGTGTGGAGCATAAACACCGGCATAGACTATTTTCTATGCAGTAAACTCTATGTAATTCAAATGCATGATGAGAGTATGACCCATGAATTACTTTGCTGTTTGTTGTGAACCTTACAGCATATAAATCAGTTGACTCAGAGTCGGCAGTTGGCAGTTGCACTAAAATGTAGAAGCAAGTCCTTTAATAAAGGAGTCATCTTTTTGGCGTGGTCCTCGTTAATTGCTCAATCTTTTTGAAAGAATTAAACATGACCATTTACGGAAAATTGTAGAGGCAGATGAACAAGGATTCAAGTAAAACTACTAAGCTGTTCCTGCAGTGTTACTTTGAAGCCCTTTTTCCTTTTTGTGGTTCTCAAGAAAACTGAGTTGGATGCTTCAGTTTTTGCTAGATGCCAACATGCAGTTTGGGATTGATTTTTGTAATAGTGGGATAACAACTGGGCACAATGTAGCCACAAACAAGAAAATACAATTGAATCAGGATGTTGCTGAGTGCCCGAAGGACCTGGAGACATCAGACTGGATGTCAGTGATATCGTTACGTTTAATTATTTTTCTTTTATCCAGATGTGAGGGATGCCAGGACAACTAAACCAATCATATTTTAAAAACTTTTTGTTATCCATTGGAGCAATATGGAACCAATGGTGCCTTATATGCTGGAGCTATGCACTACTGGGTGATGAGGAAAGACACACAACATATTACGCATATGGAGTATTGTGAACCTATGCACTGTTGTGAATAAAGCTCAACAAGGATAATATTTCAGCTAAATAGATGGAGCTCCCCAGATAGTCGCTGGAGCACCTGTAAAGAATCCCAGCCACTCAGCGTCCCTTTCCCACAAGCTCTTGAAGGGAGGCTGTTACATAAATTTTACCCGGCGGGGACTCTACAAAATAAGTTCAGCCTTTGGCCAGGATTTTATGTTGGTGATGGCTGCCTCGACATGCAGAAAAAGCGATGCTGAGAACCCCGTGTTGCCTCTTTTTTTGGAAGGCCCGCCAAATCTAGTGCCAATCACTTAAATGGACAGCAGTGGGCCTTCCACAGGATCATGGACCCCGTCGCCGGGAGTCCCGCCCTTGGAGTGTTGCCAGCCAATCAGAGGCCAGCAGCTCTTTCACTGAGCAGCACCACCTGGGAGGCTGTGGCTGTTGCCAGAGGAACACCTATCGGAGGCCCAGGAGTGGCACTGCACCTAGGCCACAGGTAGGTCAGGGCGGGAGGGGTCAGGCGGGGTGGGGGTTGCAGGGGAGGGGGGTCACTTTCAAGGGCATGGGGTGGTTCTATGCAGGGCCCCCCTTCCCGATGCCAGGTCCCTCGTTTAGGCACTAAGTGCCTTTGAACGAGGGATTAACCCCCACCCCCCCACCTTAACCCCCGCCCTCCCGGAGCCAGGAAGCAGCCCACACAGTATTTTGTGCCGTGCTTCCCGTGTTGCAGCAGGGCCGCCCACTGCACGACAAATTGTGGCGGCGGTGGGATGAGGCCCTTAATTGGGGGTTAATTGCTTTCACAGGCCTTCCTGCCCGAACTATATTTGCTCTACACCCCAGTAAGCTTACTTAACAAAAACCTGTCTGGTCATTCATTCATTCATCTGTTGCTTGTGGAAGCTCTGAGGCACCAATCAGCTATTACATTTGCCTGCATGCCAACAGTAACTGCATTTCATTGGTTATAAAATCCTGAGTAGGTTTCACATGTACCCCTGCAATGTCCGTGAGGATTCCCCAGTGTGAAGTGTGCAGAACCTTCAGAGATGTTGACTGAAAACAGCCATAAGCTCCATTTCACTTGGGTTTCTGCTGATCTTCTGCTAAGGATACTGCGTGAGATTGAGATCTACCCCATGAAAATTTAAGGTGCATTATGTAAGGACAAGCTTTTCTTCTTAAATGCTTCAAGCCACTTCATTGAATGAAGCAGTTCTGCATCATTGTCTTGCAGCACCCATTTCTTTCCCGCTTTGACAGCTGAACATTTACAAGGCGACCAGGTGCCATTAAGAGATGCCACACCTAAATATCCGGCCACTGATCCTTGAGAACTCATATAGTGGGCGGCACAGTGTTCTTACACTCATAAGCTGAGCTTGCATTTCAGTGAGCTATAGGCAGATCCAGTACCTGAAGGACAAGTCCCAGTGTCACTGTACCTGAAACACTATCATTCCCAGGGAAACAGATAAGGTAGATTGGGGAAAGTATTTCTGCTAGTTGGGCAGTTTGAGAGTAGGGGGTATAGTCTAAAAATTAGAGCCAGACATTTCAGGAATGAAATTAGGAAACATTTCTATATGAAAAGGGTGATAGAAGCTTGGAACTCTTTTCTGTAAATATGGCAATTGATGCTAGATCCAATGTTAATTCTAAAACTTAGACTGATAGATTTTTGTTAATCAAATATGTTAAGTGATGTGGGCCAAAGGTGGGTATATGGAGTTTGGCCACAGATTATCCATGATCTCATTGAATAGTGGATCAGGCTTGAGGGGCTAAATGGCCTACTCCCATTCCTATGTTCCTATGTACAAATTATAGATCTATATTCAATTTTGAAGTTGTTATCTTTCCTGAGGCTGTTGCTTAGTTTTTGCTAATGGTTAAGTTGATATCTGCCAGCTTGCTGCTCAGTACCGATGATGCTGCCTTGTTTCAGGTAACTGGCAGCATTGAATCTGATTCCAAAGCTGCAACATCAGGTAGGAGCTGCAGTCAGGGAAAACAGTATGAAACACACCATGGTCGTGAGATTGCTTCTGTGAATTGGAGAGACATGAGGAGTTGAAGAAGGAGGTTGTCACTGTTCATTTGGATAAAGTTTATGTCATTTTAAATGGTCCTTGATGAAGAGAATGACCATAGGCCCAATTTTAACTCTGGCCCGGTTTGGGGTGGGTGAGTAGCAGCGTGAGTTAAGAAGCAGACCATGCCTGCATGCAGCAAGACCTAGACAAAATTCAGGCTTGGCTGATAAATGGAAAGTAACATTCAGGCCACACAAGTGCCAGGCAATGTCCAACCCCAACACGAGAGAATCTAACTATCTCTTCTGGACATTCAACAGTATTACCATAGCTGATACCCCATTATCAACATCCTGGGGGTTTCCATTGACCAGAAACTTAACTGGACCAGTCATACGGGATGGGATGTTGGACGGCACAGTGGCGCAGTGGTTAGCACCACAGCCTCACAGCTCCAGCGACCTGGGTTCAGTTCTGGGTACTGCCTGTGCGGAGTTTGCAAGTTCTCCCTGTGACCGTGTGGGTTTCTGCCGGGTGCTCCGGTTTCCTCCCACAGCCAAAGACTTGCAGGTTGATAGGTACATTGGCCATTATAAATTGCCCCTAGTGTAGGTAGGTGGTAGGAGAATGGTGGGGATGTGGTAGGAATATGGGGTTAATGTAGGATTAGTATAAATAGGTGGTTGTTGGTCGGCACAGACTCGGTGGGCCAAAGGGCCTGTTTCAGTGTTATATCACTAAATAAAAAAAAAAATTTAAAAATATAAATACTGTGACTACAAGAGCAGGTCAGAGGCTGGGGATTCTGCAGCGAATAATTCACCTCCTGACTCCCCAGATCCTGTTCACCATCTATAAGGCACAAGCCAGGAGTGTGATGGACTATCCTCCACTTGCCTGGATGAGTGTGGCTCCAACAACACTCTAGAAGCTTGACACCATTCGGGACAAAGCAGCCTGCTTGATTGGCACCCAATCCATCACCTTAAACATTTACTGCCTGTATGACCGATGCAGTGATAGCAGTGTGTACTTACTACAAAATGCACTGCAGCAACTCGACAAATCTCACTTCCGAACCTGTGACCTCTACCACCTAGAAAAACAAGGGCAGCAGATGCATGAGTACACCACCACCTGCAAATTCCCCACCGAGTTACACACCATCCCGACTTGGAACTATATCGCCATTCCTTCACTGTTGCTGGGTTAAAATCCTGGAACTCCCTTCCTAACAGCACTGTGGGTGTAGCTACACCATATGCACTGCAGTGGTTGGAGAAGGTGGCTCACCACCACCTTCTCAAAGGCAATTAAGTATGTGTGATAAATGCTGGTCTTTCCAGCAATGCTCACATCCTGAGAAAGAATGAAAAAAAACCCAGATCTGCCGCTCCAGCAATGAAGCTGGTGGTATTTTAACTCCTGAGCCTCATTTATATCCTTGGGTGGGATGTTGGTACAAGCCAGTGGGGAATTGCGTGGCCTGGAGCCTGCCTGAGGACAGCAGATAGGTGGCAGGATTGCCTTCTAGGGCTATCCCCTGGGGGCTTCTAATCAGGAATGGCAGGGGGTGGGTGAGCAGGAAGTCCGTGATAGGGAAGGTCTAAATTTTCATTGTTGAGTCAGCCCCACCAGGAAAACAAAAGCAAAAAATCTTACCTGTGTGGGTCCATTCTAGCTCAGTTTGTCTTTTGCACTGTCATCAGCTGATGGGGAAGTCACTGCATCTACCTATTTCACCTAGTTAAAATTGCAGTTGGGTCCTAATGACATCATCGAGACCCGACTTGCACATGTGAAAAAAATGTCCCCATCTTCTTTAGGCAGGCGTGCCTGCTGCCTGCTCAGCTGAGCAGGTTAAATGCGTGAACGGTCAGTTTCTGGCTGCTTCAGAGCTTCTACGCAACCTGGGAGATCTTGGACAGAATCTTACTGCCTGTAAAGATTTTCTGAGGTCGGGACCAAAGCGGGTCATGGTGATGCCTAGCTGCCTTCCTGCCAGCCCAATCTTACCAGAGGTAGCCACGCCAGCCCCACCAGGACAGGTAGACACTGCAGCTGCAGGCAGGAGAACGTGAGGGCCCCTTACGATGGAGGCGCCCTCTGAAGATGTAGGAAAATTGAAAAATTATTTGCATCCACAGCTGCCAGGCTATCATTGTGGAGGGAATCTCCCTCCATAGGATGGCCTGCAGCTATAGCTGTGGACCTGTGGCAGATGCAGCTTTGGGCTGGGGGTATAATCACAGAATCACAGAATTGTTACAGCGCAGAGGAGGCCAATCAGCCCATCACGTCTGCACCAGCTCTTCTAATGAGCATTTCACCCAGTGTCCTCCCCTGTCTTCTCCCCATAACCCTGCACATTCTTTCTTTTCAGATAACAGTCTAATTCCCTTTTGAATGCCTCGATTGAACCTACGTCCACCACACTCTCAGGCAGCGCATTCCAGATCATAACCACATGCTGCGTGAAAAAGTTTTTCATCGTGTCACTTTTGTTTCTTTTACCAATTACTTTAAATCTGTGACCTCTTGTTCTTGATCCTTTCATGAGTGGGAACAGTTTCTCCCTATGTACTCTGTCCAGACCCCTCATGATTTTGAATACCTCTATCAAATCACCTCTCAGCCTTCTCTTAAAGGAAAACAGTCCCAACTTCTCCAATCTATCTTCATAACCAATGTTCCTCATCCCTGGAATTATTCTTGTGAATCTTTTCTGCACCCTCTCTAATGCCTTCACATCTTTCCTAAAACGCAGCGTCCAGAACTGGACGCAGTACTCCAGCTGAGGCCGAACTAGTGTCTTATACAAGTTCAACATAGCCTCCTTGCTCTTGTACTTTATGCCCCTATTAATTCTTTTCTTTCTTTCTTTTGGGCCTCCTTATCTCGAGAGACAATGGATACGCGCCTGGAGGTGGTCAGTGGTTTGTGAAGCAGCGCCTGGAGTGGCTATAAAGGCCAATTCTGGAGTGACAGGCTCTTCCACAGGTGCTGCAGAGAAATTTGTTTGTTGGGGCTGTTGCACAGTTGGCTCTCCCCTTGCGCCTCTGTCTTTTTTCCTGCCAACTACTAAGTCTCTTCGACTCGCCACAATTTAGCCCTGTCTTTATGGCTGCCCGCCAGCTCTGGCGAATGCTGGCAACTGACTCCCACGACTTGTGATCAATGTCACACGATTTCATGTCGCGTTTGCAGACGTCTTTATAACGGAGACATGGACGGCCGGTGGGTCTGATACCAGTGGCGAGCTCGCTGTACAATGTGTCTTTGGGGATCCTGCCATCTTCCATGCGGCTCACATGGCCAAGCCATCTCAAGCGCCGCTGACTCAGTAGTGTGTATAAGCTGGGGATGTTGGCCGCTTCAAGGACTTCTGTGTTGGAGATATAGTCCTGCCACCTGATGCCAAGTATTCTCCGAAGGCAGCGAAGATGGAATGAATTGAGACGTCGCTCTTGGCTGGCATACGTTGTCCAGGCCTCGCTGCCGTAGAGCAAGGTACTGAGGACACAGGCCTGATACACTCGGACTTTTGTGTTCCGTGTCAGTGCGCCATTTTCCCACACTCTCTTGGCCAGTCTGAACATAGCAGTGGAAGCCTTACCCATGCGCTTGTTGATTTCTGCATCTAGAGACAGGTTACTGGTGATAGTTGAGCCTAGGTAGGTGAACTCTTGAACCACTTCCAGAGCGTGGTCGCCAATATTGATGGATGGAGCATTTCTGACATCCTGCCCCATGATGTTCGTTTTCTTGAGGCTGATGGTTAGGCCAAATTCATTGCAGGCAGACGCAAACCTGTCGATGAGACTCTGCAGGCATTCTTCAGTGTGAGATGTTAAAGCAGCATCGTCAGCAAAGAGGAGTTCTCTGATGAGGACTTTCCGTACTTTGGACTTCGCTCTTAGACGGGCAAGGTTGAACAACCTGCCCCCTGATCTTGTGTGGAGGAAAATTCCTTCTTCAGAGGATTTGAACGCATGTGAAAGCAGCAGGGAGAAGAAAATCCCAAAAAGTGTGGGTGCGAGAACACAGCCCTGTTTCACACCACTCAGGATAGGAAAGGGCTCTGATGAGGAGCCACCATGTTGAATTGTGCCTTTCATATTGTCATGGAATGAGGTGATGATACTTAGTAGCTTTGGTGGACATCCGATCTTTTCTAGTAGTCTGAAGAGACCACGTCTGCTGACGAGGTCAAAGGCTTTGGTGAGATCAATGAAAGCAATGTAGAGGGGCATCTGTTGTTCACGGCATTTCTCCTGTATCTGACGAAGGGAGAACAGCATGTCAATAGTCGATCTCTCTGCACGAAAGCCACACTGTGCCTCAGGGTAGACGCGCTCGGCCAGCTTCTGGAGCCTGTTCAGAGCGACTCGAGCTCTGAATATGCCCCTATTAATAAAGCCCAGGATACTGCATGCTTTATCAACCACATTTTCAACCTGTCACCTTCAATGACTTATGCACATATACACCCAGGTCCCTCTGCTTCTTCATCCCCTTTAGAATTGTATCCTTTATTTTAAAATGTCTTTCCATGTTCTTCCTACCAAAATGAATCACTTCACATTTTTCCGCATTGAATGTCTTCATCTGCCACTAGTCCGCCAGTCCGCCTGTCCGCCTGTCCCTAATGGACGCTTCGCTGGTTTCCCTGCTTGCCAGTGGGAGGCTGCCTTCAGGGACCTGCTGAGCTCTGCCCGTAATGTGAGGCCCGTCCGTCATCAGTACGATCTCAGCAGCATCCCCAAACTGGCTCCAACTGGCCAGTTACTTGCGCTAATTGGCTACCCGCCAGCTTGGCAGTTGCTTCCATTGCAAATCTGCCTCCGGCGCAGGTTGGCTGATCAAGTGTGCCATGTTCAAAATATCCCCCGCCACCTGCCACCTCTGCGAGGCTAGTATGATCTTTAAATGCCCAATGCCCCCACTACCTCCCCCCACTCCCTAGTTTTTTGCCAGGCCAATAGGGTAAAAATCACCCCCTAACATTTCCTTAAGTAGTCAGTGGACACTTACTATCTAGGCTGGCATATGAAGAATGGCAACTTGGATGAGATCAGATCTTGCCGTACTGCAGCTCAAACTTTCATGTAATGATCACAACTGTCAGAGACTATGGACCTGACCTCATTGTGACAAAAAGCCAGGTAGCTTTGCTAAACCTCTATAAAACATGAATTTGTCTCCAGCTGGAGTGTTGTGTCCAATTCTGAGCATCACACCTCAGGAAGGTTGCAAAGGCTTTCAGGAGGATACAGAAGTGATTTACCAGAATGGTTCCAGTGATGAGGGATTAGAGTTACCTAGAGAGATGGGAGAAACTGCCATTGTTTTCCTTAGAGCAGAGAATGCCGAGAGAAGATTTGATAGCGTGTTTAAAATTCTGAAGGGTCCAGATAGGTTCTCTTTATTTCCTTTGTTTCCGATGGCTGAAGTGTTAATAACCAGACGGCACAAATTTAAGGCGATTGGCAAAAGAACCAGAGGCAACATGAGAAAAAACCTTTTCATGCATCGAGTGTTTATGATTTGGAATGCACTGCTTCATTGGGCAGTGGAAACAGAATCAATAGGAGCATTCAAAGGGAATTGGATAAATATTTGAAGGAGAAAAAAATTGCTGGGATATGGAGAAGGAACAGGGAATGGAACTAAAATAAAAACAGAAAGTGCTGGAAATACTCAGCAGGTCCGGCAGCAGCTGTGGCGAGAGAAGCATAGTTAACGTTTCAGGTCTGTTACCCTTCATCAGAAATCTATGATTCTGTGACTATTCTGTGCACACTAATATCCAACTCCTAGTAATTCCTTGCCTCAGCACGTAAAACATGGGGCCGGCTAATTTCTCATATTTATTATTTCTCCTCCAGTTCTTTTTCCCTTGTCCTCTAATGCATGCTGGAAAACGGTTCCGCAAACATCTCTGGCACTTTGTCCATGTGGCCATTCTTCATGTGAAAGTCTGGACACTGAGGGCAGTGGAGGTGGGGGGGGGGGGGTGGTGGGGGTGGGGAGGGGGATGGGGGTGGGGTTGGTGACGGAAAAATAGCAGGGAGCGGCGTTGGGATGGTTCCCTGATGCATTCCCAGCTCTAAGGAAGTTTCTCAGAGGTGGAGCTGGCTGCAGATCGGCTGACCGCTGAATGGAGGTGGGCAGCCAATTTAAATAATTAAGGCCCCAATTAAGGAGGATTCTTTTTTATTCATTTCTGCGATGTGGGCGTTGCTGGCCAGCCAGCATTTACTGCCCATCCCTAATTGCCCTCGAGAAGGTGGTGGTGAGCTGCATTCTTGAACCACTTCAGTCCATGTGGGGTAGGTACACCCACAGTGCTGTTAGCAAGGGAGTTCCAGGATTTTGACCCAGTGACAGTGAAGGAACGATGATATAGTTCCAAGTCAGGATGGTGTGTGGCTTGGAGGAGAACTTGCAGGTGGTGGTGTTCGCATGCAACTGCTGCCCTTGTCCTTCTAGTTGGTTGAGGTCGCGGGTTTGGAAGGTGCTGTCGAAGGAACCTTTGTGCGTTGCTGCAGTGCATCTTGTCGATGGTGCACACTGCTGCCATTGTGCGTTGGTGGTGAAGGGAGTGAATGTTGAAGGTGGTGGATGTGGTGCCAATCAAGCGGGCTGCTTTGTCCTGGATGGTGCTGAGCTTCTTGAGTGTTGTTGGAGCTGCACCCTTTAAGGCAAGTGCAGAGTATTCCATCACACTCCTGACTTGTGCCTTGTAGATGGTGGACAGGCTTTGGGGAGACAGGAGGTGAGTTACTCACCGCAGAATTCCCAGCCTCTGACCTGCTCTTGTAGCCACAGTATTTATGTTTCTGGTCAATGGTAACTCCCAGGATGTTGATAGTGGGGGATTTAGCGATGATAATGCCATTGAATGTCAAGGGGAGGTGTTTAGATTCTCTCTTATTGGAGATGGTCATTGCCTGGCACTTGTGTGGTGCGAATGTTACTTTAGAAGGCCTGCTGGCATTTTACCGGTGGTGGAGTGGCCCCTATTGCCACCACCTCAGTGAAGGCGGCCTCCATGTGGCAAGTTGGGGGCCGAAGGTGACAAAGGCTCCATGCCCCAAAGAGGGGGCCACCGGCAGCAAAGGCCATTCCCATTGTCCAAATGCTGCCTCCGGAGGGGGTTGCCTTGTGCTCCGAAGGGCCTACCTTCCTAACGCCTCTAAAATAATGATTTATTTTTTGGCCTCCATTTTGAGGCACCACTGACGTTTTCTACTTGTTTCAGCAGTGGCAACCTCTCCCATTGGGGCTGCCACGGCTCTACAGCTGCTGGTCATGTAATTCGGCAGTCTGCCCACCATCCTTAATTTGATGTTGAGCTCAAAGGTGGTCAATTAGGCGGCTGCTCGCAATCGTTGCCAAGGTGGTTAATTGCCAGCTGACTGGGCTGGGACTGCTAACTGGAAGCTAATACAAGTGAGGGATGAGACAGCTTAACGAAGCTCATGAGAGATGTGTGTTCTATTGCTGTCAGAAAGTATGTTGATGACAAATATATCAGATTTTTCCAACAAAAAATCTACAGACGGCACAATTCTTCAAATTTCATAACAAAAATATTTGCATAACACAACCTGGTTCAATTTTTTTTCCTCAATGGCAGTAATTCTAGCAGAAGCACTTCATGCCCACTCATATCTACTGATACTGATTCAAGTGGATTTTCCCAGGTCAGCTAATTTAAATAGCTTTGGCGTGGGTTTCCGCCGGGTGCTCCAGTTTCCTCCCACCTCTAAAAGACTTGCAGGTTGATAGGTAAATTGGCCGTTGTAAATTGCCCCTAGTGTAGGTAGGTGGTAGGAGAATGGTGGGGATGTGGTAGAGAATATGGGGTTAGTGTAGGGTTAGTATAAATGGGTGGTTGTTGGTCGGCACAGACTCGGTGGGCCGAAGGGCCTGTTTCAGTGCTGTATCTCTAAATAAATAAAAATAAATAAATCTGGGGGATTCCCATCTGCACCAGGGGTCTCTCCTTTTGAGGGAGTGGGCAGGGTTTAACCAAATTTGGAGAGCTGTTAAGCGGCACTTGCTGAGCAATAAACCTGCTCCCTCTTTCTGGCTCCTGGAAAGTGTGGGATTGGGACCCCCATTTAATCCCGATGTCAGGGTCCTGAAGCCTGCAGGAAAAGTCCAGCCCTGAGTGTCAGCAGGTTTTCTAACTATGGAAGGGCATCACAGCTGAGTCTAGCAGGGGTCATTACTAGATCAGGAATCCCGGCTGCATTTCACATCCAGCCCCGTCTTCTCTTGTCGAAGAGCGCTGACCCCAACTCCATCCCCAACTGAATTTACCCATAGCGTCCACGCTGTTAGCAACAATGCCGCACTGAGGTCAAAACCTTTAATAATCATGAGCAATCAGAAGCAGCCCAGAGGTACTCACATGCAGCAATATCCCTTATTTTCCAGCAATTTTTCTTACAGTGGTGGAATGAATCGATGGACGACCAGTGGTCCTGCCTTAATGAGCCAGAGATGACATTAAAACATCTGCATGCCAATGAAGGCGAGGGGCGGGGGAGGGTGGGCATCACCATTCCTCCAGACAGAGCACATGTTATGAGCAGCTGCTTGAGAGAATCAAAGTCTTTGACCCAGATAGCTGAGCTATCACTCTTTAAGGCACATAATAACCGAATTGCACCTGTTTTCCATCAGCTATGCACTTGTATTATGGAACAGATGACGGCTTTGATTATCATGCATGAGAAAGAGCCGATGTTTTCTCAAATCATAACACAGGTTTAAAGCCCAGGTGTGACACGGTGAGTAATGGGTCACTTGTAAAGATTTATTAATGTCACGGGGTTACTTTCTTGCATATGATGTGGTTCCGGCCCTGCCTAATGCATTGTCTCTATTTATACCACCACAGACATCGTTCCTTAACCCTTACTGGATGAGGTCAGGAAAGGCATGTGCTGAGGGCATTTTGTTCTTTTCCTTCTCAGTGCTCAATAGGTTTGCAATGTTTTTGTTTTGTCAGTTGAGTTTAATTTTAAGGCAATTGAAGTGATTTATGTTTTTGTACGGAAAAGTATATGAGTCAGGCACCTGGCTTTTGCATTAGTATTAAAAAGAGAATCTTTCCGGCCTTGATACGATTCCATTGGCATCAGTAGCAGCCCGCCCCTGATGTCAGGGGCCTGGTAAAATGCAGCCCATAGTGGGCTGAGTTTTGTGGCACCAATGCGTCTCCCTGCGCCAAGTCGAAAAGGCAGGGGGTTCCCGCCTCGGTCTTTCAGAGCCCCCCGGCATGATCAAACGATGCTCCGGCACTTAAGGGCCCGGCACCAGGATTCTTTAAAGACTGTCAGGATCCTGCTAGTCTGTCTGATTCAGTAACATGATGTTGTGCACAAAGCAAATTAGCTGAGAGTCTCTGGAGGGGTGGTTCTGACAATTTTCAACAAGAGAGGGGAAACTACACAGAATATTGGCGAACTCAACATTCAGAGTCCTCTCAGTATTATTGGGCCCTGTGAACCACATGAAATTTCAGTCTTGATTCTGTTCCTAAGTAAGTTTAGATTTTTCGGTATTAATGTGCAGGAAGCGATAGCCGCTTTAAATTTTGATCTCAGATTCTGCCCAAAACCCACAAGCTGCTGCATCAGGGTTCTTGTATTCAATTGAACAGGCAGGACATTCCTGCCATGCAAAAAACATTTCATTTGTAAAATGTCCTTATGACTAGACGTTCTTCAGCTGAGAACTAATGGTACAATTGTTTGTTATACTTTCCGAGTGGTCTATTCAGAGTTTAAAATAGGTGGAACTAGGTGACAAGTGGATTCAGTATCCAACATCCATTAAATGGTTACTGCAGAACTCTGTATATGTAGGAAGAAAAGAGAAAGAGTTGCATTTATATGGCGCCTATCACAAACTCAGCATGTTGCAAAGCATTTTATAGTCAAGTAAGTACTTTTGAAGTATAGTCACAGTTGTAATGTTCAAAATGTAGCAATTTATGTGCAGCAAATGTCCATGAACAGCAATGAGATAAATAACCAGATCATCTATTTTTAGATGTTGGTAGAGGGATGAATGTTGGCCAGGACTCCGGGACAATACCCCTACTCTTCTTCAAATAGTGCCATGGAATATTTTACGTCTCGCTGAGAGGGCAGATGGGATCTTGGCTTAATATCTCATTTGAAAAATGGCACCTCTTAAAAGTGCAGCACTCTCTCAGTCCTGTACGGGAGTGTCAGCCTAGATTATGTGCTCAAATCTCAAGACTGAGGTTTGAATTCACAACCCTCTGACTCAGTGCTACTACTGAGCCAAGGCTGACACCTTAGCGGCTTTATTTCATTTGATTATCTTTGTTCCTTGGTAAACTTGAAAGGGTGCCAGGGTTAGATTCCAGTTCACCAGTTCTTCTGAGACCGTCAAAAGGGAAGCAGGAGACTTCATGAGCAATTAAGCAGTGAACCAATATAGAGTTATTGCTAAGAAACTGTATCTACAGTTCAGCTTTTTTAACAGTTTTCCTGTAGGATTGCGACTGTTTTATTAGTTTCTATGTTCAAGAAGGGATAGATTTCCTGCTATTGGTGTAGATTAGACAGACTCCAATTGAAGTGTGTTCCAATTCCCTGAGGTTAGCTCACCTGCATAGCTCCAGGTGCAGATTTGGATGAGTAGACAGAACACACTATTGCCGAGATCGGTAAATTGTGTATAACATTTCAACAGGAAGAGAAGATTAAAGGTGACTGTCAGCATAAAGAGGAGAAAAAACCTGGGAAGGTTCAGACTTTTAGCAGAGAGAAAAAGAAATGGGCAACAACTGACTGATTGTAGATTTGAAATATTTATCTGTGCCCTTTAAACCAGCCAATACCACATCTGATTCCCCAGCAACTCTTGGATGTCCATTTCAAAGGGGCGTCTTTGAGAGTGCAGGATCTTGTCTCTAAATCATTGGGAAAATAGTGTACAGGACTTCCCTACCCCCAGATAAATAGTTCAACATAGCACCAACCTGTTTGAGGTGGTAGCTGGTAAACCGTTAAGTTCCCTACCCCTGGAAATAATGCAGCAGTTGAAATTTGGTGTAGTTCAGGTGAGACAGATCATCTGCCCATTACTGGCCTCCTGATTTACACCCATTACAGGCTGTAACTTGTGGAATACCTCTGGGATCAGTGCTGGGGCCTTGGCTTATACAATCTATATTTAGATAAATGATTTAGATAAAGAGACCAAGAGTGATGTATTCAAGTTTGCTGATGATACAAAGCTAGGTGAGAATGTAAAATGTGAGGAAGGCTGCAAGGAGATCTAGACAGGTTAAGTGAGTGGGTGACATAGTGGTTGATGGAGTATAATGTGGGAAACTGTGAGATTATTCAATTTGGAATTTACAGGATTTACAAGAATAGTTCTAGGGATGAGGAATTTCAGTTACGTGGATAGATTGGAGAAGCTGGGGCTGTTCTTTTTACAGAAGAGAAGATTAAGAGGAGATTTGACAGAGGGGCTCAAAATCATGAGGGGTCCGGACAGAGTAGATAGAGAGAAACTGTTCTCATTATGGAGGGTTGAGAGCCAGAGGACACCGATTTAAGATGATTGGCAAAAGAAACAACGGCATCATGTGGAAAAACGTTTTTACACAACCAGTAGTTAGGATCTGGAATGCACTGCCTGAGAGTTGCAGATTCAATCAAGGCTTTCAAAAGAGAATTTGATAATTATCATGATAGAAAAAAATTGCAGGCCTACGGGAAAAAGGTGTGGTAGTGGGACTAGGTGAGAGCTGGCACAGGTACGATGGGTCGAATGGACTCCTTCTGTGCTCTAGCTATTCCATGATTCTATGGTAGAAAGAATAGGAAAGCAGAATATTTTTCAAAAGGCGTGAAACTTCTAAACATTGATGTTCAAAGAAACTTGGCTGCACTTGTACAAGGAACACAATGTTAGCATGCATGTACAGAAAGCAATTAGGAAGCCAAATGGTATGTTGGCCTTTATTACAATGGGATTGGACCACTAGAATAAGGAAGTCTTGCTACACTTGCATAGGGTTTTGGTGAGACCACACCTGGAGTACTGTGCGTAGTTTTGGTCTCCATATTTAAAGAAGGGTATATTTGCCTTGGAGGCAGTACAGCAAAGATTCACGAGATTAGTCCCTGGGATGAGACGGTTGTCCTATGACAGGCTGAGTAAAATGGGCCTATACTCTGTGGAGTTTAGAAGAATGAGAGGTGATCTCATTGAAACATACAAGATTCTGAAGGAGCTTGACAGGGTAAACACTGGGAGGTTGTTTGCCCCGGGTGGCTAATCTAGAACACGGGGGCACAGTCTCAAGATAAGGGGGTGATCATTTAGGACTGAGATGAGGAGAAATTTTGTCACTGAGGGTTGGAATAGTCTACCGCAGAGGGTTGGGGATGCTCCATCCTTGAGTATATTTACGGCTGAGGCAGACAGATTTTCGGTTTCTCAGGGAATCGAGAGATATGGGGAATGGGTGGGAAAGTGGGGTTGAGGCAGAAGCTCAGCCATGATGATACTGAATGGTGGAGCAGGCTCGAGGGGCTGTGTGGTCTACTCTTGCTCCTATTTCTCATGAGTTTATGTTCTTATGACCAGCAGCGGAAAATCTAATCTGACATATTCTGTATGCTCTACAAAGTAAATCTTCTGTAGTGTCCTTGCTACAGTTTATTTATTATGATTAATAATTCTGCTCTGTAGTTTATAGCTTAGGCCACATTCTGATAGAATGTTTGTTTTACCCTTTCTGAAGTTCTAGGAGATCTCTGATGCTGATGCTAGAGGAATGCTAAATGGCACAAGGGGCTAAAGAATGGGTAAAGGACCAGATCATTTTTTTCAAAACGAGTAAAATGTGAAGAAAAATTTCTTTAGTCTTGATTTTTGAACAGGATTAATGCTATTCAACCCGTGTAAGCAGTTTGATTCTGATGCCTCCGTTTATACGATCAAGTTCAGACACACACAATGTTTTGCACCGGTAGACAGACAGAGAAATAAACAATATTACGCCGTTCTTTTCCCTGGGTAGAAATGTACCCTTCAGCATTCCTTGTGATTCCTGACTCTCTCCAACTTGTGAAAGACAATCTGAAGATCTTTATAGGTGGACTCTCACGAATACTGTCAGTGCTAATTCATGATGGCATGACCAGTGTTATTGTCAACAAGACCCCAGAAGAAAATACTTCCTTCAAAAAAACAGATTCCAACTTGTTTTCCCTCCTGTCTCCATTGTCTCAGTTCTTATCTCAAGACTGTCTTGACTATCTTGTTTCACAAGGTGGCTATGAAAATAAGTCAAGAGACATGAATCTTATGCATCCTGTAGTTTCTGCAAATTAAACAATGGTGCGAGCTAAATTGTACCCTGACAGATTAAAGCATCCTGGAATGAACAACTTTTTACCATTTCATTATTTCTAGTGATAATACTTATCTACAAGCTAAGTAAATAGAAACAAAAAACTTTGATCATATGAGAATAAACCAAATGCTAATACTATGTATTTATATACGACTAGGGTATCTTAGAACAGATACTATGGGCTGAATTTTGTGGTGATGACAAGTGTCCTGGTTGCAGGCCAGTATGTTGGGGGAGACCCTGCCTCAGTGCACCGTCAGACCCCCGAAGCCATTTAATGGCGGGCAGGCATTTAACTGTGCACTATCTGGGATGCCGTCCCTTTAAAGGTCAAGCTCCCGCCTCCAAGAGCTGCTGGCCAATCAGAAGGCTGGCAGCTGTGCAGTACTGGCAGCGCCAATGGGAGCAGAGGCAACTGTCAGTACTGCAGGAGGCCCTGCAGCATTGAAGGCATCTGGGATCCGGGAGAGTTAAGTGGGAGTCAGACTCATTGGGGCCATTGAGGCAATCGCTACTGGAAGGGGGCCCTCGGGGGGCCCTGGATTGCCTCTAAAAGAGTGACCCCCCCCAACACCGCAAGGAGGCCGCCAGGTTTTATCTGGCAGTATCTCTCTATGGTGGCGGGCCCCTCTGCCTTCAAATAAATTGAGGTGGAGGTGGAAAGAGGCCCTTATGTCGCCATTAATTGTCCACTTAAGGGCCTCAATTAGCCTGGGACAGGACCCTGCCCCAGACTAAATTGCTAGGCGTTGGGCTCTCCGCCCTCTGATGAAATTTTATGGGCCTCCCGCCTCCGTTCATGTCCCAAGGGGGCCCATAAAATTCTGCCCAATATTACAAAAATACCCGGTGTTATATATGTATATATTACTATACTATCTGTAAAGTGTTAGGAACTAATTAGCTAGGAATTAGTTGTTATGTGTAAGTGTTCCAGTGGGGGGCCTCATTCACGGCTGCACTGGGGAGTCATGTTATATGTAACACAAGAAACAGTTCAACCAGGTTCTACAGCACAAGCATGGTGTTGAAATAAACAAGACTGACTCTAGCCTTTTCCAAGATTAAAGTGTAATTCTTTCTAACATCTGGGAACCAGAAAAAACATAAAGTTGAAACACTCGGGAAGGAATTTTTAAAAATTCTTTCAGAGGAAATGGGTATCGTTGGCAAGTCCAGCACTTACTTTCTATCCCTACTTGCCCTTGAGAAAGTGATGCTGAGCTGCCTTCTTGAATACAACTGAGTGGCTTACTAGGCTACTTCAGAGAGTTAAGAGTCAGCCATATTGCTGTGGAGTCACACATAGGCCAGACTGGTTAAGGATGGCAGATTTCCTTCCCTAAAGGCCATTAGTGAACTAAACGGCTTTTTATAACAATCTAGCATACTCATGGTCACCACTACTGAAAGAAGCTTTCTATTCCAGATTTATCTAATTAGTTGAATTTAAGTTCCCAGCTGCCATGGGGGAATTTGAACTCATGTGTCCAGATCATTAGTCGAGGCCTCTGGATTACTAGTGGTGTTACCATAACTACTGTGCTACCATACAAGGACAAGGATTTCTATTCAATTCCTATAAAGGTACCCTCCAGCTCACTGACAGGAGTGGTCTTTCTCAAAGAGGATGAAAAAAGTATCTGAGCGAAACCCCTCAACACACAATATGCGCATGCTGTTCCTTCTAACATTTGGTTGTCATGAAAATTCTGAATTTAGTGCAGGGAGAAAATAGTGACTGTGAATCACCTCCTGCCAAATTGGTTGAATAAAGTAGCTCAAACTTAATTATGTATCAAGAATTTAAACTGATAGGTTGGCTTATATCAAATCAGTGCCCTGGCACTAAAGTTCACAAGGCACTGAATGATCGGATATGCTGTTGATCATAGTGCATGGTGCTATAAGTATGAACAAAGAACAAAGAACAGTACAGCACAGGAACAGGCCATTCGGCTCTCCAAGCCTACGCCGATCTTGATGCCTGTCTAAACTAAAACCTTCTGCACTTCCAGGGACTGTATCCCTCTATTGCTATCCTATTCATGTATTTGTCAAGATGCCTCTTAAACATCGTTTTCGTACCTGCTTCCACCACCTCCCCTGGCAGCAAGTTCCAGGCACTCATCACCCTCTGTGTAAAGAACTTGCCTCGCACATCCCCTCTAAACTTTGCCCTTCGCACGTTAAACCTATGTCCCTTAGTAACTGACTCTTACACCCTGGGAAAAAGCTTCTGACTATCCACTCTGTCCAGGACACTCATAACTTTGTAAACCTTTATCACGTCGCCCCTCCACCTCCGTCGTTCCAGAGAAAACTATCCGAGTTTATCCAACCTCTCCTTAGAGCTAATGCCCTCCAGACCAGGCAACATCCTGGTAAACCTCTTCTGTACCCTCTCCAAAGCCTCCACGTCCCTCTCGTAGTGTGGCGACCAGAATTGCACGCAATATTCTAAGTGTGGCCTAACTAAGGTTCTGTACAGCTGCAGCATGACTTGCCAATTTTTATACTCTATGCCCCGACCAATGAAGGCAAGCATGCCGTATGCCTTCTTAACTACCTTATCCACCTGCGTTGCCACTTTCAGTGACCTGTGGACCTGTATACCCAGATCGCTCTGCCTGTCAATACTCCTAAGGGTTCTGACATTTACTGTATACTTCCCACCTGTATTAGATCTTCCAAAATGCATTACCTCACATTTGTCTGGATTAAACTCCATCTGCCATTTCTATGGTATGGGCACTGTGCATTTAGCTTGGGGTAATGAGCGATGCTGTTGCAAGTAAAACTGCAGGATAGGTGAATGAATATGTGAGTTCAATGATTGATTTTACTAACAACTTTTATTGTAGCAGCGACCCCGCCCACATATACCTTCATAATCTCTATGTCCCCTTATCTGCTTCTGGACTTGGCAAAATATGGCATTCCTGCAAGGACTCTCGACAAACTGGCAATGGTGTACTACAAGAAAGCACAGATAGTGGACCTGGTTTCAATGTGAGCCTTGGGTATAGCTTGGTCTTGGTTGAAGCACAGGAAGGGCACTGCAGGTTCCGACCAAGGGACCTTCTAATCCAACTCAAACTGTTCTGTTTGCCATAATCACATAAAGTTTAATAACACAAACATTAGAACATGCAGCAGTACATGAATGCTGGAACCACCTCACCGAAATAGCATTACAACCTCTAAATATGGATTGTGAATTAGCAATGTCCTGTAACCCAAATAACCCATAACCTTGTACAGAGCGGGTACCAGGTGTTTTCCAACAGGAAGGATAATCAGTCTTGCTCCTGGATAATCCTTAGATACTCCCTAGTGGCTGGTTACAGAATGGCATTGGTCACTGGGAGTAGATCTTATATCTAATCTGATGCTAGGGAACTGCTATGTAGGATAGGGAGATGATCTAAAGGATGGGTGAAGGGAACAGATCATTGTATTATAGAAGAAAAAGATCAAATCATGAAAGAAAAAAAAACTTTAGCCTTAAATTTTGAACATGATGTAATGATGTTAATAAAACATACTACATTTCAGTCACACTCTTGAACCTACAATGTCTTAAAAGGATGAAATTTGGTTCATGAATTAGGTTAGGAGCAGTTTTCTGAAGACCTGAGTAATTAGGTTATTTGCCAGCTTGGGAATCTTGTATGGACCTTCTGCTTTTTTCAGATGCACTGTTTAATGTTAGGATGCTCTGAATAACATAACAAATTCTTACATTTATATAGCACTTTTAATGTACTAAAACACCCCAAGTTGCTTCACGGGAGGGAGTGTTATCAATTATAATTTGACAATGGGCCACATAAGGAGATATTAGGACAAGGGACCAAAAGCTTAGTTAAAGAGGTAGGTTTTAAGGAGCATTTTAAGGGAGGAGAGAGAGTAGAGAGGTGAAGAGGGTTAGGGAGGGAATTCCGGAGCTTAGGGCCTAGACACGGCCGCCACAGGTAGAGCGATGAAAATCAGGAATGTACAACAAGCCTGAATTGGAGACTTCTAAGTGCATGGAAGGGCAGATTCAGATAAACAAATAAATTGTGAATTTTAGAGCAGCTGGTTCCACAGTAGAGTTAATACCTTTCCAAGTATGTACTCCCAGTAAAATCTTTGCAATTTTCCTGTCTTGAATTAAAAGAGAGCAAGCTGATAAAACAGCTCTAAGTCCAAAGTGGCTGGAATATCATCTGAAAGTATATGACAGATAGTGTTCTGGTGCGATACATTTATGCAACTTGCTGACTGTAAGGCATTGGCAAGTTACCCAATAATATTTAGAGTACAATATTTTCGACATAGCAATACATTGGGCTTCCAGAGAGGAAGAAAGATTGTAAGAGGGGGAAAAACATCCATATCTAAGCAAGGAAGTTAAGGATAACATAAAGACAAAAACTAAGGCATACCATATTGCAAAGGCCAGTGGCAGGCTGGAAGATTAGGAAACTTTTAAAGATCAAGAAAAGGTTACTAAAAAAGTAATGAAAAGAGCAAAGGTAAATTATGAAAGAAAGCTAGTGCAAAATATAAAAACGGATGGCAAAAGCTTCTAAAAGTATATAAAAGGGAAGAAAGTAGCTAAAGTGAATGTTGGTCCATTGGAGGATGAGACTGGGGAGTTAATAGAGGGGAACACAGAAATGGCGGAGACACTAAATCAGTATTTTGCCTCAGTTTTCACAGTGGAGGACACCAGTATCATCCCAATAGTAATAGGTAATGCAGAGGTTATAGAAAGGGAAGAACTTAGAACAATCATCCTCACGAGAGAAAGAGTACTGAGCAAACTATTGGAATTGAAGGCAGACATGTCCCCAGGGCCTGATGGTCTACATCCTAGGGTCTTAAAGGAAGTAGCAGTGGAGATAGTGGATCCATTGGTTATAATATTCCAAAATTCCCTAGATGCGGGGAAGGTTCCAGTGGATTGGAAAAAAGCTAATATTCAAAAAGGGAGGGAGGCAGAAAGTAGGAAACTACAGACCAGTTAGTTTAACATCTGTCATTGGGAAATTGTTAGAATCCATTATGAAGGAAGTAATAACAGGACATTTAGAAAGTCAAAACGCAATCCATCAGAGTCAGCATGGTTTTATGAAGGGTAAATCGTGTTTGACTAATTTGCTGGAGTTCTTCGAAGCTGTAACAAGCAAAGTGGATAATGGGTGTAGTGTATCTAGACTTCCAGAAGGCATTTGATAAGGTGCCGCACAAAAAGGTTAATACACAAGGGAAGATCACATGGGGTTAGGCGCAATTTATTAGCTTGGATAGAGGATTGGCTAACCAACAGAAAACAGAGAGTCGGGATAAATGGGTCTTTTTCTGGTCGGCAAGATGTAACTAGTGGGGTGTCACAGAGTTCGGTCCTCGGGCCCCAACTATTTACAATCTCTATTAATGACTTGGATGCAGGGATAGAAGGTACCATAGCCACATTTGCAGATGACACTAAATAGGTGGGACAGTAAATTGCAATAAAGAAATAAGAAATTTAAAAATGGATGCCGATATGTCAGGTGAATGGGCCAAAATTTGGCAGATGGAGTTTAACTTGGATAAATGCGAAGTTATCCATTTTGGTTGGAAGAATAGAAAGGCAAATTATTATCTAAATGGAGAGAAACCTCAGAATGCTTCGGTGCAGAGGGATATTGGTGTCCTCATTGCATGAATCGCAGAAAACTAGTATACAGGTAGAGCAGGTAATAAGGAAGGCAAATGGAATTTTGGCATTTATTGCTAAAGGAATAGAGTATAAAAGTAGGGAAGTGTTGCTGTAACTGTACAAGGCATTAGTGAGACTGCACCTGGAGTCTTACGCACAGTTTTGGTCCCCTTACTTGAGGAGGGATGTAGTTGCATTGGAGGCAGTCGAGAGGAGGTTCACTAGATTGATTCCAGAGATGAGGGGTTTGTCTTATGAAGAGAGATTGAGCAGTTTAGGCCTTTACTCTCTAGAGTTTAGAAGAATGAGAGGAGATCTAATTGAGGTATATAAGATGATTAAGGGGATTGACAAAGTAGACGTAGAGAGGACGTTTCCTCTGGTGGGGCAATCTAGAAACGAGAGGTCATAGTTTTAGGATAAGGGGCAACCGATTTAAAACAGAGATGAGGAGAAATTACTTCTCTCAAGGGGTCGTGAGTCTGTAGAATTCACTACCCCTGAGTGCGGTGGATGCCGGGACATTGAGTAAATTTAAGGAGGAGATAGACAGATTTTTAATTAGTAAAGAGTTGAAGGGTTATGGAGAATGGGCAGGAAATTGGAATTGAGGCCGAGATGAGATCAGCCATGATTGTATTGAATGGCGGAGCAGGCTCGAGGGACTGAATTGCCTACTCCTGCTCCTAGTTCTTATGTTCTTATGTTCTAAGAGAGACTCATTTTTAACTGCATAATGAAGACTACATGCATGGGACTCTTGGCAGACTTATTAACATTTAATAAAAATTCATGAGCAAGTCTGGCATTTGTTGCCTGTAACTGGTTGTGCTTGAGAACGTGGTGGTCGGCCTTTATCTTGAACCACCGCAATACATGTGTTGAAGATACGTCCACCGTGCTGTTAGATAAAGAGTTCCAGGAGTTCACTCAGAGGCCATGAAGGAACATTTGATATATGTCCAAGTCAGGATGGTGTGTGACTTGGAAGGGAACTTGGAGGTGATGATGTTCCCATGTGCTTGTCATTCTAGGTGGTGCAAGTCATGGGTTTGGGACTGCTGAGCTCTATTTATTTAACAGCCAACCTGGTGAGCTTGAGCTCTCTGGCTGGCCTACACCGCAGTATCTAATATCATAATCTCATTTATTTTTATTTTATTCTTTCACACAACAGACATCGAAAGGAGTTCTTCCTCGGTTTTTCAGCAGCATAGAAAAACTCGTTTTAACATATGAGAAACCAGGCCAAGGTACTGTTGTACCATTGCTGCATCCAGTGGAATATAAAACATACAAAGTCCAAAGCCAGAATGAAGGTAAGAGTGATATATGTATGTGTTCATGTTAATAAAATTTACTCTATTATCCACAGGTAGGTACAGTATTTGTTTTGACGAACTGGTGACTTTCCATGTTTAAGAATGCCACATATCTACTGTCACATTTCTGAAATGTTTTGACTGTTTTTGCATAGAAACGATCAAGATATTAATGACCTGAAAAGTTTGGCTCTAGTTTTTAGACTATGCCCCCTAGTCGTAGACTCCTCAACCAATGGAAATAGTTTTTCTCTATCTACCTATCTAATCCCCATTAATATCTTGAAAATTTCAATCAAATCACCTCTTATACTCTTCAGTTTTTTTATTCATTCGTGGGATGTGGGCGTCACTGGCTAGGCCATTTATTGCCCATCCCTAATTGCCCTTGAGAAGGTGGTGGTGAGCTGCCTTCTTGAACCGCTGCAGTCTTGGGCTTTAGGTACATCAACAGTGCTGTTAGGAAGGGAATTCCAGGATTTTGACCCAGCGACAGTGAAGGAATGTTGATATAGTTCCATGTTAGGATGGTGTATAGCTTGGAAGGAACTTGCAAATTCCCCTCCAAGCCACATACCATCCTGACTTGGAATTATATCGCCGTTGCTTCACTGACGCTGGGTCAAAATCCTGGAACTCCCTTCCTAACAGCACTGTGGGTGTACCTACACTCCAAGGACTGCAGCGGTTCAGGAAAGCAGCTCACCACCTCATTCTCAAGGGCAATCAGGGATGGGCAATAAATCCTGGCCTAGCCAATGACGCCAGCATCCCCCAAATGAATAAAAAAACAAACCCACCTCACAGTCAGGCCCTGGATGTTGCACACAGACCATAAGAAGAACTAATTTGGACACATGTCTTATATGCCACATTGGGACTTCGCTGGTACAGCTTCTGAACCTGTGGAGGGGTAGTTATGTATCAAATGACTTGCAGCACTTTCCATTCTCCAAAGTCTTCAGACTTTTGAAAGCTAAGCTTGTTGCCATCAACCTGAACTTCTTGCTTTACCTCCTCATCTCTCCTATACTTTTTAAAACGTGGTGGTGATGAGTTTAGCTATACATAATATTGGAGCTGGAAGTAGAAAAGATCTTCATTCTGATCACTGATATCTTACGCTTTGATGAGCACAAGAATAAAATGTTCAAAAGAGAACAAAAAAAACCTAATGGCCACAAAAGAAATCAAATGTCAGACTATGTAATGACACTTTGTAATTTTCTTTTATTTGATGTAAGCCTTTAGGACACAAATGAAGCTGTTATGCTTGTGATGGATCAGTTGGAACACAATCAATGCCTTTACGACATGCTCATTAATATAATTGTACAGTTTCTTTCAGTGACTTTTGGCCACTGCAGAAATAAAAGTAGGTGCAGGAACAGAGAGACATGCACAAATCTTTGAAGGTGACAGGAAGTTGATAAGGCTGTTATAAAAAAGCATACGAGATCCTGGGCTTGATAAATAAAGGCATAGAACAAAAAAATCAAGGAAGTTATGACAAGCATTCATAAATCACTGGTTAGGCTTCAGCTAGAATATTGTGCCCAATTATGGGCACCAACTTTAGAAAGGATGTTGAGGCTCCGGAGAGGGCACAGAGGAGATTTACCAATGTGGTACCAGGGATGAGGGTTTCAATTATGTGGAGAGACTAGAGAAGCTGGTGTTGTTCTCCTTAGAAATTTAATAGAGGTGTTCAAAATTATGAGGGATTTTGATAGAGCTGATAGGGAGAAACTGTTTCCACTGGCAGGAGGGTTGGTAATCAAAGGATAGAGATTTAAAATAATTGGGAAAAAATCTAGGGTGGCAAAGCGGAGAAATGTTATTACACAGTGAGTTCTTACGATCTGGAATGCACTGCCTGAAAGAGTGGTGGAAGCAGATTCAATACTCTTTCCTAATTTTAAAGACCTCTATCAGGCCACCTCTGTACCCTCTCCTTTCTGGAGAAAAGAGCCTCAGCCTGTTCCATCTTTCCTGATAGATATAACGTCTTTTTGTATTATGTAATGATCCTACACTCACTGCAATAAAACAGAAAATGCTGGAAATACTCAGCAGGTCAGGCAACACCTGTGGAGAGGGAAACAGAGTTAACATTTCAGGTCAATGACCTTTCATCAGAACTCCATGGAGGGATTTTATGTGGGCAACGGAGGTCTTGACCACCAGCAAAAGCACCGGAAAGAGCCCCGTGTTGCCTCCTCTTGGGAAGGTCCGCTGCATTAGGTGCCAATTAGGCACTTAAGTGGACAGCGGTGGGCCTTCCCCGCAATTAAGGAAGTCCTGCCTCTGAGAGCTGCCAACCAATCAGAGACCGGCAGCTCTTTTACTGAGCAGCTTCACCGCGGAGGCCATGACCGCTGCTGGTAATAGATCCGCTGGAGGTGAGGGACCCAGGCCACAGGTAAGTCAGGGTGGGAGGGGTTTTGTGGGGTGGGGGTCATGGGGTAGAACAATGGAGCAGGGAGCAGGAGTAGGCCATTCAGCCTTTTGAGCCTGCTCCGCCATTCAATGAGATCATGGCTGATCTTCTACTTCAACACTATTTTCCTGCACTATCCCCATAACCCTTGATATTTTTAATATGTAGAAATCTATCGATCTCAGTCTTGAACATACTCAGCGACTGAGTCTCCACAGCCCACTGGCGCAGAGAATTCCAAAGATTCACCACCCTAAAATTGGAAGCACCCAACTTAATTGGGGCAGAGTAGGATGGTGGCAGGATGTCCCCCGCCACCATCCCGCTGATGAAATGCTCTCCCAGCCTCCAAACTCACCGCGGGGGAGAGCATAAAACTCTCTCCCCATAAGTCCTGCACCATCTCCAACTCATTGGCTGACATAGCGGTGTCACTATTAACTCTGTTTGCTTAAACCTGCCAGGAACCTATGTTAGGTACAAATAAAATTGAAAGGTGGAGATGATGCTGTTAGTACATGCTGGGTGCAGGTGGGAATCAGGTTTCAAGTTGGTGATTGGGTGGTTGTGGTCAAATATAATCAATGCCGTATTGCTGACAAAAGGTAAACTTCAGGGGCCATTTTAACCGTGTCTGCTCGGTGGAAAAGGGTAATTAAAATCACTTCTGGGAATCAATGATGAAGTCCCCCTTGCATCTAATGTTGCACTAATACCACAGTTTTGCACTGGTATGAAGGAGCTCACAGTATGCATTGCTGCAAATGTAACAGTGTACCTCAGCTGTTAGGCCCCAGCAGTTCAAGAAGATGGCTCCTCACCAACTTCTCTAGGGCAATTCGTGATTGCCTTGCCAGCAATCCTCACATCCCATGACCGACTAATAAAAAAAACTGAAATACCAGTATATTAGTGTGAGACCGCCACCAAAATACCAACTCGCAATACCGGTGTAACTCTGACCTGGTGTGAAGCCTCATTTTAAGAGTCCCCTGGACTTCCAGGGAACTTTTCAAACCATGGCACGGAATCTTTCTAATACTATGAGAGAACATTGTCCCTTCTTAACATCAACATTGAGCAGAAGGGGAATTTGGTGGAAGCACACATTCGCAGGTCCCTGTCACAGTCCATCTCAGGGCTGATTAAACTGAGGTCTGTTTGCAGATTAACAGCGGTCTGCCAGCTGCACATTGTGGGCAGCAGTTACTGGCTTCGAACTGGCAGCTGTAGTATAATGGCATTCAGAAAAATAACAACAAGAAATTGTGGCTGGCTGCTTCTTTAAAAAGCAGTAGAGTTATCTACCACAGATATTGTTGGGGGAGATGACTCAGGGGAAAGCAGCAAGAGCCAAGTTCATGGCACCATGGGTGGCTCAGCTGTACAGGAGGGGAGGAAGAAGAGTGGCAGGTCGATAGTGATAGGGGATTCTATCGTAAGGGGTAAAGATAGGCGTTTTGTGGCCACAATCGTGACTTCAGGATGGTATGTTGCCTCCCTGGTGCTTGGGTCAAGGATGTCATGGAGCGGCTGCAGGACATTTTGAAGGGGAAGGGTAAACAGTCAGAGGTCGTGGTACACATTGGTACCAATGACATAGGTAGAAAGGAGGGATGAGGTCCTGCAACAAGAATTTAGGGAGCTAGGTAGCAGATTAAAGAGCTGGACCTCAAAGGTTGTAATCTCTGGATTACTCCTGGTGCCACCTGCTAGTGAGTATAGGAATAGGAGGATAGAGCAGATGAATGTGTGGCTGAAGAGATGGTACAGGAGGGAGGGTTTTAGTTTCCTGGATCACTGGGACTGTTTCTGGCAAAGGTGGGACCTGTACAAGTTGCACCGGTTGCACCTGAACCGGAATGGGACCAACATCCTTCCTGGGAGGTTTGCTAGTGCTGTTGGGGGGGGGGGGGGGTTTAATTTGGCAGGGGGATGGGATACAGAGTGGAGGTACAGTAAGAGGTGATGCACAGTCAAATATAGAAAAGAAACCGAGTCAGTCTAGAAGGCAGAGCAAATATAGACCTGTTATGGCACAAGCAAACAATGCAAGGCTGGATTGCATCTATTTTAATGCAAGAAATCTTAGTAGTAAGGCAGATGAATTGAGGGCATTAATTAACATATGGGAATATCACAGAGACCTGGTTGAGGGAATTGCAGGTATGGCAGCTCATATTCCATCTTCAGGCAAGACAGGGGAGAGTGTAAAAGAGGAGGTGGCATTTCACTGTTGATCAACAAAAAGGGGGCAATCACTTGGCTGGGTGTGTACCACAGGCCTCCAAACAGTCAAGGAGAGATAGAGGAGCAGATATGCAGGCAAATCTCAGAGAGGTGTAAAAATAATAGGGTAAAAATAGTAGGGGATTTCAACTTCCCCAATATCAACTGGGATAGTTTTAGTGCAAAAGGCTTAAAGGGGGCGGAATTCTGAAAGTGCATTCAGGAGAGCTTTTTGAGCCAGCACGTAGAAAGTCCTACAAGAGAAGGGACGGCACTGGACCTAATCCTAGGGAATGAATCCGGACAAGTTGTAGCAGTGTCATTGGCGAGCATTACGGGGGTAGTGATCATAACTCTGTAAGATTTAAGGTAGTTATGGAAAAGGACAAAGATGGACTGGAAATAAAGGTACTGAATTGGGGGAAGGCCGATTTCAATATGATAAAACAGGATCTGGCAAAAGTGGACTGGGAGCAGCTACTTGTAGGAACCAGTCGGAGTCATTCAAAAAGGAAATAGTGAGAGTTCAGGGCCAACATGTTCCCGTGAAGGTGAAGGGTAGGACCAACAAGTCCAGGGAACCCTGGATGTCAAGGGACATTGAGGATTGGATAAGGAAAAAAAAGGAGGCAGATTCAGAGTGCTGAAAATAGCAGAGGCCCTAGAGGAGTATAGAAAGTGTAGGGGGCTACTTAAAAAAGCAATTAGGAGAGTGAAGCGGGGACATGAAAAACACTGGCGGGCAAGATAAAGGAAAATCCCAAGGCATTTTATAAGTATATTAAGGGCAAGAGGATAACCAGGGTAAGAGTAGGGCCCATTAGGGACCAAAGTGCCAATCTGTGCGTGGAGCCGGAGGACATAGGTGAGATTTTAAACGATTACTTTTCATCTGTGTTCACTATGGAGAAGGACCGATGTAGGGGTAGAGATCAGGGAGGGGGAGTGTGATATACTTGAACAAATTAGCATTGAAAGGGAGGAGATATTAGCTGTTTTAGCAGGCTTAAAAGTGGATAAATCCCCAGGCCCAGATGAGACGTATCCCAGGCTGTTATGTGAGGCAAGGGAGGAGATAGCAGGAGCTCTGACACAAATTTTCAAATCCTCTCTGGCCACAGGAGAGGTACCAGTGGACTGGAGGACAGTGAATGTGGTACCATTATTCAAGAAGAGATAAACCAGGTAATTACAGGCCAGTGAGTCTAACATCAGTAGTATGGAAACTATTGGAAAAAGTTCTGAGGGACAGGATTAATTTCCACTTGGAGAGGCAGGGATTAATCAGGGGTAGTCAACATGATTTTGTCAGGGGGAGATCGTGTCTAACAAACTTGATTGAATTTTTCGAGGAGGTGACTAGATGTGTAGATGAGGGTAAGACAGTTGATGTAGTCCACATGGACTTCAGTAAGGCTTTGATAAGATCCCACATGGGAGATTTGTTAAGAAGGTAAGAGCCCATGGGATCCAGGGAAATTTGGCAATTTGGATCCAAAATTGGCTGAGTGGTAGGAGGCAGAGGGTGATGGTTGAGGGTTGTTTTTGCGAGTGGAAGCCTGTGATCAGTGGTATACTGCAGGGATTGGTGCTGGGACCCCATGCTGTTTGTAATATACATTAATGATTTATATGTGAATATAGGAGGCATAATCAGTAAGTTCGCAGATAACACGAAAATTGGTGGTGTCGTAAATAGTGTGGAGGAAAGCCTTAGATTACAGGACGATGTAGATGGGCTGGTAAGATGGGCGGAGCTGTGGCAAATGGAATTTAATCCTGAGAAGTGTGAGTGATGCATTTTGGGAGGACTAACAAGGCAATGGAATACACAATGGATGGTAGGACCCTAGGAAGTACAGAGGGTCGGAGGGACCTTGGTGTACTTGTCCATAGATCACTGAAGGCAGCAGCACAGGTAGATAAGGTGGTTAGGAAGGCATATGGGATACTTGCCTTTATTAGCTGAGGCATAGAATATAAGAGCAGGGAGGTTATGCTGGAGCTGTATAAAACGTTAGTTAGGCCACAGCTGGAGTACTGTGGACAGTTCTGGTCACTGCACTATAGGAAGGATGTGATTGCACTGGAGAGGGTGCAGAGAAGATTCACCAGGATGTTGCCTAGGCTGGAGCATTTCAGCTATGAAGAGAGACTGGATAAGCCAGGGTTATTTTCCTTAGAGCAGGGAAGGCTGAGGGGGGACCTGATTGATGTGTACAAAATTATGAGGGGCATTGATAGGATAGATAGGAAGAAACATTTTCTCTTAGCGGAGGTGTCAATAACCAGATTTAAGGTAAGGGGCAGGAAGTTTAGAGGGATTTGAGGAAAACATTTTTCACCCAGAGGGTGGTTGGAATCTGGAACATACTACCTGAAGGGGTGGTAGATGTCGGAACCCTCACAACATTTACGAAGTGTTTATATGAGCACTTGAAACACCATAGCATACAGGGCTATGGGCGAAGTGCTGGAAAATGGGATTAGAATAGTTAGGTGTTTGGTGGCCGGCACCTATACGATGGGCTGAAGGGCCTGTTTCTGTGCTGTATAACTCTATGACTCTATGGAGTAGTTGAGGTGAACAGGTAAGGACATGAGGGAGAAAAGAATAGAAGGGTCTGCTGATAGGGTTAGATGATATAGAGTGAGAGGAGGCTCGTATGGAACATAAACGGTGACATAGTTGGGCTGAATGGGCTGTTCTGTGCTGTATATTCTATGTGGTGTGATCTCCCCAAGTTATTGCTGTTGTGTAACATTCAGAGACCATCTCTTAATTAAAGGGGCACTGCCTTCATGAAAAAGACCTTTTGGCAAATCCTTATTTGAGTGGAGAAGTAAAATATTCAGAAGAACTACAGGTCTTTGCTGTCGCAACGACGTCACACACAAGAGTACATATACGGGTGCTTGGTGAAGACATTTGAATAGCTAGTTGATGCTCACTTCCAGAGCTCACATATACAGAATAGGCACTGGAATGACTTCCTGGAAGCCAGTAAGCGCCAATAGAATCACATTCAAGTCAGGATCAGTGCCTTCAGGATAAAAAGAGAAAAGAATATAAAGAACAGAACTGTGCAATTTTCCCCACCTGTTAATAAAAGATCTGCAAACTTAAATGACAATATTGTTGAGCTCGTCAGTCCAGCTATTGATGTTAATCATCATAATAGCATCTGATAACAGGAAGTTTGTGCTCACTGTTGGGTTTTTGTCCCTTTTGTTCTGGACATTTTTGGTTTCTAGATTTTCGATGACGCTTTGGTAAGCATGCAATCTTTACATCATTTAGAGTGTTTACATGTTGGGCCTTTTATTGGCATCAAGCACTCTTGATCAAACTGTAATTGAAGTTGTTTTCAGATTACACGTTGATGGTGTGCTTACTCTCTCACAGGGTTAAACTGAGCAAATAAACAATAAGAGAAAAGGGTTTGAGTAAAACTGTGGATGCATCAAGTGCTGTACATGGATTTGCTGTAAAGTGACTGCTCAGTAAATGGAATGGAAAATAATGCATTTTGTTACGTCTGTGCCAGAAGCAACACACTGTTAATTCAGTCCCATCACTCCACAGGTCGCAGCATATTATTAAGCTTTCAGCAAATCAGAAAAGAAACAGCCAAATTAAACACTCTAGTATCCCCAGAATGAAGCAGACCAAACCAGGTATTTTTAGACTGCAACAAATTAACAATTAATTTAAAAAACTAAACCTTAAACACTATTAAGATAAATTTATGTTTAAAGATCTTATGACTTCATAATTTAATCTAACTCCTGTATTCACACACATACATTCAAAATTAACAACTAATTCGTTTTTAAAAGTGTAGTTTTTAAGATTAGCTGTCTGTTAAGAATAAATAAAAACAAGAAAGTCTTTGCATTTTACATTCCTGGTGAATGAAATCTTCTGCTGTGAATTTAGTCAAAGTTCACTCGAAGTCTTCATCCGGATTTGATGAAAATACTCTGTTCTTGATAGGCATTTAAACAGTATGGCTGCAGTAGCATTAAACAGTTCTTTCAACAATGAGCATAGCAATACAAATAATTTGTTGAAAAAGTAATGCTTTCCTTCCCTACTCAGGGAATTAACTTGGCTTGTCGCATTGTAGAATTTTTCTTGAGAGAGAATAAAACAGCACCTTTCTTCAGAGTACCTCACTGGAAAAGTATCTCAGAACCAACTGCTTTCAGCCAGTTTCTGCCAGCTCCACACACAGTCAAATGGACGCGTCATCCCATGTGACCTCTCTTTCTACTGCTGAATGCCCATGGTAACCGAAAATGCAGCTGTGGTACGCGGTGTCCCTAGATTTGTGGAATTCTCTCTCCCTTAAAGGTGCACTTTTTTTTAAACAGTCTTAAAGGCACACACACAGTTTTTATAATCTGAGGAGAAAAAATAATACAAGTCCTTGACATTTTAAATCAATGGCCATCTCTTGACCTCACCGGCAGCTCCAAGTATCTATCTCTTATTGCCCTTAGATGTTCTCCTCTTGTTCAATGAAATCAATGAGTCTTTGCTAGATTACGGTGCCTCAGATGTTGCCAGCTCAACAGTATCTTGTCCAAATATCTACCCTTCACTTGAGCAGTGATGGTTGGTAACTTTTTCAATTTTGGGTGGCCCAAGCTTGATCCTGTCCTCACCTAATCTTCACAATGTACTTTCCAATCATCATCACTTGACAATGGTCAAGAATGGGGAACTTTGGCTTATTTGTTTTCTCCCCAACTGCATCATGAGACCAAAGCTAGCATCTGCATTTGGTGAAATCAGGTACCTCAGTAAAGATCAGTCTCCAGAGCTGGGATTTTTCTGGTCTATATGGCTTTGCACCCCATAGGTAGTGCAATTACCCACTAGGTCAAAGGAGTGCATGTAGTTGTATTTAAAGACTAAGAGGATGAAATTGGTCTTGGGCGGTAATGCAAATTGGGCAATAGTGAATCGACAGATCATTTTTGTGGGCTCTAATACAGCCTACTGATTCTGTATCCCCCAATTTGCATTAATGCCCAAGAGCCATTTCACTCCCTTAGTCTTTAAATATAGTTACATGTAGTTAGAAGGAAATTAGATATGTACTGGAAGGAAAAAAAGTTTGCAGGGCTATGGGGAAAGGGCGGGGAATGGGACTAACTGGATTGCTCATGTATAGAGCCAGCACAGCCTCAATGGGCTGAGTGGCATTCTTCTGTTCAGTAATCATTCTATGATTCTATGATACATCTCCCCAAGGTCTAGTCATGGATCTTGAACATTCTGCACTGCAACTGGAAATAAACTGCCACTTTCTGTCATAACTGATCAAAATAGTAAACAACCTTTTGATGACCTGGCTTTACAGAGTAATACTTTATGCTGAAAATACACCCCCCTCCAGTTGCACTCCAACTAGAATGAAACACTCTCAGTTATTTTCCTTTCACATGAGTCATTCTGAATTTTTGACTCATTGGGAGTTGATAAGCTCATAAGTTGTAAACAACAGCACTGTACAAATGAATCTGCACCAGAGGTGACTTTTGGATACAGTAAGCCAAGTTATGATTTTAGCAATTTTTGGGTGTCGGATATCCTTTTAGGGAGTAGGATAGATCTGAAGCTATTTGCTGGGAAATGGGCATTGCCCATTGATATCCCCAGTCAGAAAAATCCTGATGTAAGTTATATGATAGTGAAAGGAAGCATAGAATAGAGGGCAGGCACTCCCCCCATTTCCCCCCAATAAAAGGAGGGAACATCAGAGACCTAGGCTAGTCCTGCACTACTCTTGGAGGCCAGTTGGTTCCCAGTTGGGATTCATGATACTGGCCTGCCAGCCAATCCCAGACAGTGTCCCTCTCTAAACAGGTAAGGCCTGGGGGACTCCGTATTCTGATTTTTCTCCCTTCTTTTTCCATGAAAGCATTAGAAAAGCTGGAAATCAGAAACAAGAATAGAAAATCCTTGAAATGTTTTGGGTGGAAACAAGTTCTGATAGAAGCCTACATCCAATTAATCTGTCTTTTCTCTCTGTGATGTTGCTTTTCCAGCTTTCCTGTATTTTTGTGTATAGGATTGAGATGGTAGCTGCCCATTCAATTTGAATTGTGCCCTGGCGTAGATTCTCCTGATCATAGCAGGATCTATGACATTCTTTCTTGTGGACAGTCTGTGATGTGTCAAAGCCAAGCTTAACATTGTGGCAGGAAGAATAAATACCTTCACAAAACACAAATCACAAAGTGACTTTAAAAAACCTTTCAGAGGCCAAAAGACACCGTTGTAAGCCACACCTGCAACACTAGAGGGTAAATAGTTGTGATGCAGACCTAAGAAATGATTCACAGTTTTATTATCATGCAATTATACCATTACAGTAAAACAACATAAAATTACCTTTCATCCATTTACTGCCTGATGGTGATGAGTGTGTTTCATTGTAACTTAAAAACTTTGATGAGGTGATGAAGGATTTCCTGTCCGCCATTTGCTTTAGCAGTTACATTCACATAATTCCCAAAAGTAAATAAATTAAATGCTTTGTAAAATTTTACACGTTTTGATGTGAAGGATGCCAGTTTCCAAAAATAAAAGACATTTCGACTTCTGCCACTCAAAAAAAGTCAGCCCGAGTACAATGTTTTCAGTAAAATTATCAAGAGAGGTAATTTCATCCCTTGATATCAAGCACCCTTAGCATGGCCCATGGTTGAAAGCAGATTAAAGCTACTTTTACATTATGCCTACAATGTATCTCAGCTACACCCTGAAGAACACCGTACATGGCACCAGTGAGTGAGAGTGACAACCTTTCTGAGATGTGGGTGGATTCAGACTCAAAGTATTGGGATGAGACTGCTCAAACTGATTTCACATTGGCCCCTTATAGGCAACGGAGCAAGATGACTTTAGTTGTCTTAGTACAGGCTTGTCATAGGCTAGATTTGAACTAGGGGTCTTGTGGTATGTTAGCCCACTGCACCACCCTGTTACCCTGTGTTCCCAATTGTTTCCTTTTTCATTTGTTATACTTCTCAGAAGGAGACTCTAGCTTCTAGATGCTATCAGTGCTGTTCCTTAGTCAACCCTCAAGGAGAGGCATCCATGAGTGGTACAGGAAGAGAGACCCTGCACCCAAGCAGGATTCCCTTGCTATCTATCTCACCCCTGATAGATTGACTAAGTTGCTTCTTCTGTGATGTTCAAGTGCAAATCAGTCAATACAGGGATTTCAACTCTAATCTTGTACTTGAGTCTATTCCTCTAACGTCAATGTAGCAACAAATTTGGTTGCCATGGCCACGTGGTAAGGTTTGGGTGGTTTCCACTGTTCAACTCCCACCTGACTGTAGCAGTTGTTATTAGGGTTTAACCCTTTTTTTTTATTTTGTCAAATAAACAGGTGTTCTTGTAGGTTTAGAACAGAAAATTAATTGTTTATTGATCAATACGCCTTATCTTGAAATTGTTGCAACCACATCCGCTCATGTGTTCGCTTGTGCACACAAACACACAAGAAGAGACAGAGAGGGAAAAAGGGTAAGCGATTATAAGTAGGTTTTGGGGTCAGTCGCGGTAAACCTGTTAAATTCTCCTGGAAGTCAAGTTCTTATTAGTTGCAGGCCTGAGGTGATTGTAGGTTTCTCTCTTGGTTCAAAGTTTAGTTGAAGTCAGTGGATCACTTCTATTCACTGCTGTATAGGTGTAGATGTAGAATTCTACAGCACGATGCGTGCCTTCTGTTATGCTGGAAACAAGCTCCTTCGATGCTGCTTTCTGGGTGTCCCTCTCTCCAGGCTCCAAGTTTTCCCTTGCTACTACCATCTCTTGGCTCTATGTTATGTATCTTCCCAATTTCTTCACCTCCTGCTTTGATGGTGCTGGCTCATGTTGGGGTACAGACTAGGAATGGCAAAGTGGCCAGTTTTCATGTGTGAACCTTCACCGCAACAACTTTACATTTATATAGACATATTAAAAAATCATTCTAGGGTCATGAGCAATGCTAACATTTATTGCCCATCCCCAGTTACTCTTGGGAAGATGGTGGTGAGACTTATTCTTGAGTCGCTGCAGAATTTGTGGTGAAGGTACTTGCATAGTGCTGTTAGAAAGTGAGTTCCAGGTTTTTGACTCAGCGACGATTGTCCAACTCAGGATGGTGTGTGACTTGGTGAGGAACTTGGAAGTGATGGTGTTCCCGTGCGCCAGCTGCCCTTACACTTCTAGGTGGTGAAGTCATGGGTTTGGAAGATGCTCGTGAAGAAGCTTTAATATGACTTCCTTAATGCTCCAAGGAGCTTCATAGATTGGTGTCAGACCTGAGCAGGAGTAGAAGTAGTGAGCGTGATCCAAGATACTGTTTGAACATTTTAAGGACAATTTTGAATGTGGGGAGAAATGTAGCAAGATGAAGGGGCTTGGGTAGGGAGTTTCAGAGCATGGGAGCAAGACAGCTGAAGACTTTGGGCTGGATTTTACCAGCTTCTCGACGTCGTGCATCATGGTGGGGAGGCCCATAAAATGCTTTCTGGAGAGGCCCGACACGATGCACGATGCCGAGAAAGCCCCGCTGCATATTACCGGCGGCGGTGCAGCTCCCCCCTTCATCTCAATACTAAAGTGAGCTGAAGAAATGTTGAAATTAACTTACTTGGTCATGACGGCTGTCCCATGCCGATTGTATGGCTGCCTGCCACGACTCATGCGCCTTTGGAACTCTGTATGGAGTTCTGAAGCGAGACACTGGTTGGGAGGCGGGAGGAGTAAAATCATCAGGGCGGGGAGGGGGGAAGCGGGCAAAACAATCCATATTGGCTGTGGGGATGGTGGGAAGGGGTTTAGGGTCAAAGGGAATAAAGTTTTTGGGGGAAAGGTCGTGAGTAAGAACTGAATTTATTTTGGGGGGGATGGGGCATAAAGTTAAATGTTCATTCGTTGGGGAGGTGAGAGAGGCGATTTCAGGTGTGCACGAATTATTACTACATTCCTGAAACAAAGAGGTACCTTTTAAACATGTAAATTTCTTCTAAGGGCTTGCAGCCTTTTAAAATGGCGCCGTGCCTGTGCGGTGGCGCTGGACGCCGTTGCCGGGGACGCAGCGGCTGCCCCCTCTACATCATTGGGGTTGGCCGTTCCGCCCCGTCCATTTAAATGAGCCGCCGCGCATAATATCGCGGGGGCTCTGCAGCGCTTCCATGTTGAAAGGCCGCTGACTTCAAAGCACGATGCCTTGGAGTGCAGCGCGCTGATAAAATTCAGCCCTTTGCATCTGATGGTAGAGCAGGGAGGACAAAACAAATTGAGTGTGCTTGTAACCTTGCCTACGACTGTTAGTTTCATCCTCATGGTGATCATTGGCTTTGCAGCAGGTCCATTAGGCCCTATAGATATGATTGACGACATCATGGTGGACGTTGTTTCCCCAGTCCTGCTGCATTCTTAAATCTAGTTCGACTCCAAGCATAAAATTATATTGCAAAGATGCTTCCAAAGAATCAAGGTACAATTAGATGCTGTTACACGGTCTGGGTGGAATTAACATTCAAATATCGGTAAGAACTATTCCACTGCTCTTCGTATTTACTTATTGTCTGAACTGGAAAAGTACACAAAGATTTAAAAAAAATGTAACTGAATCAAGTTGGGTAAACGTTATACATTAAAACAATAGTTGAAAAATACAAAAGCAGGAATAAAGACAATGGCCAGAATTTTACGCCCCCCACCCCCCAATGAGCAGGATGGTGGCAGTGGGGGGGGGGGGGGGCGGGGTGGGGGGGGGAGGTGGTGGTGTAAAATGGAGCAAGAGGCTCCAGGAGGCATTCCCAATCCGCTCCCGCCTCCGCCGCGCTTTACGTAGGGCTGGGGTG
This sequence comes from Heterodontus francisci, assembly GCF_036365525.1. Classification (NCBI taxonomy): domain Eukaryota; kingdom Metazoa; phylum Chordata; class Chondrichthyes; order Heterodontiformes; family Heterodontidae; genus Heterodontus; species Heterodontus francisci. The sequence continues at coordinate 19,481,428 of NC_090376.1, read as the reverse complement.
GGGGGATGGGAGGGGGTGGAAAAATGGCCCAACCGCCCCAGGCCAATCAAGGCCCTTAAGTGTCCGCTTAATGGCCTTCACCCGCCTCCACGCGATTTTACGTGTGGCAAGCGGACGTCCTGGAGCCAGGAAAAGCTGCCTGGGAAATCCAGGCAGCTGCCGATCATCCCGGGGTGGGGTGGGGGGGCCTGCTCATCGGGCACAGGGTGTCCAATGGAGGGCTGCCCCCGCTACCCCAACCACCCCCAGAACCCAATACGGTCCCCATTCTCCCCAACCGACTACCCTTGCCTTGCTGGGGCCCAACTGATTACCCTCGGCGAAGCAGCCAAAACTTACCTTTCCTCCCGGCTCCACATCTTCTTCTACCTTCGGCTGGGCAGCAGTCCCAGCAGTGGGCACTGCTCCAGGTGGCGCTGCTGGGACTAAGAGCTGCCAGCCCGCTGATTGCCGGTGGAAGTCCTGCCTCGGAACAAATAAAGCCTGGGGACCCGTAAAATATGGAACGGATCCCCAGGTGAGGCAGAAGCGGGTTTGCCACCGACTTTTACGTCGGAGGCTGGCTCCCGTCTGCCCACCGTAAAATTCCGGCCAATGTTTTTCCCCCTTCTGTCCTGTTAAAACGGCATTTCATAGACCAACTTTAAACCAACTTCCCCTTAATATCTCATTATAGTAGATGGAAGTCCTACTGGATGGAAACCGCCCTAGTTGTAGGAACTTGCTGAATTAGTATGCTGGTTGTATGACTCTTGCTGCTAAATTAGAAAGTCATGGGTTCAAGCTCAATTGCAGAACTTGAGCTCATGATCCAGAAGATGACACTTCAATATAGTACACTTCAGTACTGCTGCACTGTCAGAGGTGCCATCTTTCAGATGAGAGATTTAAACAAAGGCTCTGTCTTGCCAGCTTGGGCACCATGTAAAACATCCCATGGCTGAGTAAATTTGGCCTATATTCTCTGGCGTTTAGAAGAATGAGAGGTGATCTCATTGAGACGTACAAGATTCTGAAAGGGTTTGATAGGGTAGAAGCTGAGAGATTGTTTCCGCTGGTCGGGGAATTTAGAACACGGAGACACAGTCTCAGGATAAGGGGCCGATCATTCAGGACTGAGATGAGGAGAAATTACTACACTCCGGATTGTGAATCTTTGGAATTCTCTACCCCAGAGGGTTGTGGATGCTCCATCACTGAATACATTTAAGGCTGGGATAGATAGATTTTTGGTCTCACAGGGAATCAAGGGATATGGGGAGCGGGCAGGAAAGTTGAATTGAAGCCCAAGATCAGCCATGATTATATTGAATGGCGGAGCAGGCTCGATGGGCCATATGGTCTACATCTGCTCCTATTTCTTGTGTTCTTGTGTATTTGAAGTACAGGGAAGATTCTTCTTAATTCATTCTTGGGATATGAACATCGCTAGGAAGGCCAGCATTTAATTCCCAAATAGAGTTGCCCTTGAGAAGGTGGTGGTGAGCTACCTTCTTGAACTGCTTCAGTCGGTGTGGTGAAGGCACTTCCACAATGCTGTTAGGCAGAGTTCCAGGATTTTTACTTAGTGACAGTGAAAGAATGGGCAATTATGTCCAAGTCAGGCTGTTGTGTGACTTGGAGGTTGCAGATCTCTGCAGGAAACAACACTAGAGCATGTTGATGCTAATTGTGCACCATCTTCAAAAAGTATGTGTTGGGACTGGGTTTGATTTTAACAGTCAATTATAGGCAGTCCTGAGTTTTCTTTTCTCAACTCGAAAGCATGCAGAAATGGAGAACATAGCAGCAACAAACCTGTCATGTATGACCTCTCACTGATATAAATGGCTTGGAAATTGGGCCACCCACAAATAGAAAGTATTTAGATCCTTTGTGATTGGAAATGAAAGTGCAACAATTGCAAAAACAAATGGCAAACTTGAAAAAAAACATTTTAACCCAGCTTATATTCAGCACGTGCACAGGAACATCGTTTTATTTTAAAGATTGTTGACAAGTACAATTAACTGATACAAAATTTCTCTCTTCAGATGAATATCGAATCTTTGGGCGGTAAATTACAAAGTGAGGCCATAATAATTAAACAACAATATGCAGAAAACCCCACAAAAAACAAAGGGATTCGAGGGCACTCTACCCTCCCAGAGGCTGGCAATCACCCTCCCAGAGGCTGGCAATACCCTCTCAGAGGCTGCTAACTTTTGTCTCAAACGTTGCCATTATGCTCCCTGAGGCTATCAATTGCCTTGCTGAGGCTGATCCTAGTTAGCATGGACATTCCACTCAAGATAGCCTTGCATATTTTATGCAGCACTGTTCTTGGATCCTTTATTGATTAATTTGTTATCATCTGTGGGCATCTGTAAGGATTGTAAATCAGCAACCTGTTAGTTATTAATCATCTTTGTATTTTCTATGAACTTTATGGGCTGAATTGTACCAGTCCCTCGATGCTGTGGGTCGTGGCGGGGAGGCCTGGAAAATGCTAGCGAGAGTGGCTCGCCATGACCCACAATGCCAAGAAGGCCCGGCCGGATATTAGCAGCGGTGGTGGTGAGGCCTCGGTGCGGCCCTCCGCCCCCCCCACCAAGCAGCGGGCCCTTCATTAAAATACTGAAATTAGATAAATTAACATGCAAATCAACTTACCTGCTGCCGCCGGCTGTCCCACGCCAATTTTCCGGCCAATTGACTGCACAGTGGCGCAGTGGTTAGCACCGCAGCCTCACAGCTCTAGCGACCCGGGTTCGATTCCGGGTACTGCCTGTGTGGAGTTTGCAAGTTCTCCCTGTGTCTGCGTGGGTTTTCTCCGGGTGCTCCGGTTTCCTCCCACAAGCCAAAAGACTTGCAGGTTGATAGGTAAATTGGCCATTATAAATTGTCACTAGTATAGGTAGGTGGTAGGGAAATATAGAGACAGGTGGGGATGTTTGGTAGGAATATGGGATTAGTGTAGGGTTAGTATAAATGGGTGGTTGATGGTCGGCACAGACTCGGTGGGCCGAAGGGCCTGTTTCAGTGCTGTATCTCTAATCTAAAAAAAAACTCGCATGCGGCTGCATGCGTATTATCGCGGGGGTTATGGAGCGGCACAGCTCTATGTAAACTTCTTCATCTGAGCTTATGATTTCCTCTCAAGTCACTCTGTGTTGCAGCGGTAGCTCACAATCAAGTCAGCAGCTCGTCATAACTCTTCCACTCTGTTCCTTCTCCACATTAATGACCTCCCGCACTCTTCTTCCAACCCAAACCATTCCTTTGCTGATGAAACATCTCTTCATTTATAAACTTCCTTTCAAACTCATACCTCAGTGCACACAGTCTTTTCGTATGGCAATGGTTCACCATTAATTCCCTATCTCCATGCAATGAAAATCTGGTTTCTTTCAATTTTTAGAGGACACCATTTCTTCATATCTCTTCCAAGTTTGCCAATGGCTGTCACTAATTTTGATGCTACCACTGCCCTTCGTTATTTTGGTTGACTTCTTTTTGAACCCGCTATATCCCCTGCCTGATATGAAAGTCCCACATTACTTCCATTGCTAAAACTGCCTTCAGGAAGCTTGATTTCCCTTTCCATACAGGGCATTGCTTTTCCTTTCAACAACTCTGGGTTGAATTTTCGTGTCCCGCCAGGGGCTGAAATGGAGCTGGGTGAGGTGCGGAAATACCGGTGCCTGCCAGTGTGCTGATTTCCTGATGCCGTTCCTGGCACCAGTGAGTTTCACCCGGAGAGGGTGGCCCCGAGTTCCCACCTGATTCATTAAGAAGGCCCATTAACATAGTTAAAGAGCTCATTAAGGAGCATGTGATTTTCGTGGGGGCACACAGGCTGCACACGCTGGCTGGAGCAGACCAGCTCAATGGAGGTGGACTCACAGTGGGAGGCCAGTCATGGATGCCTCAGGGAATTAGTTGTTCCCCATGAAAGCTGCAAAGGAGGACTTGGCCACTGGGCAACAGTTGTCAGCGGCTGAGCACTGGTGGCAGAAAGAATGGGCAGTATACGCTTGGGCAGTGCAGGGAGTCATCACCCTTCTGGCATTGCCAGAGCATAAGAGGATGGGGCAAAGCTGCCAAGAACAATTGAGGGACCACCTGAGCACAAGGAAGGCAGCTAGGCCTCTGGCTGTCCTGAGACATTCCAAGTTCCTCACAATATAATTTCTTCCTGGCTGAAATTAGAGTGTTTAAATCAGACCTACACTTGAGCAGTTCTGCATCCATTCCTGCCCCTGCGGCTGCTGATTGGCTGCCAAACCCATCTCCATGCCATTTAAGGGAGCACTCCGTGAAACCTCAGTTCAATGACTGTTTACCCCCTGGTTTGGGACCCGGAAACAGTCCCGACTTCCGTTTCCCACGTCTGCATTGAAAAACCTCCCCCCTAACTCTTTATTAAGCCCACGTTTATCCAGGACTTGAATATAATGCGGTGAGGCTTTTCTTGCACTTCATTAGGCTGCAGCTGAGAAAGAAGGGAATTGCAAGAACTCCCTAAAACAGATTATTAGTTCTATTGGTCTGATGTAAAGACGGCAGTAGATCAATAAATTCCTTTGAACATCTTTTAGAAGCAAATTCACTTAACATTATGCAAGTACCTGTTCATTAGTTTTCTTTTAATGCCTACTTGCTCCTCACAGCAAGATTTATATCCAGGGTGATAATCTGTAGCTTGGATTGCAATGCAATTTAAATGTGCTTGGCACAAGAACATCTTTGTTTTTCTTTTTCACTTCTTTCCAAACCACGACTGCTTAGCTCCCACAAAGAGGCAGTTTTCCCTGAAGGGATTTTGCTATAAATTGTGTGAGCAGTGGTAAAATTACATGAAATTTACAGCACAGAAACAAGTCATTCAGCCTGACTGGTCCATGCTGTTGTTAATGCTCTACACAAGCCTCTCCAACCCTACTTCATCCAACCCTATTCCTTTTCCCGTCATGTACTTATCTAGCTTCCCTTAAATCCATCTACGCTATTTACCTCAACTACTTCACATTCAACTTCTTTCACATTCTAACCAATCTCTAGATAAAGAAGTTACTCATACCTTATTGAATTTATTAGTGTCTAACTTATATTTACAATCCCTAGTTTTGGACTCTCCCTCACCTTCTCTACAACTACCCTATTGAACCCCTTCATAATTTATCAGCTCGTCCCTCAGACTTCTCTAGAAAAGAGCCCCAGCCTGTTCCGGCTATTTTAACAGTTATATCCTCTTGGCTCTGGTATCATATTCATAAATCTTTTTAAAAGAAAGGCACCAATAAACATTATACAGTATCGATAGGTCTGAGGAAAGGTCATCGACCTGAAAGGTTAGATGTTTCTTCCTTATATAATGCTGCCAGACAAAGAACAAAGAACAGTACAGCACAGGAACAGGCCATTCGGCCCTCCAAGCCTGCGCCGATCTTGATGCCTGCCTAAACTAAAACCTTCTGCACTTCCGGGGCCCATATCCCTCTATTCCCATCCTATTCATGTATTTGTCAAGATGTCTCTTAAACGTCGCTATCGTATCTGCTTCCACCACCTCCCCTGGCAGCAAGTTCCAGGCACTCACCACCCTCTGTGTAAAGAACTTACCTCGTATTGCTGAGTATTTCCAGTGTATTCTGTTTTTATTTCAGATTTTCAGCATCTGCAGTATTTTGCTTTCACTAATACACTTTATTGCACTGGTTGTTGAAATAAGATTCAAATGTAAACCTGAGGTGATGGCTAAAGGTTTCATTGGAGGAGCTGGCTCAGTTTTAGTTGTGCTCAAGTCTATGCAAAGAGCAAGATCAAGCTGTCAGAACATCAGAATATTTAGGAACAGTAAAAGACTACTTAGACTTAACAATTTCACCTATTTTTGATTAAATCCCATCTATTTGTGTTCTCACCATGTCTCAATCCTTTCTCTCCCCATCCAGTTGACTCTTGAACTTATTTTTGCCCTCAAATTTCAAATTCTTTCTCTGATGGCTTATTCTCCAACTTTATTATTCTCCCTATAAAAAAATCAACTTGACATCGCTTCTTTCTCTTAGATTTCCTAATATTTTGCTTGTTTCTCGTTGCACTAGAATCCTTTACCACATTGAATAATTTGTCTTAGTCATAATCATGCAACAATTTTTAAATTTGCATTGAAGCTTGAATTATTTTTCAGGGTGCAGTGACTGTTGATCTAGTGTGGTGACTATTCTTTATGGGACTAAACCCCACAATCAGAAATAAGATGGATGGCCAGTTGTTCTATTTTGGGTGGTATTGGTTGTTGGCCAGGACACTGGGAGAGTTCCCTACTCTTTCGAGGATCTTCAACATGCACCAAGTGAAGGCATGAGGTTCAAACACATACCTTTCCAATTTTCAAAAAGAGCACTACCAATTGAGGCAAGGTGACATCTTGAAAAGTTCACTTAGATAATTCTGTTAGTAGAGTGCAAACTTGGTGAAATCACGCTCCTTTCATCTCACAGCTTTATTCTGTCTGGGTGAGGTGATTTTACTCGTTCATATTGCAATTACATTCCATATGCTGATGTGTGAATAGACTGGTGTGTGGTGCTCCATTCTTTCAAATCACCAGTAAATCAGAATGCATTGGAGTCTGTACCAAACAGATGCAGACTGGTCTTCTGATTGATCTGGGCTTTTCCAGAAAAATCCTTCAATTCATTTCTCAAACCAATTTCTCTTATCAACTTATCTGATTCATTTAGCACAGACACTGCTCTCTTTATTACACTAACATTCAAGGTCTGGTCTTTAAAAATACATTCAATTAAGCCTTTATTTAAGTTCATATATCAAGACATTTTGTGGTTGTGCTTTTTTGCTTGCCTTGTTTTTTATAATTGTCAGGTAACTTACAAATTTCATGTTTTGATCCAGAGAGTCAATTTGATTACATTTCATTTATATCTGTTAGGATGCCTACACTCTGCAGCAGTCAGTGTCAGTCAAATCAATTTAATTTGTCAATATTTTTCTATTATATTGATTTTCATTTGCTATTATGAATTACATCAGTATGAGAACTCCCAGCAGTAGCGAGAGCAGTGATCTGAGTGATTCTTCCTTCTCCTAATCCCCTTCCTACTTATTTTTTCTTTGTGCTTTCTGCAGTTTATCTCCTCATGCAGGAAGGGCTGACAGAGGAACAGAAATGCACAGCAGGTCAGACAAGAGGAGAAAGAGGAAAATTGGCTAGTGTTTTAAAAAAAGTCATTCTTCGGATACGGGCTTTGCTAGCAAGGCCAGCATTTATTGTCCATCCCTAGTTGCCCTTGGGAAGGTGGTGTGAGCTGCCTTCTTGAACCCCTAGTCTAGGTACTCCCATAGTGCTGATAGGTAGGGAGGTACAGGAATTTTACCAAGTGATGATGAAGGAATAGTAATATATGTCTAAACTAGGATGGCGTGTGACTTGGAGAGGATCTTGGAGGTGATGGTGTTCCCTGCATCTATAGCTCTTATCTTTCTAGGTGGCGGAGGTCACAGATTAGGAAGGTGCTAGTGGAATCCTTTGTTGCACATTGCCAGCATTTTTTTCTCTTTGCGATTCCGCCTGCAAAGACTTCTTCAAAAGGTGGCAGAACACGGCACTGCTGGAGAAAATTGTAGTGAGAAAGGCCATTTCACAAGACTGAGCCTTGTGATTAATGAGCATACAAATAGATTTCTGCTGGGATGTCAATAGACCAGTGACAGTTTTCCTCATACTGGAGTACATGCTCTAACAACCTCCATTCAGAAAGTGGTGGCTTAACCACATTTAAATGTACTACACACAAAGGATAGATTTTCAGGCAAAGACATTGGGGATAATTTTCATCTTCACCATATGGGTGCTAAACTGTTGGAGCAAATTGCTCACCCCTTACGAGTTTTATTTTTTATTTGCATTCTGTCCACTGTCCAGCGTACGGTCTGAAATAAGATAAAATGAGGAAGTTATGGAAGCAATGAAACTAAAGTATTTTCCTCAACTGATTATTATGTGACACAGACAACTCACTGCTCCTTTAAGGCCTCCTCATCTTATCTTAGCTACCACACTTCCTCTACAGATCATTGTGGCATCGTAAACATTGCAGGGAGATTTCCTCTGTTCACTGTTCGATGCAAAATGTTTCAATGAATCGGTTTACAATTTCACAAGAAGTAGTGAAAGGAGGAGACCTCACCTCTTCTTCAATGAGTTGTGATATTTCATAGAACTGTAGTGTCTTATAGCATAGGAAATAGCTATTTGGATCATGGTGCTTGTGTTGGCTCTTTGCAAGCACTATCCAATTAGTTTAATACCCTTGCTTTTTCCCCATAGCCCTGCAAATTTTTCCTTTGCACTTTTATATTCAATTCCATTTTGCAAGTTTACTATTGAATCTTCTTCCACCGCCCTTTCAGGAAGTGCATTCCAGATCACAACAACTCATTACGTTAAAAATAAATTGCCTCATCTCGCCTCTGGTTATTTTGTCAATTAAATGTCTTAAATCTGTGTCCTCTGGCTACCAACTGTCCTGCCAGTGGAGGCACTTTCTCCCTATTTACTTTACAAAAACTATTTATACTTAATTCTTTAAACCATTCCATTGTACAATTCTAATGGTTTCCTTTTCTCTAGATTCACAAGATGAGTGTAAGTATATGGAAATGCTTGGCATATGACTGGAACAAGAGTATAACAGAGGAGTCTCCAACTATTGGATCATGAACGGATTATCTCGGAATGAAATATGTTCATCTGCTTAAATGTTGCTTTTTTTTATCTTATTTGATTGTTTTTTAGTCAGTGTTTTGTTGCTTTAAATGTTCTGCATCCCTAAAATTGTGAAAATTGCCTGATTGACCCCATTTAATATTTTGGATGCTTTGTTCTTTCCAAGCTGTAGAATTTAAATTTCTAATTTTGAAACAATCTCATGTAATCTCATCTCATCTGATCATAGAATTATAGATTGATAGAGCTCATAAGGAGGCCATTTGGCCCATTGTGCCTGTGCCAACTCTTTTAAAGAGCTGTCTAATTATTCTAGGAAAGCAGGCTGGCCCTGGCTACATAATTCATCATGTTTTCGTCTTAAAATAGAAGCCAAAGTGCACTTTTTACCCCCAGAAGTTTGAAACTGTAAATGAGGAACTTGTGTTTGTGTAAGCTTTGAATAAAGAACTAATTTTTTACTGCCTTGCTCTCTATTTGGGGGAAAGGAATCATTGACCTGGATTTTAACCTGGAAGTGAGTTCTATGAGGGGATGTGGGGTGGGGGCATGGGGGTAAGTGGCTGTTGTGAGGTCGGGCAACTTGGAAGAATGGATTTCCCAAATTTAGCTGAAGGGCTCCTTTAAGTGGAGATACCTCACCAACAGGCTGGTTGACAGGCAAAGTCTACACAGGCCCGAAGCCCACAATCGTAGGTGAGAGGGATCGGGGGGAGTCCTGATTGTGGGTTGGGGGGTGGAGGGTAGTTGGGAGCATGGGGGTGTCCAGATTGCAATGGGCAAGTTTTTAGATTGCAGGGGTGAAGTCAGATGGTGGTCCTAGGGGGTCTTAATTATGGAGGGGTGGGGGTCACATGGTGGTCTGGAGTCTTGATTGTGGGGGTGGTCCATGGTGGGCTGGATGGTCCCAGTCGCTGGCAGGTTGGGAGCTGGGTGCCGGGGTGATTGGGATGGGGAGCAGTTGGTGGTCTTGCGGGGAGCTGTTGGGGGTTGAGGGTCCGTTAGTAGTCAGGGAAAGGAAATGGTGGGGGTGGTGATGATGGTTGGGTGGAGGAGATCATGGCCAGCAAGTGCGGGATGACGTGGGTGTTTAATATGTGGTTTATTGGACCTGGATGAAACACTCAGTTCCTCCTGGCCCACAAGCTGTGCTGTAAAGTGATGTGGGTGTCACTGGCAAGGTCAGCATTTATTGCCCATTCCTACTGCACTTGAGAAGGTGATGGTGAGCTGCCTTCTTTAAGCTGCCAAGTTTCCTGAGGCCTGGGAAAGCCGGCTGACCATGATTAACAATAAAAAGACCGTTAAAAATGAAGGCATGTGGCTTCATTATAATATTTTAAAGGGCAGCACAATGGTGCAGTAGTTAGCACCGCAGCCTCACAGCTCCAGCAACCTGGGTTCAGTTCTGGGTACTACCTGTGTGGAGTTTGCAAGTTCTCCCTGTGATCACGTGGGTTTCCGCCAGGTGCTCCGGTTTCCTCCCACAGCCAAAGACTTGCAGGTTGATAGGTAAATTGGCCATTATAAACTGCCCCTAGTGTAGGTAGATGGTGGGGATGTGGTAGGGAATATGGGATTAAAGTAGGATGAGTATAAATGGGTGGTTGTTGGTCGGCACAGACTCGGTAGGCCGAAGGACCTGTTTCAGTGCTGTATCTCTCTAATCTATGAATGGATTGGTCTCCATCCTCTCCTCCCATCTCCGTTAAAACCAAAATGGGTGAGTGCAAAGAAAACTGGGCTCCTGTTTCAAATGTCTGGCTTTTTAAACCTATGACACGACACCAGTCCACCTGTTTTTAGGAGTTAAAATTCATCCCATAGGTTCAGGAAGCCTGATGTGCCAAGTTGTGATGTCAATTTGAAAAGCCGTCCCATTCATCATTATCAGCAATCAAGCCATCGCGGTGTTTCCATATCAAAAGATAATGGGCAGGATTTTGTGGTCTGAATACAATGAGATGTTTGGTGCTATTGAGGGTCGCAACGACACTGCAACTTCCAGCATGCGCACACATGCGTCGAAAACCAGAAGTTGCGGTTTGCACGAACACATTCTGGGGAAGCCTCTGCTGATGGTCTCGCACACCTGCTTTGTAAAGTGGCAGGGACCCAAGGTTGATCAATTTGAACAAATTGCCCACAGCCAGCGTTTCTTTTACATCGTTTTGTTTAGAACTGCTATTATCAGGCGCACAGCCTGCTCAGATGGGTTAATTCTGTACAGGAAGGCACTGGCAGCAACACATGTGAACTTTCAGAGCTAAGTACAGACATTTTAAATGTTGAATTTTATTTAATTGTTAATATAACTTTTTAGCATGGCTCGTCAGTCATCTTAAATTGATTTCATTCATCTGTTTTTTTTAAACAAGATTGAAGTGACTTTTAAAAGATCTTTAAATGTATATAACTTTTTAATAACATTTATTTGACTTTGATATTCCAATATAAAAGTCTCTTTAACAAGATTGAAGTGACTATTAAAAGATTTTTAAATGTGTATTACTTTTTATCAACATTTATTTGACTTACTTGAAGTTTCAATATAAAAGACTCTTTAACAAGATTAAAGGGACTTTCAAAAAAATTATCTGATGTTTTAAAATCCTGTTTACATGCATATAACATTATAAGATGACTTTAATATAACTGAGACTATCTTTCTAAAGGTACTGCAATACTTTAAAGATTACGCCTGTGAGGGAGAAACCATTTCCTCCGCTGTGAGCCAGTTTTGTTATATGACAGCCCAATACAGGGATGAACAATGAGCCAGGCCATGCCCATAGGCTGATCAGGAGGCACTATTGCACAACTTTGCACTGCAGGAAGGACTGACCCTCCACCTCGCAGACAAGCAGGGATAGGCACAGACGTGCTGTACCATGGACATTTGACAAACTTGTTGACTCAGCCACAGACATGGGGGTGATTAATCTGTATATAAAGTTTATAGCCAATCTAATGCTACTGAAACACAATCCATTTTGAAACACATTTCTCCCCATAAATAAAATAGCTAAGCATCAATGGAGAGCAGCACAACTGTATTAGCTAGCTAGCAAGCAACATAGTATGCAATGCCAATGGGAATTACTTTTGCAATTACTTTTACTGCTAGGCTATTTTAAAACACAAGGTTAAGGGCTTGGAGCAGGGGTGTCCAACATTTTCACATGGGGGGGGGGGACACATTACAATTTTTATCTTACATGAGACAATTTCAAAAATATAAAGGCATTAAAAATTTATCTTGCTATTAAAACAACAAAGGTGCATTTTTGTCAAGAAGCTTTAAATGAGAGCACTAATTTATTGACTTACTTTCTGGTCACTATATTGGACACTGATTTAGTGAGACACCTGGCATGTTTTCTGCTTGCACAAATAGTCAATGGTTGCCTGCACACTTCTTGTAGTGATGCGGAATATTCTGGATAGATGTCCAGTGTCAGGAATGATCTCGATCATTCTCTCTCTCCCACTTCTCTCTCTGTCTGTCTGTCTCTCTCTCTGTTGCTCTCTCTCCTCCTCCCACTCTGTGTCCCCCTATCTATGTTCCCTCTCTCTGTGTACCCCGTCTCTGTGTTGTCCCATCTCTTTCTTTCTCTCTCTCTGCTCCCCGTTCTCTCTCTGTGCCCCACTCTCTCTCTGTCCTTCTCTCTCTCCCTCTCTCTCTGCCTCTCCCATCTCTTCCCCCCCTTCCCCCCCTCTCTTCCCCCCTCTCCCTCTTCCCCCCTCGCTCTCACTTCCCACCCCTCTCTTCCCCCCTCTCTCTTCCCCCTCTCTCTCTCTCCCCCTCTCTCTCTTCCCCCCTCTCTCTCTCTTCCCCCCCTCTCTCTCCCCCACCCCCTCTCTCTCTCCCCCACCCCCTCTCTCTCTTCCCCCGCCTCTCTCTTCCCCCCCACCTCTCTCTTCCCCCCCACCTCTCTCCCCCTCTCTTACCCGCCCTCTCTTCCCCCCTCTCTCTTCCCCCCTCTCTTACCCCCTTCCCTCTCTCTTCCCCCTCTCTCTTCCCCCCCCTCTTCCCCACCTCTCTCTTCCCCCTCTATCTTCCCCCCCTCTATCTTCCCCCTCTCTCTCTCCCCCCTCTCTTTCTTCCCCCTCTCTTTCTTCCCCCCTCTCTCTCTCTCCCCCCCTCTCTCTCCCCCTCTCTCTCTCCCCCCTCTCTCTCTCCCCCCTTCACTCTCTCCCCCCTTCACTCTCTTCCCCCCCTTCTCTCTCTCCCCCCGTCTCTCTCCCCCCTCTCTCTCTCCCACCCAACGGGCTTTTAAAACTAAAATCGGAACCTGCTGGAAAAACCCGAACTTTTTCTGAGTTCAGAAGCTGCTGTTCCTGCTCCCAGCACCTGTCAGCTGTGAAACTGTCAGCTGTGAATATTTTTCAAGTCAGACTGTTTTGGAAAGAAAAAGTCAACAGGAAATTTCTCATCCCTGAAATTGCCAGTTACGGAACACAAAATCCTTTACCTGGGACACTGTTGTTCGTGTACGGACACGTTGCCGATCCCTGCAGACAAGATTGTGCCAGAAATGGAGGATCGCAACATGGATGTCACTGGAGCCATATTGTGGACCACCTGAGGAAGCATTGGCTGCAGCTGCCAGGGTGCTAGGGAACAGCTGGTGGCTGATGCATTTGGACACTGACAGTGACAAAATTCCTCTCCCTCCTCCAGGACATTAGACAAAAGAACAGTGTACATGGGAAGTGAAACAAGTGACACTTTATTTTAGCAGCAAAGACTCGTTACAAGACCTTTGAGGTAGTTATTGCTGAAAAATGTAAACTTTAGGTTGTTAGTGCAAGACTTTGAATACCAATTGTGCTAATTAGCTATTTTCCAACTTTGTAAAGAGCTGAAATGTTAAAATGGTTCATATTAATAAAATTGTTTTGAATACTTTAGAATGACTACAGGCTGATGTGTGAATGCAACAAGAGACTCAAACAGAGCACTCATAGTAATTTATAAATATAACTGTCAATAATTAACATACATTGCCTGGCCCTCTCTTCATGTTCATTAAGAACCTTCAGAAAGGCCACACCATACCTGGTCAATAATCACTCCTGGGCATTATGAGCCATGTTACTCGAAATAGATATGCAAAATAAATATCACTTTCTGCTTCTTTGTTGGCTTGGGTGGCTTGGAGACAATTTCACACTTCCACTCTGTGGGAGGGAGTGGATGGCAGGGGTGCAGCTAAAAGATCTTTCCAAGAACTTAATAAGTCCTGTCTCCAAACATAACTGAATTTTGCAACCACTTGGCGTCACCTAATTAACCCTGAACACCCCATCCACCTACAAACAAGAACTTTGCTTCATAACCTTTTAAATCTTAAATGACAATTTAAATGAAACAGTTCCAAGAACTCTACAAACCCTGGTAAACTGCATTAAATCATTCAGTTTCTTGTGACATTGGTCGGGAATTTATCCTGGCGATGGGGGTGCCTAGGAAGAGTAACGCCAAGAACCCCGTGTTCCATGGAAGGCCTACTGACTCTATTGCCAATCAGGCACTTAAGTGGACAGCGGTGGGTTTTCCACAGGATCAAGGACCCTGTCATTGGAAGTCCTGCCCTTGGATAGCTGCCGACCAATCAGAACCCAGCAGCTCTTCCACTCAGCATCGCCACCATGGAGGTGGCGGCTGTGACCGGACAAGCACCTAATGGTGGCCGAGGAGGGTCGCTGAACCCAGGCCAGAGGAGGGTCGCTGAACCCAGGCCACAGGCAGGTCAGGGCAGGAGGGGTCCTTTGGAGTGGGGGAAGTGGGTGAGGGGGTTGAAGGGGCATCGGTAGAAAGGGCAGGAGGATGGCTCTCAGCTGGCCCCCCACTTCCCAATGCTGGGTCCCTTATTCAGGCACTAAGTGCCTTTTAACGAGGGACCCTCCCCGGAGCCAGGAAGCGGCTCGCACGGTTTTTTGTGTGGCAACAGGGCCGCCCGCCGCACAGCGAATTGCGGTGATGGTGGGATGAGGCCCTTAATTGGGGATTAATTGCTCAGATAAGGGCCTCAATTGCCAGTGGGGTGGGAAGGCCGGTCACAGGAATGTTGCGGGAACCCAGCCCCACCATCATCCCACCCGACTTTATGTTCTCCTTGCCTCCAAATCTGCCGTGGGGGAGAGCATAAAATACCCCCGTTGGTATGGGCTGATTGAAACACTAATTGAGGGAGCAAACAGATCCCAGAAAACTCATCACAGGTGGAGCTCATGGTGAATGTCTTGAGTGAATGATAAAGCACTCAGCATGAATAGGATGGGCACCCAGAGGGATCCAGCAGGTTTGAGGAGCAGTTGTATAAGTGTTAAATGGGTCTTTATCACTTACCACACTTGCTGGTACACCAACTTCCTGACAACTGAATGGCTTGCTAGACCATGACACAGGGCAGTTCAGGGTCAAGCACATTGCTGTGGGTCTGGAGTTACATATAGGCCAGACCAGGTAAGGACAGATTTCTTTCCCTAAAGGACATTAATGAACCAGATGAGTTTTTACAACAATACAATAGTTTCATGGCCACTGTTACCAGTTTTCTTTATTCTGGCTTTATTTAATTAACTGAATTTAAATTTCCTAGCAGCCTTGGTGGGATTTTGAACACATACCTCTGGTCATTAGTCCAGGCCTTTGAGTTACTAGTCCTGTAACATAAACACTATGCTACCATTGCTGGTAATGGTATTTAGGGAATCAAGGGTCATCGGGGGTAGATGGGAGTGTGGAATTCGAGACACAAACAGATTAACCATGATCTTATTGAATGGTGGTGCAGGCTCGAGGGGCCGAATGGCCTACTTCTGCTTCTAATTCATATGTACGTATGTATGTTCGTATTTGGAGGAAGTTGCATAAATGTCAGTAACAACAGACTCACTGCAATTGGTTTCAGTGCCTCTCAGGCAAGGGAGGGTGAAAACTCAACCACAGTTTGTGCTCCTAGTCTTATGTGTTGATATATTTTAAGGTCGGGTTCATGTTGAGCTATGTTCCTCCCCCGCCCACCCCCAACTTCACCACCGCCCTTACCCCTCCCACCTGCGAACTCTGTCTAAATAAAAAATGGTCACTCGGTTCAAGGTGATGTTATTACAGCAGTCACAGGTTAAACAACAACACGCACAATGCAAAATAGACAGAATGGTGATCAGTGGACGATTTGAGCTGCTTTGCTCCCAAATTACACATGCCCGCTTGAAATACCCCGACATGAAATTTTGACCCCTGGTCTGATTGAACTTCTTTTGGCAACCCATATCAAGTGAAAAACTGCATCAACCCCTTTCGCTGTAATCTTTTTCAAGGCTGTTGCCTTTGGAAACCGAGTGAACAAATCCATGATGGTTAGTAGAAACTTGTGACTTGACTTAGTTGTGGGTAATGGTCACAATCCACAAGAACTCTACTAAACGGTTTGTCAAAAGCCGGTATCAGTATTAATGGGGCTGGCTTAATCAAAAGCTGTGGCTTCTCAATCATCTAATACATGTCTCATGTCTTACAGAAGTCGACCACATCCCATGCAGCTTAGGCCAGTAAAAATGCATTATTATCCTCGCCTGTGTCTTCCAAATACCTACATGACCTTCAATAAGGCAATTCTTAATATTTCGTTGTGGTAGCAAGGAGGAACAACAATTTGATGGGCTACAACCAGATCAGCGGGCCTCTGGAGAGGTCTCCACTTTCTCATTAGAATGTCATTTTTAATATCATAGCACTCAAGGATTTTCTCTGTCTCAGAACACGCTATCTGAAATATTTTCCTTAAATTGGGTTCCGCCAGTTATGCCTCAATCGAAGACAATATGCTAAACAATTCAGCCTCACCACTCAAATTCCTTAAAAAGGTTTCAGCCAGCCAGACATCTGGCTTGCCCTTTATAACCACTGACTCTGCCTTATCTTATACAGCCCGATGAGCCTGGGACCTAGTCACTACACAATCTGGAAATATTTTGGGGAATTCTTCCTGCAAAATTTCAATTTCAACAACCTTAACTGACTTTTCCGAAACTACTGGAAACACCAATATCTTATCCCCAGCTAAGCCATTTCCTAGCAACAAATCCACCCCTTTAATTCCATTGTTACAGGACTCCTGACTAAATTATATTATAGATTAACCTTACACAGTGGAACAGGCAAATTACCTCCCTCAGTGCCCTGCACTAGGACTTTCACATTCATTGAACTATTTGGAGGAAAATTCATATTCTTTGCCACCATTAGTGACTGGGTTTCTCCCGTATCTCTAAGCAGAACAATCTACTTGTCTGCCTCACCAGATAGATATGGCATCACACTACCCTTGAACACAAAACTTCTATATCCTTCAGGGACCTGATTTAATTCATCGGCACATAGGAAAGAACATCTCTGCTCATTATTCAAAATCACCAAGGCCACTGGCTTGTCAGCAGCGTCTCTTATCGGGGCATCATTTTCAGGACAGACTTTTGGTAACCTACCACAACTACTGGTTTGCCTTTTAACTTGCTGCATTCTGATTTATTTGCTCTCTTTTATTACAAAAATAACACACTGGTCTTTTTGACTTAGCCTGAGTCTCCTGGTTATCTTTCTTCCTACTCTGAGGATTGCCTGGAGTCTCTTGTTTACCTTTCACCAAAACAAGAGGTGTTTTCCTTATCAACCTCCCTAAGTCTCTAACTTCTCTGAAAGCTTCCAAACTGGGGCTTGTAACTGCTGCTTTTGTGGATCAATTCATGATTATCTGGCATTGCTGTGGCATCCCTTAGGTTACCAATGTTATGTCTTCCAGGTGGGACCTTATTCCAGGATGTGCACTATTTTTACATTCTTCCATTTGGACTACTTCCTTAAGGTTCTCAAAGTCTTGCTCAATATACCACCTATAAAACACCATTTCCTCCTCTCTAGCAAATTCCATATATGTCTGGCCCTATTTTAAAAAAAATTCTTGAATTTCTGTCTGTAAGCCTCTGGTACCAATTCATATGCATTGAGAACTGCGGTTTTAGCCATTTCAAGGTCACTTGACCATTCCTCAGAGAGTGTTGAATATGTGTCTAATACTTTTCCCACTAACGCACTTTACATCAAAATTGTCCAACTTTCTTTTGGCCATTGCAACCTCATAGTGATTTTTTTCAAAGGACACAAAGTATATTTCAACTCTGTCCTCACTGAATTTAGGCACTAAGTGAATATTCCTTGCCAAATCAAAACTATGAGGTGTTTCATCTGAGTCATCCTCAAGCCTTTCTACCACCGTCTGTTCGCATATTCAAAGCTTTTCACAGAATCACAGAATTGTTACAGCGCAGAAGGAGGCCATTCAGCCCATCATGTCTGCACTGGCTCTCTGAAGGAGCAATTCCCTCAGTTCCATTCTCCTGCCTTCTGCCCATAACCCTGCACATTCTTCCTTTTCATATAACTGTCCAATTCCCTCTTGAATGCTTCAATTGAACCTGCCTCCACCACGTTCTCAGAGAGCACATTCTAGACCTTAACCACTCGCTGCGTGAAAAAGTTTTTCCTCATGTCACTTTTGCTTCTTTTACCAAATACTTTAAATCTGTGCCCTCTCATTCTCGATCCTTTCACAAGTGGGAATAGTTTCTCTCTACATCTACTCTGTCCAGACCCCTCATAATTTTGAATACCTCTATCAAATCACCTCTCAGCTTTCTCTTCAAGGAAAACAGTCCTAACTTCTCCAATCTATCTTCATAGCTGAAATTCCTCATCCCTGGAACCATTCTCGTGAATCTTTTTTGTACACTCTCCAATGCCCTCATGTCTTTCCTCAGGTATGGCGCCCAGAATTGGACGCAATACTCCAACTGAGGCCGAACTAGTGTCTTATGCAAGTTCAACGCAACTTCTGTGCTCTTGTACCCTATTGCCCTATTAATAAAGCCCAGGATACTGTATGCTTTATTAACTGCTTTCTCAACCTGTCCTGCCACCTTCAATGACTTATGCACATATACACCTAGGTCCCTCTGCTCCTGCACCTTTAGAATTGTATCCTTTATTCTATATTGTCTCTCCATGTTCTTCCTACCAAAATGAATGACTTCACATTTCTCTGCATTGAACTTCATATGCCACCTGTCTGCTCATTCTACCAACTTGTCTATGTCCTTTTGAAGTTCTACACTATCCTCCTCACAGTTCCAAGTTTCATATCATCTGCAAACTTTGACATTTCCTTTAATGCTAGCTGCCAGTGTCTTTCCATGCTCTCTCTTTGCTTCTCTTATTTGCTTTTTCACTTCCCCTTGGACCTTCTACATTCAGCCTGGTTCTCAATAGTATTTTCTACCTGGCATCTGTCATAAGCACACTTTATCTTCTTTATCATAATCTCTGCTTCTTTTGTCATCCAGGGAGCTCTGGATTTGTTTGCTCTACTTTTCCCCAACGAGGGAACATAGCTTGACTGTGCCCGAACTAGCTCTTCTTTGAAGATAGCCCATTGTTCATCTACCGGTTTTCCTGCCAGCTTTTGACTCCAATTTATTTGCCCCAGCTCCATTCTTACCCCATTGAAGTTAGCCTTCCCCCAGTTAATCATTCTTACCCTGGATTGCTCTTTGTCATTTTCCATAGTCAGCCTAAACCTTATGATACAATGATCACTATCCCCTAAATGGTCTCCTACTGATACTTGATCCACTTGGCCCACCTCATTCCCAAGAACCAGGTCGAGCAGTGCCTCCTTTCTCGTTGGACTAGCTACATACTGTTGTAGAAATTTTTCTGATTGAACACACGTTAGGAACACTTGTCCGTCACTGCCTTTTACACTACTATTATCCCAGTCTATGTTTGGATAATTAAAGTCCCCCATTGTAACTACCCTATAATTTTTGCACCTGTCTGTAATTTCCTTGCAAATTTGTTCCTCCATGTCCTTCCCACTAGCTGGTGACCTACAGACAACACCGAACAATGTAACTGCATCTTTTCTGTTCCTTAGCTCTGGCCAAATTGATTCTGTCCTCAACCCCTCTGGGACATCCCTTTTCTCCAGCACTGCAATGCTCTCCTTAATCAATACCGCCACCCCTCCCCCTTTCTCCCCTTTTCTAAACACCTTGTATCCAGGAGTATTTAACACCCAGTCCTGTCCTTCTTTGAGCCAGGTGTCTGTTATAGCCACAACATCATATTTCCACATGACAGTCGGTGCCTGTACCTCACCAGTCTTATTAACCACACTCTGTGCATTCACATACATGCACATTAACCTTGATTCAGACTTTATTACTTTCTCCCTTACTCTGACCTCACCTAATAACATACTATTCCCCACTCTAGTGCTATCCATCTCCCCCAGTATTCTGTGCACCTTGGTATTCCTCTCTAATATTTGCCCCTGACAAGTTACCAGTTTTGCTTCCCTGCAATCTGAGCTCCCTCGCAGGTTCCCATCCCCCTGACAATTTAAAACCCTCCCCAACAGCACTTGCAAATCTCCCTGCAAGGATATTCATCCCAGTCCTGCTAAGGTGCAACCCGTCCATCTTGTACAGGTCCCACCTACCCCAGAACCGGTCCCAGTGTCTCAGAAATCTGATGCCTCCCTTCAACACCAGTTCTCCAGCCATGTGTTCAATCGCTCAATTCTCCTATTTTTATGCTCACTTGCACGTGGGACTGGGAGTAATCCTGAGATTACTGTTTTTGAGGTCCTGATTTTTAATCTCCTTCCTAGCTCCCGAAAATCTGTTTTCAGGACCTCATCCCCCTTCTCATTGGTATCAATGTGGACGATGACCTCTGGCTGTTCATCCTCCCCCAGAAAAATGTCCTGCAGCCGATCGATGACATCCTTGACCCTGGCACCAGGGAGGCAACACACCATCCTGGAGTCACAATTACTGCCGCAGAATGCCTGTCTGTTCTCCTAACTAACAAATCCCCATCACTCCTGCTCTTCCACTCCTTTTCCTCCCCTCCTGTGCAGCTGAGCCACCTGTGGTGCCACAAACTTGGCTCCGACTGCACTCCTCTGAGGAACCATCACCCTCACCAGTATCCAAAATGGAAAACCAATTAGCAAGTGAGATCATGTCAGGGGACTCCTGCACTACCTGCCTGGTTCTCTTAGACTGCCTGGCGGTCACCCATTCCCTATCTGCCTGCATACATCTAACCTGCGGTGTGACCACCTCCCTAAATGTGCTATCCACATAGTCCTCCGCCTCGTGGCTGCACAACAGTGACTCCAGCTACTGGTTGATTTCTGAAACCCGGAGCTCAAGCTTCTGCAGCTGGTGACACTTCCTGCAGATGTGTTTGTCCAGGACACATGGTGCATCCATGACTTCCCACATACCGCAGGATATAAATTCCACTCGGTAGAGCTGCCCTGCCATACCTTAACTTTACAGACTATTTATAATAAGTAGAATAGCTTACCAGTTACTCACCAAACAGCTCCTTCCACTGCACCAAAACGGGAAGTGAATACTGGAGGGTTAAAAAAGTATGAAAATAAGTAGAAAAATGGAGCACCTCCTCCCCCCTTCACTAAACTCGCCACTCACCAAACCCGAATATCCACACTCAGCTTGCAGTCTGCACACCGTTTTTTTCTTTGTCTAGTACAAATTTCTTGGATTCTCTTTCTCTTTCTGAGTCTATTTCCTTTTTCATTTTCTTCCCTTTGATATCCTAATTCAAGTTTTCTCATTTCAAATTGTAATTGTCTGTCTTTTTCCCTTTCTTCTCTTTAATTTTTTCTTTTGAATTTCACCTCTTTCTCATTTTCATATTCCAGTTGCTTTATTTGTAGTTGAATTCTAGCTAACTCATTCTGAGAGCTACCAAGATCACTCTTTACTTCCTCAAGGTCAAAATGCCGAGCCAACACTTCAACAATTTCTGCCTTTTTAGCTTTTGATTTTAAACTAACTCCCATTTGCTCTGCTGCAGGCTTTAACACATCCTCTATTAACTGTGTTCAGTCACTGACAGTCAAATCTTCCCTCTCTGCAAAGGCTTGAACATTGAAAGTAAACATGCTGACTTTTCTTTATGAGTACAGCAAAAGTAATTGTGAAATCTTGTTTGTTTAAAATCTAGCAAAATCCAGCAAACCTGTTTTACAGCCTAATCATGAATGATTTGAATCCCAGACGAGCCCCAATTTATTACGAACTCACTTAAAAAAGACATATGAACTACCCACTGACCATTTAAAGAAACACAAGATTTCGTGTATTAAAATTTATTATAACAATTAAACTAAAAATCAACATTAACTAAACAGTACTTAGTAGGCATTGAATAAACTAAATTACAGAGAAAAGTATTTATACCTTACTCAATATTCTCATCAAAAAGGTATCCTTGCAGCTAAAAGTCCCAAACTCCTTCTAGTTGCAATGGATTGGATCTCCCAGTCCTTCTTGAAGCCAAAGCACTCTTCGCTCACTTCTTCCGAGCACATTTGACTGGACTGTCTGAGTGCACGTTGCATGCAATGAATGACTTTGAGATGCAGTGATTGCTGTTATGTAGTTCATTCAATGGGCTATACATTCCTCTGTTTGACAAAATACAGGAAAAATGCCATTTGACGTTATACTTTCTCATCGGCAAACAAAATTATGGAGGTGCACAGTTTTACATCATGCAATTCAAGGCAATGTGATACAAGGAATGGAAACTATGCCATTATGACACATCTGAAACAATGATCTTTTGAAGTTTACAATCAGTCAATGAGCCATTTAATCGGATTTCCAATACTTTGACTTAGGGATTGAATATTTCCTTTGTGATTAGGTTTTAAGTGCAGCCATATAATGATGATGGGCGTTTTGACTTACTGATGGTGTGTTTTGGAATATGCAATTTTTGTGATTGGGTGGTGCAAACACTATGATCCATGTGTCTGTCAGCAATTAGTTTTACCTGTCTCTGCATCCATAGGTTTCCTTGGAAACAAAGTTATGTACTTCCTGTTGTGATGTCCCATGCAATCAATTTCTCTGTGTAGATCTGTGATTCTCAAACATTTTTCCTTTTCAAATGGATTTATAATCACAGACCAACCGCACCCCCCACCCCCCCGCATCAAAATTATAATGTATAATACTCATAATATGGATGTGCTGCATGTAAGGATTGTTTTAATAATGTTTTAAGAAAGCAGGCATTTACTTAGAGATATCAGTGAGATGGGTGTGTCTGTTTCTCACTGGAGAACGTGTCTATCCTTGTCAGGAGCACAGAGAAAACAGGAACCCAGAGAGAGCAGGAGCATGAGGGAAGCAGATCACAGAGAAAGCACTAAAGAATAGGAGAAGTGCAGAAGCACAGGTGGGACAGAACATGCCTGCGATTGCTGCTCTCTTGCTTACTTTTGACCATGGCGCCCGAGGTGGTCGCTCACCTGTGAGGCTGGCCCTGCGTTGTGGACCCCCAGGTGCCCTTGGAACTCAATTTGAGAACCACTGGTATAGATCACCAAAATCTGAAAACACTACAGATAATCAGGGGTGGATTTTCAACTTGCCACCTGGGCATGAAACTGACATTGTGGATTAGCCACCTATTAAAGAAACATCCCAATTTTCATTTCATTTGATTTCAAAGTAATATCAGGTGGTTTCTATAAAGACAGCTGATCTGCAAAGCCTGTTTTATGTCTGGATGGCAAGAGAACTATCCAATTATCATCATGTAATATTTTTAGCAGCTTTGACATAGTTTCCAGCCTTGGCACGGTGGTGGCTCTCTTGTTTTTGAGTCAGAGGTTGTCGGTTCAAGTCCCTCTCCTGAAACTTGAGGACATACTCTAGGCTGACAATGCCATTGCAGAACAGAGAGAGTGCTGCACTGTTGGAGGAGCTGTCTTTCTTACGCAAAGTTAAACCAGTGGCCCCTTCTGCCCCCTTAGGTGAACATAAACTATCTCATGACACCATGTAAAGAACAACTGTCTGATGAAATGGCCAATATTTATCCCTCAACCAACATCACTAAAATGGATTATCTGCAATGAGTGAATTTAGCTATGGGTGCCTGTACACATGCCAACCCGCAGACTAGCAAAGGTTGATCAACAGCTTCAAAAAAGCTGTCACACCCTCAAAATTCCAACAACTCAAGAACACCTTTGATGAAAAGCCAATGATGTTGAGAAGAAGTGACCTTTGTAATGGAAGCTGAAGATATCCCCAGATTTATTTCAATAAATCCATGAAGTCTTGAAGAGAATTTTGAAGTCAGAAAACTGGGTTTCCAAGGCCATGTTCCCCCGTTGAATTTCACATTAGAAAATGGCCCATTTGGTTAAATTTATACATCAAAATTGATACATTTTTTTAACTAAAAAGAGTGCCAAATAGATTTTTCGACAGATGAGTTGAATCGACAGCTCCCCACATGTTATAACTCTCACTTTCCCAAATCCAAACCCTCTTGTCTCGGTTTACAGAGACATAGAACACCATCGGGCTGAATTTTCGCCACGAAGGCGGGAAACAGGAGCAAGTTTGTTTTCGTATCAGGAACCCGCCTCCAGTGGGAAACTGATTAAAGTTAAGACTTTTATGTGGGTGAGCCCTTAATTGGTGGTGGGTGGGCTTCCGAAACTGCAGGGCAATCAGAGGCCTTCCAGCTTCAGAGCAGCACCCGACTGCAGTACAAGGTAAGTAACTGGAAGGTTGCTTCAACAAGAAGGTGCCCTCTCAGCCATGTTTTAAAGGCTCTTTATCCGAATGCATGCAGCATGAATGCATGAATTAATGGCACAAAAGAAATAAATGCGTATATGATAGCCATTGGAGAGATGTGTGTTTGCAAGGTGACCAAGGCTGCCAATTGAATATTCAAGACTATTTGATATTTTGAAAGGATAGGAAGAAAAGAAAAGGAAGTGGGGTAGCTCTGTTAATAAAGTATGAGATCAGTACAGTAGCGAGAAGTGATCTTTGCTTGGAAGATCAAGATGTAGAATCAGTTTAGGTGGAGATAAGAAATAGCAAAGGAAAGAAGTCACTGGTGCAAATAGTTTACAGGCTCCTAACAGTAGCCATATGGTAGGACTGAGTATAAATCAAGAAATAATAAGGGCTTGTAAGAAAGGTACTGTAATAATTGTGGGTGATTTTAATCTTCATATCGATTGGCAAATGAAATTGGCAAAGGTAGCCTTGAGGCCGAGTTCAAAGAGTGAAACAGGATTGATTAATGATCTCATAGTAATAATCCTCTAGGGAAGACTGATCATAACATGATAGAATTTCACATCAGCTTGAGAATGAAAAACTTAGGTCTGAAACTAGGATCTTAAACTTAAATGAAGGCAATTACAAAGGTATGAAGATAGAGTTGACTAAAGTAGACTTGGAAAATAGGTGAAAAGGTAAGATGATAGATAAGCAGTGGCAGACATTTAAGGAGATATTTCATAACTCAACAAAGATATATTTCATTGAGAAAGAAGGACTTTGCAAGAAGGATGAACCATCCGTGGCTAACTAAGGAAGTTAAGGATGGTATCAAATTGAAAGAAAAGGCATATAATGCTGTAAAGATTAATGGTAGGCCAGAAGATTAGGAAAACTTTTAGAAACCAGCAAAGGATGACTAAAAAAAGTGAGAAATTAGAATATGAAAGCAAACTAGCTAGAAATATAAAAATAAACAACAAGAGCTTCTGAAGGAAAATAAAAAGGAAGAAAGTAGCTAAAGTAAACATTGGTCCCTTAGAAGATGAGACTGGGGCATTAATAATGTGAAAATAGGAAATTGCAGAGACTTTGAACAAGTATTTTTTATCTGCCTTCATGGTAGAAGACCCACAAAGCATGCCAAGAATAGTAGAAAATTAAGGGGCAAAGAATGAAAATCATAATAAAATCAAGAGGAGTCAACATGGTTTTATGAAAGGGAAATCGTGTTTGACAAATTTATTTATTTTTTTTAATTTAGAGATATGGCACTGAAACAGGCCCTTCAGCCCACCGAGTCTGTGCCAACCAACAACCACCCATTTATACTAACCCTACAGTAATCCCATATTCCCTGCCACCTACCTACACTAGGGGCAATTTACAATGGCCAATTCACCTATCACCTGCAAGTCTTTGGCTGTGGGAGGAAACCGGAGCACCCGGCGAAAACCCACGCGGTCACAGGGAGAACTTGCAAACTCCGCGCAGGCAGTACCCAGAATCGAACCCGGGTCCCTGGAGCTGTGAGGCTACGGTGCTAACCTTTATTAATGTTCTTTGAGGATGTTACACATAGGGCTGGTAAAGGGGAACCAATAGATGTAGAATATTTGGATTTTCAAAAGGCATTCGATAAAGTGCCACATAAAAGGTTACTACACAAGAGAGTTCATAGTTTTGGGAGTAATATATTAGCATGGATAGAAGATTGGCTAGCTAGCAGAAAAAAGAGTCATTTTCAGGTTGACAAACTGTAACTAGTGGAGTGCCACAGGGATTATTGCTGGTGTCTCAACTATTTACAATCTATATTAATGACTTGGATGAAGGGACAGAGTGTATTGTAGTTAAAGTTGCTGACGATACAAAGATAGGTGGGAAAGCAAGTTGTGATATGGTGGGGATAGTGAGAGTCGGGGATATTCCCAGGGTTGGGGGGTGGTTCGGGGAGGTGGAATGGCAACTGCCGCCAAGGGGGCCCTGGACTGTCCCCAAAGGACGGATCCTCCCCGACCCGATCCCACCAGGTTTTACATGGCGTTGTTTCCCATGGTGGTGAGCCCCTCCACCTTTTATTAAATTGAGGTGGAGGTGGAAAGAGGCCATTATTTGGCCAATTAAGGGCCGTCTGTGGCCTTCTCCTCCCCAGACCAAATTGGAAGGTGTCGGGAAGGTGACAGGCACTCTGCTTCCTGCCTTCTGACGCAATTTTATGGGTCCCTCACCTCTGTTTCCATCCCGAGGGAGCCCATAAAATTCAGCCCAAAGATTATGCAAAGGGATAGATAGGTGAAGTGAGTGGGCAAAAATTTGGCAGATGGAGTATAAAGTGAGAAAATGTGAGGTTATCCACTTTGGTCGGAAGAATAGAAAAGCAGAATATTATTTAATTGGAGAGAGATCACAGAATGCTGCAGTACAGCGGGAACTGGGTGTCCTTGTACTTGAATCCCAAAAAAAGTTAGTGTGCAGGTACAGCAAGTAATTGGGAAGACAAATGAAACGTTAGCATTTATTGCAAGAAGAATGGAGTATAGAAGTAGTGAAGGCTTGCTACAGCTGTACAGGGCTTTAATGAGACCACACTTAGAGTAGATTTTAGAGATACAGCACTGAAACAGGCCCTTCGGCCCACCGAGTCTGTGCCGACCATTAACCACCCATTTATACTAATCCTACACTAATCCCATATTCCTACCATATCCTCACCTGTCCCTATATTCCCCTACCACCTACCTATACTAGTGACAATTTATAATGTCCAATTCACCTATCAACCTGCAAGTCTTTTGGCTGTGGGAGGAAACCGGAGCAGCCGGAGGAAACCCACGCAGACACAGGGAAAACTTGCAAACTCCACACAGGCAGTACCCAGAATTGAACCCGGGTTGCTGGAGCTGTGAGGCTGCGGTGCTAACCATTGCGCCACTGTGCCGCCCAGTTTTGGTTTACTTACTTAAGGAGGGATATACTTGCATTGGACGCAGTTCAGGGAAGGTTCACTAGGTTGATTCCTGGGATGAAGGGGTTGTCTTATAAATGAAGGTTGAATGGGCTAGGCTTATATTCATTGGAGTTTAGAAGAATGAGAGGTGATCTTATTGAGACAGATAGGATTTTGAGGGGGCTTGACAGAGTAGATGCTGAGAGGGTGTTTCTGTTTGCGGGGGAATCTCGGACTATGGGGGCACAGTTTCCAAATAAGGGATCTCCTAGTTAATTCCTCCTCCTAGATGAGGAGGAATTTCTTCTCTCAGACGGCTATTAATCTGAAATTCTCTACCCCAGAGCAGTGAAGGCTCGGTGATTGAATATATTCAAGGCTGAGTTAGACAGATTTTTCACCTACAAGGGAGTCACGGGTTATGGTGGGCAGGCGGGAAAGTGGAGTTGAGGCCATTATCAGATCAGCTAGAATCTTATTGAATGACAGAGCAGGCTTGAGGGGCCAAATGGCCTACTCCTGTTTCTATTTGTTATGTGCTTATGTAGGCAGGTAGGAAGGGCCTGTAGGCATTCCAGGGGTGCTGGCACCCCAGTCTGCTGCTGGGTGCCCGCCTCTAGGCAGTTGATGTGCTCCCTGTTGCGTTGGAAATCTAGAGGCTGATTGGAAAATCTCAGTTGGCCACCTTAACTTACCTTTAACAAGGCTGTTAACAAGCCCAATTGCCTGCCTGTCTTGTGGGGGTGGGTGGCCTTCCTTGGCACCGAATCCTCATCAGCCAAAATTGACGAGATTGTGAACAGCATCCACAATCCTGAAAATGACACACTGGCTGGTGCCAGTGTCTTCTACCCCCTCCATCCTGCCCCTACTCTGCTCTCGACCTAAGTGGGGTCTGAAAATTCAGCCCACAGAATTACAGAACACACAACGAGGCCATTCAGCCCATTGTGTCTTTGTTGACTCTTTAAAACTGCTATCTAATTAATTTGACTCCTCAGCTCTCTCCACACAGCTGTGCAAAATGTTCTCCTTCAGTATATATCCTATTCCCTTTTGAAAGTGAGTATTGAATCTGCGTCCACCACCCCTTCAGGCAGTGCACTATAGGTACAACTCATTAAAAAAAAATATATAATCTCTCGTTCTTTTGCTAATTACCTTAAATTTGGATCCTCTGGCTACTGACTCTTCGGCCAGTGGAAACAATTTCTTCTTTTCTACTCTATCAGAACCCTTTACTATTTTGAACACCTCTATCAAATCTCCCCTTAACATTCCCTGCTCTACGGAGAACAATCCCAGCTTCTCTAGTCTCTTCACTTAACTGATATCCCTCATCCCTGGCACTATTCAAGTAAATCTCCTCCACACACTCTCCAAGGGCTTGACGTCCTTCCTAAAGTGCAATGCCCAAAATTGTCACAATATTCCAGCTGGGTCCTAACCAGTGATTTACAAAGGATTTGCCTAACTTTCTTGCTTTTGTAGTCTATGCCTCTATTTATAAAACCAGGATCCTGAATGTCTTTTTCACAGTCTTCTCAACTTGTCCTGCCACCTTCAAAGGTTTGTGCATGTACAGCCCAGGTCCCTATGTTCCTGTACCCTTTTTATTATGTGGTGCTTTATCAAATGCCTTTTGAAAGTCCATATACTCAACATTAGCTGACTACCTTCAACAAATTTGCTGACTTTCATTTATTAACCCATATTTTTTCCAAGTGCCAATTAATTTTATCCCAGATTATTGTCTCTAAAAGTTTCCCAACCACCAATGTTAGGCTGACTGGCCTGCAATTCCTGAGTTGTACATTGTACCCTACTCTTCCACAGAGATCTCTTCCTCTCTTTTACAATCCTAGTTCATACTGTTCTCTTCGCCCTATCTTTCTACATATCAATCTGACTCTTTTATGTCCCCTTAGCTTTAATTCAGCAGATCATTTTCTTGCCCTCGAGGCCTGGCACTATTCTACCCCCATTCAAGTTATCATTCTTCGTTTGTTACACCCCAGTTCAACTTAGCAACTTTCTTCTGCTGAGTTCAATCTTTCACTCTCCACCACCCCATCACCCCCAACTCCCGCTCCCCACTCTCTCAGTCACTCTGGCACTGTCTCCCTCTTATTCACTTCTTCTAGTCCAAAGTACTGCCCCCATCCCCTAAATGCACCACTTCCAGCTTCTGTCCCCTTTATTGCCCCTTCCCTGACCCCTTCATTACTGTCTGCATTTCCTTCTCCATTCATTATCTTCTACCCCTCCTTCCCTTTCTGGCCATCCATTTTTCTCATTTTCCTATCTCTTCATTGCCATCCAATTTCCTCTCCTCTTCATTGTCATTCACTCTCTTCATTGTCATCCATTTGATCCTTCCTTTTTTCCTGCTTTGAGTATTCATCATCCCCCTTACCCATGCCCTTCCCCCCCATTCTAAGTACTTCTGCTCTCTGAATCTCGCTGCTAAAGGAAAGGATTCTGGCCACTGCAAACTGCAGGCAGGAACTTTGGTTCTCATGAGAGTTCTGGTGTACAGTATGCAGCAGCTGGGATCACTTCCATTCGCAGCTGGACTCTCAAAGGAACAGCTTTGAGTGGGAGATGAACTTTAGTCAGCAAATATTGGGAAGCTGAAAAGTGCCATTAATGCATGTTTCTGGGTGAAAAGAAGGGGTGAAGAGCCAGCAGCATAAGCCCAAGTGGAATTTCTTAAACTTCAGATTGTCAAATCAAACAAAATAATATGTTACAAAAACAAGAAATGCTGGAAATACTCAGCAGGTCTGGCAGCATCTGTGGAGAGAGAAGTAGAGTTAACGTTTCAGGTCAGTGACCCTTCATCAGAACTGGCAGAGGCTAGAAATCACAGAATCACAGAATAATACAGTGCAGAAGAGGCCCTTTGGCCCATCGAGTCTGCACCGATGCAGTAAAGACACCTGACCTGTCTACCTAATCCCATTTGCCAGCACTTGGCTCATAGCCTTGAATGTTATGACGCGCCAAGTGCTCATCCAGGTACTTTTTAAAGGATGTGAGGCAACCCGTCTCTACCACCCTCCCAGGCAGTGCATTCCAGACCATCACCACCCTCTGGATAAAAAAGTTCTTCCTCAAATCCCCCTTAAACCTTTCGCCCCTCACCTTAAACTTGTGACCCCTCGTAACTGACCCTTCAACTAAGGGGAACAGCTGCTCCCTATCCACCCTGTCCATGCCCCTCAGAATCTTGTACACCTCGATCAGGTCACCCCTCAGGCTTCTCTGATCCAGCGAAAACAACCTAAGCCTATCTAACCTCTCTTCATAGCTTAAATGTTCCATCCCAGGCAACATCCTGGTGAATCACCTGTGCACCCCTTCCAATGCAATCACATCCTTCCTATAATGTGGCGACCAGAATTGCACACAGTACCCCAGCTGTGGCCTTACCAAAGTTCTATACAACTCCAACAGGACCTCCCTGCTTTTGTAATCTATACCTCGATTGATAAAGGTAAGTGTTCCATATGCCTTTTACACCACCCTATTAACCTGCCCTTCTGCCTTCAGAGATCGATGGACAAACACGCCAAGGTCCCTTTGGTCCTTGGAACTTCCCAGTGTCAGGCCATTCCTTGAATACTTCCGTGTCACATTACTCCTTCCAAAGTGTATCAGCTCACACTTTTCAGAGTTAAATTCCATCTGCCACTTTTCTGCCCATTTGACCATCCCGTCTATATCTTCCTGTAACCTAAGACACTCCACCTCACTGTTAACCACTCGGCCAATCTTTGTGTCATCCACGAACTTACTGATCCTACCCCCCACATAGTCATCTATGTCGTTTATATAAATGACAAACAATAGGGGACCCAGCACAGATCCCTGTGGTACGCCACTGGACACTGGTTTCCAGTCACTAAAACAGCCGTCTGTCATCACTCTCTGTCTCCTACAACTAAGCCAATTTTGAATCCACCTTATCAAGTTACCCTGTATCCCATGTGCATTTGCTTTCTTGATAAGTCTCCCATGTGGGACCTTGTCAAAGGCTTTGCTGAAATCCATGTAAACTACATCAACTGCACTACCCTCATCTACACACCTGGTCACATGCTCAAAAAATTCATTCAAATTTGTTAGGCATGACCTCCCTCTGACAAAGCCATGCTGACTATTCCTAATCAAATTTTGCCTCTCCAAGTGGAGGTAGATTCTCTCCTTCAGAATTTTCTCCAATAGTTTCCCTACCACTGACACGAGACTCACTGGTCTGTAGTGCCCTGGCTTATCTCTACAACCTTTCTTAAATAGTGGGACCACATTAGCTGTCCTCCAGTCCTCTGGCACCTCCCTCGTGGCCAGAGAGGAGTTAAAAATTAGGGTCAGAGCCCCTGCAATCTCCACCCTCGCCTCCCAAAGAATCCTGGGATAAAAATCATCCAGACCTGGAGATCTGTCTACTTTTTTAAGCCTTCCAAAACCTCCAATACCTTCACTCCCTATGACAATTTGCTGAAGCACCTCACAGTCTCTCTCTCTAAGTTCCATATCTACATCCAAATTCTCTTGGGTGAAGACAGATGTGAAGTATTCGTTCAACACCCTACCAATGTCCTCTGGCTCCACACACAAATTTCCCCCTTGGTCCCAAATGGGTCCTACTCTTTCCCTGGTCATCCTCTTCCCGTTGATATACTTATAGAATATCTTGGGATTTTCCCTACTTTTACCAGCCAGAGTTTTCTCATATCCCTTCTTTGCTCTCCTAATTGCTTTCTTAAGCTCCATCCAACACTTTCTGTACTCCACTAATGCTTCCATTGATTTGCTCTCCTTGTATTTGCTAAAAGCCTCTTTTTTCCTTCTCATCGTACCCTGAATGTTTCTGGTCATCCATGGTTCTCTGGGCTTGTTGTTCCTACTTATTACCCTAGAGGGAACATGTTGAGCCTGTACCCTCCCCATTTCCTTTTTGAATGCCCTCCACTGCTCTTCTGTAGATTTCCCGACAAGTAACTCTTTCCAGTCTACCTTGGCCAGATCCTGCCTTATTTTACTAAAATTCGCTCTCCCCCAATCCAAAACCTTTTTTTGCAACTTGTCTATTTCTTTCTCCATAACAAGCTTAAATTGTACCATGTTGTGGTCGCTATCACCAAAAAGCACCCCCACCAACACATCAACCACCTGTCCAGCCTCATTGCCCAGAATTAGGTCCAGCACTGCACCCTCCCTTGTTGGATCCTCTACATATTGAGCTAAAAAGTTCTCCTGTATACATTTTAAGAACTCCACTCCATCTAAGCCCTTAACACGATTAATGTTGGGAAAGTTGAAATCACCTAATATAATTACCCTATTATTTTTACACACCTCTGCAAATTGCGCACATATTTGCTCCTCAATTTCCCACTGACTATCTGCAGGTCTATAACAAACACCTAGCAATGTGGCTGTCCCTTTCGTATTCCTAAACTCCACCCATAAAGCTTCATTTGATGTCTCCTCCAAGATATCATCTCTCCTTACTGCAGTAACTGACTCCTTAACTAATATTGCAATGCCCCCTCCTCTTTTACCCCCTCCTCTGTCTCGCCTGAAGATTCTATATCCCGGGATATTGAGCTGCTAATCCTGCCCTTCCCTCAACCATGTCTCCGTGATGGCTACTATATCACAATTCCACATGTCAATCCTTGCCCTTAACTCATCTGTTTTACCTGCAATATTCCTGGCATTAAAGTAGAGGTCTTCCATCCTGGTCTTACTCCCTTGAAACTTACTTCCGCTGACTTGTTTGCTTTCCTGTGTTTAGCTGTGTCCCTATTCTGCTAGGAGTCTGCATCCCCTCCCCCTGCCAGATTAGTTTAAACTCCTCCCAACAGCACTAGCAAACCTGCCAGCAAGGATGTTAGTCTCGTTCTGGTTCAAATGTAGACCATCCTGCTTGTACAGGTCCCACCTTCCCCAGAAACGGTCTCAGTGGTCCAGGAATTGAAACCATCCCTCCTGAACCAACTCTTAAGCCACGCATTCATCTGTGCTATTCTCCTATTTCTATACTCGTTAGCACATGGCACTGGGAGTAATCCAGAGATTACAACCCGCGAGGTCCTGCTTTTTAGTCTACTGCCTAACTTCCTGAATTCTTGATGCAAGACTTCATCCCTCTTTCTATCTATGTCATTGGTACCAACATACACCATGACCTCTGACTCATCACCCTCCCCATTCAGGATGCCCTGCAGCCGTTCAGTGACATCCCGGACCCTGACACCAGGGAGGCAACACACCACCCTGGAGTCACGTTGATGGCCACAGTAGCGCCTATCTGTTCCCCTGACTATAGAATCCCCTATTACTATTGCTCTTCCTCTCTTTCCCCCTTCCTGTACAGACAGGCTGCTTGTGGTGCCAGAAGCTTGGCTCTGTCCGCACTCCCTGGAGGAACTAGCCTCATCATCCAAAATGGAATACCGATTTGCAAGCGGGACTCCAGGGGACTCCTGAACTACCTGCCTGTTTCTCTTGGACTGCCTGGTGGTCACCCATTCCCTTCCTTCCTCAAGTCCCTTCAGCTGCGGTATGACCACCTCTCTATACGTGCTATCCATGATGCTCTCAGACTCGCGGATGCTCCACAGTGTTTCCAGCCGCCGTTCCAGCTCTGAAACCCGAGCTTCCAGGAGCTGCAGCTTGACACACTTCCTGCACACATGCTGGTCCTGGGGACTGGAAATGTTCCCGGATTCCCACATGCAGCAAGAGGAGCAAACCACGGCTTTGAGCTCTCCTGCCATGACTAAACACTTTAAATTTAAAACTTTAGAAGACTATTATAATTAAAAAAAAAACAACTAAGTCTTGCTAAAACAATGACTTACAATTCAATCCAGTTTGAAAATTACCCACCAGGACTTACTCACCAGTCAGCTGAAATGTAAAAGGTTTTAAGCAAGTAAAGTGGGTGTGGGGCAAGAGATAACAAAAGAGAAGGTGTTGATAGGACAAGGTCACAGAGAATAACTGACCAGAAGGTCATGGAGCAAAGGCAAATGGTATGTTAATGGTGTGCTGAAAGACAGAGCGCTTGTACAGAGAGGGTGTTAATTGACAGAAAACTGAACAGCCTGGCCCCAAACACAAACATGAAAAAAACTGTGGGTAGGCACAGTAGAAACAAACTAAAATAAAATAAACACATACAAAGTAAAAATAAAAAAATAACTAAAAATAAAAAGGGGGCCCCGTCATGCACTGAAATTATTGAATTCAATGTTCAGTCCGGCAGGCTGTAGCCTGCCTAATCGGTAAATGAGGTGCTGATCCTTGAGCTTGCGTTGATATTCACTGGAACACTGCCGCAATCCCAGGACAGAGATGTGGGCATGAGAGCAGGGGGGAGTATTGAAATGGCAAGCAACCAGAAGTTAGAGGTCATGCTTTCAGACTGAGCGGAGGTGTTCTGCAAAGTGGTCACCCAGTCTGCGTTTGGTCTCTCCAACGTCGAGGACACCACATTGTGAGCAGCGAATACTGTATGCTAAATTGAAAGAAGTACAAGTAAATCGCTGCTTCACCTGAAAGGAGTGTTTGGGGCCTTGGATAGTGAGGCGAGAGGAGGTAAATGGGCAGGTATTACACCTCCTGCGATTGCAGGGGAAGGTGTCTTGGGAAGGGGATGAGGTGGTGGGGGTAATGGAGGAGTGGACCAGGGTGTCGCGGAGGGAATGATCCCTTCGGAATGCTGACAGGGGAGCGGAGGGGAAGATGCGTTTGGTAGTGGCATCACGCTGGAGGTGATGGAGGATGATCCTTTGGATGTGGAGGCTGGTGGGATGGAAAGTGAGGACAAGGGGAACCCTGTCGTGGTTCTGGGTGGGAGGGTAAGGGGTGAGGGTAGAGGTGCGGGAAATGGGCCGGTCACGGTTGAGGGCCCTGTCAATCACAAGTAAAGACCTGTTGAAGCCACAAAAAAATCCCCGACCTGAACCCGATGGAACATCGGACCCGAGCCCGACCCAGCCCGAGTCCCTCCATTTCCGTCCCAAGCTCGACCCGTCCTGACCTGATCCGAGCCCGACCCGACCACCGAAATGCCCCCTTTACTTACCTTCCGACTCCCAATATTCAGGAAGCTGCAGCATGAGCGTGATGACATCATAGAGATGCTCACACGCTCACTGCGCAGACACAGAGTTTCCCTGCTTGACGTCCCGGACTCGCAGCTCAGGTAAGTTTTTAACTTTTAACACTTACCTGCAATTCTTACTATGTGTGTCCGACCCAGACCTGGCCCGACTCCGACTCAGACCCAGCCCGACCCGACACGAGCCCGAAGGCCGGACCAGTAAGAGTGGCCCAACCCGACCTGAACCCGACACATGTCGGCTGGTCCCGTCAGATTCAGGTCGGGTAGCAGGCCTTTAGTGGGGGGTAATCCTCGGTTGAGGAAAAAAGAAGACATATCAGAAGCGCTGTCATGGAAGGTTGCAACATCAGAGCCGATGCATCGGAGACGGAGAAACTGGGAGAATGGAATGGAGTCCTTACAGGAGGCAGGGTGTGAAGAAGTGTTGTCGAGGTAGCTGTGGGAGTCGGTGGGCTTATAATGGATATTAGTAGACAGCCTATCCCCAGAGATGGAGCCCGCGAAGTCGAGGAAGGGAAGGGAAATGTCGGAGATGGACCATGTAAAGGTGAGAGAAGAGTGGAAATTAGAAGCAAAGTTGATAACTTTTTCCAGTTCGGGGCGGGAGCAGGAAACGGCACCGATACAGTCAGCAATGTACCGGAAAAAGAGTTGGGGGAGGGGGCCTGAGTAGGAGTGGAATAAGGAATGTTTGACATTTCCCACAAAAAGACAAGCATAACTAGGACCCATGCGGGTACCCATAGCAACACCTTTTACTTGAAAAAAGTGAATGGAGTTACGCAGAGGGTGGTGGGTGCATGGAACGCGTTGCCAGCGGAGGTGGTAGACACGGGCACGATAGCTTCTTTTAAGATGTATCTAGACAGATACATGAATGGGCAGGAAGTAAAGAGATACAGACCCTTAGAAAATAGGCGACAGGTTTAGATAGAGGATTTGGATCGGCGTAGGCTTGGAGGGCCGAAGGGCCTGTTCCTGTGCTGTAATTTTCTTTGTTCTTTGTTCTTTGAGTTGAAGGAGAAGTTGTTCAATGTGAGAACAGTTCAGCCAGGCGGAGGAGAGTGGTGGTGGATGGGGACTGGTTGGGCCTTTGTTCAAGGAAGAAGCGGAGAGCCCTCAAACAGTCCTGGATGGAGGTGTAGAGAAATTAGTCCATAGTGAAGAGGAGGCGGTTAGGGCCAGGAAACTGGAAATTGTCAAAATGACGTAGGGCGTCAGAAGAGTCACGGATGTAGATGGGAAGAGACTGGACCAGGGGAGAAAAGACAGTCAAGATAGGAAGAAGTAAGTTCAGTGGAGCAGGAACAGGCTGAAACAATGGGTCTGCTAGGTCTGTCCTGTTTGTGGATTTTGGGAAGGAGGTAGAAGTGGGCTGTCTGGGGTTGCGGGACTATGAGGTTGGAAGCTGTAGAGGGAAGATCTCCCCAGAGGAGATGAGGTCAGTGACAGTCCTGTGGACAGTTGCTTGATGTTCGGTGGTGGGGTCATAGTCCGGGGGAAGTAGGAAGAAGTGTCTGAGAGTTGGCGCTGAGCCTCTGCATGGTAGAGGTCGGTACGCCAGACAACAACAGCACCACCCTTATCTGCAGGTTTGATGACAATGTTGGGGTTAGACCTGAGAGAACAGAGTGCAGCCAGTTCAGAGGGGGGCAGGTTAGAGTGAGTGAGGGGGGCAGAGAAATAATATGTTGTTTCATTGAGAAACACTTTATCATTAATTATGAATGAAATGAGAACTATATACAGGGTTAATCTTTTTCAAGGAGCACATTTTTTTTTACTCTCCTGGCCGGCCTCTCATCTTCCACCTTCCATATACTTAAGCTTGTGCAGAATTCTGCTGTCTGTAGCCTAACTTGCATCCAGACCCATTCACCTATCACCCCTGTGCTCGTTGATCTACACTGTGTCCCTGTCCCAAAATGTCTCCATTGTAGTACTCTCATTTAAATGTTCAAAAATTTCTTCATGGTCTCACCCCTCCCTGTTTTGTAACCATCTCCAACCTGAGAACTCTGCATTCCTCCGAATCTAGCCATCGCCCACTCCTTCACCCCACCATTGGTGGCCGTTCCTTCAACTGTCCAGGCCATAAGCTCTGGAATTCTCTTCCGAAACCTGTCTGCCTTTCTACCTCGCTCCTCTCCTTAATGGCACTCATTAAAACCTACCTCTTGGACCAAGCTTTTGGTCACTTGTCTTAATATCTCATTCTTTGGCTCTATTTCACTTTTTTTCTAATAACGCTCCTGTGCAGTATTTGGGATGTTTTACTACATCACAGATGCTATATAAATGCAAGTTGTTGTTATTGTTGTATTCTGCCATGTTAATTATCCTGTTAGGGTCCAGTAGAGTATTGAAAGTATGGAAATAATTCACATTAATTATTCAGAATCAGTGTGTAGAACTACTTTTCCATCTGACACTTCTTCAGTATCCACTGTTCTAAACACTTTGGATTTTCATAACTGGTCATGGGACTAGATTAAAGCTCCAACTCTGTGACTCACTGGTATTGTAAATATTTTGAAAGGATAAAGATAAATTAATGTTAGAATGCTTTCAAGATGGCTCCTGGGCTGGAAGCTCCCTAGGAAGCTCCCTTGCTGTTCAACTCTATCCATGGCCATCTGCTCCCATCCCTAACGTTTTCTCCCCCAATCTGCCCTCTTAAACTGTTTAAATTCCCCTGGCTCTTTAAATCAGTTCATTTTAGCCCTATCTAAAAGTTAACAGTTAGTTTAGTGTATGTTACCTGGGCCCACTGCCCTCCCCCAGCCACACCTGCTCTTTGTTTTCTCAATGAAATTGATCCGGATGAAACTGACGAGAACAGCTGCCGATACTTTAATCTCCGATCCTGCTGTCTTCACTGCCCAGAGTGTCTGCAGCCACGGCATGCGGTAAGTCCATTGAGGTGAAGAAGGAGCTGCGGGACCCGAGAGAAGTCCTGTGAAAAGGTGCCCCGAACACCCAAAACATCCACGAACGGCCCCCCCGGCCGCAACTTCAAAGCGCCCGCGGGAGATGGCTCGGAGAGCATCTGCAGCGCACTGTCGGCAATGCTGCATGCCTTTATTTAAACCACTGCAAAAAAAAAAACCCTTAGCAAATGTAATCACCTCTAAGTCTGCCAAATGATGCTTCACCTCCCGAAGGACGTGGATGAGCTTTCCGGACGTCGATGGTGGGCACTGAGGAAATGGCTTATTACCTGCACCAGATTCCACCCCCCCTCCCCCCCCCCTTTACCCCCCCCCCCCCACCCCCGTCCCCTTCCCTGCTCCACCCTCTCAGCTCACCCCCTCACAACCCCGTCCCAGCCCGCCCCCCCCTCGCACCATCTTCACCCCGCACCCCACCCCCTCCCTCTACCCCTCCCCCTTGCATCCCCTCCTCCCACCGGCACCATCCTACACCTGTGTAGGGGCCCCAACAACCCCACTGCCTTGTGGGCGTCTCGGGAGAGACCAAGGCTAAGGGAGTAAACCCTAACAGAAAATCCGGAGCGGAACCCCGTAGGCGGTCATGTGTCACCTTTGGCATGTTTCCGGCAGTTCCTGCAGCCATACTGGTGCCAAACGTCGTGTCCTGCACTCCTTTGGACCCCACCAGAAAGGCCGAGAGGGGGGTTTTGACGACTGGGCAACTCTCAACCTCCATAAATTTGCCCAGGCATGCGCCATGGAGAGGTCACTCCATAGTTGCCTCACAGCGACTGAAACAACACGGAAGGCAGCAGTTACGGGTTATAAGTCCAGATAAATTGGCGTAGAAACTGGGCGCCACGGGTTGCCTTTGTCGGTGGGAGAGGTCATTGCACCTCACTGGACAGCTACCGCCCGCCTCAAACCGGGCAGCCCCCGGTCAATAAGGTTCTGTCCCGCCACAGTCTGCCTGCTTCAATGGGTGCTTGGAGCTCAGGGTCATTGCCCGAAAGGTGGACTGATACACCGCACCAAACAACATGAAAAAAGGAAAGAAGGTACCAGCCCTTCGCTTTGCAAGCTGGAACGTCAGAACTATGTGTCCTGGCCTGTCGGAAGACCTTACACAAATCAACGATTCTCGGAAGACCGCCATCATTAACAACGAGCTCAGTAGACTCAATGTGGACATTGCAGCACTTCAGGAGACTCGCCTCCCCGCGAGTGGCTCTCTAGCAGAGCAAGACTACACCTTCTTCTGGCAGGGCAGGGATCCTGAAGAACCAAGACAGCATGGAGTGGGCTTCGCCATCAGAAACTCCTTGCTCAGCATGATAGAGCCTCCCTCAAATGGCTCGGAACGCATACTGTCCATCCGACTGCTCACCACCTCTGGTCCAGTACACCTACTCAGCATCTATGCTCCAACACTCTGTTCCGCACCTGAAGCTAAAGACCAGTTCTATGAACAACTCCATAACATCATTAGCAGCATCCCCAACACCGAACACCTATTCCTGCTGGGGGACTTTAATGCCAGGGTTGGGGCCGACCATGACTCATGGCCCTCCTGCCTTGGGCGCTACGGCGTTGGAAGGATGAATGAGAACGGGCAGAGACTGCTTGAGTTGTGTACCTATCATAACCTCTGCATCACCAACTCGTTCTTTCACACTAAACCCTGTCACCAGGTTTCATGGAGGCACCCAAGATCACGTCGTTGGCACCAGCTAGACCTCATTGTCACAAGGCGAGCCGCCTTAAACAGTGTTCAAATCACACGCAGCTTCCACAGTGCGGACTGCGACACCGACCACTCCCTGGTGTGCAGCAAGGTTAGACTCAGAACAAAGAAGTTGCATCATTCCAAGCAGAAGGGCCACCCACGCATCAACACGAACAGAATTTCTCACCCACAGCTGTTACAAAAATTTCTAAATTCACTTGTAACAGCCCTTCAAAACACTCCCACAGGGGATGCTGAGACCAAGTGGGCCCACATCAGAGACGCCATCTATGAGTCAGCTTTGACCACCTACGGCAAAAGTGCGAAGAGAAATGCAGACTGGTTTCAATCTCATAATGAAGAGCTGGAACCTGTCATAGCCGCTAAGCGCATTGCACTTTTGAACTACAAGAAAGCCCCCAGCGATTTAACATCCGCAGCACTTAAAGCAGCCAGAAGTACTGCACAAAGAACAGCTAGGCGTTGCGCAAACGACTACTGGCAACACCTATGCAGTCATATTCAGCTGGCCTCAGACACCGGAAACATCAGAGGAATGTATGATGGCATGAAGAGAGCTCTTGGGCCAACCATCAAGAAGATCACCCCCCTCAAATCTAAATCGGGGGACATAATCACTGACCAACGCAAACAGATGGACCGCTGGGTTGAGCACTACCTAGAACTGTACTCCAGGGAGAATGCTGTCACTGAGACTGCCCTCAATGCAGCCCAGCCTCTACCAGTCATGGATGAGCTGGACATACAGCCAACCAAATCGGAACTCAGTGATGCCATTGATTCCCTAGCCAGCGGAAAAGCCCCTGGGAAGGACAGCATTACCCCTGAAATAATCAAGAGTGCCAAGCCTGCTATACTCTCAGCACTACATGAACTGCTATGCCTGTGCTGGGACGAGGGAGCAGTACCCCAGGACATGCGCGATGCCAACATCATCACCCTCTATAAAAACAAAGGTGACCGCGGTGACTGCAACAACTACCGTGGAATCTCCCTGCTCAGCATAGTGGGGAAAGTCTTTGCTCGAGTCGCTCTGAACAGGCTCCAGAAGCTGGCCGAGCGCGTCTACCCTGAGGCACAGTGTGGCTTTCGTGCAGAGAGATCGACTATTGACATGCTGTTCTCCCTTCGTCAGATACAGGAGAAATGCCGTGAACAACAGATGCCCCTCTACATTGCTTTCATTGATCTCACCAAAGCCTTTGACCTCGTCAGCAGACGTGGTCTCTTCAGACTACTAGAAAAGATCGGATGTCCACCAAAGCTACTAAGTATCATCACCTCATTCCATGACAATATGAAAGGCACAATTCAACATGGTGGCTCCTCATCAGAGCCCTTTCCTATCCTGAGTGGTGTGAAACAGGGCTGTGTTCTCGCACCCACACTTTTTGGGATTTTCTTCTCCCTGCTGCTTTCACATGCGTTCAAATCCTCTGAAGAAGGAATTTTCCTCCACACAAGATCAGGGGGCAGGTTGTTCAACCTTGCCCGTCTAAGAGCGAAGTCCAAAGTACGGAAAGTCCTCATCAGAGAACTCCTCTTTGCTGACGATGCTGCTTTAACATCTCACACTGAAGAATGCCTGCAGAGTCTCATCGACAGGTTTGCGTCTGCCTGCAATGAATTTGGCCTAACCATCAGCCTCAAGAAAACGAACATCATGGGGCAGGATGTCAGAAATGCTCCATCCATCAATATTGGCGACCACGCTCTGGAAGTGGTTCAAGAGTTCACCTACCTAGGCTCAACTATCACAAGTAACCTGTCTCTAGATGCAGAAATCAACAAGCGCATGGGCAAGGCTTCCACTGCTATGTTCAGACTGGCCAAGAGAGTGTGGGAAAATGGCGCACTGACACGGAACACAAAAGTCCGAGTGTATCAGGCCTGTGTCCTCAGCACCTTGCTCTACGGCAGCGAGGCCTGGACAACGTATGCCAGCCAAGAGCGACGTCTCAATTCATTCCATCTTCGCTGCCTTCGGAGAATACTTGGCATCAGGTGGCAGGACTATATCTCCAACACAGAAGTCCTTGAAGCGGCCAACATCCCCAGCTTATACACACTACTGAGTCAGCGGCGCTTGAGATGGCTTGGCCATGTGAGCCGCATGGAAGATGGCAGGATCCCCAAAGACACATTGTACAGCGAGCTCGCCACTGGTATCAGACCCACCGGCCGTCCATGTCTCCGTTATAAAGACGTCTGCAAACGCGACATGAAATCGTGTGACATTGATCACAAGTCGTGGGAGTCAGTTGCCAGCATTCGCCAGAGCTGGCGGGCAGCCATAAAGACAGGGCTAAATTGTGGCGAGTCGAAGAGACTTAGTAGTTGGCAGGAAAAAAGACAGAGGCGCAAGGGGAGAGCCAACTGTGCAACAGCCCCAACAAACAAATTTCTCTGCAGCACCTGTGGAAGAGCCTGTTACTCCAGAATTGGCCTTTATAGCCACTCCAGGCGCTGCTTCACAAACCACTGACCACCTCCAGGCGCGTATCCATTGTCTCTCGAGATAAGGAGGCCCAAAAGAAGAATGTTAGAATTAATACCTTATAAGTAACAATGTAACAAAGCTGTTGGATGTGAAATTAGAGAAGACAGAACATCATAGTAACAGTAAGGTTTAAATGCTCATTAAAATATGTACAAATTTCCCATGTAGCAATTATCAAAGCTCTATGCATACACTGAGTTACTTTGAAGTGCAGTGACTAATATATGAGAAAGCGTGACTATTTTATGCACACAGCAAACTCCCATTCGGCTATCAGAAGCGTGGGTTGAAGCAGCAATGTTGATTAGGGCAATACTTCAGTATTCTGCATCAAATATAAATCTGTAATATCCACTAGAATAGGTAGACAGGACCTCAATTTCATGACTCATCCAAACTACAGCTCATCCTCAGTACGAAACTGGAGTGTAAGCCTGGTTTATATAATAATTTGAACTCATAAGCCTTCTGACTCAGTGGGAAGAGTTCTATATATTGAACCAACTTTCCAGGCTGCTCTTCATTAAGTATCTCTCTGCTATTTGGAAGCCAGTTATGAAGGGCTATCTTTTTCATGAAAAAGTCAACAAGGTTGCACTGAAAATAAACACTCACGTTTGCTCAACCCAACAGGAAGCTAAAATCTGTGTCAGGAACCAGGGCGAAATTGGTGAAAGATTACAGGGGTTGTCTCAAGAACTATCGGATAAGCCCAAAATACAATCAATATTCAGAAATTGCTAGAATATTAATAGTAGGACAGACAATAATTATAGATTTCAATTTGTAAAGGATCACACTGTCATTCTAAATTCCTTGCTGCCGGGAAAGGCAGGACATGGAGGGTGTAGAGTTAACAAAGTTGGGAGCTTTGACTGGAGCTAAGTAGGAATTCAGGAAAAATTCATTTGTTGAGTTCAAAGTGGTGATGTGCCAACAAGTGAACTCAGAAACATGAAGCATTTACCGTTATAGAGAGATGAAACATTTTTCAACCCAGTGGGGAAATGATTGGAAGACAAATCTGTCGTTAAAATTTATCAATAAAAGCAGGTCCTGGCTTTTGAATTAGGTCTTGAAATCCTCCCTAAAAAAATGAAGCAGAGGATAAAGGCGTCTTCAGAGTAATGCAATCCCACAAGAAAACAACACATGGAAGCAGTACCAGAAAAGATTTGATGACCCAACAAAGCCAGCCAAGGTGTATGAAGCCATTTCCTTTAATTAACACAATGTACACACAAGCCTGGCACTTACAATTTTCAACCCTTCACACTGACTGAAAACACATTAGCGTCCATGAGGCACACAGATGCCCTTTCTAACTCCTTCATTCACATCTTTACCTCAGCCCTAAAGAATCCTCACATCTCAATTTGTCATGGTGGGATTTGAACTCATGTCTTTTGGGTTGCCGGTCCAATTCCAAAAGCTACTTTCAGGTAATCTTTCATTAAAGATTGAAGGCACATATTAAAGCTCCCTTTCCATATCATATTGTTAGCCACCTCCCTCTACCCCGGTTATGCCTAGGATGAAATATTGAAATAAGGTGTAATATTGGGCGTACTCCTGAACATGTGAACATGGGGACCACATACAGGAGCCACTGGACATGAGAGAATATGGAAAGCAGACACAAAATTAGTAACAATTTATCTCCCTTTTATGTGGAAGGCTGTCATGTGAAACTTTCAACTGACTTGTGCAGACTGTGAACCCAAGCTTGGTGATCCTTCCAGACTCCAGGAGTCCATGAGCTAAGTGGAAACCTTCCCCAGGGGTCTTGTCATTTGTCAAGTGGTGTGGAGACCTGATGCAACCAGGTTCCAATCCAAGATCTACCCCAACCCTCCTGGTAGTGCCCCAGATCTGCAAAAAAGATTTTTTGGATTTTCAGCGCTTTGTTTTCATTCAGATTCCTCCTTTCTCCATTATACTGCCCCTTTAGCATCTTTCTGAATGCTTCTCTGCTTATTTAAGTGGGTCCTTCACTTTTTTTTCCTGCAGGTTTTTATACAGGCCATTTTTCTTCTTATTTGGTGCAGCACTTCA
This sequence comes from Heterodontus francisci, assembly GCF_036365525.1. Lineage (NCBI taxonomy): Eukaryota > Metazoa > Chordata > Chondrichthyes > Heterodontiformes > Heterodontidae > Heterodontus > Heterodontus francisci. The sequence goes on along the minus strand of NC_090376.1, from coordinate 19,436,652 downwards.
GCAGAACCCAGGGATGACAGACAAGGTGCAGATCCCCAATGCCCTTTATCATTCTTCGGCCTGCTCTTCCTTTTCTGGAGTGACCATTAGATTGTGCTTGACTGAGGGACCCATACCACAGCCTGTACGCTATAATGGAATTGTCACTCCATCCCCAGGTTGCACTACAGCAGCCTCTCTCATACGAACATACAGAAATTACAGGCAAGAAAAGGCCAGCTGGTCCATCAAGCCTGCCCCACGTTCACGACTGCTGGAGCATTATGAACAGACACTTTGCATTGTCGTCCCCGCAGCCATGTAATTTCTTGAAACAGGTCAATATCCAGAGGAAATCTCAAGGAACAGTAAAGGAAAAAATGATCTGGAAAATTCCTCTTTGACCCCCTTCTGGTATTCAAAACCAGTCCAGGATATTATATGGACCATGTGGGAAATTTTCCTGGACAAGGGAAGGCAGATTTACTTGCCTGCGGGGAGCTAAATCTTCTAAAAGTGACATTGGATCGGGATCCCGTCATAATCCTACCCTCTTCCGGCTTTCACTGGGACGGGATTGAAGGTGAGCTGGGACCCCTCCCCTTGGATCTGTCGAATAAGTAATTAAGGTACTTAAAAAGCCAATTAAGAAATGTTTTAACCCTCAGTTTTGGATTTAACAGCCAGGTCACCTGTTTCCCGATCTATCAACAACACTCTAGCGTCACTGAGGCGAATGCACAGCAGGAAGAGCTTCTTCAGTGAAACTGACAAGCTGGGGAGGCTTTGATCAGTGAAACTGAAGAGCTCCAGCCATGGCTATTGAGACCTTGCTGTTCAAAGCAATTTTTCTTCTCAGAGAGTGTTTTCACTGCTTGACAAGTGGTTGCCAATTTCTTGGAAGGCACTTTGTTAATTGTGTATTTATTATATTAAATTGTATGCAGTTAATGGACATCGACTGGTGATTCACATGCTTCTATAAATAGGAACAGAGAGAAACCATGGTTGTTGGGTGAGGAGGTACATGTTTGTAATGTGTACCTCTGTAAATAAAAGCTTATAGGTGAGTAAAGATTGGCTCCAGTTCTATCCTTCACAGCCTGGCTTTCTGGAATAGAACACATTTCACCTGTTTAGCACTTCACTCATTTTCTGTTGCACTTTCCTGCTGCCAGCCTTCACCATGGCACAGGAGCAGCTTATGCAGCACTACCTTCCTCCTGTGATAAGGGGCAAGAGCAGAAGCAACACCAATACCAACAGCATCAGCACCAGCAGGAGCAATACCAGCACCAGCTGCCTTCTCCTCAGCAGCATACCCCTCCACAGGGCAGAGGGGATGGACACCAATCCATCTGGAAGGAAGCAAGACCCCCCCAACAGAGGGTCAACAGGCAGAGGGTCAGCTGTCTGAACACCAGTGCCTCAGGAGGATCAGCCTCTCACATCAGGTTGCTGCTGACATCTGCAGCCTTCTGGAACAAGACCTCCTTCCCAGTTGAGCAGGTAGGTGGACACTCATTGTCAGTGTCCAATAAGGTGCCTGCCACTGAAAGGCCACCAGCCCCCCACTAGCTTCACCTCCCCGAACTGGGTCTCTATCTCTCGCCCAGTTGTGTGCTCTCTTTTGCAAGGAGAGAAAGCAGGAAGGTCTGTGTGTATGTAATGACTTATTCAGTGAGGAGGGAAGGATGCCATTTGTGGAGGTCACTGTGAGGCATGGGTGTGAGAGGACAATCGGCTGATGGTGAATGTGAGTGTTGGCTGCTCAGATTGGTATGCGAGGTGTCTGGGGAGAGAGGAATGAATGAAGCTGCAAGGTATATTGTCCTGAGGAGTGCTGTGCAGGAGAATGCTGGGGAAGTCAGACTGAAAGTGTTAATGCCACTCGCCTAACATCTCTTTAGGTCCAGGATCCTCTTGGTACAGTTTCCAGGTCGGAGAGAACATACTCCCGCTGCTGACTTCTGAGGTCACTTCCATCTACACCTGCTTAATTGGAGAGGCTGTCCTCTTCCTCCCATCCTTGGGAGAGCTCAACTCACTGCAGTCCCCCAAGTCATTCTGCAGGACCTCCAGGTAACAGTGAGAATCTTCCAGTTCTCCTCTCCGTTCCTGTGGTTGCTGCAGACTAAAAAATCCAAATGCTGGTGAGCTTCTCTGAAATATGCCATGGTCCCTTTAATTAGAAATCCTTCCTTTGACAGAATGGATGTGCCATCCCTCCCTCCCTCCCTAATTGGTTGGGGAACCTGAAAGCAGGATGATAATGCTGTGGCTCAGGGAAAGATCCTCGGCAAAGCCCACTCCTCACCACTCAGATTCCCAACCCATAAATGAAGGGTTGCCGTTCCCGCAGTCCTCAAAATTCAACCCCCTGTGTCACTACTCAACTTTTATCTGATGTGGCCTCTGCCCCAGTCAAGAACCGGTCTAGCTCCCTCTTTAAGACATGTAATGAATCAGCATCACATTTGACAGTGTGAAGCTCAAGAGAAAAGGAAGCAACTTGAAAGTCTTGCCCAATATGTTCGTATTCATTTTTGCAGGCACGTAAGAAGCTCCTTCATCAGGAGAAATTGTTACCATGAGGGCCCCTTGCTAACACCACACAGAAATTGTTGCACTGAATTCCTCAAACTGTGCAATAATAACACCAAAACAAATTAAATGGTGCCACCAATGTCATGCACAAATAAGCTCTAAAACCTGACAATTCCCAGGACTAGAGAGAGCGGAAAGTGAAATTCCTATGGTCCAGAATGTAGGTGGAACCCAATCCTGCTAGGATTTTGCCCACTTCCTGTAGCCCTTTAAATTCTAGTCAACTGGGCTGTGGGTGGATCTTCCATTTGTCACTCCTGATACCACGATGCTACAATAGGGGTAGTGCCTGTATTATCCCAGGAATTCTGGTCCTTACGCCTTTGAAAGGCTGACAATTGGCCTGACTTGGGTAACCAATCCCAGATTACTTTAGATTACTTTATCCAGAGGTGCAACAGTTCCTTGTGAAGCTGAAGACATCTTTACCAGCCCCCATCGTTCTTGGGACTTTCAACTGGAATAGCTGTTGGCTGCACTGCCTTAAAGGATAAAGTGAAGCTGATGTGCCCCTTTAGGTGCTGGCATCCCATATCGTGGGTGGGTCAACAAACTGGGGTTAGAATGGGCGGTGATTCCATGCCAACATACTTCCAGCAAGGGAGGGGACCTCAAAGAATTTCAGAGTTGTTAGAAACAGTCAATGAGCCTTTAAAGACTGCATTTGACACCTCATAATGACTTCATATGTACAGAGTAACTGGGACAGTCAACGTGACAAAAAAAGAGAAAGCCATGTCAATGTCACAGTCTTCTCTGTAACCACTTGGTAGGTTAAAAGATGACTGAAATAATTGTCTTACACACCAAGGCCATAAAACTAAACATGAAAATGAAAATGACAAACTGATTAAAAAGATAATAACACTTCCCCTCACAGCATGCCTTTCAACACAAGGCAATGAAATGTATCTCGCAACAAAGCAAACAGCATTGTACAAACACATTTACTGCTCGCATTATACTGGCTAGACATCAGTGACCACTAGATGGAGACGCTATCTACATATTAACACCATTCTTTTGTTATACTAGCACTACACTTGTGACCTGTCACTCCAGAATTGGCCTTTATAGCCACTCCAGGCGCTGCTTCACAAACCACTGACCACCTCCAGGCGCGTATCCATTGTCTCTCGAGATAAGGAGGCCCAAAAGAAAACACTTGTGACCTGAAATGCTTCAGTCAGATTCAGAATGGTTGTATTATTCTTGTCTGCGTATAAATTAGGGTTTAAAGACATTCTTTGCAGTAATGATTCAAAAGATTCAAGTCAGGAGCAAATAGCAATTTGAAGTTTTCACCTGCACTCCTCCACCTGCCCCTTCCACCAACCTTATCAGTCAGGGTCTGGATCACATATATCGCTGCTGCAGATATTACTGTATGTGTCTCTTCTTATCCTCTGAATCTGTGAAAAAAATACCATCACCAGCCTCAGAACAAGGAATGCTCTGAGTCTCTCTGAATGAGTTCTTCACTATGACTGACATGGCAAATAAGTTTGCACAAAACTACAAGCATCATCATGCCTTTCCATGCCCATCAGTCGAGTGTAATCAAGCCATAATTGACCTTTCTTGCTCACCAATAACCATAAAGTTACTAAGTTCCTGAGTTGCAGCGGAATCTTGCAATGTTGATCACAGTGCCAGAGTTTTCTTCCTCACTCGACAATCACTTCCTTGCAGGTATGAATTTGCTAAGATTGTGGCTTCCATTATTTATTGGGTGGTTTCTGCAGTGTAATTACCAGATTTCATAGATTTTGACAGTTTATGGTGTAGAAAATATTCAAGTGAGGGATCATTTCAGAAAGAACAATCTAAAAAGACAGCAACTTACATTTATAAAGCACTCCTCACGTGCTGGAATATTGTACAAGTGGGGGACAAGGAGGTTTCCCAACTGGACTTGGGAAAGATTAAAGGAAAGGGGGACTAGAGAGTTCCATAGAACTGGAGACCAGTTGCTGAATGACCAGCCTTACCTGGTGGCAGATGAGCAGTAATCCAAAGATGGAAGAACACAAGGTTGGAGAAAGCCTTTCAGGTAAGATTGGGAAAGACGCTTGAGGGTTGTAAAAAGGACAAGGAAAACCTTGATATTAACCTGTGGCAGGACCAGGAGTGGCTGGATCTTGGCAAAGACAAAAAAATACTAGGTTTACAGGACTCTGCAAATAGGGATTTAGGGCAATTCTCAAAAATCAGAGAGCTACAAAAATATGTCATGGCAAAGGTGGAAGAAATAGTTGATCCATAATCTTATTGGGGGTTTTCCCTCCTATATGTTGACTATAGATTCTTGCAATGTTGGTGATGTTAAATAACAAAGAAGGAAGGAAGCAGGAAGAAATTTGCATTTATATACTACCTTTCTCAGCCTCAGGATATGTCCAAGCGCTTCGCAGCCAAATAGTTATTTTCAAAGTGTAATCAGTGTCATGATGCAGATGAAGGTGGCAGCCAATCTATGCACAGCAAGATCCCACAGACAGCAGTGAGAGAAATGACCAGATAATCCATTTTTGTTGCAGTTGGTAAAGGGACCAATGCTGGCTGGAGCATCAGCAGACCTCCTTCGCTCTTGATACAGTCAAGCGGTGGGATCCTTTACATCCACTTGACCAGGTAGACAGGGCCTTGGTTTAATGTTTTGTCTGCCGGTTCACAGCTCTGACAATGTAGTTCTTCAGTAATATATCAAATTGCTCAAGTCCTAGAATGGGGTTTGAACACAACTTTCTGCCTTAGAAGTGAGAGTGCTACGCACTGAAGCAAACTGACAACTGCTGACTATGTTCAGACAGCATTCCTCATTCCCTTGTTTTAGTGGAGGTGTCATCCTGTTTCAAGTAAGTGAGTTAATACCGGCATTAAAATACATACAAGTGGGTTAAAATTGATACCAGTTTCAAACATAAATTGTCTGCTTTTGATGGGGAGGTAGTCCAACAACCTTTTAATTTTAATAAACTATTTACAAGATGTTGTGGCATGTGTAGCAGAATGTGGGACAATTATTTTTTGAATTTGCAAACACTTAAGCAGAAATGGAGGCTTTAGAACTTCATGTGCTCAAAAAGCACGGAAGGCTATTAGTAATGAATATAGTGGTGATGTGTTTGTATCTGTCCACCAACTTAACAAAAGCATTAAACTGATTAACATAAAACCTGGACTAATTTAAACCTTTATTTAAATAAAGCTAATATAGGAACACATTTGTTCCTAATATATTGCAGGTGTGATTTCAATCCATTATATTGCAAAATAAAAATTTCAAGGATTTAACAAACTGCTTTATGTGCATTTTTTATTTGATTACTTGGGAAAGAAGATTAGATAGGCTTTTGAGGAAAATAAACTTGCAGGGCTATGGGGATAGAGCAGGGGAATGGGACTGACTAGATTTCTCAACAGAGAGCCAGCATGGACTTGATGGGCTGAATGGCCTCCTTCTATGCCATAATGACTCGATGGGTTGAATTTACGGGTTCCCACAGGGGAGGGGAATGGAGACAGATGGGGCCGGAAAATACCGGTGCTGGCCGGCATGCCTGTTTCCTGATGCCGTTTCTGGCATCGGTTTGGGGCTGCCAGGGCTATTCGCCTCCATGAGGTGGGTAGCCTATCAGGCTCGTTAAGAGATTTGTTAACAGCAATTGAGGAATGACTGGAATTTTCCAGACTGCCTTGAGTTTCCTGAATCAGTGGGGGGTGGCGGGCAGTTTAACTACCTTGAGGTGGGCACCCTGCCACAAGCTAGGTGGCCATTGCTCCATGCAGGCCTAGAGGCCCTCCCTGCCTGTCTGGGTGTGGGTGCAGCCAAAGACCGCCATGTAGAGGGATTTTCACCAGTGGTGGCTTGGCTGATGCATCTGTTTTGTAAATAATTGGACAGGAAATCTAGTTCTATGTCGATTAAGGGGTGCCTCTGTGAAAAACCCAAAGAGTGACTGTTTCCCTCTGAGGGTGGGTTCAGGACCCAGAAGCAGTCCTGACTTCTGTTTCTTACCCCAGGAAGGAAAGTCCAGCTAATGACTCCATGAGTCGATGAAAAGTGAATATATGCGAGGGGCCAAAAATTCACAGATATGACATCTGGGCATATTTGGGATGCGCCAACTGGGAGTCTCTGCACTCAGCTCACTGGACTTGGTACTTCAATGGCAGGTACCCACACCACTATGGATGCATTGACTCAACTGACCAGGGAAGCTGGAAAATGTGGTGATTCAAAGTTGCTCCCAGAGTGCCAATGCACCTTGCTGTCAAACTTAATGCTGCTTTACTCTTCTTAGTAAACCATTAGCCATTAAAGCTGAAGAACAACAAGGGCCGGAATTTTACAGTAGGCGGACGGGAGCCGGTGGCGAACCCGCTTCTGCCTCACCTGGGGATCCGACCCGTATATTGCGGGTCCCTGGGCTTCAATTGGTGTGAGGCGGGACTTCCACCTACTTGAGGTAGGAAGCCCCGCCTACTAGAGCTGCCGGCCAATCAGCGGGCCGGCAGCTCTTAGTCCCAGCAGTGGCCACCGGGAGCGGTGGCCACTGCTGGGACTGCAGTCCAGCATGAAGACAAGATGCCTGGGAGCCGGGAGGGAAGGCATGTTTTGGTTGCCTTGCCATTAAGTGGCCACTTAAGGGTCTTGATTGGCCTGGGCCGGGTGGGCCATTTTTCGTCGCCGCCGCCTTGCGTAAAGTGGCAACGAAGGCAGGAGCGGGCTGGGAATGTCTCCCGCTGCCTGCTGCTCCATTTTATGCCACCCCCTGCCACCATCCCGCTCGTTGGGGTGTCGTAAAAGTCCGGCCAAGGCCTCTGGACCAGACGGAATCCCTGCCAAAATTGTGAAGCATGGCAGTGATACACTCCTGGCATAACTTCACAACGTCATATCCCTCATCAGGGATGAGGAGTGCTAGCCAGGGGACCTCAGGGACTCTGTGATCATGATTGTATTCAAGAAGGGGGACAAGACCGATTGCAGAAACTACAGAGGAATCTCCCTGCAGTCTGCCACAGGGAAGGTCATTGCAAGGATCCTCCTCAATGGCCTCCTCCCATTGGCTGAAGAGCTCCTTCAGCCCATCGAGAGGCATCACAGACATGATCTTCACTGTGCGGCAAATCCAAGGAAATTGCAAGGAACATCGCCATAGGCTGTACATGGCCTTTTTTGAGCTCACAAAAGCCTCTGACTCTGTCAACCATGAAGGCTTATGGAACATCCTGCTCTAATTTACTGCCCTCAGAAATTTGTCACCATCCTCCACCTACTCCACGATAACACGCAAGCTGTAATCCTCACAATGGAACCATCACAGACTGTATCTCAGTCAGGGGGGGTGTGAACACATGAACACAAGAAATGTGTCATTGCACCAACCCTCCTCCATTTTCCTCACTGCATTGCTACACCTCACCTCCAGCAAACTGCCTGTGGGCGTGGAGATAATCTAAAGAACAGGTGGGAAACTGTTCAACCTACGCCGCCTTCAATCCAAAACCAAAATCAAACCAAGCTCAGTTGTTGAGCTTAGTATGCAGATGCCACTTGTGTGTGCGCTCACTCTGAAACTGAGCTCAGCTCATTGTCGACTCCTTCTCCGAAGCATATGAGAAAATGGGTCTTTCACTAAACACTTGGAGATTGAAGGTCCTCTTCCAACCGACTCCCACAGCACAACACCGCCCCCGGTCAATCAAGATCCAGGGTGAAATCCTGGAAATTGTGGACCATTTTGCTTCAAATGCTTCCAAGTTTCAAAGTTTGCAGGTGGTACAAAACTTGGAAGCATTGTGAACTGTGAGGAGGATAGTGTAGAACTGCAAAAGGATATAGACAAGTTGGTGAAATGGGTAGATAGGTGGCAGATGAAGTTCAATGCAGAGAAATGTGAAGTGATTCATTTTGGTAGGAAAACATGGAGAGACAATATAGAATAAAGAATACAATTCTAAAGGAGCAGAGATGTGCATAAGTCATTGAAGATGGCAGGACAGGTTGTGAGAGCGGGTAATAAAGCATACAGTATCATGGGCTTTATTAATAGGGGCATAAAGTACAAGAGCAAGGAAGTTGTGTTGAACTTGTACAAGACACTAGTTCAGCCTCAGTTGGAGTACTGCGTCCAGTTCTGGGTGCCAGTCTATAGGAAAGACATGGGGGCATTGGTGACAGTGCAGAAAAGATTCATGAAAATGGTTCCAGGGATGAGGAACTTCAGTTATGAAGATAGATTGGAGATGTTAGGACTGTTTTCCTTGGAGAAGAGAAGGCTGAGCGGTGATTTGATTTTGAGGTATTCAAAATCATGAGGGGTCCGGACAGAGTAGATGGAGAGAAACTGTTCCCAATCGTGAAAGGATCGAGAACAAGAGGGTACAGATTTAAAGCAATGGGTAAGGGCAGCAAAAGTGACATGAGGAAAAACTTTTTCTCGCAGTGACTAGTTTAGGTCTGAATGCTCTGCCTGAGAGTGTGGTGGAGGCAGGTTCATTTGAAGCATTTAAAAGGGAATTAGACTGTTATTTGAAAGGAAGAATATGCAGGGTTGTGAGGAGAAGGCAGGCAAATGGCACCAGGTGAATTGTTCTTTTGGAGAGCTGGTGCAGACATGATGGACCAAATGGCTTCCTTCTGTGCTGTATCAATTCTGTGATTTTACATATCTTTTATTTTATTTATTCGTGGGATGTGGGCGTCACTGGCTAGGCCAGCATTTATTGCTCATCCCTAATTGCCCTTGAACTGAGTGGCTTGCTAGGCCCATTTCAGAGGGCATGTAAGAGTCAACCACATTGCTGTGTGTCTGGTGTCACATGTAAGCCAGACCAGGTAATGACAGCAGATTTCTTTCCCTAAAGGACATTAGTGAACCAGATGGGTTTTTACAACAATCGAAAATGGTTTCATGGTTACCACTAGACAAGCTTTTAATTCCAGATTTATTAATTGAATTCAAATTCCATGATCTGCAGTGGTGGGATTCAAGCCCATGTCCCCAGAGCATAAGCCTGGGGTTACTAGTCTAGTGACATTACCACGATGCCACCACCTCCCCAGAACCTAATCTTGGTGAAGGCAGACATCAGTGCCTCCAATGTGCCAACACAGACTTTGGCTGACTGAGGAAGAGATTATATGAGGATCTGGATCTCAAAGCTGAGACTATGACCATGGTTTACCAGGCAGCAGTGATCCTTCCACTCCGATATGCTTCGGAGACTTGGACAACCTACAGCAGGCATCTCAAAACACTGGAGAAGTATCACCAGAGGTGCCTCTGCAAGATCCTCCAAATCCGGTGGCAAGAAAGACAGTCCAACAGCAGCTTCCTCTCCAAGCCAACCTGCCCAATATCAGGAAGCCAATCACCCAAAACCAGCTCTGCTAGGTGGGACATGTCGTTTGTATACCTGACACCAGCCTCCTGAAGCAGCTGTTCTACTCAGAACTTGGTAGAGGCAGGAAACTCCCAGGAGGACAGCGGAAACATTTTAGAGATGTCTTCAAAGCATCCCTGAAGAGATCAAACATCCCAGTTGACTCATGGGAGTCCCTGGCCTGTGACCATCCTGGATGGAGAAAGCTCATTTGGGAAACCATCGTACACCTCGAGGGTCTTCATCGGGAACATGCGGAGGTGAGGTCGAGGCATTGGAGGGAGTGCACAACCTCCAAACTACTCATCTACCTGACCCTTCAAGCATCACCTGCTCCTCATGTGGCAGAGATGATGCATTGGACTTATCAACCATCTCAGAACCCATCGAAGCGGAGTGGAAGCAAATCATCCTCGATCCCGAGGGACTGCCTAAGAAGAGGAAGCTTTGATCCCTGTCGTGTGCCTCTGACCCCCAGGTGGGCCCCAACTCCTGGCCTGTCATCTACCAGTATGCATCATACATCTGGGCATCCCAGCTGCCATTGTTCTGCCAGGTTGGGCCTAGGAAAACACCAGCTTGGGAATCACTCTACCCTCACTGGCACCTAAGGTCCCTTCTGCCATCAGGGCCCACATTTTTGGTGAACAGATGATGTGCCTCAAACAATGCTGTGTTGGCACTCAGCATGAAGGTCAGCACTTGGCATATTATCCTAGCCTTCCGCTGCCTGACTTACAGCTGATTTTCAGTTCCTTTGTGCCTTTCACAGTGAGATGCATCACTCTGTAGGGATGGAATAATTATTTTTAAACTGAGCTCGCAGGATATCCCAGTTGCTATTCTCAGCTACTCCTGCGTTGCACTGAACATCGTGCCTAAACTCTAGCCTTGGAACAGCAGTCCCTGCTGCACCTGTAGCACCTTTCCTGTTTTCACACCATCGCTGTTTATTTTCATGTCCTGAGAATGCTGAACAGAAGCCAATTGCAACAAATTTGAGGGCAGTTTTGTACTCTGAACTCACGTCCATAGGGAACTGATTTGCGATTGTCTAAATTCATTTCAGTTAGGGCCCCTAACAGCTGTCAGAGCAAAAGGAGACTTATTTTGAACTCAGTTCCCAGAGGTAAAGGGACAGCACTCTGAAACACTTCACTGGAAAATCCCTATCACTCTGTAAGTGCACCATAAATATATTAATTTGCTTTTCTTTTCGCACAAACAATTTTATTAATAGTGGCCATTGCCAAAGGAGCCATGATCCAAAAGTAAAATATTGTGCAAGCAGATTGATGGGGTGAAAATTCCTTCTTCCCTCAATTGTGATATCCCTCTTAGATTTAATTTTGAAGCTGCTGCTTCATTAGTGGCTCAGGATGCTCCCTGTAGACTTATTTATGCCATTAGACCACATGTGGCACTGGGAAAGGACAAGGCACTTCAGGCAGTGTAAGGAGAGCTGGCGGAGCTTAACCCTTGAAGGACCAGTCAAGGTACTTGTCGTGCTTGCTGAATGGGGCTAAGAGCACTGTTAGTTAATCTGAACTCATAAATGCTTTGCTTATGATATTGTCTGGTGTTCCTAGGAAGTTTAAGAAGGCTTTTCTTTTTTTATTCTTTCATGGGATGTGGGCGTCGTTGGCAAGGCCAGCTTATGTTCCCTGTCCCTAATTGCCCTTCAGAAGGTCGTGGAGAGCCATCTTCTTGAACCGCTGTAGTACATCTGGTGTAGATACATCCACAGTGCTGTTAGGAAAGGGGTTCCATGTTTTTTACCCAGCAACAGTAAAGGCACCCCAATATAGTTCCAAGTCAGGACGGTGTGTGACTTGGAGGGGAACTTACAGGTTGTGGTGTTCCTATGTGTCTGCTGCCCTTGTCCTTCTAGGTGGTAGAGGTTGCAGGTTTGGAAGCTGCTTTCAAAGGAAGCTTGATGAGTTGCTGCAGTGTATCTTGTAGATGGTACACACTTCTGCCACCGTGCGTCGGTGGATGGAATGAATGTTTAAGGTGATGGATGGGGTGCCAATTAAACAGGCTGCTTTGTCTTGGATAGTGCCAAACTTCTTGAGTGCTGTTGGAGCTGGACTCATCCAGGCAAGTGGAGAGTATTCCATCACACTCCTGACTGTGCCTTGTAGATGGTATTTGGGGAGACAGGAGGTAAGTTACTGACTGCATAATTCCCAGTCTCTGGCCTGCTGTTGTAGCCACTGTATTTATATGGCTGATCCAGTTACGTTTCTGGTCAATAGTAACCCCCAGAATGTTGATGATGATGATAATGCCATTGAACATCAAGGGGAGATAGTTAAGTTCTCTCTTGTTAGAGATGGTCATTGCCTAACACTTGTGTGGTGCGAATGTTACTTGCCACTTATCAGCCCAAGCTTGAATTTTGAAATTAGAAATAATAAACAGACAAAATTGTCACACCCTGGTGATGTCACTACTGTCAGGCAACCCCCCCCCCCCCCACCACCTGCCAAGACTGAGGCACACATGATTTCGCCACATGAACATTAAAACTTAAAATTGCAAGCCCCTGACTGGATGGAAATTTGCATAGTACTAGCAGTGTTGGAGCAAAAGGGACCCAGTTATTGCTTCCCCAATACACAGAAGAAGTGGTCAGACCAGTTATAGTCACATGGCTGTTGAGATTTGAACTTCCAACAAAGGATTTGAACTCAGAAAGCCATGTGCTCCTGGAATTGAAGCAAGAATTACAGCCTCTCCTGTCTTCCTGCTGCCATCTCCTTCCCATGGAACTGAATCTTGTGAAAACACGTGAAACTCAAAGAGAGAAAAGTCTCCTACGTGAACAAGGTTTAAGAAGAACACTGGGCCCCGACAAAAGCAAGACTATTTACAAAAGGACTAAACCGTGAGCTCGAAGTACAGTAACAAGATATTGCCTCAAACTGTTCCACCTTATCTCTTCTTCTCTTTTCTGTCCCTATCTGCATGCGTATATCGTGTGTGCATGCTAATGTGGGCATGTCATATATCCTTAGGCATGAACCGTATTAGAGTTTAAGTTTAAGGTTTAATAAATTTCAATTTTTCATCTTTAAACCTGAGAAAACCTGGTATGCTCATTTCTTTGCCTTATAATTGAAAACTGTGAACAAGGATTCACAAAAAGGGGAGCTCAAAACACATTGTGTTTAAAATTAAACCCTGTTACAATAAGACCAGGTAAAGACCGCAAAAGACCCCTAGGCACATTTCTCACCTGGTCATAACACTACACATAACCAGAGGAATTCTTATCCTATTGAGTTTTGTCTTATCCAGCAGCTTAAATTTCCTGTGCTGGTTTATTTATAATGAATGTGACTGTGTTTTGAGGCTTTTTGACCCAATATCTTTACTGCTGCAGCTTACGACATCTCGCATCAAGAGTTACATGGCTCTGAGACAAACTAACCTCGCCAATAAAATAGTTCTTGGGGTCAGTGTAAGAAAATGCACTCTTAGCTAACAGCTAGGAATCGCTTACTGAACTCTCGCTTACTCTCACTTCAGCCATTCAACAGGATATTATACAGACATAAGTAGAGACATAGAGACCTTGGCTGATTTTGGGTATTCTATCTGTAATCCAATCCATACCCACAAATTCTATCTGTTACTTAGTATTAGGTTCGAACTTTGAATTTTGTCTAAAGCTCACTTTATAGGTTTCACTGCTTCCTGATGCCTCACCAGAGAAGGGTATTAGGGGTGAGTGAGGCGGGGAAGGAGGGAGATGTGCAGTCCTTGTACACACAGATTTCCTACTGTCTCCTTGATCACTAGTACTTTGAAATAAAGATAAATAAGTGGTTAAATTTGGAGTCCATTGCCTGATAGAGTGGTGGATACAGATTCAATAATTACCCTCTAAAAGGAATTGGATAAATACTTGAAGCAGAAAAAAATTGCAGGGTTAGGAGAAAGAGTGGGGGACTGGGACTAACTGGATTGTTCTCTGAAAGTTCTGGCATACACTCAATGGACCGAATAGCCTCCTTTTGTGCTGTAACATTCTATGATTCTATGATATCATAATAGCAGCAGGTGAAAATTGGCCCTTTGAGCATTTTAGAATTCATGCCAATTTCGTCTTTAAGTTCCAATGTCTTGCCATATTCTCATATCTCTTAATACCCTTACTTCCTAAGTAATTATTGCTCTTTTCAACAGCACAATTGATTAACATTTCGGGGGGTGGGGGGAGGGTGCCATTGTATTCCAAATTTTCACAACCCTTTATAGGAAGAATCTTTTCCCAGGATTTGCTTTTAACTAGATTAGCTTGAGTTTTAAGGCTGTGGGGGTGAAATTCCACAAGGGTTTTCCCATTACTCTTCCATAACTTCGGCAGATGAGCCACAAAACTGCTGATAAATGGTGCAAGTTCTGTTCATGCCATTTTCCTGGGATTTTCCTGACTTTTCCGCTGAAGGATGAGCAGGAGAACCCCTTGCAGATGCTCACCCCTTACATCACTGAAAGCTCTTTATGTCCAATGAACTACTTTGAAGTGCAGTGACTGTTCTTATGTAGGATTTCCACACTCCTACTCTCAGTTCCCACAGTAAATATTGTTCTTCAATGCAGTGTATTCTCAGCATTTTCTGCTTTTAATTCAGTCAAGAGGAGCCAGATATCCACTAGCTTACGATGGATCTGTGAAAAAAAGAATAGAGTGCGTTATGGACTTTTACTCTAATTAGATTAGATTACGTTACTTCTAAGCTTCCACCTGTACCAGATTTTCAACAAGCTTGCACAGTTACAAGTTTTTAATTACAATAATTTTGTTTTAAGCATGTCTTCCTTCCATTATTCTCTTACTTTATCATCTGAGTTTTCAATTTTCTCACTGCAGGTTTGAAGCTTTGGGCTGAATTTTCTGGACTTGGAAAAGTTTTGGCCTTTGGGACTATTTTCCAGTCCTGATCTCATTTGCAGCAGCAGTGCGCCTTCCGGTTCAATGTTTTGAAAGGCGGGCAATTAAGAACATGTCTCTGGGATCGCTGTCCAATTAGGGACAATGGGAGGCCTGAGGAGGCAGGTGGTCGATTCAGCATGCCCCATTGCAATGGTAGTGTCTGCCGTGAGAGTGCTGCTGAGGGGAATGCAGCAAGGGACCCAATGGAGGTGCGATCAGTCTGATGGAAGTGGCTGCCATTGCATCACCCCAGCACTATTGGAGACATTAGTCTCCAGGAGCTCCTTGTGCAATGGCAGAAGACATCAGCCTTGTCATTTTTTGCTGTTAAAAGTCAGGAAGCCTTGAAGTCTCATGCCGTTTGACCTCTCACTGTGCAGCCGCCTCCTTTGAGTTGCCGGGGTGCTCACGCAGTGTTTAGCCCTTGCAAAAATAGTAATGTTGGTGGGAGATTGCAGTCAATTGCCAAATTAACCAATTGGCTGCCCATCGCTGCCGGATGGGTTGTGAACATCAGACTTAGCCCACCCCTGGGAAAAGAGCCTGGAGGTGCGAACGCATCAGCAAACCAGCCAGATGCATTTCTCTCTCATTTTACTCTCCCCACCCCCACATCTCCAAGGTCCTGGTCACATTCCCTCCTTCATTTCCAAGGCATGCTACTCTGGAACCTCAGTGTCGACATATATTGGAATATATTTTTCTGATGCATCCATATGAAATAAAACAGTTCATGTGAGAAGTGACCACTTGGTTTATTGGATGATGTTGGAAGTTGAACTACAATAGGGTGTAGATGTTTCGAGTTCCGAGGGAGGGTCACTGACCCGGGGCGTTGGCTCTGCTTCTCTTTCCGCGGATGCTGCCGGACCTGCTGAGTGGTTCCAGCGTTTCTTGTTTTTGTTTCAGATTTCCAGCATCCGCAGTATTTTGCTTTTATTTTAATGTAGATGTTTCATACTGCATTCAGGCCGTCTTACTTATTCCTTTCTTGTAAAGTCCTTGGGGTTGAAATTGCACTGTGCAGTACTAGGAACCAATGTGCCTTCTGTGTTTCTGTGAAATTTCTCACTCTGTTATCTTGACAAAGGCCTAAGCCCATTGAAAATAAATTGCTAATGTCACACAGCACAATTTCATCCCACTAAGCACCAATGGATGTAATGTACTCAATTTCTCAACCAAAGATTTGAGAGAAGCTGTACTTTAGAGGGAGATGGTAAACTGCGGCTGCTATCTAGTTTAACATTTTAATTTGCATATTTATTTTGCATGCTTTTATAGCCCCAGTAAACTCCTTAAAATGTGCACTACAAGATTTCATCTTCCTCTCCTCATTGACACATAACTTTATAGTGTTACTGAAGCCGGGTGATAAATCTTGATTGCAGGCTCTCAGATTATCTTCAGTGTGACAATTTATTATTTAAAATCCTGTTATCTATGATTTGCCAATTGCAGCATCCTTTCTTTGATCTGCATTACTGACAACTACACAATTTAAAGTAGCAGAGAGGAAGAATTTCAGAGAAAATTTAATTGAGGATAACATAAAAGGAATTTCCTCGGAATAATTGGTCCATTCTACATATAATTCAGGCCTTTGAGATAACTGTACCCCACCCCCTGTTGTGGTACAAGGTTGGTTGTCTTTAGTTCATGAAAGCAATTACTTAGCATTTGCAAAAAAACGCAAGTATATGAATAATATATATTTATATTTTCATGAGAAATATGGCTATAGGATATTTCAGCAGTGATGGTGCATTGTTAAAGTTGTTCCTTAATCTATGAGTGCCTAAGACATGAGTAGCAATGGTCCTTCATACGTCAGCGCGATCAACATTCAGGAGAACTAAAAGGAAAATGAAGAAATGATGGACATTGGAAATGTAAACAGAGAAATTCCGGAAATGCACAACAGTGAGGTCAGCACCTGAGAGAGAGAAAGATAGGTTAAACCTTTCACTGGCATGGGAATGTTGAGGTTTGCAGGAAAAGTGTTTCATAAATCGTTTGAAGGTTGACTTCAAGATTGGTAGGGGAAATGCCTTGTCTGAAGTGTGCTTTCAAAATGGAATTCAGCTTCCCCCGGGGCTCACAGCTCACTGGCACAGTATGAATGAGGCTGGCAAACCAATTTACTGTTGCCCTGCCTTATTTGACATGTGCAGAATGCGCTACACACGGATCGTGCTCCGAATAGGCCACAGTCCAATTTCTAGGCCTTTGACTCTCATCCCCTAATCTTTTAGAGTCTTCCTCTTCACCTACTTATGCAGTACCCCTTTTAATGAAGTTATAGTATCAGCCTCATGAGCTATTTATGATAAAGCATCCCACATTCTATTAACTCTGTAACAATGTTGAAAGCAATACTTCTAACTTCCTCTTTTGTTCTTCTGGCAATTATTCTAAGTTAACGTTCCCCTGTTACCCATTCAACAGCCAGTGGAAACAATCCTTCACTGCCTACTCTCTCCAAATCTTTCATCATACTGTAAGCCTTGATTAGATCGCTGCTTTAGATTTTATAATTCCACCTTCAGAATTGATGAAGTCTGATGTAAGGATACAGCTTTAAGAGTAGACAATATGGAGTGGAGCTGCTGAGAATAAGAAAGAGCTGCAGCATTTTCTTCCTATTCAAAGATGTGGGTGAAAAGATAACAGACAAAGACACAGCAGAATATAAATGCACAGATAATTGCACAGAGTTGGGGGGGAGGGGTGGGGCTTGATGGAATGGATGGCCATTTCCTCATGTTCACTTGAAATAATTTTCTGATTGCTGCAAATGCTGTCTAATTTCTATGCTGGTGATAGATTAGCGACAGGAATATCTTTGTCATAGTTTAAATTGATCTGGTCTCATAAGAACATAAAAGCATAAGAAATAGGAGCTGGATTAGGCCATTCATCCCCTCAAGCGTACTCCTCCATTCAATAAAATCATGGCCGAACTTCAAACTCAATTCCACTTTCCCACCCAATCCCCTTATCCCTTGATTTCCCTAAAGTGCAAAAATCTATTTATATCAGCCTTGAATATACTCAATGGCTGAGGCATCCACAGCCCTTGAGGATAGAGAATTCCCAAGATTCTTAACCCTCTGAGTGAAGAAATCCTTCCTTATCTCAGTCTTAAATGATTGACCTTTTATCCTGAGAATATGCCCCTAGTTCTAGACTCTCCAGTCAGGGGAAACAACCTCTCAACATTTACCCTGTCAAACCTCCACAGAATCTTGTAAGGTTCAATAAAATCGCCTCTCATTCCTCTAAACTCAGAGAGTGTAGACCCATTCTACTCAACCTCTCATCATAGGATTATTACTTTAACTGCTTGTGACAAGTGACTGGTGTTAAACATCAGATATAACATGAATCAAGATTGCTAACCCTGAATGCAACTTTAAGTATTGACTAAGCGCACTTAATCCTGGATCACATATTGGTCCTGATTTTTCCGTCAATGGTGAACAAACAGCACCAACAGCTCATTATACTTGTCCACAGACATTCTGTGGGGTTTTGCACTGGAGCTTGCTGTAATTAGAAAGCCTTTTCTGTGCAGGCCCCTCTACAGGGGTTCTGGGACCTGTGTGAACAGGGCAAGCATCTCCTTAACCAATCAAATTGAAGAATTATTAAAGAGGTGTTCAAAGTTTGGATCAGTAAGTGTAAGTTTAATTCAAAGCCAAATCACGTACAGAAAGTGAAATGAAGACAAGAATGAAAGATGGTACAAAAAGAGAGAGATAAAAGAGACAAATAAAAAGTTTTAAAAAATTAATTCCAAGTTTTGATTTTTAAAAAATCTCTAACAATATTTAAAATTGAAAGGAATGATATTCCACACTTGTAAAAATTAATTTTCAGGGCCATAGAGGTTTTTTGGCAGTAATTAAGACTTATCATGCTATTACAAAATTATTTATACTGGAATGGACAAGCCCTAAATTTTTCTGCAAATTTAGTTGGAATCTATCACTTAAGTACTGCAACTTCCTGCTGTGCCAAGTGTTTCCTATCTCTTGGCAAGATACTTCTGGAGGAGTAGGAGAATTTGGGAAGCGACCTCCTGACTTTTGTATTTAACTGCACTTATGCGTTCGCTGGAAGTTGTGGTCTGATTTACAACTTATTAATGGTGAGCGCTGATAGCCTCACTGTTATTTCTAGCACAAATTCTGGTTCTAATACAAGTTCACTGTCTGAGAGAGATGGCTTCCTAATCAAAATGGTTAAACTGGCTTTACTACATTTTGAAAATATTGATGTGATTGATGAAAATAAAATGAACTTCGTCCATTGCGAGCCAACAAGCCAGTAATAGCACATATTTGAGTTTTGGCATTTAGCTCTTTCCATTTTGCTAGGGGGGTGACATTTTGTGCTCATTAAGGTGAAGAAAGTTAATGCTGAGGAATAGAATTCTGTTTCTAGCTTTTGCAAACAGTTCCAACATCAAGCATTCCCAGGTCAGATTTAGATGTAGGATAAAGTTGTGTCCCAATTTATTTTATTTGTTCGTGATACTTGGCAAGGCTAGCATTTGTTGCCCATTCCTAATTGCCCTTGAGAAGGTGGTGGTGAGCTGCCTTCTTGAACCACTGCAGTCCATGTGGGGTAGGTATACCCACAGTGCTGTTAGGAAGGGAGTTCCAGGATTTTGACCCAGCGTCAGTGAAACAACGGTGATATAGTTCCAAGTCAGGATGTTGTGTGGCTTGGAGGGGAACTTGCAGGTGGTGGTGTTCCCATGTATCTGCTGTCCTTGTCCTTCTAGGTGGTAGAGGTTGTGGGTTTGGAAGGTGCTGTCGAATGAACCTTGGTGAGTTGCTGCAGTGCATCTTGTAGATAGTACACACTGCTGCCACTGTGCATCGGTGATGGAGGGAGTGAATGTTGAAGGTGGTGACAAACAAGCGGGCTGCTTTGTCCTGGATGGTGTCGAGCTTCTTGAGTGTTGTTGGAGCTGCACCCATCCAGGCAAGTGGAGAGTATTCCATCACACTCCTGACTTGTGCCTTGCAGATGGTGGACAGGCTTTGGGGAGACAGGCGGTGCCAATGAGGTGCCTTAATCCCTACTTCAAAAGCACATACGAAATAGGAACAGGAGTAGGTCAAACAGCCCTTCAAGCCTGCTCCGAAATTCAATAAGATCGCGGCTGATCTTCCATCTGAGTTCCTACAACAGCAGTGCAGCACTTCAGTTTTCCAAACTAGCCACCGTTATGGCTTCTCTGAGGAAAATCCATGTCAATTTAATGCAAATTTATGCCGACTATGGACACCCAGCCTCAGAAAAACATTTTGTGAGACCACCCAACTCATTTCACTAAAGAATCTTAAGCCACTAGAAAGATGAGACTTTCATCTTAAAAACAAGTTCCAGAGGTGAAAGGGCAGTAGTTGAATCGACTGTGCCACTCAGTCTCTTTCCTTCCAGTTTGAAGTGACCAGCCATTTGTAATATCAACTGTGATAACATCACCTTATCACAAATAGCAGTCATGGGACATTTGTGATTAGCTGCCACATTCTTAACATCTTTCTTAAATGACTCTGTGTCATTTTTGCTATTTTCTTCTAATAATACTTAGGCAGCTTCACTTTCAGTAAGAGGCACAGTTAGGTCGATTTCGACTATAATGTTCCTACACTTTGGATAATGTAGTTGTGTTTTGGTAGTTTGATGATCCATAAATGCGAGCTATCCCACCTAATGTTCAGCGCATATAATGTTCAGCTCAGCCTGAATTCCATGTCAGACCCATATCAAGTTAAATGCACATTGACATAGAGCAACATTAAGCATTTAGGAACAACATTTATATCTGTTACGAGAGTTACCTCACTTGGTTCACTTTCTATGCTTTAAATGAATCTGCTTATCTGTCTAATACAAAAGCAAAATACTGCAGATGCTGGAAATCTGAAATAAAAGCAGAAAATGCTGGAAACACTCAACAGGACTAGTAGCATCTGTGGAGAGACAGCGACAGAGATAACGTTACAGGTTTGTGACCTCTCAGATAATTTCTTGGTCCCGACCCCGTGCCGGGTCAGCGTCACTCACACAACACTATCTTCATTTGTAAATAGCCTAATAGAGCCGAAGGTGAGCACAGTGCCCAATTAGTGGCACTGAAATCTGTCAGGAGGCAGCAGCTACCTGCTGAGCATGGTCCTCAAGGCAGACGGCTGCCATAACAAGATCTGCTGCTGCCTTGCAGAATAAAGGAGACAGGATAGCAGAATGCAAATAACCTCACTGTTGGGTTCAATTGCTCTGTGATTGATTGATTGCTTTGTGCTGTGCACGTAAGACTGCTCACTGTGCTGTTAGTCAACCCTGGAAGGGGCATGGTTTAAAAAAATGAAACTAAGACAAGTCCAAATAGAGTTCAGGCAGCCAGCTTGAATTAAGACTTCGCGCACACAGAAATTGTGAGTTCAATTTCTTTACGTCTGGGTTACAAAACATCACATTCACGGCATAACGGAGGAGACAAACAGCCAACTGAAGGTTATTGTGCCCGATCTGAGCCAAAACCCCTCAGTGCCAAAGACATTTCATCAGAGAAACCATTACTTGCTGGCTCCCCATATTGCAGCTGACAGCTGTGCACTAACGGGCACCACACTGTTAGGGTTTGGCAATCTGCGATTTGAAAATTACCTCCTGGCCCTCCCTGTCCTGTTAACAAGCTCCTCAAAGTGAGAGGCCAGGCAACATCTGTCAGTGATGCCAGAGGCAATGCGTGCCCAAGCGCAGACGATGGAGGAGTCCATCCAGGCCTTGAGCTCGGCACTGTCTCTGACTGGTGGACGAGTGGCATCCTCCATTGAGAGATTGGCGGATCTGATGGAGAGTCACATCCAGCAGAGCACTTAGTGTCTGCAGGACATTCATGCAGATCTGCAAACCCTCATCTTTTTCATAGGTACAAAGCAGCAGTGGCAAGAAAGAGGGGGCAGGCGACTTTGAGTGACCACCAGGTCTTCTACACTCTCAGTTCAGCAGACAGGAATAAGTCCCTTGCTAGAGAGGACGAGCAGCTGCCTCCCACAGTTTGGGACTCCTCTCAGGGTGCTCCCGGTGTGGGAAGTTGCTCCTCAGCCCCTCTGCTAGTGTCGCCAGATCATCCTTCATCCCTGCCGACAGTGGGTGGTACTGCTTCTGTGCAGGAGGCCCTCAGCATGCCGGGGCCTCCCAGGCCTAAGGCATCCAGAGGACACATGCCAAGGTCATCCCTAGCCAAGAGGCAGCAAGGGCAGCAGCCTGCCTCCACCTCAGCTGACAGCACAGCGGGAGCACCTCTTAGGAGTTCATGTAAAAGAATAAAGAAGTGCACGTAGAATCACGGGGCTATCAGGGGTGATTGTATCTTTCACATGCAAAAGATAGGGTTTGTTGTGAATGAACATAAATCGATTCTGTTAAGCATAGACTACCTCCCTCTTTCTTCCGTCAAGCCTTTGGCCCTTTGCTGCAACCCAGCTTCTGCGAAAGAACGTGACGCAAGGAGTCAACTTTGGAGCTTGGCCGACTCTGAGCTGTGCGAATGTTTAATGAGTCATTGCATCCTGATGGAAGGAAGGAAACAATATGCTACATAAAGATAAACCTTTATTGATCAGTAAGGATCAAAGGAATGTATTGGGGCACCACAAGCCTTCTTTGACGTATCTCATGGCCACTTTCCTGTTGTCCCTAGGGCCCTTCATCTGGCGTGGCTTGCCCGATTTCCTCCTCCGCATCCTCATCATCCAAGAAGGCAGTCTGCTCCTCACTATCCTTGTTGTTCATTGGCTCCTCATTCTGCAGGGCCAGGCTATGCAGTGCACAGCAGACCACCACTTTATGTGAGACCCTTGCCAGGGCATTTGGAAGCACTCCACCGGACTAAACTAGGCACCTGACTCTCACCTTGAGCAGACTAATGGCCTGCTCTATGGTGGCTTGCATTGTCCCATGGGAGGTGTTGTACCTCTGCATCTGTGTGCGCCGGTTCCTCACAGGTGTCATTAGCCATGTCCTCAGAGAGTAGCCCTTGTCTCCAAGGATCTATCCCTGAAGGTGGCAGGGATGTGGAAAAGCTCTGGAACCTGGGATTGCCTCCAAATGTAGACACTGTGGCAACATCCCAGGAAGTGTGCATAGAGCTGCAGGATCTGTTTATGCTGGTTGTAGACCAATTATACATTGAGAGAGTGGAAGCCCTTCCTGTTGATGACAGCCACTGGCTGGTGTTCAGGAGCCTTGATGGCCACATGCGTACAGTTGATGACACCCTGCATCTGGGGGAATCCAGTGATGGCATCGAACCTAATGGCACTCTTAGCCTGAGAGTTGGGATCCGTGTGGAATTATACATAGTCTCCGGCCCTCCTGAAAAACAGGTTGATGACCTCCTTGTTGGACTGCCACACATGAATCCCTGTGAATCCCTGAAATAATCTAGAGGTAGAAGTTCAGCGCTTCAGTGACCTTCAGGGCCATTGGCACTGGATTGCCACCAAGTCCCCTGGGCACAGCTTGTCCTGCATCATGGTGCAGAGGTCTGTGACGGCCTCCCTAGAGAGGCGCAGTTTTTGTTTGCACTGCCTCTCAGACATCTGCAGGTAGTTGAGCCTCAACCTGCAGATCTGCTCTGGAGAGTACCTCCTTCTGCATGGAGCAGCTCCCTCTCTCTCTACTCTGTGTCCTTCTCCACTGTCTGGAGACCGCTGCTGACCCTCCTGTGCACTCACAGATTGTGTGGTGCCACTATATGTACCTGGTCCTCCCTCCCGCTCTGCTGCACTTATGTCCGAAGTGAGTTCCCCCTCTGAATGCAAGTCCTCCCTGCTAGCGGCCCCCACTTCTAGCCCCCTTGAGCCTTGCCCAGATGCTATTTGCCCATTGCCCATCTTGCAATGGCCCCCCTCAGCTGACAACCTTCCCCTCACTCCTCACGCAATGCGCGATGCCCTCCCTTCATCACCCCGCCAGGCCCTTGCCCCCCCCCCACCAGCAAACAACTGTGTCCCCCTGCCTCCATGTCACCTCCTTGAAGAAGGTGAGCCTCTGAAGCCCCGTGAAATCCGTGCGCTATTTGTAAAATGCAATCCTGATCATAAAATCGCTTTCAATTGGCCTCTTAAGTATCTTAATTACTTGCCTGCTGAGTTGCCGTGGGAACTCCACCCTCCATCTTTGCTGCCATCGGTAGGGATGGGATGTCACAACGTCAGACTTCCTTTTTGATGTCTCCCATCCAGATTTTATGTCCCCTGTGCCTCCATTCCCATCCACATTGTTCCCATAAAATTCAGCCCTCTGATACTCTTTTCAGAGATGCAGTCAGACCTGCTGAGTGTTTCCAGCATTTTCTGTATTTATTACTGCTTATCTGTCTCTTGTGGGTGTTACGAAACTGGCGGGAGCAACACACTGTCAATTCAGTCCTGTCACTCCACAGGTCGCAGCATAATATTAAGCTTTCACACCCAATCAGAAAACAGCCAAATTAAATACTCTAGTAATCCCAGAATGAAACAGACCAAACCAGGTATCTTTGGACAAGAACAAACTAACTATTTATTAAAAAACTAAATTTTAAACACTATTAAGATAAACCTATGTCTAAAGACCCTATATCTTCTTATTTTAACCTAACTTCCACATTCACACACATACACTGTTTAACTGGTTTTGAAAAGTGGACTTTTTAAAAATTAGCTGTCTCATAAGAATAAATAAAATAAGAAAGTCTTTGCAGGTTACGTTCCTGATGGATGAGGTTTTCTAATCTGGAAATGGTGAAAGGTCACTTGAAGTCTTCATCCAGATTTGATGAAAAATAATCCTTCAGAAGATAAGCATTCAAATCTTCGGCTGCAGTAGGCATTAAACAGTCCTTCGAACGATGAGCACTGCAATACAAATAATTTCTTGAAAAAGAAATGCATTTCTTCTTTACTCAGGGAATTAACTTGGCTTGTAGCACCTTGTAGAATTTTACTGAGAGAGAATAAAACAGCTCCTTTCTTTAGTTCGCCTCACTGGAAAGTCTCTCAAAACTAACTGGTTTTAGCTGGTTTCTGCCAGTTCCACACACAGTCAAGCGGACACATTGCACCATGTGATCGCTCTCTCCTGCTGTTGCCCAGGGTAACAAAAAACAATATGATTACTGACAACACAGCCGACAGCTTACGTCATCCGACGGCGCCAATCTGTGGCGCAGTGGTTAGCACCGCAGCCTCACAGCTCCAGTGACTCAGGTATGATTCTGGGTACTGCCTGTGCGGAGTTTGCAAGTTTTCCCTGTGACCGTGCAGGTTTTCACCGGGTGCTCCGGTTTCCTCCCACAGCCAAAGACTTGCAGGTTGATAGGTAAATTGGCCATTGTAAATTGCCCCTAGTGTAGGTAGGTGGTAGGGGAATTGTGGGGATGTGGTAGGAATATGGGATTAATGGAGGATTAGTATAAATGGGTGATTGATGGTCGGCACAGACTCGGTGGGCCGAAGGGCCTGTTTCAGTGCTGTATCTCTAAATAAAAATTAAAAAAGTAAAAAAATCAGCGCACATGCAGTGCCAGGACTGGTTGGCGCATGCGCAGATGACGTCATCATGTAACGCGGGCAGATGGTGGGCGGATCCGGGCTGGAGAGAGCAGGGGTGGGGGAAGAGGGGGTCTGGGGAGCGGGGAGAGCGTGGCCGCAGACCTTGCTGGTGGCGGGTGCGCTCTCCTCCTTCTCCCTGCCCCCCGCTCCCGACACCACCCCCCACGCCCGCTCACAGCCCCCGGCCTGCTCGCTCATTGCCCCCCCCACCTACCGCTGCTCACTGCGCCTCCCCCCCCGACCACACGCTCACAGCCCGCTTGCCACACCCCCGACCGCTGGTTCACCCGCCCGCCCGCTTGCTCCCTCCCCTCCCCGGCCCACTCGCTCCCTCCCCTCCGGCCATTGTGTGCTGCCATGTGTTCAGGTTGCCTTCGTGTGATTATTTGAACAGCGCCATCTTTAATCATGGCAGCTGCCTGACATCCCAGACTGTGATGTTTTAGTGGCACAGGCTGCATTTGCACATGTGCCATTGCAGCCCCACCTAGAGGTGTTGTTGTCAGCAAACGCAGTCAACAGAAAATACAGCTGTGCACTCTGTGTCTCAGAAATTCCAGAATTTTCTCTCCCTTAAAGGTGCACTGTTTTTAACAAAATATTAAAGGCACACACAATGTTTTTAGTCCAAGGAGAAAAATAATTACACGTTGGTGACATGGGTGATAAGAAGCACTGCTCATAGTAGATAGCATGTGGTCTGCTGTTGTGATAGCAGACGTCAAGGACAATGCTTGATCTGAACAGAAGGAGTGAGTGCTGTAAGCTACAGAGAGAATTCATTGGTCTAAGAATAGAGAAAAGAGCAAATTTGCCATTTCAGAAGAGAAACTGCCTTTGTTAAAGAGTGACAAGCTTTGCCTAAACTAAGAACTTCCTCGTGCGATTATGAACTACACCTAATTATATATGCACACTATGCGAGCTGCAGATTGCCTGATTTTGTTGCCATCCCTCAGAGAAGCTTAGAATGAGCCTGAGGCATAAAAAGATATGGCAATGGTTACCTTCACCAGCATAGGCAGTGCTGTATCTGTGGTGCAGTTTGGCTAGAGTTCAGATTCCAGGACGTGGTATCATTGCCTCTCTACAGAAGCAAAGCCAGTGAAGTTAGCTTTCCTTTGGCATTCCAAGACAGGTCTGGCTATTCCTGTAGACTGGTACGAGTAGTCTGCCTCTGGAACTATTTGACCTGCTTCATTCTGTCAAAAATAGAGGACTCCCAATCAGAATGCTCCTTTTCAAAATTATAATTAGAATCATAGAATGGTTACAGCACAGTAGGAGGCCATTCAGCCCGTCGTGTTCGTACCAGCCAGAGAAACTAGCTGCCCAATCTAATCCCACCTTCCAGCACCTGGTCCGTGGGTCGAAACAGAGTAGATAGAGAGAAAATGTTCCTATTGGCGGAGGGCTTGAGAACAAGAGGACTAAACTTATACCTGGAATGGGCAGGTTGTCTTATGAGGAAAGATTGGACAGGCTGGGCTTGTATCCGCTGGAGTTTAGAGGAATAAGAGGTGACTTGATTGAAACATATAAGATTCTGAGGGGTTTTGACAGGGTGGATGTGGAAAGGATGTTTCCTCTTGTGGGAGAATCTAGAACTAGGGGTCACTGTTTAAAAATATGGGGTCACCCATTTAAGACAGAGATCAAGAGAAATTTTTTGTCTCAGAGGGTCGTGAGCCTTTGGAATTCTCTTCCTCAAAAGGCGGTGGAAGCAGTCTTTAAACATTTTTAAGGCAGAGGCAGATAGATTCTTGATAAGCAAGGGGGTGAAAGGTTATTGGAGGTAGATGGGAATGTAGAGTTGAGGTTACAATCAGATCAACCATGATCTTGTTGAATGGTGGAGCAGGCTCGAGGGGCCGAGTGGCCTACTCCTGCTCCTAATTCATATGTTCCTAACCACTCGCTGCATAAAAAAAAGTTCTCTCATGTCACCTTTGGTTCTTTTCCCAATCGCCTTAAATCTGTCTCCTACGAACTAATTAAATATGAGGCGGCCACAACTCTTGAATAAAAACCTACAGAAATAACTGGACACAAAATAGCATTAATAGTAACACCCAGCTTAATTCTAAAGGTAAATTTCTGGTGTTCTTCTTCAAATGGGGCAGGGACCCCTTTTCGATGGTGGCATTCTGTCAACTCAGAGCATGCTTGACCACAAGGCCAGTTTTATATGGATGATCTGAAAGCACAATGTATTTACAGTCAGAATCTCAGTAAATTACTTCAAATTACAAGAAAACATTAGCTACAAGATAGCCCAGAATCAAGAGAAAAATAGTCTTTGAAATTCCAGTCCGAAAAAGTTGCCAATTACTCTTAAACTGCCTGAAATAAAAACATATCTAATTGAAAAATCATTAACAGTAAATCAGCTTGATCTTCACTATTAATCTATGTATCTGACAAATGTGAACATTTATAAAATATAGAAGGATCTTAGATCCTTTGATACCATTGATATTTGCATTTTAGTTTTTAGGTCTTATGCTATTTTAAATCTTTTTAGACTTTGTTAAAAGTTACTTAGAGGTAGCAATTAACATTTTCTTGATCTATTGATGCAACTGGTATCTGCAGTTTGGCTCACAACATATCAGTCAATCATTCTAAAGGCGGAATCTGTAAATGTGACTTCTAGATTTAGCATTGAGGAGTAAAGATATTCTTGGAAATGTGTGCAAAGCAATTCTCAATTGGTAGCAATATGAATTCAAAGTCAGTTGTTGAATTGTCAGTGAAAATCAAGGTTAGCCACCGATTCTGGAGTTGAAAGAACAAAGTTTGGAAGTTGATAGGGTGATAATTTTGGAGTAATGTTCAAATTTGAGGCCTGATTGACTGTGACCAACTGTTTTGGTTATGGCAGAAATTCCATGCTTTCCTGGATAGCCTTTTATCTCTACTCTCTGTAAATTACAGCTTATCCAAACCTCTGCTGCCTGGATCTTAGCTCGCACCAAGTCTCGTTCACCCATCATCTATGTGCTCGCTAACCTACAGTGGCTCCTGGTCCGGCAATGCCGTGAATTTAAAATTTAGTGACTGTGCACATTGTGTTTTGTGTGTTCAAATCCCTCCATGGCTTTGCCCCTCCCTAATTCTGTAACCTTCTCCAACCATAAAACTGTCCGAGATCTGTGCACTCCTCCAAATCTGGCCTTTTGAGCATTCCTGATTTTCATCGCCCCACCACTGGCGACCATGCTTTCAGCCGCTGTTACGACCGAGGCGGGAGGAGTGCACTGTTTATTCTAGTCCCACTTCTCCACAGGTCACAACATGTATTTAAATTTTCCCACTTACTGATATATTCTATTTTTCCCAGAATAAAGCACACCAACCAGGTTTCTTTACTAAAGATCAAAATTATCAATTTATTATAAACCAAGTCTTAACCAATAATGAAATAAAACATATACACACAAATTGAAATATTAAAGCTCCTTATTTATCTTATCCCCTCACACAAACACACACACATACCGGTTAACTGGGAAAAATAAAAGGGATTTTTGTTTAACGCGTGGAAAAAAACCAAAAAAAAACCACTTAGGCTGAATACATGATCATACTTGAAGACAAAAAAAAAAGGAAAGATGTGCTTTGTTTTGGTTTGACCTCCCAAATGTGTGTAGATGGCTGTCAATGGGATCTTCCGAGAACAATTCTTTCCAGGCGATGTTGAAGATCAGTTTGGGTAGGCTTTCCAAGAAATTCACCTTCAGAGGCTTTAAACAGGCCTTACAGCAGAAATGTGGCAACAAGGTTTCAGTTCCCACACATTCAATACTCAAAACTTCTTCAAACATGCAGGATTTCTTCAAATATAGGAAGAAATAGAAAACTGACAGAATGGAAATGTAGGCTTTGTTTTCAAGAGAGAGAGATGAGCTGTCTTCTTCTGGGAGGCTAAAACCATCTATCTGTTGTAACAGTTCAAACTGAAACTAAAAAAGTCCAGAAGTCAAGCCTCCTGACTTCTATAAATCTTGACCTGTCACTTCTTTGTAAACATCTCCCCAAGTCAAAATTAACCCCTGTTGGGTGATTATCCACAGACAGGTGCCTTCCAGTAAGATTTGTTTAGTAGCCAAATCCAGGAACCTTCTGGTGACTTCTTTTAAAAAAAAAACACAAAGTTCAGCAATCTCTTCAAAATTCCAGTTGAATCAGTGTCCATAATTCAACTATAACTACTTAAACATAATTTACAAAAGAAATAGAAGCAATCTCATAACACCACTAGACCTTAAGATCTGGAATTCCCTCCCAAACCTCTCTGCCTTTGTATCCTTCTCTCATCCTTCTCTCCTTAAAACCTACCTCTTTGACCAAGCTTTTGGTCACCTGTCCTAATGTCTCTTTATGGGCTTGGTGTCAATTTTTTTCTGACTATGCTTCTATGAAAGACCTTGGGAGATTTTACTATATTAAATGCACTTTGTAAAATATATGTTTTTGTGAAGCAAGAATACCATGTTGTTCTCTTGATCTTGGTACAGCTTCTTGTCCTTGTTGCCAAACCGAGTAAAGGTAAATTTCACTGAAAGTAAACCAATAGACTAAAGAAATTTACAGTTCCTGCACCAGCAAACAAACATGAGCTTTGTGGAGTTCGGTGTTGATTCTCAAGATACCTATGATGGAACCACGAGTACAAGTCTATTTTGAAGAACTAAGGAAGAAGATAATAGAAAGACTTGCATCTGTTTAACATGGTCTCAAAAATATTTGAAAGTGATTCATATGCATTTTGGCAGTGTATGGCTTAATCTGAGAATGATAATCTGTGGGAAATGTCTCAGATTAAACACTCCAAAATTATGCAAGAGCAAGACAGCAAATCTAATGATATGATACTTTATATTCATTGAAAGAACAGAAACCTTTACTGATCAGACACAATAACTATTGCTGGCTTTTGAGTGTAAGCTTATTTTGTGAGGTCGATGGTCCATCTGAGTCTCACAGACCATTGGAATAATGTTGACACAGCAACCCACAGAATGGAAGCTTCTTTATTACTTGCTGCAAAACCATTTTACTGCCAGAACAATTTGTCATAAATCTGGGAAGATTAGCAAAATCCTCAAAGAAATTACACCTATATTTGAAACAATGCCCAATTAAAAACACCTTCACGCATACAGCCTTGAGCTATCTGGTACAGATCCATAGTCTGCTACAGATAACCTGCTACATTCAGTATTAACATCAAATGCGGCATTGTATGCTTTTGATCAGATGCAGCAGTCTTTAAGGATTTTCTGAAAACATTTGCTTTTTCTAGCAGTTATTCCTACTTGAGATTTTGTCTTTAAAAAATGTGCACTGACGTATCCTGCTCATGCGGTACTAAGCACTGATACCTTTGAGGATTTTTCAATCCAGATGCTCTGGAAGATCATTTGTGCAGAGAGGATTATGTGTGTTCTCGGAGCACATCATTTGCATTATCTAAAATATGATGTCTCTTTTTGGAATTGAGGTTGCACACATCGGTACTGTGCACTGTCCATATGGACGCCTTCCATGTTCATCTATGCTGGGAGCTGGAATGAGATTAATTTTCAGGAATCTGTATCGCTCGTTGGTCCACCGTTCACCTGCAGTTGCCCTTCACTGTCCCTCTTCAGATGACATTTGGTGCACTGCTGGGTCCGAATGGCACCTGCCATGTTTTGGTGCTGCCTTCATCCAAATTTACATTTGCCAGTTAGTCCCCTGAGGATATAAAAAAGTGGGTTACTGTGTATCTAGCCATCGGCTGCCCTTTGTTCCTCTTTAGGTGCTGCGGAAGGAGGAGAACGAGAGTTCCATTGCCTGCATGCGTCCATTAATTGTACATTGACCTTCATCATCTAAATGATTGACTTCTGGAACACTCTACTTGATAGCATATCTTCCTTCAACTTTCATAATTGACATTTAATTAAATTCTATGTAGCCTGTATTCTCGATCACACCAAGTTCCTCATACCCATGATCCCACCCTTGTCCATTAATTTCCCATCAACAGTCTGCATGTATATACCATCTGCCATGCAATAAAATGTGACAAGGTGCTTTGGTCGCATGGTTCTCATTCTTGTTTTCAAATCCCTCCATGGTCTTGCTACCCTTTATCTTCGGGGTCTCCTTCAACTGTGTGCCATAACCAGCGCCCTCCAGACTTCCAAATTATTGTTCAGCTTTCACTTCACCATTTGAGGTCAAACTGTTAGCTCCTGCTCCCATACTGTTTCCCGAAACCACTTTGCCTTCCTATAATTGGCAGGTGTCAGCCATGGGTCAATGATAGCACTCTTACCTCTGAGTCAGGAGAGTACGAGTTAAAGTCCCACACCAAGGTCTGGAACACATAATCTTGGCCTAAATGCAGTGCAATACTCAAGAAGTGCTGCACTATCAGAGGTGCTGTCTTTCCGATGAGATGCTAAATCCAGGTCTTCTCAGGTGGATGTAAAAGATCCCACGGCACTACTTTGAAGAAGAATATGGGAATTATCCCTGATATCATGGCCAATATGTATCCATCAGCCAATGCATAAAAGACAGATTATCTGGTCATTGCCAACTTTTCTATTTGTGGGAGCTTACTGTGTGCAAATTGGCTGCCTCGTTTCCTACATTACAACAGTGACTACACTTCAGAAGTACTTCATTAGCTTTGGGATGTCCTGTGCTCATAAAAGATGCTATATAAGTTCAAGTGTTTTGTTCCTTTCCTTTCCTTACGACCTATCTAAGTAATGGGCTCAGTGGTCCCTTAACCTCTGCCTGTGCCCTGTTGGGCATCCTCCCTCATAAAGCACTCTGAGACACTGTTCTATGTGAGGGTGCTGTATAAATGCAAGTTGTTCTTGTAATGGCTACTGGAATATTCACATCATTTTATCCTGCATTTTGTTCAATTTGCACTGGTGTATGCCTTTAGCTTGTCAAGTTCTGTTATGCTGCTTAAATAAAAAAAGCTTTCTTCTAAGCGTGCATTAACCTGTGGGCTCAATGGAAAGAACTCAGGCTTCATTGGTCGATGTAAAAACCACCGTTGTACTGACTGCTACTATCCTGGTACGATTCCCCATCTGTGTTGGACTCAGTCCAGGTAACAATAGGGCATCAACTGGTCTCAGCATTCCGGAACTCGGGAGAGGAAAAATGAATCAGGTTCTCAGTTCCTGCTTGCTATTGAGCGAACATTTTTGTAAAATGCATGTGTATGGATGTGAGATGAGGAAGGAGTTGGACTGTGATGGCCTTTTTGGTCGAACAGCCTGCTGCTATTCACTGTCTAGGTTTACACATGGAGAATGGCCATTCGGGTTAGGTACTGGAGGATATCTGGCACCTGCAGAAAGATACCATGGTACCCATCAGTGTTGTCAGGATTGAGGGGAGAAAACTGGAGCAGAAAATAGCTGAAAAAGGGAATTATTTAGCGTTTTCTCTGCAGATGCAAAAAAAAACTACATGCCCAGTGCAACCACATTTTATTAATACAAAGTAATGAGGGAGCAACTACTTAATCATCAAGGTTTCATCTTATTGGGTTTGAGATCCTCAACTGATGCTCATGACACATCCATTGGGACGGAGAAGAAAAGTGTTTGCACATAACGAGGCCCGACTTTGCTTGTGTTCCTATCTTTCAAATGCCTATTTATTATTGACTTACACATTCTGAGAGTCTTCAGTTCCAAAGCGTTCTTCCTTTTGAATAAAAAGGTTTTTATGGAAATATTTTAGAACAAGGAATTTATATACAATCTGCTGGCCAACCTGTTCAGTGACCCACTCATCAATGCCATTTTAAAAAAAACTATATGTCTATAACTTGAGGGCAGGCAGTGGATCTTTAATTTGAATGAGACTGCAGCTAATTTGTATTTTGGGAGTCGTTGTCAGCTTTGGATCTCCTTCCTTGCCATAGATTCAATTGAAAACTCAGAC
Organism: Heterodontus francisci; assembly: GCF_036365525.1. NCBI lineage: Eukaryota > Metazoa > Chordata > Chondrichthyes > Heterodontiformes > Heterodontidae > Heterodontus > Heterodontus francisci. The sequence goes on along the minus strand of NC_090376.1, from coordinate 19,403,130 downwards.
ATGATGAGTTGTTCCCTTCCTGGTGTCTGAAGGGTAAGCTCCTGCATTCATTAAACTTACATCTAGCTTAATATTTCAGACAAGTGACCACAGATAAATCTGATCATTGGATTAATATATAGTTATCCCTATAGGGGAATCTTTTATTTAACAGAATTGCTATGATTTCAGTAATTATTAATTTCAATAAGATTTGAGCTTACAGCTAGTACTGATTACCAAAAGCCATGGCAGTGAATTCTGAATTTCCATATTTAACTCTCACATAGTCAGTGCTCCTCTTGTTCCTCCAAAGCTGCAAATAGTTCATCCTCCACGTTCTTACAGCACTCTGCTTTCCCTCCATATTAAAATATAACTCATCGCAGTTTCCTACTATAGCTCACTGTTTCTCAGGACTTCAAAACTGTGGTTCTCTTTTCCTTGTTCAGTTTTTCTTTCCTTCTAGAATCTTTTAAAATCCCAAAGTCAGACATTCTTCAACCACTACTCACTGATTTAATTTGTCTTCTTTTTCACTCTTTTCAGTCTCAATAGTGTCCTGTACTTTGATCCTGTCCTTATATAAAACTCTCTGACTCTCGATTCAGCACATTATCATGCCCCCAGGATAGGTCCACCAAGCCTTTGGGGCCCTGAGAAGTCTGTAACAGTAGCTTGGATATTTGATGCAGGAGCTTATGGTTGCTGTCCAAAAAAACACATTGATCCTCTGCAAAGGGAGGAACTTACCACCTAGTGGACTCCTTCAAGTGGCATCAGGGCCCCACTTAGAATGGAGGATCTGTGCAGGGCTGGGTGCAGGGCTGAAAGTTCACTTCTTCTGGCTGCACGTCCAAATGGGCTCCTGCCGGGTGATTGTAGCAGAATATGAGGCAGGAGGCCGAGGAATTCTCTCTGGAAACTCTTGCCTCTCTCTGCCCTTTACACTATTATTATCTTAGTCTATATTAGTATAATTAATACTATATTAAAGTCCCTCATTACAACTATTCTACAATTCTTGCACTTCTCTGTAATTTCCTTGCAAATTTGTTCCTTTATATCTTTCACTCTAGTTGGAGGCCTATAGAATACACCCAGCAATGTGATGGTACCTCTATTGTTTCTTAGTTTAAACAAATAGATTCTGTCCTTGACCCCTTGAGGACAGCTTCTCTCCAGCACTGTAATATACTTCTTAATATACTTCTCACTCTCCTCCTTACATTCTTTCTCTATCTTTCCTGAACACCTTGTATTCAGGAATATTTAGTACCCAGTCCTGCCTTTTTCTCAGCCAGGTCCCCATTATTGCCACAACATCGTACTCACACATGGCTATCTGCATCTGCAACTCATCAACCTTATTTACCACACTCCACACATTGATGTACATGTACAGTAAACCTAATTTAGACCTTATTACATTTCTTCTTACATTGACCCTACCTAATACCTTAATATTTCCTACTGTAGTGCTATCTGTCTCTCCAAATTCTCTTTGCACCTTGGTTTTCCTCTCTAATATTATCGCCTGGTTCCTACACCCCTGACAAGTTAGTTTAAACCCTTCCAATAGCACTAGCAAATCGCTAGTGCTACGGACCATAGCTGTCATGGAACTACTTTCTAGGTTTGAGCTAAAATTCTTTGCATTGTGAAGGTGGTTGAATTTTCAAGAATAGGCCAAGTTCTTGAACAAACAGTTTTTTTTATACTTACACAGTCGCTGATCTCTAACCTTTGCTATAGAGCTCCAGATGCAGCATTAGGGATCAATGGGGTAAGTGGGCAAATCAGTCATTTGTTGAACTGTCCTTGTCATACAATCATACAGTTATTACGACATAGAAGGAGGCTATTTGGCCTATAGAGTTCAGAACAAATTTCTTCCCTACACTCCTCCCGCATCTCTTGCCCAAAACCTTAAATCTGTGTCACCTAGTCCTTGTACCATCAGGTAATGGGTACTTCTCCTTCTTAGACAGTCCCTCGGGATCGAGGATGACTTGCTTCCACTCCGGTTCGATAGGTTCTGAGATGGCTGATAAATAATCTGAAGACTCTGCCACATGAGGAGCAGGTGGTGCTTGAAGGGTCAGGTAGATGAGTGGTTTAGAGGTTGTGCGCTCCCTCCAATGCCTCAACTTCACCTCCGCATGTTCCTGATGAAGTCTCTCGAGGTGTACGATGCCTTCATGAATGAGCTTTCTCCATCTAGAATGGTCACGAGCCAGGGACTCCCACGAGTCGATGAGAATGTCTAATCTCTTCAGGGATGCTTTGAGGACATCTTTAAAGCATTTCTGCTGTCCTCCTGGGAGTCTCCTGCCGTGAACAAGTTCTGAGTGGAACAGCTGAGGCCCAAATATCTTCAGCTGCTTCATCAATGACCTTCCTTCAATCATAAGATCAGAAGCGGGGATGTTCGCTGATGATTGTACAATGTTCAGCACCATTTGTGACTCCTTAGATACTGAAGCAGTCCGTGTAGAAATGCAGCAAGACCTGGACAATATCCAGGCTTGGACTGATAAGTGGCAAGTAACATTTGTGCCACAGAAGTGCCAGGCAATGACCATCTCCAACAAGAGAGAGTCTAACCATCTCCCCTTGACATTCAATGGCATTACCATCACTGAATCCCCCACTATCAACATCCTAGGGGGTTACCATTGACCAGAAACTGAACTGGAGTATCCATATAAATACTGTGGCTACAAGAGCAGGTCAGAGACTAGGAATCCTGCGGTGAGTAACTCACCTCCTGACTCCCCAAAGCCTGTCAACCATCTACTAGGCACAAGTCAGGAGTGTGATGGAATACTCTTCACTTGCCTGGATGAATGCAGCTCCAACAACACTCAAGAAGCTCAACACCATCCAGGACAAAGCAGCCTGCTTGATTGGCACCCCATCTACAAACATTCACTCCCTCCACCGCCAATGCACCGTGACAGCAGTGTGTACCATCTACAAGATGCACTGCAGCAACGCACCAAGGCTCCTTAGACAGCACCTTCCAAACCCGTGACCTCTACCAACTAGAAGGACAAGGGCAGCAAATGCATGGGAATACCACCACCTGCAAGTTCCCCTCCAAGTCACACATCATCCTGACTTGGAAGTTTATTGCCATTCCTTCACTGTCGCTGGGTCAAAATCTTCCCTTCCTAACAGCACTGTGAGTGTACCTACCTCACATGGATTGCAGCGGTTCCAGAAGGCACCTCACCACCACCTTCTGAAGGGCAGTTAGGGATGGGCAATAAATGCTGGGCTGGCCAGTGACGCCCACATCCCATGAATGAATAAAAAAAAGCTGCTTCGGGAGTCTGGTGTCAGACATGTGAATGACATGTTCCAACCAGCAAAGCTGGTTTTGGGTGATTAGCGCCCGATGTTGGCAGGTTGGCTTGGGAGAGGATGCTGCTGTTGGACCACCATTCTTACCATTGGATTTGGATGATCTTGCGGAGGCACCTCTGGTGGTACTTCTCCAGTGCTTTGCGGTGCCTGCTGTAGGTTGTGCAAGTCTCTAATGCATATAGAAGCACAGGGATCACTGCTGCCTGGTAAACCAGGGTTTTAGTCTTATGTTTGCGATCCTGTTCCTCAAATACTCTCTTCTTCAGTCGGATGAAAGCTGAGCTGGCACATTGGAGGCGATACTGAACCTTGTCGTCTATGCCTTCACTAAGAAAAGGCTCTCAAGATATGGAAAATGGTCCACATTTTCCACGATCTCATCATTGATCTTGACTGATGGGGGCAGGTGTTGTCCTGTGGGAGATGGTTGGAGGAAGTCCTTTTTATGTGTTTAATGAAAGATCCATTTTTTCATATGCTTCAGAGAAGGAGTCAACAATGATATGGAGCTCAGTTTTAGAGTGAACACACACACAAGGGTCATCTGCATTCTGAGGCTCGACGACTGAGCTTGACTGATTTTGGTTTTGGATTTTAGGCGGTGCAGGTTGAACAGTTTCCCTTCTGTTGTGTAGATTATCTTCATGCCTGAGGTTAGTCTGCTGGTGGTGAGGTGTAGCATTGCAGTGAGGAAAATGGAAAAAAGGGTTGGTGTGATGACACAACCTTGCTTGGCCCCAGTCTTGACTGAGATAGGGTGTGTGGTAGTTCCGTTGGTGAGGATCACGGCTTTCATGTCATTGTGAAGTAGACAGAGGATGGTGACAAACTCCTAAGGGCAGCCAAATTTGAGCAGGATGTTCCATAAGCCTTCATGGCTGACAGAATCAAAGACTTTTGCGAGGTTGAAAAAGACGATATACAGCGGTTGCCGTTATTCCCTGAATATTTCTTGGATTTGTTGTGCAGTGAAGATCATGTCTACTGTGCCTCTTGATGGGCAAAAGCCGCACTACATCTCTGGAAGGAGCTCTTCAGCCACGGAGAGGAGGCAACTGAGGAGGATCCTTGCAATGATCTGCCCTGTGGCAGCCAGCGGGGAGATTCTCTGTAGTTTCCGCAGTTGGTCTTGGCTCGCTTCTTGAATACAATCACGGTCACAACATCTCTGAAGTCCCCTGGCTAGCACACTTCATCCCAGATGAGGGATATGAGGTTGTGCAGCTGAGCCAGGAGTGTATCTACACCATGCTTCAGGATTTTGGCAGGGATTCCTTCTGCTCCAGAGGCCTCTGCCATCAGTGCCTGGCCGAATCTAAAAGCCACCGTAACAAGCACCTGCAAAGAGGTCTGTGACTTATCCATCAGGAAGCTTTGTGACTGGTTTGATGAAAACAACCAACAAATACAGGAACTAATCGAGTGTAAGTGGAAAGACTTTGCAGACTGGTAACTTCACCACACATCCAAGATAAAGCAGAAATCCTACAGGCTCCTGAAGGCAACGGTGCAGCATAAAACCTGGGACGTAAAAAAACAAATGGTGGGTAGAAAGAGCGCGAGAGATCCAGCAACTTGCAGGCACCAACAACATGCACGGTTTCTTCAAGGCGATCTATGGCCCAAGCAGTCAAGGGCCCACCCCGCTGAGAGCCAAACATGGAGGAAAACTCATCAAGGACAGGGTGGCAGTCAGTGCTAGGGAACATTTCAAAGCCCTCCTCAACCGAGACTCGGGACTGGATTTTATGCTCTCCCCTGCAGCAAGTTTGAAGGCGGGGAGAGGATTTAATTGGCTGGGATGTCCCCACCTGCCACCATCCTGCCTCCACTCCACTTAAGTCAGTGGCAGGAAGGCCCATGGACGGCCTTCCTGCCGCGCTGCCAGTTGAGACGCTTAAGTGGGCAATGAATGCCTAATCAAGGGCCTCATTCCACCATTGCTGGCATTAGCCTGTTGCCACACAGGGAGCATGACAAGCAAACCTGTGTGAGTTGTTTGCTGGCTCCCGGAGGCAGGAGGGAGGGCAGCGGTATTCCTGCGTTCAAAAGATCTTGTGCTTGATCGGGGGACCCGGCATCGGGAAGGGGGGTGCTGCTGAGAGCCACCTCCCGCTGCCCTTACTGCCGACCCCCCCGACAACACCCTCTCCTGTGACCCCCACCCCCCCCAGCCATCACTCATCTGTGGTCTGGGCCCATCAATGATCGCAGGCCTCAGGTGGGTGTATTAACAGCAGCATCCACTGCCTCCCTGGTGGTGCTGCTCAGTAAAAGAGCTGCCGGTCTCTGATTGGCTGGCAGCTCTCAGCAGGCGGGACTTCCATTGCCGGGGTCCGTAATGCTGGGGAAGGTCCGCTGCTGCCCAGTTAAGTGCCCGATTGGCATGTGATGTGGTGGGCCTTCCCGAAAAGAGGTGATGTGGGGCTCTCACTGGCTCTTCAGCTGGTGGCCGAGAATCCTGTTGTTTCCATAAAATATTGCCCTCTGTCTTGTACTTGAATGTCGTGAATTCCATTCCTCAACACCCCGTCCGATTCAGTCTCAGTGCGAGGTAAAAAAAAAGGCCATTCTAATAGGAACAGCTTTTCTTTGTCTACCTTATCTAAACCTGTCAGAATCTCGTTCACCTCTATCAAATCTCCCCTCAATCTCCTTTCCACAAGGAGAACAAACCCAGCTTCTCTAACCAAACCTTGTAGCTAAAATCCCTCATCCCTGGAACCGTTTTGTAAATCTCCTCTGCACCCTGTCAAGAACCCTCACATCCTTCCCAAAGTGATCAGAACTGGACGCAATTATTAGTTGTGGCCTATTGTTTGTGGGAATGCAAATGTATTCATAATGGATAGTGATATGAATGAAAAAAAAACCATTACCCACCCTTTAAGGGAGTGGAGGGGAATGGGTGGGGGTGGGTGCAAACATTTTAGAACTGCAGGCCTGATACTGACTCAAGGGTGTAAACGTGAAGGGTGTAGCATTTAAGAAACAAGAATTCTGATCAGTGCTAAAAGCATGTTGGCAACGATTGAGGATGCTTGAACATTTTCACAAACCTTTGTGTCTGATCCTGTAAAATGCAATAATAAAAACACATGTACACCTAACAGGGCCACAACATGTCACTTCTGAAAGAAATATTTGCAAGTCTGTGTAGCAAATGTGACAGCAGGAATCTGCTTGCTGTGCAATTGGCACGATTCCAAGGCATTATTCTGAACCTTACTAATTCAACTCCCTCAATGCGACTTCTGGTACTGACTCACATTTATTAGGAAGGTGTCGATTCTGGGAGAATTTGAAATAATTACTCAATTATTGTGCCTTAATTCTTTTTTGAGGGACATTGTAATACCTTTGCTCACCTTACATGTTTTTTGTGTAATTTCTACCTACTTTTTCCACTCAGATTTGTAAGCTGCAGCTGAAAACTCGGCAAGGTTTTATTTTAAAGGCATATTAGCATATTTTCTTCCACTAGGGTCTCTGTGCCCTCGGTTCCTGTAATTATTATTCATTATTATTCATTAGGACTGGGTTTTTGCCTGGTTTGCAGTTCATGTTGAATCAGCTGTACTGTAATGTTTTTGATAAGGGCAGGATGCAGAGGTCAGAGTCATGTCTGTAATTAGGGCTTCGTAGTCAGATGCCATCTTCACTAATCTATAAGTGGGGATTTAAAAAGAAAATACACATTTCTACTTCTACACAAAAACTGGGCAGTGAAATTAAAAAATCTTCAAAACTTCAGCTATATTAGTGAAGGTGAAGGTGCCTGAATGGCAAGATACCAAGCTTAAAAAAAAATGTATCTTTTATGCAGATTTATACCTTGCTACGTGCAGGGCAAGAAAGAAATTGGAAATAAAGAATGATTCCTGTTGAATATGTCCCAAGAAGAAATATTGCCAATTAAAATATTTATACCTTTTGCAAAGCAAGTGTGTGCCTTTTGGCTTCCGTTTTCGAAAAACATTTTACTTTAGACAAGTCCCAAAATACAACAAAAATCTGTAAGACATTTTGATGTCTCCAGTGTGAGCATTTTAGCTGTGATTTATGACATAACTATATATGTACGTTTGACAGTTTTCAGATTGCTGCAAAGGCGGCGGAACTTTTAAGTGAGCTGGGCTATCTGGGAAAATCTATCAAGGGTCTATCCTGGGAGAACAAGCAGATAGACTTTGCATGGAACTGCTGTGCAGCAAGGCCCGCATGCTGAGCACATCCTCAGTTTGCTGACAGTTGTGCTCAGACTTCACTGTATTAACGAATAAAAGGGAGCTCCCTGTAGATTACACATCTTCCATGTTTTGACATTGACCTTAATACATAATTTAACCACAAAGCCTGAGAAGTGTGTAACAAGATGAGAAGAGACCACAGAACCTGCAAACAGAGTGATGTTTAATCAGAAATCATATTTGTTCATGACTGTGGTGATATGGGCAAAAGAAAAAGGTTGAAGGACACCAGTCTGTTTTTGTTATATATGTGAAACGAGTCATGGGGCTGTACATCAGAATATAACACTTCAGGTAAAGTCACCGTGCTAATACAAGCTGATGGAGCCCAAATCATCCAAGAAGATCCAAACAAGATGTTTATATTCTCAGGCACAAGGAACTCCGCCAACATTACAATACAATGATTTGTCAAAGTGCAATAAGGGGAATAACATGACTATTGATCTTTCAGTAACCTGCTGTGCATTCCACTGCAATTCTGATGCGATTCTTAATCTCTGAATTAACCTCCTTTGTGTCACTGTCATTTCAGAATAAATTTCTGCCTAACCCTAGTTCTTTGAGCTTAACTGAGCAATCATAGAGAACTATAGATACTGATGAACATACAGTCCTAAACCTGTCTTCTCTTGGGGACGCTGTCATCTGTTAAAGATAGCTATCCCAGGCCAAGTAATAGAGATGTGATGAAGGTTAACTAGTCTGCAGTTTATGCTCTTATGTTCGTAAACATGTAATTTAATTTCAATATTGGGTTATATTTTCCTACATTTGTTCAATGAGCAGGTGATATCTTTTATATTGGATATGCATGTTATATTCTGATTTGCAGACTTATACTTCTTTAAGGGTTAATCATTCTTTCTGTAGTTATTTATGATCAACTGACAAAATGGTGGCCCTGCTCAATTTTAAAATGGGGTGATAGTATTAGCATGAATGGAAAGAAATCCACCAATCATGTCACACCTGCAATAATACTTCTTAAGCAGCTAACAGGCCACTTAAATATTGATGAAAGGTTTGTGAGCTCAGCTGTGGAGGGAGCAAAGATCATTGAGAAATAGGTGGCTGAAAAGGTTGGAACCTAGTTTCAGTGATGGTCATCTGTCCTTGTGGAGTTTGTAATGAAGAGGCATTCAGCGGGGGAGAACAGCAAGGTGTGTGGACATATGTAACAACAGCAACAACCTGCTTTTATATACTGCATTTAATGTAGTAAAATGTCCCAAGGCACTTCACTGGAATGATTATCAAAATAAATTTTACACTGAGTTGCATGACGAGATTACATAGGATATACTGCACAGAAACGGGAAAGTAGCAAATGGAGTTCAATCCAGAGACATGTGAGGTAATGCATTTGGGGAGGGCAAATAAAGCGAGGGAATACACAATAAACAGGAGGATATTGAGAGGGATAGAGGAAGTGAGAGACCTTGGAGTGCATGTCCACAGGTTCCTGAAGGTGGAAGGACAGGTAGATAGAGTGGTGAAGAAGGCATATGGAATACTTTCCTTTATTGGCTGAGGTATAGAATACAAAAGCAGGGATGTAATGCTGGAATTGTACAAAATGCCTGTTAGGCCACAGCTGGAGTCTTGGTCACCACATTACAGAAAGGACATAATTGCTCTGGAGAGAGTACAGAGGAGATTTACAAGAATGTTGCCAGGGCTTGAAAGTTGCAGCTACGAGGAAAGATTGGTTAAGTTAGGGTTGCTTTCCCTGGAACTGAGGAGGCTGAGGGGAGACTTAATTGTGAGGGGCCGAGATAGAGTGAACAGGAAGGACCTGTTTCCCCTACTGGAGAGGTCAATTACCAGGGGGCACAGATTTAAGGTGATTGGTAGAAGGATTAGAGAGGACATGAGGAAAGACTTTTTCATCCAGAGGGTGGTGGGTGTCTGGAACTCACTGCCAGGAATGGTAGTGGAGGCAGAAACCCTCAACTCACTTAAAGGGTACCTGGACATGCACCTGAAGTGCTGCAACCTGCAAGGCATTGGACCAGGTGCTGGAAGGTGGGAATAGATTGGGCGGCTAGTTTTTTCAGCTGGCATGGACACAATGGGCTGAATGACCTCATTCTGGGCCATATTTGTTCTATGGTTCTATGGAAACAGGCCATTTAGCCCAATCAGTCCATGCCGGTGTTCATGCTTTACTTGAGCTTCCTCCCATCTTTCCTCATCTAAATCTATCATCGTAATCTGCTATCCCATTCTCCCTAATATGCTTGTCTAGCTGCCCCTTAAATGCATCAATACTATTCGATTCAATTACTTCCTGTGGTAGCGAGTTCCACATTCTCATGTTCCTTCTGAACTCCCTATTGGATTTCTTGGTGACTATCTTATATTGATGTTTTATTTATTATATTATTATATCTAATAATACTCTTCCCCACAAAAGGAAATATTTTCTCTGTATCCATTCTATCAAAACCTATCATAATGTTGAAGACTGCGATTAGGTCATCCCTCAGCCTTCTTTTTTAAACAGAAAAGAGACCCAGCCTGTCAATCCTTTCCCGATATGTATACCCTCACATTTTGGGTATGATCCTTACAAATCTTCTCTGCACCCTCTCTGGTGCTTCTATATCCTTTCCATAATACAATGACCTGAACTGCATGCAATGCTCTAAGTGTGGTCCACCCAAGGTTCGATACAGGTTTTGCATAACGTCCCTACGTTTCAATTCAATCTCACAGAAAAAAAGCCTAGTGCTTGGTTTGCTTTTTTTTATGGTCTTGCTAACCCATGGTGCAACGTTTAATGATTAGTATATTTGTACTCCGAGATCCCTTCGCTCCTTTACCCCAACTAGCCTCATACCTTCCAAGTAATAAGTGACCTTCCTACCAAAATGTACTACCTCATATTTATCCATGTTGAACTTCATTTGCTAATTATTTGCCCATTCTGAAAGTTTATTAATGTCCCCCTGTATTTTGTTGCAGTCCTCCTCAATATTGACTATCCCCCCAATTTGGTGCAATTGGCAAATTTAGAAACTGTGTTTTTGATTCCAAAGTCCAGATCATTATGTAAATTGTGAACAGCAGTGGTCCCAGCACTGATCCTTGTGGAACACCACTTCCCACCTTCTGCCACTCTGAATAACTACCCTTTACTCCCACTCTCTGCTTTCTGTCTTGAAGCCAGCTACTAATCCATCCTGCCACTTGTATCCTGACTCCACATTCTCTGACCTTATTCATTAGTCTATTTCGGGGCAACTAATTGAACGCCTTTTGAAAATCCAAATAAATTCGCCTGGCTGAACTTGTTCTCACATTGAACAAATTTCCCTTCAACTCCACTCACTTCCTCCAAATAAAAGGTGCTGCTATGGGTACCCGCATGGGTCCTATTTAAGCCTTTCTTTTTGTGGGGTATGTTGAAAACTCCTTGTTCCTGTCCTACCCAGACACCCTCCCCCAACTCTTCTTCCAGTACATTGATGATTGTATCGGTGCTGTTTCCAGCTCTTGCCCTGAACTGGAAAACTTCATCAACTTTGCTTCCAATTTCCACCCTTCTCTCACCTGCACAGGGTCCATCTCCGACACTTCCCTTCCTTTCCTTTACTTCTCTGATTTCATCTGTGAGGATAGGCTGTCCACTAATATTCATTATAAGCCCACTGACTCCCACAGCTACCTCGACTACACTTCCTCACACTCCACCTCCTGTAAGGACTCCATTCCATTCTCCTAGTTTCTCCATCTCCGATGCATCTGTTTTGATGATGCAACATTCCACAAAGGAGCTTCTGATATTTCTTCCTATTTCCTCAACCGAGGACTTCCCCCACTATGGTAGACAGGGCCCTCAGCTGTGTCCGACCCATTTCCCGCACTTCTGCCCTCACCCCTTCCCCTTCTTCCCAGAACCACGCTAGGGTTCCCCTTGTCCTCACTTTCTGCCTCACCAGCCTCCACATCCAAAGGATCATCCTCTGCCATTTCTGCCACCTCCAGCATGATGCCACCACTAAACACATCTTCCCCTCCCCTGTCAGCATTCTGAAGGAATTGTTCCCTCCAAGACACTCTGGTCCATTCCTCCATCACCCCCACCACCTCGTTCCCTTTCCACAGTACCTTCCCATGTAATCGCAGGAGGTGTAACACCTCCACTTAGTCTGCAAGCATGTCCCCAAGTTTCCAATTGTTCGCCATTTTAATTTACCCTCCTGCTCTCACGCCCACATTTCTGTCGTTGGCCTGCTGCAGTGTTCCGTTGAAGCTCAACGCAAGCTCGAGGAACAGCACCTCATCTTCCGATTAGGCACTCTACAGCCTTCTGGACTCAACATTGAATTCAACAAATTCAGAGCGTGACTCCCATTTTATTCATTTATTTATTTTTATTTTTACATTTTTTAACCATGTGCCTGTCTTAAACGTGTCTTTCATGATTTTGCTTTTGGACAAACCTGTTGATTATTCTGCCATTAAAATTCTTTTTGGCTAACGCTTTGTCTTTCACTACAACTATTACCACTCCCTTTGCCTTTGGTTCTGTGAGTATTTCCAGCACTTTTTGTTTTTATTTTAGATTTCCAGTACCATCAGTATTTTGCTTTTATATTACTACATTACTATTGTCTCTTTTTTCAGTTAGCACCTCAAAAAATTCAGTAAAGTTGGTCAATTAAGATTTTCACTTTTGAAATCATCATATTTTATGTTTCTGGATGTTCTTCTATCCTCTCCTTTAGCAGGGATTCCATTATACTTCCAACCATCAAGGTTCAGCTTACCAGTCTGTAATTCCCTGGGCATGTTCTCTTCCCCCTTCTTGAATATAAGAATTACGTTAGCTATTCGCCAGTTTTCTGGCATTAGAACTTTTTGTAATGAATGATTAGATACGTGTAGTAATGCCTTTGCCATCTCATCCGAGATTCTTTTAAAATGCGTGGACCAGGCACTTTATCCTCTTTGAGTTTGATTAGTTTATTCAATACATCTCCTTTTTATTTTAAATACACTTATCTCATTGCTCATCTCATCATTTAACGTCAGATAAAAACAGAAAATGCCGGAAATACTCAGCAGGTCTGGCAGCATCTGTAGAGAGAAAAGCAGAGTTAACGTTTTCAGGTCTGTGAACTTTCATCAGAACTGGGAAAAGTTAGAAATATCATACGTTTTAAGAAAGTGAAAGTGGGGAGGGTGGGAAGAAGAACAAAAGGAAAGGTCTATGATAGGGTGAAGGGCAGGAGAGATTAAACGACAAAAGGTTACATGCGCAAGGCTGAAGGAAGTAGTAATGGGACAAGTAAAGAACCAAAAGCTGTGTCTCAAGGTGGTGTGATTGGCAGGATCCCGAATAGCTGCCACCTGAAAGTAAAGAAAAAAACACAAACCTTTGCTTTCAGCTATACATGATTCTGCCATTCCATAGATGCTGCCAAACCTGCCGAGGATTTCTAGCATTTTCTGTTTTTATTTCAGATTTCCAGCATTCGCAGTATTTTGCATTTGTTAAGATGTTAGCACAGGTGACCAAAAGCTTGGTCAAAGTGATCGGCTTTAAGGCGCGTCTTAAAGGAGGAGACTTTTACGGACATAGAATGATACAGCACAGAAACAGGCCATTTGGCCATCGTGCTTATGCCAGCTCTTTGAAAGACCTATCCAATTACTCTCACTCCCCTGCTCTTTCCCCTCAGCCCAGAATTTTTTTCTGTTTCAAGTATATATCCAATTCTCTTTTGAAAGTTACTAATGAATCTGCTTCCACCACCTTTTTAGACAATGCAATCCAGATCATAACAACTCGCGGTGCAAAAATAATTCTCCTCTTGTCCCCTCTGGCTCTTTTGTCAATTACCTTAAATCTGTGTCTCCTGGTTACTGACCCATCTGCCAGCAGAAACAGCTTCTCCTTATTTACTCGATCTAAATTCTCATAATTTTGAACACCTCTACTAAATCACCCCGTAACCTTCTTTGTTCTGAGGAGAACAATCCCAGTTTCTCTCTAGTCTCTCTATTTAACTGAATTCCCTCATCAGGGATGAGGCACAATTCTAGTAAATCTCCTCTGCACCCTCTCCAAGGCTTTCATGTCCTTCCTAAAGACATGAAAGAAAATCATGGTTGTTAAAGACGTATGCAAAATCACTGTGCTCAAATAGAGAAATGTTAACAAAAATGTAGCAAGGAATCGGGTAAATATGATTTTTTTTACAATTGACAGGTCATCACTATGCCATGATGAGAAAGATAGTGTATTAAAGGAAAGAATTTCCTTGGGTTAAATCAGCCTGTGTTAATCCACACTGTTCTTATGTTTTAAATGTAAAACCCACACATAAGGCAGTAGTTAGTGGAGGTGAAGGGGGTCTTGCTCACTGGTGAGAGCCGCCTGTTACTTCTTTTCGGGAAGGCCCACTGCATTATGTGCCAATCAGGCACTTAACTGGGCAGCAGCGGGCCTTCCCCAGGATTAAGGATCTCGGCAACAGAAGTCCCACCTGCTGATAGCTGCTGGCCAATCACAGGCTCCCTGAGGAGAAGTCCCTTGTCTTCATTTTCCAGGAGCCCACCTCATGGAGCATCATGGATACAGAGTCAAGTTGTACAATGATGTAGAACAGTGCATTGGCACACAAGAAAATTCACTGCATTTGATTAATGTACTAGACTCCACCGTTGCGTCACCATTGATATACATGCCGTCATCTGCCTAGGCCTTAAACTCTGGAATTCCCTCCCTAAGCCTTTCTGCCTCTGTACCTCTCTCTCCTCCTTTAAGATTTTCCTTAAAACACGTACCTCTTTGACCAAGCTTTTGGTCACCAGTCTGAATATCTCCTTGTGTGGCACAGTGTAAAATTTTGATAATGCTCCCGTGAAGTACTTGGGATATTTTACCATACTAAAAGCCCTTTACAAATGGAAATTGTTGTTGACTATTTTATAACCTGTTTATGGCCAGCAATAACATTTTGGCAATCATCTAGTTACATTCAATATTTAAAGACTTGATATTTTTTCATCAGTTAGCAGATCTAATCAGAATTCACCTTGTTTCTGGTATACTGTCCTATTATAGAGTGAATGATTTTGAATATGTGAAGGGATTTTGATGATAATCTCACAGATTATAAGCAGAATTAAGAAAAACACTCATTTGTGTTTTTCTACAGCTGAGACTGTATCTGGATACATGGCAAGTAAAAATTAGGAAGCCATGGCATGGAAACTAATGCAATTAGTTTCTGTGTGGGCCCAACCCCTAAGGCAACTGTTTATCATATTTTCTTCTGCGCCGCACTTCAGGCTATAAAATAAATGGTCTTGGCACCATCATTACTTGTTTGACACACTTCAACCCTGGTAGAGTACTCGATGACATTAACCTGATGGAATGGAGCACCAATTGTGGAAGAACAGTGAAGTACACGTGGAGGTAACTATACTACAAGTCAGAGTTTTGATTTTGATGATTGGAATCTGTGGATCTTCTGTGTTCCACACCTTGCTAACTGTGCACATATTAAGATGGAACATTGGTTCAGATGAGGAGGGATTTGGCCCATTTGACCTTGTCCTTGCAAAATGCCATCCCTCAATTCCTTCCTACTACAATTGTTCATCTGAACAAGCAGACAACACCTGACTTCAGCATCTTGTCTTGAGGACCACTTCTCTGATGATGCAACTCTCCATTTGTTTTGCCATGAAACTTAGCTGAAGCATTCTCCTTAAGTATTGGTATGAGGCTTGAATTCCAATCTTCTGACCCAGCGGTGAAAGTGCTACCCATTGGCCCGAGTTGAATCACCTTCTTTCTTTTCAAGTAAGCTTCCCTTTAGCTATAATATGTTAGAATGCCAGAAACACTGAATGGTACAGTATGGAAATAGGTGATATCCCATCAAGGTTGTATCTGTATTTTTCTTCATGAAAACCAACTCCTTTAATCCCACTCTCTAGCTCATGCTCATCCCACTTTAATAATCCAATTTTCAAGCAATGGTTCTTTTTAAAAAGGATTTCTGAATTCTGCTGATTGTGGCAGAGAATTCCACATTCTGACCTGTCACTTGGTAAAGATTTTTTTTTCTAATCTACCCTTTTAATGAACAAATATTCAGTGTTATCCACAGATTGCCAGAAGCGGATTAGTGCTGTATTTTCTTGCAAAATTAGGGTGAAATTGAAATGTAATCAGAATGAATTGCTTATAAATTCCACGTCTTTGCCTCAGTTGGATAAGGCACAGATCAGAATCATTATTGTCACCTCTTGCAACACAAATTTAAAGCCACATTAGAAAGCAGGTGAGCATATCCTTTTTCCAATGGTTAGGAACTATTACAAATCACTAGAGGACCCTCGTAGTACATTGGGGAACAGTATAAAGTTGCAACAACTCACTTAGCAATGTTTGTCTCTGGAGACAGGCTGAGAGCTGGGAAAGTTGAGTAAATGGCGGTGGAAGGCATTGGGAGGAAAGCCCAACATCTTCCCGCTGTCATGGGATATTTCGAAAGACGGGAATGACAGTGACTTGCTTACCGGAGGTGGACGGCCAATTAATCCAATTAACCAGCCTATTAACGGCCACTTTACGCCCCCGTCAGCATTTTACTGGCATAGCTAGATACATTGATGTGGCCACCCAGCGGCTTCCAGTGGGTGTGCCTTTCTTCCTGGGTACTCAATGGCCCACAGAGGCTCTGCTGCCGCCACTGCTGAAGGCTTACTCTTTGGAACACTGGGGTGTGCTTGTCTGGCCCCAGCACCTGAAGAAAACTTCTTCCTGGGCCTTCGAGCGTGCCTCAATATGCCAGTGCCCTCTCCTTCCCCTGCAGCCTCAGGAGTGGGCACCTCTAACAGTGGTGTCGCTGAGCTGCCAGCTTTCTGACTGGGATGATGATCCTGAGGGCAACCTCTTGATGGGCCGCCACCGGTAAAATCCCCTCTGGTCTCGTCGTTCGCTCATGCAGGCTTGGAACCCGCATTTGGTCCAGGCGGCGGGACTCTTGACATGTCGTTAAAACTCTGGCCATTTCTGACAGGCCCAAGACTGTCAGTGGGAATCATTAAAGTCATCAACTGTAACAATAGTGGAAAAGGAAAAAACCATCACTTAAGTTAAATTTGTGGTTATATCATTGACAACCATGCAGGTAAATCCAGTATCACTGAGGAGTCATGTAATATATAATCTTACAGTGTTTACTACTGTCTTGGTCTTTATATACAGTGCAGAAAAGATAAGTACTTTTTCCCAGTCATGTGTCACCTTGACCTAAGCACTCTGGTGATTGCACTTATATTTAAAGAGGAGCCTTGTCATTTAAGATTCTTGCTAAAATTGAGACCAATGAAAAGGAATTTGATTTCCTATAACACCCCAAGTTACTTCACCCTGGCTTGGGGAGCTACTGGTTTCAGTCACAGACATGCTAGTATTCTAGCACACACAACCACAAGAAAACCTGTATTGAATCGTTTTTCTTTTGGTTTGGGATCAATATGACTTCCCACTTCCAATTTCTCATTTGTCTGTGGGTCAAATCCAGGACGCTAGCCCCCAAATTTCTGTTACATCCAGGTGAGAAGGGGTCCAGCGGTTCCCTCTCAGCCTTTCCCTGGTTTAACTGTAACAGGGTTTAATTTTCAAAATATTGTGTTTTTAGCTCCCCCTCAGTGAATCATAGAGAGATAAAGCACTGAAACAGGCCCTTCGGCCCACCAAGTCTGTGCTGACCATCAACCACCCATTTATACTAATCCTGCATTAATCCCATTTTTTCCTCTCACATCTCCACCTTCCCTCAATTCTCCTACCACCTACCTACACTAGGGGCAATTTTTACAATGGCCAATTTACCTATCAACTCGCAAGTCTTTGGCACGTGGGAGAAAACTGGAGCACCCGGAGGTAACCCACGCGGTCACAGTGAGAACTTGCAAACTCCACACCGGAACGAAACCCGGGTCGCTGGAGCTGTGAGGCTGCAGTGCTAACCACTGTGCCACCCTCATAGAGTAATAGTCATAGAGTTATACAGCACAGAAACAGGCCCTTCGGCCCATCATGTCTGTGTCGACCATCAAGCACCTATCTATTCTAATCCCATTTTCCAGCACTTGGCCTGTAGCCTTGTTTGCTATGGAATTTCAAGTGCTCATCTAAATACTTCTAAAATGTTGAGGATTCCTGCCTCTACCACCTCTTCAGGCAGTGTGTCCCAGATTCAACCCATCCTCTGGATGAAAATTTTTTTCATCAAATCCCCTCTAAACCTCCTGCCCCTTACCTTAAGTCTATGCCCCCTAGTTATTGATGCCTCCGCTAAGGGAAAAAGTTTTTTCCTATCTACCCTATCTATGTCCCTCATAATTTTGTATACCTCAATCAGGTCCCCCCTCAGCCTTCTTTGCTCTAAGGAAAACAACCCCAGCCTATTCAGTCTCACTTCATAGCTGAAATGCTCCAGCCCAGGCAACATCCTGGTGAATCTCCTCTGCACCCACTCCAGTGTAATCACATCCTTCCTATAGTGTGGCAACCAGAACTGTACACAGTACTCCAGCTGTGCCCTAACTAGTGTTTTATGCAGCTCCATCATAATCTCTCTGCTCTTATATTCTATGCCTCAGCTAATAAAGGCAAATATCCCATATGCCTTCCTAACCACCTTATCTACCTGTGCTGCTGCCTTCAGTGATCTCTGGACAAGTACACCAAGACCCCTCTGACCCTCTGTACCACCTAGGGTCCTACCATCCATTGTATATTCCCTTGCCTTGTTAGTCCTCCCAAAATGCATCACCTCACACTTCTCCGGATTAAATTCCATTTGCCACTGCTCTGCCCATCTTACCAGCCCATCTATATCATCCTGTAATCTAAGGCTTTCCTCCTCACTATTTAGACACCACCAATTTTTGTGGCATCTGCGAACTTACTGATCATACCTTCTATATTCACATCTAAATCATTAATGTACACTACAAACAGCAAGGGTCTCAGCTCCGATCCTGCGGTACACCACTGGTCACAAGCTTCCAATCGCAAAAACAACCCTCGACCATCACACTTTGCCTCCTACCACTAAGCCAATTTTGGATCCAAATTGCCCTGGATCCCATGGGCTCTTACCTTCTTGACCAATCTCCCATGCTTGTTCACTGCTTTCCAATTGTAAGGCAAAAAAATCAAATCAGATAGATTTTCTTAGATTTAACAAGAAAGGTGGGAGTTTATTAATCTTAAACTCTAATTCGGTTAACGACTACGAATACGCGACGCGACCACGCTAGAATGCATATGCGATAAATACACACGCAGATAGAGACATAAAAAGTAGAAAGAATAAAGGGGAAAAGTTTGAGGTAATATCTGGGTTGTAACTACAGTCCTTTGAGCTCAATGTGGAGTCTTTGGTTGCCAGTAACTCTGGCTGTTCATTGGGGCCCAGTGCACGCTTTAACTTGTTTCGATGTAGGAGTCTTTTCTTTCTTGAGGTTTAAGTGACTTCAGTGGATCCAGAGGTTTGTGAGAAAGTGAGAGAGAGTCATCCAGGAGAGAAGCTGTCTTGTTCCAGGTTCAGTTGCAATCTGCAGTCTCTGTCTACAAACTGATCTGAGAGAACAATGCAAAACTCCAAGTTGGCCAGCAGGTTAGTCATGTGACTAGCTGGTTTAACCACTCCTGTGTTGTGGATTCTATCATCTTAGCAGATCCTGGAATGTGAGCTGCCTTACATCTGGTGATAAAAATCCATTTGTGTTAATTGGACCTGGGAGTGGTTGCTTTGTCTCCACAAGCACCGTCTCTTAGTATGCAAATGTCCTCCAGCCAAACATCTGGTGATCTCTTTAAACAAGTCATTTTTTCACTCCAGCAACAGTTTAAAATTAATGTTCATATGACAAAATTAATATGGCTCATTTTTGGCAGGTGGGGGTCTTCATGACACAGAGCTGAGCGATCCCACAATCAGATCTAAACTCTGCAGTTCTGCCACATCCAATTGTGAATGGTGGTGGACAATTAAATATCTAACCGGAGCAGGAGGCTCCGCAAATATCCCCATCCTCAATGTTGGGGGAGCCCAGCACGTTAGTGTAAAACATTGCATTTGCAACCATCTTCAGCCAGGAGTACTGAGTGGATGATCCCTCTCGGCCTTCTCTTGAGGTCCCCAGCATCACAGATGCCAGTCTTGAGCCAATTTGATTCACTCCATGTGATATCAAGAAATGGCTGAAGACACTGGATGCAGCAAAGGTTATAGGCCCTGACAACATTCTGGCTGTAGCACTGAAAACTTGTGCTCCAGAACTAATTGCGCCATTATCTGGTACAGCTACGACACTGGCATCTACCCGACAATGTGTAAAATTACCCTGTTATGTTCTGTACACAAAAAGCAGGAGAAATCAAATCCAGCCAATTACTGCCCCATCAGTCTACTCTTAATCATCGGTAAAATGTTGGAAGGTGCCATGACAGCGCAATCAAGCGGCACTTACTCAACATCAACTTGCACACTGATGCTCAGTTTGGGTTTCACCAGGACCACTCAGCTCCAGATGTCAATATAGTCTTAGTCCAAATGTGGACAAAGAGCTGAATTCCACAGGTGAGGTGAGAGTGACTGCCCTTGATATCAAGGCAGCGTTTGACCAAGTGTGGCACTTCAATGGGAATCAGGGGAAAAACTCTCCACTGATTGGAGTCATACCTAGCACAAAGGAAGATGGTTGTGGTTACTGGAGGCCAAACATTTAAGCCCCAGAACATTGTTGCAGGAGTTCCTCAAGGTAGTGCCCTAGGCCCAACCATCTTCAGTTGCTTCATCAATGACCTTCCCTTCAACATAAGGTCAGAAGTGGGGATGTTCACTGATGAATCCACAGTGTTCTGTACCATTTGCAGCTCCTCAGATACTGAAGCACTCCATGTCGGCCTGCAGCATTCAGGCTTGGACTGATAAGTGGCAAGTAACATTCGCACCATACAAGTGTCAGGTAATCATCTCCAACAAAAGAGAATCTAACCATCTCCTCTTAACATTTAATGGCATTACCTCTGCTGAATCTCCCACTATCAATATCCTGGGGGTTACCATTGACCAGAAACCTAACTGGACCAGCCATATAAATACTGTGGCTACAACAGCAGGTCAGAGGCTGGGAGTTTTGCAGTCAGAAACTCACCTCCTGACTCTCTAAAGCCTGTCGACCTTCTACAAGGCACAAGTCAGGAGTGTGAAGGAATACTCTCCACTTGCCTGGATAGGTACAGCTCCAACATCACTCAAAAAGCTCTATCCAGGGCAAAGCAGCTCACTTGATTGACACCCCATCGACCACCTTCAACATTCACTCCCTCCACCACTGGCACACAGTGGCAGCAGTACGTACTATTTACAAGTTGCACTGCAGACAGCTCACCAAGTTTCCTTCGATCACACCTTCCAAACCAGTAACCTCCACCACCGAGAAGAACTAGGGCAGCAGACACATGGGAACACCACCACCTGCAAGCTCCCCTTCAATTCACACACCATCTTGACGTCGAACAATATTGCCGTTCCTTCACTGTCGCTGGATGAAAATCCTGGAACTTCCTCCCTAACAGCACTGTGGGTCTACCTATACCGCAAGGACTGCAGTCATTCAAGAAGGCGGTGCACCACCACCTTTTCAAGGGCAATTAGGGCTGGGCAATAAATGCTGACACTCGCATCCTAAGAATGAATAAGAAAAAGGCACAACCTTCTGAATTTGAGGTGAGAGTGCTGCCAGTGAGCTATGGCTGATGAAGAGTAAATCCTTCTCTACAATACCCTACAATACCCTACAGTACCCTAACAATATCTTTATTATGCCTGTCTGACATTTCCATTTCTTACAGCAACATCAGTGTGATTGCTGAGCTGTGGACTGTTTTAAAGCTGTGTACTTTGACCCACTAGGAATCGTGTTGACACTGGAATGGTTTATTGAAATGAGCATTCACTTGCAACAATTTCTAACTTGTCGCATTTACAGTCTCTGATAAAAGGCATGAGAGAGACTTTGGAAATGGTACAGTGGAATTTTAATAATTTATGAAATGGTAGTTGCTCAAGAGTTAATAAAATGCACACAGCTTATTTGGGCCTCAGGAAAATAATTCCTGCTTATATGGATTTTGTTTCCTAAATTTATTCTTGAATATTCTTTACCTGATGTGGCCCCCTGAGGTTAACAATGATAGCTGCTGTCACAGATTTTTTTGTACTGGGACTTTTTTATTACAGGTATGACAAGACAACATGGTAAATCTAATTCCCGTGTCCTGATAGCTAGCACTTTGTCTCCTTCTGCATGTTTCCTTATGTGTATCTTTTTTCTGTTTGGATTTGTTTCACTGAACTGAATTTGCTGCTTTTACAAAATAAAATTGTTGAAATTGCTGCTTGTAGACTTGAGTATCTCACAGGAGTTAGCATCTGAGCTTACTGGGGAGCTCTGAAGTACAATGTGTTATAGCACACACTATTCATGTTATATCTCTACTTTCTGGGTCAATCTATTCCAGACTGAAGGAAGGAAATCTTGAATTTAAGGGAGTCTGAAGAGTGGGAAATCTCAATCCATTTTCCCATGTAATATTTAACCTGCAGCTGAGAGTGCAGAACATTGAATAATGCCTGCCCACATTGCACAGGTTGCTTTACTCAACAGAGTGTTCTGGCTCCCTCCAAAAACTAGAGTGAAATGATGTGTAGGCAGGCAGTCTCCTCACCCTCATGTTTGCGAGCAAGTCAGAGTACCAGCCTGTCAAAGCCGAGGGCATTGCTGAAGGTTTCTTCATTTACCAACCGGAACAGTTGGCTTTGTGCCAGTTAGTAGCTTCCATTCATGTCATGGTGGTCGCTGAAGTTATGTTGGGCTCGAGCGCTGAAGTAATATTACTCTTCTGACAGACCATAGACATCGTCTTGGTGGATTCAACAAAAGCTGTTTGAATTTAATAGGCATAAAATTTGGTAGCCCCAGAAAACAGGTAGGGGATTGCGATGCGCGCTTAACCCACACACATTGCTTCCGATGCAGGCAGCACACAAGCGCACAAACTTTGTGCTGCCTGCTAATTGACAAGATCGTGGTGTGCAGCCAGTGGCTGAGTGTGCTGTTGAGTGGCTGCATACCTGAGCGGGGGTGGGGGGGCAAAATCATGAGAGGCTAACATGTGTTAAAGCCAGCCTGTTCCACTTAAAGTGGAGGTGTAGTTTGCCTGAATCAGATGCTGGAAGTCATTCTACGACTGAATCTAACCTGGGAAAGACACAAACATGGTACAACATGGCAGAAAACGGGCTCCAAGATTTTCTAACGCTGCACTAGAGGTCTTGGTGCAGGAAGTGAAGAGGAAAGATGTCATCTATCCACAGGCAGCCCCAGGCAAACATTGTGAATCAGTGGGGGCAGATAGCTATGGAGTTTAGCCCTGAGGACCTGGATGCAGTATCGTAAGAAGTTCAACGACCTCATACAAGTGATCAAAGTCAGTGAATGTATCTTCAAATCTCACCAACTGCATCACTAGCCTCAGACACTGCTGAATGCACCACATCCCCATCGTGCACCTACCAACAATCTTACCAATCAGGACTCATACCTGACATTCATAGCTTCAACTCACCCTCACACACTTAGCAAACGAACCTCACACCACATCTTACAGCTTAAACACCTGCCAGCTGTTCAACCATGACTGCCATATCACCAAAACAGATTGCACCACATTCACTGATACACTTCCCTCACTCTTGTAGGGCAAGGTGGTCCATAACCAGTGGCAGCAGCACATAAACAGCAGGCGACAGGCATGGCTCCATGTCCTTATACCCAAGGAGGAGAGGGTGCTCATCATCACTGGAGTGGCCATGGCTGAGGCCATGGTCAGCCGTGAGGTATGCTCATACCTAATCCTCCTTTCTATGTTCCATTCCCTGACATCCCACAATCTCTTCTGGTCTACAAGCTGCAGGTGGTGAGAGCATATACCTCTTACATTCCCCCCATTTTCCCCACCACAATCCTATCCTTGTGCGTTTCCCCTTTCAGATATCCAAGAACTGCCACCTGGCCAGGCAATGGTGGAAGAGAAAGAGGTGGAAGAGCAGGAAGACCGTAATGATGAAGAAAAACCATCACGATCTCACACTCGCAGCCACCAGCTCAGATACTGACACTGTGTGTACTTTAGAGGATACCTTAGAGGCGGCATCTACACATGATGAGATTGTGGTCAAGCAGTCACTGTGATGGTCAGTAAGAGAGGGATGGTCTGGTGTGTGACTGTTGGTAACTGGTGAGTTAGGGTTAGGTTTACTGGTATCACAGTTGGATGAGTCATCACAGACAGCCAACCCAGAAAGGGGATGCTTAGGTTGCCTCCTCCTCCTCACCATCTTCAGCTGCGCACCATATTGCCAGTGGCAAATGCAGTGCCCACATGATGGTGAGGTTGTGCAGCAGACTCCAGTCCACAGTGAATCTTGACCCACACTCTGCTGATTAATGCAGACTCCTATTGCACGGTCCAGATAGCAGAAGCATTGTTTCAGCACCCCAATGATTTGCTCTATCATATTCCATGTGGCAGCATGGCTTTGTTATATGAATGCTGCCCATATGTGTGTGGGTTATGCACGAGAACCATGAGCTATGTCATCAAAGGATAGTCTTGTCATCCAGTAGCCACCCTCTGCTTTGTCCTGGTGGCTCAAATAGAATGAAGGTATTATGACTGCTGCCAGAATATCGGGCATTGATCTGCATGATACACTGCGTATGGTGTTTCATCAGCTGGACATTGAGGGGGTGGAATCCCTTCTGGTTATGATACATCTTAGAGTTGACATGCAACCCCACAAAGCAATTTGTGAGCAGTCAATGGCGCCCTGCACCATGGGGAAGACTGCAATCCTTGCAAAGCCAGATGCTCGCTCTGCCTTCTTCTCTTTGGGAAGCGAGAATGAAATGTATCCAGCATTCTTGGAAGACAGAACCACAATTACATCCCTTATGCAACAGTGGATGGCAAACTGGGAGATGTTGCAAATATTGCCTACTCCAGCCTGAAAGGAACCGAACACATTAAAAGTTCATGGTCCTGATTACCTTCACAGCCACTGGCAATGCTATCCTTGCCCTGCTCTGAGGTTGTACTTGTGGCTGTGCAGGTGGCAGATTGCAGCGAGGATGTCCTGACTGAGGTGGAGACTGCTGACACACTGTTCCTTGCTGAGGTTCTGGTAAGAGAATTGCTCTGGGCGCGTATGGTCTCCT
This sequence comes from Heterodontus francisci, assembly GCF_036365525.1. Lineage (NCBI taxonomy): Eukaryota > Metazoa > Chordata > Chondrichthyes > Heterodontiformes > Heterodontidae > Heterodontus > Heterodontus francisci. The sequence goes on along the minus strand of NC_090376.1, from coordinate 19,378,192 downwards.
GCTAGAGCCCTTCTTCTCTCCTTCCTCTTCCCTCTTCCATCAGCTTGTCCTGCTCTGTGTCACCTCTGCTCATTCTCCCTGTCATGTTGTATTCCAAGGAAGATGGATGGGAGCAAGTGGCTTGTGCAGAATCCTTGAAGTCAGGACAATGACCTTCAGCATGTGCCGCACCACTCCCTGCAGACTATAGCAACTTTAAAAACCTTGGAAACCATCAAACACTTCTACAATTGCAGCAAGAGCCAATAGAAATCAATCAGAAACTAACTCTCGGGGAGTCGAGGGTTATGCGGAGCAGGCCCGAAAGAGAAGTTGAGGCCTGGGACAGATCAGCCATGATTTTATTGAATGACGGGGCAGGTTTGAGGGGCCAAATGGCCTACTCCTGCTCCTATTTCGTATGTTCTTATGTTCTTATGAAAGTAGTTAAGGATCCCTTTAAATAGCACTAGGCTGCGGACATTCCTGCTGCTGAATGTGTGTTCAGCTGTGCGTGTTAAAGAGAACATGTAAGCTGGAGTATTGAGTTCCAAAATGACCTACATGAGGTCTTTACTGTAAGCAGCCATTGTGGAACCTTTTATTTATACCTCCCCAACAGAAAGGGCATCAGAGAGGCAGTATAGCAGTATACAAATGCTTAGCTATTACACACTGGCTCAGACAGTTCAATACAATACACTCGCTTGGCATTTCTCCACGGACGAAGATTTTGGAAAGGTTGTAGTCATCGGTTGCAGGCCCGCTGGTGGCTCATCAGGCTTATCCGTGACCGGCAGATTCTCCCACTGTGGGTACAAATGAAGGTGTAGTCACTGCTGGGTGCAATTCGATCTATCCTTCTCCTCTTATTCTCTTTCATGCTGGTTCTTCACTCAGTCTCAAAGGTGTCTGTAAGCCTCTTGATGTAGCATCTCCACGATCTATGGCCTGTGCTTTCCAGTGGCGATGGTCAATGTGGCACACAGAGAAGGACTTCTTCAGGGAGTCCTTGATACGTTTGCATGGGGCCCCTCTGTTGCTTGTACTCGTGGTCAGCTTTCCATATTAACACGATCTTGGGCAGGCGACTGTCGTCCATCCGGACAACGTGACCCGCCCAACGTGGTTGGTTTTGCAGGAGGTTGGCCTCGATGCTGGTGATGTTGGCTGTTTCCGGGACTTCAGTGTTTGTGATGCAGTCCAGCGGATCTTGAGGATGCTGCAGAGGCAGCACTAATGGAAGCGCTCTAGAAGGCATTCATGACGGCGGTATAGGACCCACGACTCGGTGCCATACAGAAGAATGATGAGGACTATGGCTTTGTACACTTTGAGTTTGGTCTGTGCTCTGAGGCTGTGGTTGCTCCACACATGTTTCTAGAGTATACCAAATGTACTGTTTGCTTTTCGAGTCATAGAGTTATACAGCACAGAAACAGGCCCTTCGGCCCACCATGACCGCGCCAGCCATCAAGCCTATCTATTCTAATCCCATTTTCCAGCACTTGGCTCATAGCCTTGTATGCTATGGCGTTTCAAGTGCTCATCTAAATACTTCTTAAATGTTGTGAGGGTTCCTGCCTCTACCACCCCTTCAGGCAGTGTACTCCAGATTCCAACCACCCTCTGTGTGAAAAACTTTTTCCTCAAATCCCCTCTAAACCTCCTGCCCTTACCTTAAATTTATGCCCCCTGGTTATTGACACCTCCGCTAAGGGAAAAAGTTTCTTCCTATCTACCGTATCTATATCCCTCATAATTTTTTATACATTAATCAGGTCCCCCCTTAGCCTTCCCTGCTCTGAGGAAAAGAACCTTAGCCTATCGAGTCTCTCTTCTTGGCTGGAATGCTCCAGCCCAGGCAACATCCTGGTGAATCTCCTCTGCACCCTCTCCAGTGCAATCACATCCTTCCTATAGTGTGGCGACGGATTTTGAGAGCCTATTGTCTACTTCCTTGTCTATGGGTGGCATCAAAAGAGATGACGCTCCCCAAATAAGTAAATTGCTTGAAGGCATTCAGCTCGGTTCCCTCGATGACAATCAGTGTTATGCGTGCCCTAACACCTTCACCAAAATGGTGTACCAGAAGTGTGTACACGGGCCATGGACAATATTTTGGAGGCAAAATGGCAGTCGTAGCACCAAAAAAAGCTGGCCAGCGACATCATGCTGGGATTGCTGGTCTACATTTATGCCATTGCACACTAAAACAACAACTTGCATTTATAAAACACCTTTAACATAATAAAATGTCTCTAGGCCCTTGACAGGAGTGTTATCAAATAAATTTTACACTAAGCCTTCTAAGGAGATATTAGGACAGGCGACTAAAAGTTTGAATGAAAAGGTGGGTTTGAAGCAGTGCCTTAAAGGGGGAAAGGTAAAAAAGTGGAAACATTTATGGAGGGATTTTGAGAACATAGGGTAGCAATAAAACCCTAGAGTAATTAGGGTAAGGAACACAGAACTGCCCATAGATTGGGGCGAATGGTTATTAAATTGGCAATCTCACTCAGCAAGGTCACAAGAATGCTTGGTGTTAGTAGTGGAAATGCAACATTGGCACAGAGAAGGATTGCTTCTTTGACATAGGGGGTTAAGGCTGAGTACAGAAAGCCTTACTTTGCACTGAACCTTTGTCCTACCCTATCAGAGAGTGGTTGATGTTGATAATTGGGCAAAATTGTTGGAGAATGTTCCATTTCTCTCCTCTGACAACCCCTTATTTTGATGAGCACAACTCTCTCCCCTCCAAAATCAATAAATTAATTCATACTTCATTTTACAGACCCGGTTTGCTTTGTGAGCTTTCTGCAGCTCTCAGTCATTTAATTTTGTGCTCTGGTAAAGCTAACTATCAGCCACGTTGTAATCCAAACAGATTTGAATCGGACTGATTCAGATTCAGGGCCACTTTGGAGATTAGCCTTCCATATAACATTGTTTAATAAATGCCTTCTGCCCCTTATCATTGCAATCAGAATTATGTGAGAGTCTGCTTTGGCAAAACACTATTTTTATGACATTTGGACATTTTTTTTTTACAACTCATTATTCTTCACTGTCGAGGAATTTATGTTTGCATGTGATGATTAATTTTGATTCAATCATGTCAAGGATGATAGCTAATGTGAGAGGGTGATGACAGTGCTTGAGTAAGGATTGGCAAGGAAAAGAATTCCTTGGGGCAACAATTTAATGCCCAAGTCAAGGGAAGCTGTCAAAGATTTCTGTCTTAAATTATAAGACACAGTGCGGGACTGAATGAATATCAGTAAAAAAAAACATATTAAAATCAGAGCTCTGCACGTATACTTGGAATTAGTTTAAATTCAAGCATATTGAAGGGTCTTCATTAAATGGTTGCCTGCTGTAAAACCGATATTAATTGCTAAGGTGTGCTTTAATTCGATTGTCAGGTACCTTCAGCAATCTGACACTTTTTTTTCAAGATCAATAAAATTTAAAATTGGATTGAATTATATGGGAAAGATGTCACTGAAAATTAAAAATTCCATGGATCCAAAGAAATGGCATTACAACAAACTGCAAAAGAAATAATGCATTTGAAGTTTGTTTTGTAGAATATGCTAAAATGGATCCTTACAAAACACAGCAAAACCAAGGGTGCTTTAATAATTTTCACAATCAATGGCCATAAATAGTTTGCCAGATGAAATTTGCATTAATTGAATGAACATTCAATGCCCTTTCCTATCCTGAGTGGTGTGAAACAGGGCTGTGTTCTCGCACCCACACTTTTTGGGATTTTCTTCTCCCTGCTGCTTTCACATGCGTTCAAATCCTCTGAAGAAGGAATTTTCCTCCACACAAGATCAGGGGGCAGGTTGTTCAACCTTGCCCGTCTAAGAGCGAAGTCCAAAGTACGGAAAGTCCTCATCAGAGAACTCCTCTTTGCTGACGATGCTGCTTTAACATCTCACACTGAAGAGTGCCTGCAGAGTCTCATCGACAGGTTTGCGTCTGCCTGCAATGAATTCGGCCTAACCATCAGCCTCAAGAAAACGAACATCATGGGGCAGGATGTCAGGAATGCTCCATCCATCAATATTGGCGACCACGCTCTGGAAGTGGTTCAAGAGTTCACCTACCTAGGCTCAACTATCACCAGTAACCTGTCTCTAGATGCAGAAATCAACAAGCGCATGGGTAAGGCTTCCACTGCTATGTTCAGACTGGCCAAGAGAGTGTGGGAAAATGGCGCACTGACACGGAACACAAAAGTCCGAGTGTATCAGGCCTGTGTCCTCAGTACCTTGCTCTACGGCAGCGAGGCCTGGACAACGTATGCCAGCCAAGAGCGACGTCTCAATTCATTCCATCTTCGCTGCCTTCGGAGAATACTTGGCATCAGGTGGCAGGACTATATCTCCAACACAGAAGTCCTTGAAGCGGCCAACATCCCCAGCTTATACACACTACTGAGTCAGCGGCGCTTGAGATGGCTTGGCCATGTGAGCCGCATGGAAGATGGCAGGATCCCCAAAGACACATTGTACAGCGAGCTCGCCACTGGTATCAGACCCACCGGCCGTCCATGTCTCCGTTATAAAGACGTCTGCAAACGCGACATGAAATCGTGTGACATTGATCACAAGTCGTGGGAGTCAGTTGCCAGCATTCGCCAGAGCTGGCGGGCAGCCATAAAGACAGGGCTAAATTGTGGCGAGTCGAAGAGACTTAGTAGTTGGCAGGAAAAAAGACAGAGGCGCAAGGGGAGAGCCAACTGTGCAACAGCCCCAACAAACAAATTTCTCTGCAGCACCTGTGGAAGAGCCTGTCACTCCAGAATTGGCCTTTATAGCCACTCCAGGCGCTGCTTCACAAACCACTGACCACCTCCAGGCGCGTATCCATTGTCTCTCGAGATAAGGAGGCCCAAAAGTAAAAAGTATGAATGAACATGGCAGTATGTCAGAAATAAATATTTTTCAAGCTTGTGTGCTTTATCTGTGATTAACTATCTAGGGTTCTACTCCTGTTGATTTGCTGTATCTTATGTAAGCTATCTCAGTCCACAGGCATCTCTTCAGAATCATTTGTTGATTCACACACAGATTTCATTTATCTTTCGTAGAGTAACTGATGGGGGGGGTGGGGTGGGGGGGAGCAGGTGGGACATGTAAGGATTGGCCTGCAAATGACACCCAGAAGACGTGATCAATCAGTCCAAAGGGTAAGATGGAACATGAATATTTTCACACACTGAGTCATCATTGATCCTGTACCATAGGTTCCAAATCAGTTATTTTATTTAAACCATATTACAGAGTGGTACTAAAATGTTTTTTTTTTCTGAAAATGTAATAAAGTAAGAACTTGCATTTATATAGCAACTTACACAACCTCAGGAAATTCCAAAGCGCTTCATAGCCAACTCGTTCGTTCATGGGTGTCACCTTCTTCCCGGAGGTTGATTGCCATGGATTTCCACCTCTGTCTGTCCTGTGCTGCCCTTACACATTCCACATCGGTCAACTGCATCCGGTCCATTATATCTGTCATCCATTTTCTTCTCTGCTTCCCTCTCCTAATGTTTTCCGTTGATCTTTCCTTCCAATAAGCCAGTTAAGTACTTTTGAAGTGTAGCCACTGTTATAATGCAGGAAACATTAATGTAATGAATATATATAAAGCAGCATCGATCTGTTGGGATGAATAGCCTGTTTTTGTGTTGTACATTCGAACTAATATATTATGGGTTATTACTCTTGTGGCCCTCAAGATCTGGAATCAACATTACTTCCCTATTATAAAGTGTGTTGTTGAGTGCAACCCATTGTAGGAGCATCCACATGTGTGAGATCTGATTATCTGAACTTGTGCTCCTGCTGCAGAACCTTGCCTGACAGGATTGCTTATTGGGAAATTATGGGCACAATTCCCAGGATTTCCCATCTCTTAAAGTTAATAAAATCCACCAGTGTTGTACTAATGGCTTGTATGTCAGTCCCGCATAAGCTGTCTGCTATGTGACAGATTCTGCTACTGCATATTTTTCTGAGCAAGGGGTTTAGTGTCAAAATAACATCTCGGCTGGACTTTAACAGGCCCTTATGACCCTGCCCGATTTTCCTGTGCCTTTCTGCTTGAAGTGGGAGGTCTCCCAGTGCTCCCTGTGTCCTTTGTTAGGATCCATCCAAAGAAAGAAGAAAATGTCAAGAAGTGAGTTCCTTGGGCCAGAGACCGCAACGATTTCATAAAATCATAGAATCATAGAATGGTTACAGCACAGAAGGAGGCCATTCAGCCCGTCATATCTGTGCCGGCTCTCTGCAACAGCAACTCAGCTAATCCCACTCACCTGCCTTTTCCCTTTCACCCTGCAAACTTTTTCTCTTTAGATAGTTATCCAATTCTGTTTTGAAACCCGTGATTGAATCTTCCTGCACCACACTCTCAGGCAGAACATTCCAGATCCTAACCAGAATTCATCAGTGGAATTCCTGCAGGTAGAAACTTAGAGATGGCGCAGCAGGATTTTTGGTAACAAAGGAAAGGAAATCCTTTAACCCTCTCTGCCATTTCATCAAAGAACTCAATCAAGTTTGTCGGATACAATTTACCTTTAACAAATTTGTGTTGGCTGCTATAAATTAATGTTTCTCCAAGGGGAAATTATTTTTCTCCCAGCTTATGGTCTGATGCGGACCATCACGGCCATTATTCTCTTGAGTCTGTTAGATTAAGTTGTTTTCTGACAGCTAAACTGTGCAGCATGCAGCAGGACACAATGATCTTGACAGGGTTGTACTGGACACTGACATCCATTGGCCAAAGCATTTGAATCAAACCTTTTGAATATCAGTTATATTCTCCAGTTATACTTGAACCACAGTAAGCCTCATTGTCTGTTTGGAAGGCCTTGGCCTTTTTCAGTGGGGTTCTGAGCAACTGAGGGGTAACCTTTGTCCCTGAGCAGCCAATTGGTCCTTGGCCTGGGGCAGTGAACAGTGCTGGGAATCTTGATTGTCTTGAGATGAATGAATTGTGACAGCTCCCTAGGTATCAGGGATTTACATGTATGATGATGTGCCTGGCATCACATATGAGTTGTACGTTCAGGGAATGAAATCCTTGTGTTTGCATTGTTCATTGGATTATCCAAGTATGCACGTATAATGGTGTGTGCCCTGTCAATATTTTTCTGGACTGGGAAAATCATGCCATTCTGTATAAATGTGTCGCCCTTTCCTGCGAATGCATTGGAAAGGAAAGGAAGTGAATCAAAGATAGAGAGGCATTGGAGAAAGTGCAAAAAAAGATTTACAAAGCTGATAACAAAACTGAGAGGGTACAACTATCAGGAAAGACTGAAATGGCTGGGGCTCTTTTCACGAGAAAAGAGAAGACTGAGGTATGACCCAATAGTGTTTTTTCAAATTATGAAAGTTTCGATAGGGTAGATGTAGGGTAGATGTAGAGAAGATGTTTCCCCTAGGTGAGAATGTGAAATTTGCTACCGCATTGAGTGACTGAGGCAAATGACATAGATACATTTTAAGGGGAAGCTAGACATGAGGACGACATGGGTCCTGACAATATTCCGGCAATAGTACTGAAGACCTGTGCTCCAGAACTTGCCACACCCCTAACCAAGCTGTTCCAGTATAGCTACAACACTGGCATCTACCCAGCAATGTGGAAAATTTCCCAGGTATGTCCTGTACACAAAAAGAAGAACAAGTCCAACCCGGCCAATTACCGCTCCATCAGTCTACTCTCAATCATCAGCAAACTGATGGAAGGTGTCATCAACAGTGCCATCAAGCAGCACTTGCTTAGCAATAACCTGCTCAGTGATACCCAGTTTGGGTTCCGCCAGGGCCACTCAGCTCCTGACCTCATTACAGCCTTTGTTCAAACATGGACAAAAGAGCTGAACTCAAGAGGTGAGGTGAGAGTGACTGCCCTTGACATCAAGGCAGCATTTGACTGAGTATGGCATCAAGGAGCCCAAGCAAAACTGAGGTCAATGGGAATCAGGGGGAAAACTCTCTGCTGGTTAGAGTCATACCTAGCGCAAAGGAAGATGGTTGTGGTTGTTGGAGGTCAATCATATGAGCTCCAGGACATCACTGCAGGAGTTACTCAGGGTAGTGTCCTCGGCCCAACCATCTTCAGCAGCTTCATCAATGGCCTTCCTTCAATCATAAGGTCAGAAGTGGGGATGTTCGCTGATGATTGCACAATGTTCAGCACCATTCGCGACTCCTCAAATACTGAAGCAGTCTGTGTAGAAATGCAGCAAGATCGGCACAATATCCAGGCTTGGGCTGATAAATGGCAAGTAACATTTGCGCCACACAAGTGCCAGGCAATGACCATCTCCAACATGAGAGAATCTAATTATCTCCCCTTGACATTCAACGGCATTACCATCACTGAATCCCCCACTATCAACATCCTAGGGGCTACCATTGACCAGAAACTGAACTGCAGTAGCCATATAAATACCGTGGCTACAAGAGCAGGTCAGAGGCTATGAATCCTGAGGTGAGTAACTCACCTCCTGACTCCCCAAAGCCTGTCCACCATCTACAAGGCACAAGTCAGGAGTGTGATGGAATACTCTCCACTTGCCTGGATGGGTGCAGCTCCAACAACACTCAAGGAGCTCGACACCATTCAGGACAAAGCAGCCCGCTTGATTGGCACACCATCCACAAACATTCACTCCCTCCACCACCGACGCACAGTGGCAGCAGTGTGTACCATGTACAAGATGCACTGCAGCAACGCACCAAGGCTCCTTAGACAGCACCTTCCAAACCCGCGACCTCCACTACCTCAAAGGCCAAGAGCAGCAGATGCATGGGAACATCACCACCTGCAAGTTCCCGTCCAAGTCACACACCATCCTGACTTGGAACTATATTGCCGTTCCTTTACCGTCGCTGGGTAAAAATCCTGGAACTCCCTTCCTAACAGCACTGTGGGTGTACCTACCCCGCATGGACTGCAGCAGTTCAAGAAGGCAGCTCACCACCTTCTGAAGGGCAATTAGGGATGGGCAATAAATGCTGGCATAGCCAGTGACGCCCACTTCCCAGGAATGAATAAAAAAAAAGCAGTAGAAGGATATGGTGTGAAGAAGTAAGTTGGGAAGAGACTTGCGTGGAGTATAAACTCCAGCACAGACCAATTGAGCCGGATGCCCTATTTCTGTGCTGCAAACTCTATGTAATCATTGGCTGACATCATCAACATAAATGGACGAAACAACATCATCATTGGCAAGGAAATGAACTGGACAGGAGTCTGAAACAGGGCGCCCATGAAATCTGCTTTATGCAGAGGTGGACTGCCAAGGTCTAATGTGACACATATCACATGTTATCTGAAACAAATCTTAGGAAGTGAAATTGAATGGCACTGTCAATTTCACTGCCATTGGTTGTGCCATGGTTGATGCAGGCTGCAGGTCTGGGCAAACAGCTATCACACTCTGTAATGGTCTCCTGTTGGAGTTGCAGCTCTTTTAATGGAAAAATGTCAGGAAAGGCCACCTGGGACTGCAGATATTGTGCAGCGAGATTAGTGCTAGACTGTGCTCATGGTGCCTTATATTTTAATGCGGGTCCCGTTGCCGAGCGCCGGGATGGCTGCAACAAGGCCTTGCTGCCGCTGCCGAGATCGGTACGGGGCCTGCCGCAGCAGGATTGTTGGCGGGCCTCCACCGTAGTGATCTTCATTGCTCCCCCGCCACCGTTCCTGTTGGCGGAGGGGCTTTAAAATCCAGCCCCCGGTATCCTGCATTAGATATTTTGTGAATTTTCATCTTATGGGGCTTTGTGATGGTGAAAAGAGCTCTAACTTCACAATAATATAGACTCTCAGATGTCAGGAACAACTGTATTGCCATAGATTTCCTTCTTTGCTATTCCATTACTATTCAGTCATTACATCCGCCTCCCCTTCCATTCGAAGGTTCCTCATCAACCTGAAATGTTAACCCTGAAGTGTTTCCAGCATTTTTTGTCTTCATTTCAGTTTTTCAGAATCTGCAGTTTTTTACTTTGTGCTTTACGGGATATTCAGTCCATTTTTCAAATGGAGATGAATTGTATAGCAGCACCTGATGCTGTCCTGTAGGGCGCATTCCAAATAAAGATTCCCTGTTGCTATCCCTGTGTGATGTGACAGTTTGCCAAGGTTAAAGCATGCTCCAGATCATAAGAGATGCAAAGCATGCTTAAGGCTGGTGATGCTGGACCCAAGAAAATATTTGGTATTAAACTCCAAAACAGGCCAATGCTGGATGACAGCGAGACTGACCGCAGGGATAAGAGAGCAGCGGCAGAGAGTGAGAGCACAGCAAGTCCGGCGGCAGGGAGGATAAGAGAGCAGCGACAGAGAGTGAGAAGAAAGCAGGTAAGTGATTGGTTGGTGAGTATTTCCATTTTTCTCTTGAAACCAGGGCACTCGTACAAATTTTGAGCTGGAAAATTAATGTCAATCAGGGTAATTATAACAGTAAGTGAATTAATAAGAGCAGTAGCACAAAGCAGGTCAAGAGGCATTAATTAAAATTAATAGTTTAAGCAAGGTACTAACTAAATTGCAAAAAATGGAATAGGGTTTTTGTGATCATGAATGGGCAGCTGTGATCTGTTGCTTGCAATTCCTGCAGCATGTGGGAACTCCAGGACATTTCATGTTTTCTGCGTGACCGGGTGCGTAGGAAGTGTCTCCATCTGCTTCAGCTTGAGCTCAGGATTTCTGAGTTTGAGGTCCAGCTGTAGTCAATGCGGAGCTTCAGGGAGCAGGAGAGTTTCCTGGATTGCACTTTCCAGGAAACCCCAAAGGTCACCCCAAAGGTAGCAGGAGTTCAGGATGCTAGGTGGGTGGCCATCCGGAAGAGTAGGAAGAGGCAGGAAGTGCAGGAGTCTTCAAGGTGTGTGCTGCTCTCAAACCAGTATTCAGCGTTGGAGACTGCTGGGAATGATGATACCCTGAATGAGCGCAATCCAGACCACGGCACTAATGGGCAAGGGACTAGACAAGACGGAGCAGCAAAGTGAAGAAATGCCATTGTTATGGGAGATTTCATAGTCAGCTGGACAGACAGGCATTTCTGTAACTGTTATTGTGAGTTCTGCATGGTGTGTTGCCTTCCTAGTGCCAGGGTAAAGGACATGACGGAGAGAGTGCAGGATGTTCTGCAGGGGGAAGGGAGTGACCCAGAGGTTGTGGTACACCTTGGTATCAACGACATAGCAAGGGCAGGTATTGAGGTCCTACAGCCAGATTTTCAGGAGCTAGGGAGGAAGTTAAAGAGCAGGACCTCGAAGGTAGTAATCTCTGGATTACTCTCAGTGCCATCCGCTAGCGAGAATAGAAATAGGAAGATAGAGAAAATCAATGCGTGGCTTGAAGCATGGTGCAGGAGGGAAGGCTTCAAATTCTTGGGATATTTGGACTAGTTCTGGGGCAGAAGGCACCTATTCAAAAGGACAGATTTCACCTCAACAGAACTAGGACCAATGTCCTCATGGGGAGTTTCACTAGTGTGGTGGGAAGGTTTAAACTAAATTAGCAGGGGTTGGGCACCAGCATATAGAAGTAGAAAAGAGGAATAAGGTACATAATGTGAGAGTGTTGGACAGTACTAGAGAAGTGAATCGTTCCATATTAGATAGGAGCAGACTGAGAAGGGCTACGAGGAATGCAAAAACAGGATTACAATGCATGTATGTAAATGCACGAAGTTTGGTAAATAAGATTGGTGAATACAAGCACCGTAGCAGTACTGGAATATTATGCAGTGGCAATAACGGAAATGAGGCTTAAAAATGGTGAGGACTGGGCAGTTAATATACGAGGATATGATGGGGGGGGTGGGGGGGGGGATTTATGCTCACCCCTACGATGAGTTTGAAGGCGGGTAGAGCATTTAATTGGGCGGAATGGTGGTGGGTGGGGACACCGCCACCTTCCAGCATCCAACCCAATTAAGTCCATGGCGGGTAGGTCTTCCCACCCCACTGCCAATTGAGGCCCTTAAGTGGGCAATTAGTCACCTGCAACAGAACATAGATAAGCAAGAAGAATGGGCAGACAAGTGAGAGATGATGCATTTTGGCAGAAGGGATAGGGTGAGGCAATAGAGACAAAATGGCTCAGTTCTAAAGAGTGTGCAGGAACTGAGGGCCCTGGGGTGCATGTGCCTCGATCTTTGAAGGTGGCAGGACATCCTGAGAGAGTAGTTAGCCAACCATATGGGATCTTGGGCTTCATAAACAGAGGCCTAGCTTGCAAAAGCAGGGAAGTTATGCTGAACCTTTATAAAGCTTTGGTTAGACTCCAACTGGAGTATTGCATCCAGTTCTGGTCACCACACTTTAGGTAAGATGTGAAGGTCCTTGAGAGGGTGCAGAGGAGATTTACCAGAACTGTTCCAAAGATGGGGGATTTTAGTTACTAGATTAGGTTGAAAAAGCTGGGGTTGTTTGCCATGGAGCAAAGTGGAGATTTGATGGAGGTGTACAAGATTATGACAGTGTTAGATAAGTTAGACAAGGAAAAACTGTTCCCATTAACTGATGGTACAAAGACTAGAGGACACAGATTGAAGGTTTCGGGCAAGAGAGTCTTCCCTTAACTTTCTACCTCACTTCTCTGTATTTCCTGCTTCATGGCCTGGCTGGGTTTGGGGCCTCTCTCCTTGCTTGTACGAAACCATGGGTATGAACATGTGGTGCCTCACCCTGACACAATGTTCATGGGACTAGCAGGCTGCCATTTTATCTAATTTTAACAAAGGAGAATTTTCAGTCCCTATGCCTTTATAAACCCTTCATAGAATCATTCGGCCCATCGTGTGTGTGCCTGTTCTTTGAAAAAGAGCTATCCAATTAGTAGCTTCTCCCAACGCCCCTCCCCCGACTCTTTTCCTCTATCCCTGTAAGTTTTTCTTTTTCAAGTATATATCCAATTAACTTTTGAAAACTACTATTGAATCTGCTTCCAACACCCCTTGAGGTAGTGTGTTCCAGGGTAATGGTAGCATAGTGCTAATATTACTGAACTAGGATGCCAGAAGCCTGAACTAATGCTCTGGAGACAAAAGTTCAAATCCCACCACTGTAGCTGGCTGGAATTTAAATTCAATTAAGTAATAAATCTGGAATTAATTTTAAAAAACTAGTCTCTAGCTGGTAACGTTTATCATACAACTACTGGATTGTCGTAAAAACCCATCTGGTTCGCTAATGTCCTTTAGGGAAGGAAATCAGCTGTCCTTAACACGGTCTGGCCTACATGTGATACCAGACCCATAGTAATGTGGTTTAACTGCCTCTGACATAGACGAGCAAGCCACTCAGTTATTTCAAACTGCTACAGAAAAGTTTAAAAAGAATAAAACTGGACGGACCACCCGGCTTTGACCTAGGCAATGAAAACGATAAAGGCACATACTGCTCATTTGACCCTGCAAAGTGCTCCTTTCTAATTTGTGCCAAAATTGGGAGAGTTGTCCCATAGACTAGTCAATCAACAGCTTGACATAGTCATACTCACCAAAACAAACCTTTCAGGTAATGTCCCAGACTTCACCATCACCATTCCAGAGGTGAAAGCATAATGGTGTACAGTTGGCTTGGAGGGAGTTGCCCTGGGAGTCCTCAACATTGACTCTGGAACCCATGGAAGACGCATGGCATCAGGTCAAACATGGGCAAGGATATCTCCTACTGAATACCACCTAGTGCCCTCCCTCAGCTGATGAATCAGCAGTCCTCCACAAATCTTGGAAGAAGTATTGCGAGTAGCAAGGGCACAGAATGTATTTCAATGTCCACCACCAAGAGTGGCTCGGTAGCGGCACTACTGACTGAGATGGCCAAGTCCTGTAGGAAATATCTACCAATAAGAGGGAAAAACTTACTTAGCCTCATCCTCACCAATCTACCTCTCACAGATGTATCTGCCTATGACAGTATTGGTAGGACTGACCACCGCAAAGTCCTTGTGGAGACCGAGTCCCATCTTCACATTGAAGATACCCTCCATCTTGTTGTGTGGCATTACCATTGTGCTAAATGGATACATAGTAGCTCAAAACTGGACATCCATGAGGAATAGTGGGGCAGCAGCAGAATTGTATTTAGTCACAATGCCTCACTCTACAAATACCATCAAGCCAGGGGATCAACCCTGGTTCAATGAGGAGTGTAGGATTGCATGTCAGGAGCAGCACCAGGCCTATCTAAAAATGATGTCCCAATTTGGTGTAGCTACAACACAGGACTACTTGCATGTTAAATAGTGGAAGCAGCATGCAATAGACAGAGCTAAGCAATTCCACAACAAACGGATCAGATCAAAGCTCTGCAATTTTGCCACATCCAGTTATAAATGGTGGTGGACAATTAAACAACTAATTGGAGGAGAAGGATCCACAAACCTCCCCATTCTCAATGATGGGAGAGACCAGCACGCCAGTGCAAAACACAAAGCTGAAGCATTTTCAACCATCTTCAAGCAGAAGTGCCAAGTGGATGATCCCTCTTAGCCTCCTCCTGAGGTCTCCAGCCTCACAGATGCCAGTGTTCAGCCAATTTGATTCATTCCATGTGACATCAAGAAATGGCTGAAGGCACTGGATATAGCAAAGGCTATGGGTCCTGACAACATTCTGGCTCTAGTACTGAAGACTTGTGCTCCAGAACTAACTGTGCCCCTAGCCAAGCTGTTCTAGTACAGCTACAGCACTGGCATCTACTGGACAATGTGGAAAATTTCCCAGGTATGTCCTGTCCACAAAAAGCAGGACAAATCCAATCCGGTCAATTGCCACCCCATCAGTCTACTCTCGATCATCAGTAAAGTGATGTAAGGTGTCATTGACAGTGCTATATCAAGCTGCATTTGCACAGCAATAATCTGCTCATTGGTGCTCAGTTTGGGTTCCGCCAGGGCCACTGTGTGCAGTTCTGGTCACCTATTCAGAAGAAGGATATTATTGTTGAATCTAAATGGCCTTTTCCTGTTCCTAAAGTATAATACTTGGAAATGTGTGCGACTTGAGGGAATGGTAGTATAGCGGTTATATTACTAGACTAGTAATCTAGTAGATTTGGACTAATGATCTGGTGGCATGAGATCAGATCCCACCAGGGCAGCTAGGGAATTTAAGTTCAGTTAATAAACAAACCTGGAATAAAAAGCTGGTATCAGTAATAGTCACTATGATCAGATTTTCATAAAAACCCATTTGCTCATTAATGTATTTTTGGGGAAAGCAATTTGCTGCCCTTATCAAGTCTGGCTTATTTGTGACTCCAGACCCACAGTGAAAGGGGAAAAGTTTAGGGGGGATATGCGTGGAAAGTTCTTTCTGCAGAGGGTGGTGGGTGCCTGGAACGCGTTGCCAGCGGAGGTGGTAGACGCGGGCATGATAGCGTCTTTTAAGATGTATCTAGACAGATACATGAATGGGCAGGAAGTAAAGAGATACAGACCCTTAGAAAATAGGCAACATGTTTAGATAGAGGATCTGGATCAGCGCAGGCTTGGAGGGCCGAAGGGCCTGTTCCTGTGCTGTAATTTTCTTTGTTCTTTGTTCTTTGTTCACAGCAATGTGGTTGACTTTGAAAAGGCCTAGTAAGCTACTCAGTTAAGGGCAAAAAACGTTGGTCTAGCCAGTGATACCCAGATCCTGTGAATGAATTAATGCCAGTTTTTCCTGCTTTCAGTATTGAAAATTGGTCATCTTTACTCACAGATGAAGAGGCTGCTCAGTTTGTGGAACCTCTGAGTTCACCATCCAGCCTCTGCACTTGCTAGATCATAACATCAGCTGTTTCTTTTAGAACACTTTAAAGTACTCTCACAAATTTAAGGTTTATTAGTAAATGAACCACAATCCCGTGTAATGTTGATACAGGAGGGTGACTATTGCTGCTTCAGGGAGTTTTCTGGTCTGGTGTGCTCAATTCATAGGAGCAGGTGTTGGCCATTCGGTCCCTCGAGCCTGTTCTGATTCTAAATTCCTGTAACAGCCTAGGGCAACCTGCCCTGAAACATCTGTTACTGTGGCTGCCAAGAATTTTTATTTAAATGGACGATGTCAGCATGAGGGCACCACATCTCAGGAAGGATATGTAGGTCTAGGGAGGAGGTTCTCCAGAATGATACCAGGGCTAAAAGGGTTAAATTATGAGGTCATGTTGCATAGACCTGGCTTGCATTCCCTTGAGTGGCGCAGTGGCTAGCACCACAGCCTCACAGCTCCAGCGGCCCAGGTTTGGTTCTGGGTGCTACCTGTGTGAAGTTTGCAAGTTCTGCCTGTGACCATGTGGGTTTCCTCCGGGTGCTCCGGTTTCCTCCCAAATGCCAAAGACTTGCGGGTTGATGGGTAAAT
The DNA here is from genome assembly GCF_036365525.1 of Heterodontus francisci. NCBI lineage: Eukaryota > Metazoa > Chordata > Chondrichthyes > Heterodontiformes > Heterodontidae > Heterodontus > Heterodontus francisci. Next base: position 19,361,817 of record NC_090376.1, on the reverse strand, counting down.
TGGCCATTGTAAAAAAAATTGCTCCTAGTGTAGGTAGGAGAATTGAAGGACGGTGGGGATGTGAGAGGGGAAAAAAATGGAGTTAATGTAGGATTAGTATAAATGGGTGGTTGATGGTTGGCGCAGACTCGTTGGGCCGAAGGGCCTGTTTCAGTGTTGTATCACTCTATGAGTATAGAAGATTAAGGGATGAACTAATTGTTAAAGCATTTGAGAGGGCAGATAGAGAGAAACCATTTCCTCTGATAGGGGAGTCCAGAATAAGGAGGCTTAACCTTAAAATTAGAGCTAAGTCGTTTAGGGATGATGTCAGGAAGCACGCCTTCACATAAAGGGTGGTGGAAACCTGGAACTCTCTCCACTAAAAGGCTGTTGAGGCGAGGTCAAATGAAAATTTCAAAACTGAGATTGATGGATTTCTGTTAGGGAAGGGTATTACAGAATATGCAACCAAGGTGGGTAAACAAAGTTAAGATACATTTCAGCCATGGTCTAGTTTAATGATGGATCAGGCTCGAGGGCCTGAATGGCCTACTCCTGTTCTGATGTTATCAGCTGTGTCTAAAAGTAGAATCCCTGTCAGTCTGTGGTGTCCAGCATTGCTGTAGTGGCAGTGGTAGACTTTGAATTCAACAACAACAGCTTTCATTTATTCTATGTTTTTAGCATGTCCCAAGGCACTTTACAGGAGAGTTATGGAATAAAATTTGACAATGAGCCACACAAGGATGTATTAGGCCAAATGAAAATCATGGGAATCGGAAATCATGGTCAGTCGAACACAGAGTGTTCAGTGACACAGGCTGGGTGGGATAGGGTGGATGATTGAGAAATGTTTTAAACCTTCACTGGTGACTCAATGGTGACTGACACTGCCGTGCGGTGCTGATGCTTAACTCTGCCCGAGTCCAACTGGTCTCACTGGAGGAGCCCATGGGAGCACATATACAATATAGTAATAACCCTGGGGTTAGGGGCACATCTTGAGGCAGTTGTTCATCAGCCAAGTTGGAGATGCCCTCACCCAGCCCCCCAAATTCATACAAAGAAAATAATTCATGCCCCCAAAAAATTACATTACATTCTTTTCTGCATGAATTTAAATAAAATCAACGTAATAAAATATTCGCATCACACTGCCTAATTGTAGTGGAGATTATCCTAAATAAAATGATGTACAGCTTGTCCCACCTTAGTTGAAATTGAGCGTGGAAATTGTTATTAAAATGGATATCAATTATACAATGTCACATGGTAAATCACGGAGCAATGACCAGATGATTTGTGACATGACCTGCTCCATACTTACCTCAATTGAAAATTAACACTAGTTCAAAACTGTTAACTAAGTATAATTTTCCACCATAGCAAGAATCTAATATCCCACACCAAATCTTAATTGCAATCCCTCCCTACACTCTTCCACTTCAAGCAAAATTTTCCCAGAGAAGGATGTTTGTTAAAAAGTGGGAAGAGACAGAGGAAAGCCATTAGATTCTAAACATCTGTGAGACCCACTGAAAACAACTATGTCAAAACATACACTTCTGCTAACAACTAATGTCCATCTGCCTCTTATAATGCTAGTTCCTATGTTATATTTACTGACAGCAAAAACCACTGCGTAACTACAGATGCAAACATTATGGTGCATTGTTAAATTGGTGTCATATTGTGTTTGGTGTACATGTACCCTTTTGTTTTCAGCTGCCTGTCAAATTAAAGAAATTGATTTTCTATAAAAATGTGACAACTAGATCATTGATGTCAAATCAGAGTATGTTAGAAATTTAGCTCTCATTATGGAAAGGAAGAAAAAGGAGAGACTTACACCTATATGGCACCTTTCATAACGTTGTGGTGTCCTGAAATGCTTTACAGCCAATTAAGTACATTTGAAATGTTATCACAAATCATGACGAAATGGTTAGGGACCGGACTGAGGGCACCAGCAAAGATTCTGATGGATAATTGAGGGGAATTTGTCAATGACGAGTTCAGAGACATGTGTGAAAATGTGAACATCATGGTCCTTTCAGTAATGGACTCTGTGAAAGGAATCAATGAAATGCTGCATAAAATTTGATCTGATCAACCAGACTGCAAGTTGGCAACTGCCCTGCATGGGCGGTTCAAGCAAAGAATTCACTCCAGATGGTCCCATCACTTAATTTATGGGCAAAATCCCAAATTGTCTTCTGTTCTGTGCAATGTTCTTCCTGTGCTATTTGAATGCTTTACATGCAGGGAGACAGGCTTTCAAGGTTGATGTCTCAGAGGATTTGGAGAGCACGGAGGCATCGTATAAGACCATCCCAGACAACTTTTTAAAATTCGTTCATGGGATCTGGGCATCGCTGGCTAGGTCAGCATTTATTGCCCATCCCTAATTGCCCTTGAGAAGATGGTGGTGAGCTGCCTTCTTGAACTGCTGCAGTCATTGGGGTGTAGGTACACCCACACTGCTGTTAGGAAGGGAGTTCCAGGATTTTGATGCAGCAACAGTGAAGGAACAGCAATATAGTTCCAAGTCAGGATGGCGTGTGACTTGGAGGGGAACTTGCAGGTGGTGATGTTCCCATGCATTTGCAGCCCTTGTCCTTATAGATTGTAGAGGTTGCAGGTTTGAAAGGTGCTGTCTAAGGAGTCTGGGAGAGTTGCTGCAGTGCATCTTGTATACAGTACACATTGCTGCTATTGTGTGCAGTGGTGGAGGGAGTGAATGTTGAAGGTGACGAATGGGTTCCAATTAAGTGGGCTGCTTTGCCCTGCATGGTGTCGAGCTTCTTGAGTGTTGTTGGAGCTGCACCTCTCCAGGCAAATGGAGAGTATTTCATCACACTCCTGACTTGTGCCTCGTAGATGGTGGACAGGCTTTGGGGAGTCAGGAAGTGAATTACTCGCCACACAATTCCCAGCCTCTGACCTGCCCTTGTAGCTACAGTATTTATGTGGCTACTCCAGTTCAGTTTCTGGTCAATGGTAACCCCCAGAATGTTGATAGTGGGGGATTCAGTGATGGTAATGCCATTGAACATCAAGGGGAGATGGTTAGATTCTTGTTTGAGATGGTCATTGCCTGGCACTTGTGGTGCAAATGTTACTTGCCACTTATCAGCTCAAGCTTGGATATTGTCCAGGCCTTGCTGCATCTGGATATGGACTGCTTCAGTATCTGAGGAGTCACGAATGGTGCTGAGCATTGTGCAATCATCAGCGAACATCCTCACTTCAGATCTTATGATGAGGGGAAGGTCACTGATGAAGCAGCTGAAGATGGTTGGGCCTAGGACACTACCCTGAGGAACTCCTGAAATGATGTCCTGGGACTGAGATGATTGACCTCCAACAACCACAACCATCTTCCTTTGTGCTAGGTATGACTCCAACCAGAAGAGAATTTTCTCCCTGATTACCATTGACTTCAGTTTCGCTAGGGCTCCTTGATGTCATTCTCAGTCAATTGCTGCCTTGATGTCAAGGGCAGTCACTCTGACCTCACCTCTGGAGTTCAGCTCTTTTGTCCATGCTTGGACCAAGGTTATAGTGAGGTCAGGAGCTGAGTTTTATTATACTAAAAGAGAGGGTCATAGGGAATGGAAATGCTCTGGTAAGGTAATAGATCGTGATGGTGTGACAGTACTTATCAAAATATTGGCAAACTGTCATGCTTAAGTGGAATTAATTACAAAATCTCAGACTCTGAGTAGCTTATAGAAGTAAACGAGGCACCTTGTACCTTAAATGCTCAGGTGTTTTGTGATGAAGATCCTGAGGAACAGAATGTGGCAGATCAAGGGCTGAATAGAGGTAATGTGAGCTATCACATACAAAGACCAATTGCCCAGAGTGGATACTCAGGTGACACATATTCCAGAGGGGGCCTATTGTGGGACATGCAGGAAAAGATACCGGCAAGTTTAAACATTGGTTGAATGTTCAAGATGATCGCCAAGAAGTGAGGCCCATGGACTGGCAGAATTGGGTGAAAGTGTGGAGAATAATAAAGTGCAGTGAATCTGGAACTGACTCTTGCATCAGGAAATGATGACATACCAGAGAAAGAGCCTCTGATAAAGCGAGAGGGAGACCTCACAGTAGTAGTCCCGACAAACATCCAAGTGCTAATAGAGGCCGTAGCTTGAAAGATTAGATAATGAAATAAAGGCAACAGAGCTGTCTTCCGAAAGAACTAGAAGCAAAAGTCCTCATGACTGTGAGGTTTTGATGGCTGCCAATAAATTTGATGACAAACTCATAAGAGAGGCAAAGGAAAGGGAGTTAGATGGTTGGAGAGAGCTTGGAGTTAATTCTGAGGTACTAGATAAGGGCCAACCAACTTTGTTACATAGGTGGATTTGAACTGAAGAAGTTCTTGCATGTGAGAGTTGTAAGGTGAAAGCAAGGCTATTTGTGAGGGGTTTTGAAGAGTGACTGCGTGATACAGATGTTAGAGTGGACTCTCCCACAGCTGGAAAGTAATCTTGAAAAGCCATTTAGCTCTTTTGGCCTCATGTTCATGGGAGTGTAGATCAATCAACATAAAAGCTGCATTTCTGCAGGGGGATACTTTCCAAAGAGAAGTGTTTCTGAAACTGCCCAAAGAGGCAGCAGATGTAGGAGGAAAATGATGGATACTAAACAAATGCGTCTATGGCCTGAATGATGCCTCAAGGGTGTGGTATTTTTCAGTGAGATCTGTTATGCTGAAAATAGGGTTCTGTTCAAGCAAAAGCAGATCATGCAATGTTTTATTGGTATCACAAAGGGAAACTTTTAGGCATCTTCCTGATGCAGGTTGATGATTTCTTATGGGGCGGTAATGCAGAATTTGAGAAATGTGTTATTAATAAGATGAGAGAAGAATTTAAAATCACGAGTCAGGATTGTGGGGCTTTTAAATATATTGGTTTAGACATTAAGCATAGTAGGTCTGCAATAACTTTAAATCAATAATCCTATGCAGAACGTGTTACTCCCATCCCCGTTAACTGTGCTAGGTCATCACAGAAAGATGATGTTATAATTAGAAACAGACCAATTACATAGCTTAATTGGTCAGTTGAACTGGTTGTACACTCAGACATACGAACACATGAATTAGGAGCAGGAGTAGGCCACTCGGCGTCTAGAGCCTGCTGCGACATTCAACAAGATCATGGCTGATCAGATTGTAACCTCGACTCCACATTCCCGCCTACCCCTGATAACCTTTCACCCCCTTGCTTATCAAGAATCTATTGACCTCTGCCTTAAAAATATTTAAAGACTCTGCTTCCACTGTGTTTTGAGGAAGTGAATTCCAAAGACTCACGATCCTCTGAGAGAAAAAATTTCTCCTCATCTCTGTCTTAAATGGGCGACTCCTTATTTTTAAACAGTGACCCCTAGCTCTAGATTCTTCCACAAAAGTAAACTTCCTTTCCACATCCACCATGTCAAGACCCCACAGAATCTTATATGTTTCCATCAAGTCGCCTCTTACTCTTCTAAACTCCGGTGGATACCAGCCGAGCTTGTCCAACCTTTTCTCATAAGACAACCCACCCATTCCAAGTATTAGTTTAGTAAACCTTCTCTAAACTTCTTCCAATGCATTTTCATCCTTCCTTAAATAAGGAGACCAATACTGTACACATTACCCCAGATGTGGTCTCACCAATACCCTGTATAACTGAAGCATAACCTCCCTACTTTTGTATTCAATTCCCCTTGGAATAAACAATAACGTTCTATTAGTTTTCCTAATTACTTGTTGAACCTGCATACTAACCTTTTGCGATTTATGCACTAGAACACCCAGATCCCTCTGTATCTCAGAGCTCTGCAATCTCTCACCATTTAGTTAATATGCTTCTTTTTTATTCTTCCTGCCAAAATGGACAATTTCACATTTTCCCACATTATACTCGATTTGCCAGATCTTTGCCCACTCACTTAACCTATCTATATCCCTTTGTAGCCTCCTTATGTTCTCTTTACAACTTATTTTCCTACCTATCTTTGAGTCATCAGCAAAATTAGCAACCATATCTTCAGTCCCTTCATCCAAGTCATTTATATAAATTGTAAAAAGTTGCGGCCCCAGCACTGATTCCTGTGGCACACCACTCGTTACATTTGCCAACCAGAAAATGACCCATTTATGCCTACTCTCTGTTTTCTGTTATTTTGTTTTCCGCAATAACCTTTGATGTGGTACCTTAACAAATGCCTTCTGGAAATCTAAGTACAGTACATTCACCGGTTCTCCTTGATCCACAGCACATGTTACTTCTTCAAAGAATTCCAATAAATTGGTTAAACATAATTTCCCTTTCAGAAAACCATGTTGACTCTGCCTTCAATTTTTCTAAGTGCCCTGCTATAACATCTTTAATAATAGCTTCTACGTCTTCCCTAAGACAGATGTTAAACTGACTGGGCTGTAGTATCCTGCTTTCTGTCTTTGTCCCTTTTTGAATAAAGGAGTTACATTCGCTATTTTCAATATGATAAAACAGGATCTGGCCAAAGTGGACTGGGAGCAGCTACTTGTAGGAAAGTCTACATCAGACCAGTGGGAGTCATTCAAAAAGGAAATAGTGAGAGTTCAGGGCCAACATGTTCCCGTGAAGGTGAACGGTAGGACCAATAAGTACAGGGAACCCTGGATGTCAAGGGATATAGAGGATTGGATAAGGAAAAAAATGGCAGATTCAGAGGGCTAGAGGCCCTAGAGGAGTATAGAAAGGGTATGGGGGTACTTAAAAAGTAATTAGGAGAGCGACCAGGGGGCATGAAAAAACACTGGTGGGCAAGATAAAGGAAAATCCCAAGGCATTTTATAAGTATCTTAAGGGCAAGAGGATAACCAGGGAAAGAGTAGGGCCCATTAAGGACAAAAGTGGCAACCTGTGTGTGGAGCCGGAGGACGTAGGTGAGGTTTTAAATGATTACTTCTCATCTGTGTTCACTATGGAGAAGGACGATGTAGGTGTAGAAATCAGGGAGGGGGATTGTGATATACTTGAACAAATTAGCATTGAAAGGGAGGAGGTATTAATGGTTTTAGCGGGATAAATCCCCAGGCCCAGATGAGATGTATCCCAGGCTGCTATGTGAGGCAAGGGAGGAGATTGCAGGGGCTCTGACACAAATTTTCAAATCCTCTCTGGCCACAGGAGAGGTGCCAGAGGACTGGAGGACAGCGAATGTGGTGCCATTATTCAAGAAGTGTAGTAGGGATAAACCAGGTAATTACAGGCCAGTGAGTCTAACATCAGTTGTAGGGAAATTATTGGAAAAAATTCTGAGGGACAGGATTAATATCCACTTGGAGAGGCAGGGATTAATCAAGGATAGTCAGCATGGCTTTGTCAGGGGTGATCATGTCTAACCAATTTGATTGAATATTTCGAGGAGGTGACTAGATGTGTAGATGAGGGTAAAGTAGTTGATGTAGTCTACATGGATTTCAGTAAGGTTTTTGATACGGTCCCACATGGGAGATTGGTCAAGAAGGTAAGAGCTCATGGGATCCAGGGCAATTTGGCAAATTGGATCCAAAATTGGCTTAGTGGCAGGAGGCAGAGGGTAGTAGTCGAGGGTTACTTTTGCTAGTGGAAGAGTGACCAGTGGTGTGCTGCAGAAATCGGTGCTGGGACCTTTGCTGTTTGTAGTGTACATCAATGATTTATACGAGAATATAGAGGGTATGATCAGTAAGTTCGCAGGTGACACGAAAATTGTTGGTGTCGTAAATAGTGAGGAGGGAAGCCTTAGATTACAGGACAATATAGATGGGCTGGTAAGATGGGCAGAGCAGTGGCAAATGGAATTTAATCCTGAGAAGTGTGAGGTAATGCATTTTGGGAGGACTAACAAGGCAAGGGAATATACAATGGATGGTAGGACCCTAGGAAGTACAGAGGGTCAGAGAGACCTTGGAGAACTTGCCCATAGATCACTGAAGGCAGCACAATAGGTAGATAAGGTGGTTAGGAAGGCATATGGGATACTTTCCTTTATTAGCCGCGTATAGAATAAAGGAGCATTGAGGTTATGATGGAGCTGTATAAAACACTAGTTAGGCCACAGCTGGAGTACTGTGTACAGTTCTGGGCACCACACTATAGGAAGGACGTGATTGCACTGGAGAGGGTGCAGAGGAGATTCACCAGGATGTTGCCTGGGCTGGAGCATTTCAGCAATGAAGAGACTGAATGGGCTGGGGTTGTTTTCCTTGGAGCAGAGAAGGCTGAAGGGGACCTGATTGAGGTATACAAAATTATAAGGGGCATTGGTAGGGTAGATAGGAAGAAATTGTTTCCCTTAGCGGAGGTGTCAATAACCAGAAGGCATAGATTTAAGGTAAGGGGCAGGAGGTTTAGAGCGGATGTGAGGAAAAATGTTTCACTCAGAGGTTGGAATCTGGAACACACTGCCTGAAGGAGTGGTAGAGGCAGGAACCCTCACAACAATTAAGAAGTATTTAGATGAGCACTTGAAACGCTGTAGCGTACAAGGCTATGGGCCAAGTGCTGGAAAATGGGATTAGAATAGATAGGTGCTATATGGCTGACATGGACCTGTTTCTGTGCTATATAACTCTATGATTCTATGACTCTATTTTTCAATCTAATGGAACCTTCCCCGAATGTAGGGAATTTTGGAAAATTAAAACCAATGTTTCAACTATCTCACTAGCTACTTTTTTTAGGAGTCTAGGATGAAGTCCATCAGGACTCAGGGACATGTCAGCCCGCACCTCCAACAATTTTCTCAGTACCACTTCCCTGGTGATTGCAATTTTCTTGAGTTCCTCTCTCCCTTCCATTTCCTGATTTACAGCTATTTCTGGGATGTTGCATGTAACCTCTATAGTGAAGACCGATGTAAAATACCTGTTCAATTCATCTGCCAGCTCCTTATTTTCCATTATTAATTCCCCAGCCTCACTTTCTATAGGACCAACATTCATTTTGTTAACCTTTCTTTTTTAAATAGCTATAGAAACTCTTACTATCTGTTTTTATATTTCTAGCTATCTTTCTCTCGTACTCTAATATTTTCCTCCTTATCAATCTTTTAGTTATTCTGTGCTTTTTTAAATATTCTGTTCAATCTTTTGAGATGGCACTCATCTTTGTGCAATTATATGCTTTTTCTTTAAGTTTGATACTATCTTTAACTTTTTTAGTTAACCATGGATGGTGACTCCTCCCCTTGGAATTTTTCTTTCTCGTTGGGATTTATCTATTCTGTATATTCTGAAATATCCCCTTAAATGTCTGCCACACACACGACCACATGAATTAGGAGCAGTAGTAGGCCATTCAGCCCATCGATCCTGCTCCGCCATTTAATAAGATCATGGCTGATCTGTTTGTTTTGAATTCCACACTCCCATCTACCCCTGATAATCTTTGATTCCCTTACCTAACAAGAATCTATCTACCTCCGCCTTAAAAATATTCAATGACCCCCACCTCCGCCACCTTTTGAGGCAGAGAATTCCAAAGTCGCACAACCCTCTGAGAGAAAAAATTTCTCCTCATCTCAGTCCTAAAAGGGCGACCCCTAATTTTCAATCAATGCCCCCTGGTTCTGGACTCACCCACGAGAGGAAACATCCTTTCCACATTCACCCTGTCAAGACTGTTCAGGATTCTATATACTTCAATCAAGTCTCCCCTCACTCTGCTAAACTCCAGTGAAAACAAGCCCAGTCTGTCCAACCTTTCCTCATAAGACAACCCATTCATTCCAGGTATCAATCTAGTAAACCTCCTCTGAACCACTTCCAACTCATTCACATCCTTCCTTAAATAAGGAAACCAAAACTGCACACAGCATTTAAGATGTAGTCTCACCAATGCCTTGCATAACTGAGGCATAACATGCTTACTTTTATTTTCAATTCCTCTCGTAATAAAGGATAGCATTCCATTAGCCTTCTTTATTACTTGCTGTACCTGCATACTACCCTTTTGTGACTCATGCACTAGAACACCTAGATCCCTCTGCACCTTGGAATTCTGCAGTCATTCCCTGTTTAAGAAATACTCTGCTTTTTTATTCTTCCTGCCAAAGTGAACAACTTCACATTTTCCCACATTATACTCCATCTGCCAGATTTTTGCCCACTCACTCAACCTATCCATATCGGTCTGCAACCTCCTTATGTCCTCTTCACAACATACTTTCCTATCTATCTTTGCGTCATCTGCATATTTAGCTACCATGCCATCACTCCCCTCATGAAGCCCCGGCACAGACCCCTGTGGGACTCCACTTGTCACATCTTGCCAATCAGAGAATCATTATGCATACTCTCTGTTTTCTGCCAGCCAGCCAATCTTCTATCCATGCTAATATGTTACCCCTACACCATGAGCTCCTATTTTGCGCAATAACCTTTTATGTGGCACCTTCCCAAATGCCTTCTGGACATCCAAGTACAGTACATCAACAGGCTCCCCTTTATCCATAGCACAAGTTACTCCTTCAATGGACTCCAATAAATTAGTTAAACACGATTTCCCTTTCACAAAACCATGCTGACTATTCCTGATTTCCTTGAGTATTTCTGCCCAGCTGTAGCCTCCTTAATGATCGATCCTAACACCTTTCACATGACAGACGTCAAGCTAACTGGCCTCTAGTTACCTAGTTTCTGCCTCCCTCCCCCTTCTTGAATAGAGGGGTTATATTTGCTACTTTCCAGTCTGATGGCACCTTTCCAAAATGTAGCGAATTTTGAAAAATTAACACCAACACATCTACTACCTCATTAGCCACCTCTTTTAAGACCCCAGGATGAAGCCCAACAGGACCCGGGGACTTGTCAGCCCACAGCTCCATTAGTTTGGTCAGTACCACCTCCCCGGTGATTGTAATTTCACTAAGTTCTTCTCTTTCTTCCACCTCCTGATTTATAGCTATTACTGGAATGTTTTTAGTATTCTCTATAGTGAAGACAGAAGCAAAATATTTGTTCATTTCATCCGCCATTTCCTTATTATCTACAATTAACTCCCCATTCTCACTCTCTAGAGGACCAACACTCACTTTACTTACTATTTTCCTTTTTAAATTTTTTTATTTTTTATTTCCAAAATATACTTTATTCATAAAAATCTGTAAAAATTACATTGCCAAACAGTTTCCAAACAGCACCAAAAAATACAAACATTGCAAGGGAGATCAGTTTCCTTCAATACTGTCATGAGTTTCTTCCCAACCCTTCCGTTTCACAATTGTCATGTCAATTACAGTTTTACATTTACAGCAATTGAGAATATTAACGAAACAGTTCGAGGGGTTTCCCATGGATCCAGCCCCTCAGTCCAGCTTGGTGGGGGAACCTTACACTGTGGTCTTTCCCCATTGAGCCTTTGCTGCGGCTGCCCCAAGCTTTAGTGCGTCCCTCAGCACGTAGTCCTGGACCTTGGAATGTGCCAGTCTGCAACATTCGGTGGTGGACAACTCTTTGCGCTGGAAGATCAGCATGTTTCGGGCAGACCAAAGGGCGTCTTTCACCGAATTGATAGTCCTCCAGCAGCAGTTGATGTTTGTCTCGGTGTGCGTCCCTGGGAACAGCCCGTAGAGCACAGACTCCTGTGTTACAGAGCTGCTTGGGATGAACCTTGACAAAAACCACTGCATCTCTTTCCACACCTGCTTTGCAAAGGCACATTCCAGGAGGAGGTGGGCGACCGTCTCTTCCCCACCACAGCCAATGCGGGGGCACTGTGTGGAGGGGGCGAGACTTCGGGTGTGCATGAAGGATCTGACGGGGAGGGCCCTTCTCACCACCAGCCAAGCTACGTCTTGGTGCTTGTTTGAAAGTTCTGGTGATGAGGCATTCCGCCAAATGACTTTGACGGTCTGCTCGGGGAACCATCCGACAGGATCCACCGTTTCCTTTTCCCGTAGGGCCTTGAGGACATTCCGTGCAGACCACTGCCTGATGGACCGGTGGTCAAAGGTGTTTTTCCGCAGAAACTGCTCCACGAAGGATAGGTGGTACGGCACGTCCCAACTGCACGGAGCGTTCCGCGGCAGTGTGACCAGGCCCATCCTTCGCAACACCGGGGACAGATAGAACCTCAGCACGTAGTGACACTTGGAGTTTGCGTACTGGGGATCTACACACAGCTTGATGCAGCCGCACACGAAGGTGGTCATCAGGATGAGGGCCACGTTGGGTACATTTTTCCCGCCCATGTCCAGAGATTTGAACATCGTGTCCCTCCGGACCCGGTCCATTTTAGATCCCCAGACAAAGCGGAAAATGGCTCGGGTGACTGCCACGGCGCAGGAGTGGGGTATGGGTCAGACCTGCGCCACGTAGAGCAACAACGTGAGCGCCTCGCACCTGATGACCAGGTTCTTACCCACAATGGAGAGAGATCGCTGCCCCCACATGCCCAACTTTTGTCGTACCTTGGCTACTCGCTCCTCCCATGTTTTGGTGCACGCCCCGGCACTTCCGAACCATATCCCCAGCACCTTCAGGTAATCTGACCTGACGGTGAAGGGGACAAAGGATCGGTCAGCCCAGTTCCCAAAGAACATGGCCTCGCTCTTGCCGTGGTTAACTTTGGCTCCCGAGGCCAGTTCGAACTGGTCGCAGATGCTCATCAGTCTGCGCACGGACAGCGGATCCGAGCAGAAGACGGCGACGTCATCCATGTACAGGGAGGTTTTGACCTGAGTGCCTCCGCTGCCTGGGATTGTCACCCCTCTTATGCTCGCATCCTTCCTAATAGACTCAGCAAAGGGTTCAATACAGCAAACAAACAAGACCGGGGAAAGAGGACAGCCCTGTCTGACTCCAGATTTGATCGGGAAACTTTCAGATTCCCACCCGTTGATTGAGACTGCACTACTGATGTTTGTGTAGAGCAGTTGGATCCAATTGCAGATTCCCTCCCCAAACCCCATTTTGGAAAGCACGTCCATCATGTAGGTGTGCGATATCCTGTCAAAAGCCTTCTCCTGGTCCAGGCTGATGAGGCAGGTGTCCACCCTCCTGTCCCTATTTTCCTTTTTAAATACCTGTAGAAACTCTTGTTATCCGTTTTTACATTTCTAGCTAGATTCCTCTCATACTCTAACTTCTTTCTCCTGATAAACCTTTTAGTCACTCTCTGCCGTTCTTGGTATTCTGACCAATCATCTGACCTGCTACTCATCTTTGCACAATTATATGCTTTTTCCTTAAGTTTGATGCTTTCCTTAACTTCTTTAGTTAAAGAAGTTAGGATGGTAGGATGGTGGGTCCTCCCCTGAGAATTTTTCTTTGTAGTTGGAATATACTTATTCTGAGTTTTCTGAAATATTCCTATAAATGTCTGCCACTGCTTCTCTATTGATCTATCTCCAAGCCTAATAACTCAGTTCACTTCAGCTAGCTCAGCTTCCATGCCCACATAGTTGCCCTTATTTAAGTTTAAAATACTAGTCTTAGACCCCACTCCTCTCTCTTTCAAACTGGATGTAAAATTCAACATATTGTGGTCACTGCTACCTAAAGGTGCCTTTACAGGTGCCTGAGGTCATTAATTAATCCTGTTACGTTACACAATACCAAATCTAATAAAACTTGCTCCCTGGTTGGTTCCAGAATGTACTGCTCCAAGAAACTATCTTGAAATCATTCCACAAACTCATCATCGAGGCTACTATTGCCAATTGTTTTTCCAATTTATATGTAGATTAAAATCACCCATGAGTATTGACATCCCTTTATCACAAGCACCCAATATTTCTTGGATACTTGGTCCTACATTGTGGTTACTGTTAGGAGGCCTGTAGACTACTCTCAATAGTGACTTATTTCCCCTACTATTCCTCATCTCCACCCAAATTGATTCTACATCCTCATCTCCTGAATCAATGTCATCTCTAACAATTGCACCAATGCCATCCTTGATTAACAGTGCTATCCCTCCACCTTGACCTAGCTTCCTATTCTTCTTGAATGTTGTATACCCCTCAATATTGAGGACCCAATCCTTGTCATCCTGCAGCCACATCTCTGTACTGGCTATCAGATCGTATTTATTTACTTCAATGTGCGCTATCAGTTTGTCTACTTGTTATGAATGCTATGTGCATTCAGATACAGAGCCTTTAGTTTTTTCTTTTTGTTATCTTTGTAACATCTAGTCTTGACTGTTGGTGTGTTCTTAGTTTTTTTCTCTCTGTCCCTTCCTGCCATTCTCTGACCATCATTTCGCATATTACTATTCTGCTCTCCTGCCTTGACTCTACCCCTTTATTTGCTACGTCTACCCAAGCTTGATCCCTCTCCCCCACCTTGTTTAGTTTAAAGCTCTCTCTACTTTCCTAGTTATACGGTTTGCTAGAAGACTGGTTCCAGCATGGTTCAGATGCAGACCGTCCCAATGGTAGAGCCACCACTTTTCCCAGTACTGGTGCCAGTGCCCCACAAACCGAAACCCACTTCTCCCACGTCTTTGAGCCACGTATTAATTTCACTAAATTTATGTGCCCTCTGCCAATTGGCACATGGCTCAGGTAATAATCCAGAGATTATTACCCTTGAGGTTCAGCTCTTCAATTTGTTGCATAACTCCTCATACTGTCTATGTTGTTGGTACCTACATGGACCATGACAACTGGATCTTCCCCCACCCACTCCAATTTCTTGTCCAGGCCTGAGCAGATGTCCTGAGCCCTGGCAACACAGCCTTCTGGACTCACGCTCTCGGCTGTACAGAACAGTGTCGATCCCCCTCATTATATTATCCCCTACTCCCACTACATTCCTTTTAGCTCCCCCCATTTGAATGGCTTTCTGTACCACAGTGCCGTGGCCAGTCTGCTCATCCACCTTGCAGACCTCACTTTCATCCACACAGGTTGAGAGTACCTCAAACCTGTTTGACAATTGCAAAGTCTGAAGCTTCTCCACTACTGTCTGCTGGGTCCCTTTACCTGCCTCACTCATGGTCACATCCTCTTGTTCCTCACTGCCGACCAAAACAGATGACCCTGTTCTAACAGGTGTGACGGTCTTCCGGAACAAAGTGTCCAGGTATTTCTCCCCCTCCCTTAAGTTGTGCAGTGTTTGCAGTTCGGCTTCCAGATCAATAATCCTGATCCGGAATTCCTCTAGCTGCTCACACTTTCTGCAGATGAATTTGTCCTGGATCGCCTTGGCATCCAGGAGCTCCCACATTCCACAACTGCAACATAACACCTGTCCTGCCATTGTTACTTCTACATTAGTTAATTTCCTTTAATTACTTTCTTAATTAACTTAGAATAATTACTAAGTATCGTAGATTTTACTGTGCTTATTAAATGCTTGTACCACCTTCAATGGGAATCAGGGTGAAAACTCTCTGATGGTTAGAGTCATACCTAGCGCAAAGGAAGATGGCTGTGATTGTTGGAGGTCAATCATCTGAGCTCCAGGACATCACTGCAGGAGTTCCTCAGGGTAGTGTCCTAGGCCCAACCATCTTCAGCTGCTTCATCAATGACCTTCCTTCAATCATAAGGTCAGAAGTGGGGATGCTCGCTGATGATTGCACAATGTTCAGCACCATTTGCGACTCTTCAAATACTGAAGCAGTCCGTGTAGAAATGCAGCAAGACTTGGACAATATCCAGGCTTGGGCTGATAAGTGGCAAGTAATATTTGCGCCACACAAGTGTCAGGCAATGACCATCTCCAACAAGAGAGAATCTAACCATCTCCCCTTGACATTCAATGGCATTACCATCACTGAATCTCCCACAATCAACATCCTAGGGGCTACCATTGACCAGAAACTGAACTGGATTCGCCATATAAATACTGTGGCTACAAGAGCAGGTCAGAGGCTAGGAATCCTGCAGCGAGTAACTCACCTCCTGACTCCCCAAAGCCTGTCCACCATCTACAAGGCACAAGTCAGGAGTGTGATGGAATACTCTCCACTTGCCTGGATGGGTGCAGCTCCAACAACACTCAAGAAGCTCGACACCATGCAGAACAAAGCAGCCCGCTTGATTGGCACACCATCCACAAACATTCACTCCCTCCACCACCGACGCACAGTGGCAGCAGTGTGTACCATCTACAAGATGCACTGCAGCAACGCACCAAGGCTCCTTAGACAGCACCTTCCAAACCCGTGACCTCTACCACCTCGAAGGACAAGAGCAACAGATGCATGGGAACACCACCACCTGCAAGTTCCCATCCAAGTCACACACCATCCTGACTTGGAACGATATCGCCGTTCCTTCACTGTCGCTGGGTCAAAATCCTGGAACTCCCTTCCTAATAGCACTGTGGGTGTATCTACCTCACATGGACTGCAGCGGTTCAAGAAGGCAGCTCACCACCACCTTCTCAAGGGTAATTAGTAATGGGCAATAAATGCTGACATAGCCAGTGATGCCCACTTCCCATGAATGAATAAAAAAAACTAAAGTTATACTTTTCTTGTTAACACAGATTTGTAGACCTTTCTGCTGGTAATAAACCATACCAATGCTTAATAAAGCTTGCCAACTCTAATAAACCTTACTACTGTTAGTAAACCTTATGAATACTCATAAACCCCAATAATACTTAATGTAGCTTATGCATTAAGTTGTCCGAATTTGAGAGAATACACTCCCTGCTGGTCTTGCTCTCTCTCACTCTGTGTGATAAATTATCAAGTCCGCTTTAGTTTTTAGTTTACGTACGAATGAATTGATCAAGTCTTACTTTATATAAAAGCAAAATACTGCGGATGCTGCTGTTCCGAAGAAGGGTCACTGACCCGAAACGTTAACTCTGCTTCTCTTTCCACAGATGCTGCCAGACCTGCTGAGTGGTTCCAGCATTTCTTGTTTTTATTTAAGTCTTATTTTACATTTGATTGCTTTAGATGAAATTCAATTAAAAGCTGACCCGTATACTCGTCCCGGACAGCTTTCTGTTTCCCTGCTCTCTCTGTCGACTGTGACCTCACTCTGATGTCACTTTTTGATTTTTTTCCCCCTGCTCTGCTCCCACTGTGTTTTCTCTCTCTCTCTCTCGCTCTCTGGCCTCCGATTTCTTGGCGCGCTTTTTAAAGCTTTGCTCCGGCTGCTCTCTCTCTCTCTGGCTTCTGATTTCTTGGTGTGCTTTTTAAAGCTCTGCTCCCACTGTGTTTTCTCTCCCTCTCTCTGACACTGCATCTCTATTGACCTCTTCCTTACCCGTGTTTGCCAGTTCACTTTCGCTAGCTCTGCTTTCATGCCCTCATAATTCCTGTTGTTTAACTTTAAAATACTAGTCCTGGACCCATTCTTCTCTCCCTCAAATTGAATGTAAAATTCAATCATATTATGATCGCTAGACCAGATGCAAGTTTTGATATGCTGCAGTCAAGTACTACACGAAACACCCTAAAGTAAGAGAATGTTTTAAGGGCACATAAAACAGGAAGAAAGTTAAACCTGGATATATGCATACTCACGTTCCCATCCTTAGGTGACCCAAAGAACAAGAGTTTGGTCATTTTTAGCAATGCTTCGCATGCTAATCTTTCTGATGGGTATTCGAGTGCAGCTGGTTTCATAATATTTCTTATGGGTGAAAATGGGAAATGCCCTTTAGCTTGGGAAGATAACAAAATAAAAAAAGTTGTTAAAAGTACTTTGGCTGTTGAAACACTGGCTCTTATGAGGTCCGTGGATATGCTATTCCATTTGTCAAATTTTTGAAATGAGACTCTGTACGCTGGGCACACTGAAGATAGTATACCCTTTGAATGTTATGTAGATAATTGTTCCCTGTGGGACACTATGAAAAGTATAAGTGAGAAAGGTTATGGATTGACCTTACTGGCTTGAAACAAATACTGTAAAGAAAGGAAACCTCTAAAATTAAATGGGTGGATGCAAGTTATCAACAGATTGTTTTGCAAAAAGAAGTGCATGTGAGAAGAAATTGCTAGAGATCTTAGAGGAGGGGCCTCTCACAATGTAATACTTTGTACAGAAGATGGAGGTCTTTGGGTTAATTTATTTTAAAATTTTGGTTGTGCATATAAACTCTAATTTTTATTTAAAAAGAGAGAAAATAATCTTTCTGTTGTATATTAATTGTACTTAATTGTATGCAGGTGGTGGGCATTAACTGGGGATTCACTTGTGCCCCTATAAATCGACACAGATGGAAACTGTGAGTCTGGGATGAGGAGGTACATGTTTGTAATGCGCATCTCTGTAAAAACTGCATAAAAAGTGTGTAAAGATTGGCTCCAGCTCTATCCTTCACGACCTGGTTTTCTGGAATATAACACATGAGATTGTTTACATCCACCACAGATGGCAAGCCGGTGCTTTGGTTTAATATTTCATCCAAAAGATGGCGCAGTGCTCCCTCAGTAATGCACTGCAATGTCAGCCTGGATACTGTGCTTACTTCTCTGGATTGGGACTTACATCCACAGCTTTCTGACTCAGAGGCCAGAGTCCCACACCAGTCACCCTTGTGACCTTTCTGAGCAGGACAATCAATTGCAGCAGAATCAGGGACAGGTTCGTGCGTGAGCTTCCAGCTTAAGAAGAGAGGGGAAAAATGAAGCCTGCGAGAAGGGCATTAAGATTAAACCAGGAAGCTCACAGAAAACACTGCCAAGCTGCAGATTTTCTAATCAGCCCTACTCTCTAGTGCACGGTGCAAAAACCAGCTACAGCTGTCCATGACAGGGAAGCAAATAGACTAGTGAAAAGGACATTTGTCCTGGAGTTTAACAGAATTTCTCCCAGTGGAAAGAACTTCTTAAAATCGAAATGGAAGAACCAAGTATGTTGACACATTTCATGGCAGATTTACAGAGGAAAATACTATCTGCCTTTCTGAATCCATATTTTCATTATTTGAAGCTACTCTTATTCCTGCCATGCATCTCAGAGAGCACCAACCTGTCTGAACCTATTCACAACAGGCAGCTACAATTTATTCAAGAATTCTCTGACTAACCAGAAACAATTTCCTTGCACTGAAATTGCAAGCAATTTTAATTAAACCGAGGGCCCGTCTTCTCTCTCGGGTAGACGTAAATGATCCTATGGCACTATTTCGAAGAATAGCAGAGTTCTCCCTGGTTTCCTGGCCAATATTTATCCTTCAATCAATCTCATAAAAACAAATTATCTGGTCATTATCACATTGTTGTTTGTGGGAACTTGCTGTGTGCAAATTGGCTGCTGTGTTTCCTACAATACAACAGTGACTACAATTCAAAAGTACTTCATTGGCTGTCATGTGCTTTGGGACACCCAGATGACATGAAAGGTGCTATCGAAATGAACGTTTCTTTTTATTTTTATTTTGTACATTTGGATGACTTCAAAAGCCTCACAGTTGAGACCCTGGTAAAACTGAAAGCTCCTGTTCATTTCTATCTATTTGGAGCACCTCCTACTGCCTCCCCTAAGCTTCAAGGGTCCAGGGATTAGTTAAACATCAAATTGACACTTGCACTTCTGATACCTTCTACATATTTAAAACCCACCTTCTTTCTCTAACCCTCTGTAATATTACACAGTGTTCCCCATTATCATGAAATACTTCTTACAATAGGGGATGAAGAGACCTTGGCCGGTTCACACAGCTTGCGATGGAAACAACTTTCTCCTCTGTTACAAGAGTGCCTATGCTTCAAAAAGAACTTCATTGGCTGTAAACTGCTTGAGCTGTTCTAAGGTTGAGAAATGTGCTATAGAAATGCAAGTTCTTTCTCTTAGAATATTAAACTGAATATAACTGTAGAGCAAAAGCAAAATACTGCACACGCTAGAAATATAAACAGTAAATGTAAACAGTCTTCGCTCGAGTCACTTTAAACAGGCTCCAGAAGCTGACTGAGCGTGTCTACCCTGAGGCACAGTGTGGCTTTCGAGCAGAAAGATCCACCATTGACATGCTATTCTCCCTTCGCCAGCTACAGGAGAAATGCCGCGAACAACAGATGCCCCTCTACGTTGCTTTCATTGATCTCACCAAAGCCTTTGACTTCGTCAGCAGAGGTGGTCTCTTCAAACTACTAGCAAAGATCAGATGTCCACCAAAGCTACTAAGTATCATCACCTCATTCCATGACAATATGAAAGGCATAAATGATTTGGAGGAAAGTATAGGTGGTCTGATTAGCAAGTTTGCAGACGACACTAAGATTGGTGGAGTAGCAGATAGTGAAGGGGACTGTCAGAGAATACAGCAGAATATAGATAGATTAGAGAGTTGGGCAGAGAAATGGCAGATGGAGTTCAATCAGGGCAAATGCGAGGTGATGCATTTTGGAAGATCCAATTCAAGAGTGAACTATACAGTAAATGGAAAAGTCCTGGGGAAAATTGATGTACAGAGAGATTTGGGTGTTCAGGTCCATTGTTCCCTGAAGGTGGCAACGCAGGTCAATAGAGTGGTCAAGAAGGCATACGGCATGCTTTCCTTCATCGGATGGGGTATTGAGTACAAGGGTTGGCAGGTCATGTTACAGTTGTATAAGACTTTGGTTCGGCCACATTTGGAATACAGCGTGCAGTTCTGGTCGCCACATTACCAAAAGGATGTAGATGCTTTGGAGAGGGTGCAGAGGAGGTTCACCAGGATGTTGCCTGGTATGGAGGGCACTAGCTATGAAGAGAGGTTGAGCAGATTAGGATTATTTTCATTAGAAAGACGGAGGTTGAGGGGGGACCTGATTGAGGTGTACAAAATCATGAGAGGTTTAGACAGGGTGGATAGCAAGAAGCTTTTTCCCAGAGTGGGGGATTCAATTACTAGGGGTCACGAGTTCAAAGTGAGAGGGGAAAAGTTTAGGGGGGATATGCGTGGAAAGTTCTTTACGCAGAGGGTGGTGGGTGCCTGGAACGCGTTGCCAGCGGAGGTGGTAGACACGGGCACAATAGCGCCTTTTAAGATGTATCTAGACAGATAGATGAATGGGCAGGAAGCAAAGAGATACAGACCCTTAGAAAATAGGCGACATGTTTAGATAGAGGATCTGGATCGGCGCAGGCTTGGAGGGCCGAAGGGCCTGTTCCTGTGCTGTAATTTTCTTTGTTCTTCTTTGTTCTTTGTTTTAAGGAGTGTCTTAAAGGAGGACAGAGGTGAGAGGTGGAGAGGTTTAGGATTGAATTCCAAAGCTTACGACCTAAGCAGTTGAAGGCGTGGGCACTAATGGTGGAGTGATGAAAACTGGGGTTGTGCAAGAGGCCAGGACTGGAGGAGCACCGAGATTCTGGATATGTGTGCACACCTGCTATTCTCCATGCTTGTGATTTTCTAAAGAGAAGTGTGTAAATATCTAAAGAGTGAAGAGGAAAATAGAAACAATTAATAAAGAAAGACAAAACTTAAAGAAACTTAAATACTTAAGTTAAACACATTCTTAACTATTGCTGAAAATAGAGACATTCTGTCGAAGGTTTTCATCTTGCACTCATCAGGATAATCCGCAAGAATACCAATGTAAGGGAAAACAACAACTTTATAATGTATGAGAAGAGAGTGCTGATTGGTTGGCAAGTGAACTCTGATTGGTAGAGGCGTTACCATGGAGAATGCACCAGTTTACGGTGAGTGACATATAACTGCCTAGCTTTGTTTGAAATTTAAACCAGTCTTTGGGACGTATGGCCTATATACCTGGCAGCACACTGGTTTTGAAATTCATATATCACATGATGCTAGGTATATAGGCCGTATGTCCCAAAGACTGGCGGATTGTATCAAAGCAATGCATCAAGGCTCCTTAGACAGCACCTTCCAAACCTGCAACCTCTATCACCGAGAAGGACAAGGGCAGCAGATGCATGGGAGCACCACCACCTGAAAGTTCCCCTCCAAGCTACACACCAACCTGACTTGGAACTATATTGCTGTTCCTTCACTGTCGCTTGGTCAAAATCCTGGAACTCCCTTCCTTACAGCACTGTGGATGTCCCTACACCACATGGACTGCAGCAGTTCAAGAAGGCAGCTCACCACCACCTTCTCAAGAGCAATTAGGGTTGGGAAATAAATGCTGGCCTTGCCAGCAAAGCCCATATTCCTTGAACGAATAAAAAATACATGTCCCTTCTGCTGTTCGCAGCGGGAAAGGTACAAGCCGTATCCAATCAGCCCGTGCTTGCAAAACCAAAACACAGTGTCCAACATTAGATGTGATTCTGTGATTGGACAAAATTTGCTAAATAATCCTCAGTGTGCTAAGAATTAAGCTGACAACCAATTTAAGATCGTCAGTTGGGCTCGCAGTGTGGTGCATTTGCGTGTACTAGAGTCTACATATAGTAATACACAGGGCCCTGTTCTTTTTGCAGACAGAAAGAAGATGTACACACATTGCGCCTGTTTCAAATAAACAAAATAAATGACAACCCTTCGCTGGTTCATTCCTCAGGGCAATGCCTTGACCAATCAGATGCCTGGTTTAAATTTCAAATGAAGCTTGGCAGTTAACTGTCGGTCACTGTAAACTGGTGCATTCCCAATGGCAACACCTCTACCAATCAGAGTTCACTTGCCAACCAATCAGCACTCTCTTCTCACACAGAATAAAGTTCTTGTTTTCTCTTACATTGGTATTCTTGCGGATTGTCCTGATGAGTGCAAGACGAAAACCTTCGACAACATGCCTCTATTTTAAGCAATTCCCAAGTTCTGTACTACCAAATGACATTCTGTATTCTTAAGTTCATGATTTCACTACAAATAGCATAAAAATAGAACTCCGTCATGGTGTGCTCAGTCCTGATTATCCTATGTTCAAGTTAAATGTAATAAAACAGAAAATGCAGGAAATACTCAGCAGTTGACTTGCCTCAGACAACCATAGCAGCCATGTTCTCCTTTGTTCTCCTTTCCCTTTCCAGGATGAGCTGTCTTTCTTTATTATCTCCTTTCCCTGTCTTAACTGTTCACTCTATCCCTTATAACAACAACGAGCTGCATCTATATGGCGCCTTTGATGTAGGTAATGTCCCACGTACCACACAGAGAGCGGCTAGGATGGCAAGCAGGAAAAGCAAAGGAATTCAAGCAAGCAACTGAGGGTATGGTCAACGAGGAGGCACTTGGAACAGTGGTGGAGCAAAGGGAGGTGAGAATATCCTTCTGCTGGAACTACATCACATTTTACATCAAATCTGCCCTTTCTGGTGGACATAAAAGATCTCATGTCACTATTTCGAAGAAGAGCAGGGGAATTATCCCTGGTGTCCTGACCAATAATTATAGAATATCTGTTCGTTGTCCCATTGCCGTTTGTGGGAGCTTGCTGTGTACAAATTGGCTGCCACATTTCCTCCATTATGGCCGTGACTGCACTTCATTGCCTATAAAGTCATTTGGACATCCTGACATCATGAAAGGTGCAATATAAATGCAAGTTTTTCTCTATTTTTATATCTTTATTTCCAGTTCTTACTGGAAATAACACTTGCTTTTTATTGCATCGAATAACATAGTGGGCTGAATTTTACCAGCCCTATGGAGATGGGCTGGGAGGAGGGAGAGCTAGTAAAATGGTGGTAGAAGGTATCGGGAGCAGAGTCCAACAACTTCCCACCGCCACAGCATGTGAAAAGGGGAGGGCACTTCAGTGGCGCAGCTGCCCACCGGTGGCAAATTGTGCCAATTAAGCGCTCAATTAAGGGCCATCTCCCGCTCCAACTGGCATTTTACTGGCGTCAGGAGGGGCCAGCACCATGTAGGGAGATTACCAGGTAAACCCTGGTGGCGTCCCAGTGGGTCCCTGGGTTGGGGGCGGGGCCCTCCTTTGTGGCTGCTGCATGGCCACCCCGCCTTCCCAGCCCCCAGTGGCAATGGCTGACCTCACGGCTTTGCGCCGCCTCTGGAATGTGGGACCCCACCCCGATTGCTGAGGCCTGCCTGGCCTAGGCACGGTGAGAAAACAAACTTACTTTGTTCATCCTTGTTCATCCTGCAGTTTCAACAGTGGCAACCATAAAGAAATAGAGGGGAGGTGGCTCATGTGGAGCATAAACACTGGCATGGATCAGTTGGGTAGAAAGGCCTGTTTCAGAGCTGTAAATATCGAGCTGAATTTTATCAACAGATAAGCAGTACCGCTGCCAGGACTGAAAGTGGGATCCAACCCTACGCCGGCAGGCGGCGGGACCCAGGGGCATCATTTTACTGGTGGCAGCCAATTAAGAGGCCGCTGGTGGGACCGCTGCTCACCTGAGGACGGTGGCCCACCTCCCAGAGCTGCGGCCCAATCAGAGGGACAATAGCCTGGCAGCCTCAGCAGTGCCATGGTTTCTTCACACCTCGTGTACTTAACTAGGTGCTTCTCTGATGCTATGCCGTATTTTAGAGATACTGCCTTTCTTATTAGTTGGTTATTACCCATTCGCAAAAGTAAATAGTTTTAAAAAGAAAACACATGATGCGAAAGAAGTTTCAATTTCGATAATAATGAAGTAAGATATAAAGATGAGCACCCGTGACAAATGAGGGACGGGCTAAGTAGGAAGTGAGTCACCTGATCCACGCAGTATACTTGAATTGGCAGCAGGGCCTGTGAGCTTTGTACTTTCATCGTGCTTTGCACCCAGAGCCAACGATGCCTTTTTTCCGCCTCATATGGTCGCAGGTGTACAATCGAGTAAACGTTGATTATACCAGGAAACTGCATATTAAAAAAAAGCACCTTGACAGTTCCTTAGACTAAGAATGTTTAATGGCCACTGATTCTGCATCCTCTGCCTTTAATTCAATTTTTATTTCCCCTAGTTGAAATGCACGTGTGATTTATTGCACTCGTGACAGTTGCACTAAGCAAAGGCAGTTTATTCTGAGAATTCACATGTGCAGGGAGGAACAGGAAACCAATTTGCAGTGGTGGATGATAAATGGCCATTCACTGTTGCTAGCATTTTACCAAAAAATATCTGTGTAATTGCCATTTTCCCCCCTTTGTGCATCTTTAATTTACGTCCTTGACTACGAGAGGTCCAGTAATTGCTGTTTTTTTTTTCAAAGCAGGATCAAGCTTTTGTTTTTTTAAAATCTTAAACCATGTATTGGACTGGAGACTAGAAGCAATTCCCTGTTCATAATAGCTGGAAGACTTCTAGCGAGCTGGGTAAAAACTGGGAAGCATCAAGGTCCATTAATATGAGGATTCTTTTGTCTCTACATCTGAATTCATCCCAGTCTGGTTCCTTAATTGTATCCTCGAGTTGGTAAAATCTGCTTGGTGTTTGTAAACCTAACTTCTCTTTCCATGTCAGAACCAAGGATAGCAAAAAAAAAACCACGTAGGATGTCAATGTTGTCCTAACACCATTTCCCTCTTTCAATACATGGGCAACTGCACAGATTCCTTTGTGTTGCTTTTAAGCCAGAATCTGTCTTGCAGTATAGCAATGCTCAAAAATTTCTCAGATCTCCTCATATTTTTGAGTTTCACATAGACTCCAATTAGTATTCTTGTCCTTTGAAATAATCCTGCAACTTTGTTTAGCTGGGGACATGGATTTTATTCAATATTTCAAAGGTAAGAAAACATGGAGTACATTGACAGGTGAATAAATGTTTTTATTGAACTCCAGGAGACAGACTTGGAGATTTTTTTCTTTATTTCTTTTCTATTATCTACCGTTGGACCCTACTGGGAGCACTGAGTTCCTTTTCTTCACTCCCTACATTGATTTTTGCATTAGGCTGCTATATTGAATAATTAATATACTCACCGTGATTGATGATTTGCATGGCTTGAATATTAGGTTATCAATCAAAACCCACTTGTCCTAATGTAATAATATTGAAAACGTGTCAAGAAGTGTTCGTCCAATTTGTAGGTGATGTTGACTTGAGTAGCAATATTGGTGTAACAGGGATGCATTCTCGGCAGTAAAATGTACTAGTTAAACATTCATAATACAGAGATTGTGCGAGTCTTTCAAAAGGATGTAACAAGAGCCTGGAGCCCCCAGTGAAGCTCATCAGTTCCAATAAGAAAAGCCTTTCCTCAGCCAGAAAAAGGCCCACTGCTTTAGTTACCTTTTTATCAGCGACGAGTCATTTTTCAGGCCTCGAATGAAAACCTAATTCTGTGCAAAAAATTGCTCGGTAAATGGTAAAAATTAATCACCTTTCGAGCGCACTGATCTGACAATGGGAAAAGATATTGGCCATATTTAGGCACAATCTTGAGCAATAGTGTCGTTACTGGTAATAATCTGCACATGAGCAACGCAATCCATCACTCATGTAATATCGGTTTAAGCACAAGAGTTTTAATGTACGTTGTACTAACCATTGCAGGCAGTTTGTCAACTGCGGAATTCACAGGGGAGACTGTGGCATGCATGATTTAGCTGCAAAACAGACGACCTATGAACTTTGCACAGTAAGAAGCTTGCCTCTAAGGCAACAATCTAGAGGGACAGTAATCACAGTGCACTCATCTACAATTATTATGCTTAAACAGCACCAGCTAAGTCAACTGGCAGCTTTGAAAGAAACAAAGTGTGGGGAGCAGTGGGGGGTGGGGATGGGAGTGGGGGTGGGGGTGGTGCGTCTCCAACAATAAAGGGGTAAAATTCACCCGAGAGATATTTCATGTTAACATTACCTTTCTGGTGGCCAGCATTACTTAGTTGTGATGTTGGTTAGACTATGTTTTTGGTTCCTTCAAGTCATTCCTTTTGGCGGCTTTACATTTTATCAGGAAGCAAACCAGGCTGTGGTTGCCACTTCATGGCAACAGCAATTATGCTGAACTGACAGGCTGTAATTGTACAGAAGCCATGTGGCGCAAAGTTCTTGAAGCAATTGCCCAGATTGAAACGCGGTTGCTTGTCTGAGTGCAAGTTGTCCTATTTTATTAAGTGCTTGATTTTATCACAGCGTGGAAATATCTCTAGGTACAAAGTGCAGGGCGTTCAACTTCAAGGCTTCGGTTAGAGGCCTGGCATCAACTGACCTCCTTTTCCTTCACCATTTGGCCCAGTTTTCCATCCCGAAGCAATGGATGAACTAGATGGTGATCCTGGATACAAAATGTTCAGGAAAAATAGGGATAGGACGAAAGGAGGAGGGGTGGCAGTATTGATTATGGAGAATACTACAGCGCTGGAGAGAAAGGATGTCCCAGAGAGGTCAAGAACAGAATCCATTTAGCTACAGTTAAGAAATAATACAGGCACCATTACACTACTGGGTGTATTCTATAGGCCACCAACTGGTGGAAATATATAGAGGAGCAATTTTGCAAACAAATTACAGAGGTGGAAAAACTATAGAGTAGTGATAATGGGGGACTTCAATTATCCTAATGTAGACTGGGATAGTAATAATGTAAAAGGAAAAGAGGGGTAAGAGTTTCAAAAGTGTGTTCAGGAGAATTTTCTACATCAGTATGCTTTCAGTCCAATGAGGAAGGAGGCATTGCTGAATCTGGTTCTGGGGAATGATGTGGATCAAGTGTCAGTAGGGGAACATTTAGGGAACAGTGAACATAGTGTCATAAGGCTTATGTATCCAGTTCTAATGAAGGGTCACTGGCCTGAAACGTTAACTCTGCTTCTCTCTCCACAGATGCTGCCAGACCTGCTGAGTATTCCAGCATTTCTTGTTTTTATTTCAGATTTCCAGTAACTGCAGTATTTTGCTTTTATCATAAGTCTTATGTTAGCTATGGAAAAGCCAAGGAGCAATCTACAGTAAAAATACTTAATTGATAGAGTAGCACTTTCAGTGGGGTGAGAACTTATTTGGCCCAGGTAAACTGGAGTCAAAGATTGGCAGCCAAAACCGTAACAGAACAATGGGCTGCTTTTAAAGAGGAGATGGTTTGGGTACAGTTGAGGTACATTTCTACGAGGGGGAAAGGTAGGGCAAGCAAACCCAGAGCACTTTGGATGATGAAAGCGATAGAGGGTAGGATGAAGCAGAAAAAGAGTGCATATGACAGATGTCAGGTTGATAATACAAGTGAGAACCAGGCTGAATATAGAAAGTTCAGAGGGGAAGTGAATAAAGAAATAAGAACAGCAAAGAGGGGGTATGAAAGAGACTGGCAATTAACATAAAAGGCAACTCCAATCAACAAAGCGAGCAGGGAAACAGAGAGCCGCCGGGGTGAGTATACAGATAAGCTTTTAATTTAATTGAAATCAAATATGTAATAAGACTTGATCGATTTATTAGTATATAAACTAAAAACTAAAGCGGAATTTATAATATAGAATAGAGTGAGTGAGAGACACTAGTAGGGAGTGTATTAGTTCAAATAGGACAACTTAATACATAGGCTGAATTAAGTGTTATTGGGTTTATCAGTATTTGTAAGGTTTACTAAGAGTAGCAAGGTTTATAAGTATTGGCAAAGCACTGTTATCATTCATAAGTTCTATTAGACTCACGGTGTGCAGATTCCAAGCTGATTGCGGAGATTCGAGTTTGGTGAGTGGTGAGTTCAGTGACAGGGGAGGAGGTGCTCCATTTTTCTTTTTTTTAATACTTTTTAACCCTCCAGTATTTGGTTCCTGCTTTGGTGGAATGGAAGGAGCTGTTTGGTGAGTGCTTGGTAAGCTATTGTACTTATAATAGTCTGTAAAGTTAAGGTATGGCAGGGCAGCTCTGCTGAGTGGAATGTACAGCCAGTGGCACGTGGGAAGTCATGGATGCACCATGTGTCCTAGACAAACACATCTGCAGGAAGTGTCACCGGCAGCAGAAGCTTGAGCTCCAGGTTTCGGAACTCGAGCTGCGGCTGGAGGCACTGTTGTGCATCCACGAGGCGGAGGATTATGTGGATAGCACATTTAGGGAGGTGGTCACATCGCAGGTTAGGAGCATGCAGGCAGATAGGGAATGGGTGACGACCTGGCAGTCCCAGAGAACTAGGCAGGTAGTGCAGGAGTCCCCTGATATGATCTCACTCACTAATCAGTTTTCCATTTCGTTACTGCCGTGGGTGATTGTTCCTCAGAGCAGTGCAGTCAGGGTCAGGTTTGTGGCACCACAGGTGGCTCAGCTGCACAGGAGGGGAGGAAGACCAGTAGTGATAGGGGGTTCATTAGTTAGGGGAACAGACAGGTGTTTCTGCGGCACCAAACATGACTCCAGGATGGTGTATTGCCACCCTCGTGCCAGGGTCAAGGGTGTCACGGAGAGGCTGCAGGACATTCTTCTGGGGGAGGGTGAACAGCCAGAGGTCATGGTCCACATTGGCACCAATAACAGAGGTAAGAAGGGGGATGAGGTCCTGAAAGCAGATTTTAGGGAGCTAGGAAGGAGATTAAAAAGCAAGACCTCAAAAGCAGTAATCTCAGGATTACTCCCAGTCCTACGTGCAAGTGAGCATAAGAATATGAGAATTGAGCGATTGAACATGTGGCTGGAGAACTGGTGTAGGAGGGAGGGCATCAGATTTCTAAGACATTGGGACCAGTTCTGGGGCAGGTGGGACATGTACAAGATGGACGGGTTGCACCTTAGCAAGACTGGGATGAATATCCTCACAGGGAGATTTGCTACTGCTGTTGGGGACAATTTAAACTAAATTGTCAGGGGGATGGGAACCTGAGAGGAAGCTCAGATTGGAAAGAAGCAAAACTGGTAACTAGCCAGAGGTTTGGGAACCAGGAGCAAGTATTAGAGAGGAATACCAAGCCACAGAGAATATTGGGGGAAATAGATAGCATGAGAGTAGGGAATGGTATGTTATTAGGTGGGGTAAGAGTAAGGGATAAAGTAATAAAGTCTCAATCAGGGTTAATGTACATGGATGTGAATGCATGGAGTGTGGTTACTAAGACTGGTGAGGTACAGGCACAGATTGCCCTGTGGAAATATGATGTTGTGGCTATAACAGAGACCTGGCTCAAAGAAAGGGAGGACTGGGCGTTAAATATTCCTGGATACAAGGTATTCAGGAAAGACAGGAAAGGGAAAAAAGGTGGAGGAGTGCGGTATTGATTAAGGAGAGCATTGCAGTGCTGGAGAAAAAGGATGTTCCAGAGGGGTCGAGGGCAGAATCTATTTGGCTAGAGCTAAGGAATAAAAAAGGTGCAGTTACATTGCTCGGTGTTGTCTATAGGCTTCCAGCTGGTGAGAAGGACATGGAGGAACAAATTTGCAGGGAAATTACAAACAGGTGCAAAAATTATAGGGTAGTTTTAATGGGGGACTTTAAATATCCAAATATAGACTGGGATAACAGTACTGTAAAGGGTAGCGAAGGCCAAGAGTTCCTAGAGTGTGCCTCAGGAAAATTTTCTACAACAGTATGTTGCTAGTCCAACAAGAAAGGAAGCACTGCCTAACGTGGTTCTTGGGAATTAGATGGGCCAAGTGGATCAAGTATCAGTAGGAGACCATTTAGGGGATAGTGATCATTGTATCACAGGATTTAGGCTGACTATGGAACAGGACGAAGAGCAATCCAGGGTGAGAATAATTAACTGGGGGAAGGCCAACTTCAATGGGGTAAGAATGGAGCTAGGGCGAATAAATTGGAGTCAAAAGCTGGCAGGAAAACCGGTCGATGAACAATGGGCTATCTTCAAAGAAGAGATCATTTGGGCACATTCAAGGCATGTTCCCTCAAAGGGGAAAAGTAGAGCAAACAAATCCAGAGTTCCCTGGATGACAAAAGAAGTAGAGATTAAGAAAAAGTGTGCTTATGATAGATGCCAGGTAGAAAATACTATTGAGAACCAGGCAGAATATAGAAGGTCCAGAGGGGAAATGAAAAGGCAAATAAGAGAAGCAAAGAGAGAGCATGAGGGGAGACTGGCAGCTAGCATTAAAGGAAATCCTACAGTTTTCTATAGGCATATAAATAATAAAAGGGTGGTAAAAGGAGGAGTGGGGCTGATTAGAGACCAGAAAGGGGATTTACACATGGAGGCAGAGGTATTAAATGAATACTTTGCATCTGTCTTTACCAAGAAAGAAGATACAACCTAGACGATGTTGAAACAGGAGGTAGGCCAGACACTAGAGGGGCTTAAAATTGATAAAGAGGAAGTATTAGATAGACTGACTGAACTTAAAGTGGATAAAGCACCAGGGCCGGATGAGATGTATCCAAGGATACTGAGGGAAGTGAGGGTGGAAATCACAGAGGCACTGGCCATAATTTTTCAGTCTTCCTCATACTCAGGGGTGGTGCCCGAGGACTGGAGAATTGCACACGTTACACCCTTGTTCAAAAAAGGGTGTAAAGATAAGACCAGGAACTACTGGCCAGTCAGTTTAACCTTGGTGGTGGGAAAACTTCTGGAATAAATAAATCGGGGAAAAATCAGTAGTCACATAGACAAATGCGAGTTAATTAAGGAAAGCCAGCATGGATTTCTTAAGGGAAAATCATGTTTAACTAACTTGCTGGAGTTGAGGAGGTAATCGAGAGGGTTGATGAGGGCAATGCATTTGATGTGGTGTATATGGACTTTCAAAAGGCATTTGATACAGTGCCACACAACAGACTTGTGAGCAAACTTGTAGCTCATGGAATAAAAGGGACAGTAGCAACATGGATATGAAATTGGCTGAGTGACAGGAAACAAATAGTAGTGGTTAATGGATGTTTTTTAGACAGGAAGAAGGTTTGTAGTGGAGTTCCCCGGGGATCAGTGTTGGGACCCTTGCTTTCCCTGATATATATTAATGACCTGGACCTTGGTGTACAGGGCACAATTTCAAAGTTTGCAGATGATACGAAACTTGGAAGCATTGTGAACTGTGAGGAGGATAGTGTAGAACTTCAAAAGGACATGGACAAATTGGTGGAATGGGCAGACAGGTGGCAGATGAAGTTCAATGCAGAGAAATGTGAAGTGATTCATTTTGGTAGGAAGAACATGGACAGACAATACAAAATAAAGGGAACAATTCTAAAGGGGGTGCAGGAGCAGAGGGACCTAGGTGTATATGTACATAAGTCATTAAAGGTGGCAGGACAGGCAGTTAATAAAGCATACAGTATACTGGGCTTTATTAATCGGGGCATAGAGTACAAGAGCAAGGAAGTTATGTTGGACTTGTAAAGACACTAGTTCATCCTCAGCTGGAGTATTGCGTCCAATTCTGGGCGCCGCATTTGAGGAACGACAAGAGGGCATTGGAGACAGTACAGAAGAGATTCACGAGAATGGTTCCAGGGATGAGGAATTTCAGTTATGAAGATAGATTGGAGAAGTTAGGACTGTTTTCCTTGGAGAAGAGTAGGCTGAGAGGTGATTTGATAGAGGTATTCAAAATCATGAGGGGGTCTGGACAGAGTAGATAGAGAGAAACTGTTCCCACTTGTGAATGGATCGAAAATGGGAGGGCGCAGATTTGAAGTATTTGGTAAGAGAAGCAAAGGTGACATGAGGAAAAACTTTTTCATGTAGCGAGTGGTTAAGGTCTGGAATGCGCTGACTGGGAGTGTGGTGGACGCAGGTTCAACTGAAGCATTCAAAAGGGAATTAGACAGTTATATGAAAAGGAAGAATGTGCAGGGCTATGGGGAGAAGGCAGGGGAATGGGACTGATGGAATTGCTCTTTCAGAGAGCCAGTGTGGACATCATGGGCTCAATGGCCCCCTTCTGCACTTTAACAATTCTGTGATTCTGTGAATCCAAAAGTCTACTACAGACATATAAATAGTAAAAGAGAATTAAGAGGAGTGGTAGGGCTAATTAGGGACCAAAAATGGGAGCTATGCATGGAGGCAGAGGACATGGCTGAGATACTAAATGAGTACTTTGTATCTGTTTTTACCAAGGAAGAAGATGCTGCTGATTTCATAGTGAAGAGGAGGTAGTTGAGACAGTGGATGGGTTAAAATTTGATAGAGGAGCTATTAGAGAGGCTGGCTGTACAACGTTTATAAGCCACCAGGACCAGATCACTTGCATCTGAGGAAACTGAGGGAAGTAAGGGAGGAAATTGCGGATCTTCCAATTCTCCTTAGATACAGAGATGGTGCCAGTGGACAGGAGAATTGAAGGTATTTACACCCTTGTTCATAAAAAGGCTGTAAGGAGAAGCTCAGCAACTATAGGCCAGTCAGTTTAACTTTGGTGATGGGAAAGCTTTGAGAAATGATAATCCGGGACCAAATTAAAAGTCACTTGGACAAGTGTGGATTAACTAAGGAAAGTCAGCATGGATTTGTTAAAAACAAATCGTGTTGAACTAACTTGATTGATTTTTTTTGTTGAGGTAACAGAGAGTGTTGATGAAGGAGTTCCTCGGGGTAATGTCCTAGGCCCAAACATCTTCAGCTGCTTCATCCATGACCTTCCTTCAATCATAAATTAAAGATAAGAAGTGGGACTGATGATTGCACCATTCATGACTCCTTAGGTACTGAAGCAGTCCATGTAGAAATGCAGCAAGACCTGGACAATATCCAGGCTTGGGCTGATAAGTGGCAAATAACATTTGCGCCACACAAGTGCCAGGCAATGACCATCTCCAACAAGAGAGAATCTAACCATCTCCCCTTGGCATTCATTGGAATTACGATCGCTGAATCCCCCACTATCAACATCCTAGGGGCTACCATTGACCAGAAACTGAACTGGAGTAGCCATATAAATACCATGGCTACAAGAGCAGATTAGAGGCTAGGAAGTCTGCGGCGAGTAATTCACTTCCTGACTCCCCAAAGCCTGTCCACCATCTACAAGGCACAAGTCAGGAGTGTGATGCAATACTCTCCACTTGCCTGGATGGGTGCAGCTCCAACAACACTCAAGAAGCTTGACACCATCCAGGACAAAGCAGCCTGCTTGATGGGCACACCATTCACAAACATTCACTCCCTCCACCACCAACGCACATTTGCAGCAGTGTGTACTATCTGCAAGAAGCACTGCAGCAGCACACCAAGGCTCCTTAGACAGCATCTTCCAAACCCGTGACCTCTACCAACTAGAAGGACAAGGGCAGGAAATGCATGGAAACACCACCACCTGTAAGTGCCCCTCCAAGTCACACACCCTCCTGACTTGGAACGATATCGCCTGGGTCAAAATCCTGGAACTCCCTTCCTAACAGCAGTGTGGGTGTACCTAAACCACATGGACTGCAGCAGTACAAGAAGGCAGCTCACCACCATCTTCTCAAGGGCAATTAGTGATGGTCAATAAATGCTGGCCTAGCCAGCGATGCCCACATCCCATGAATGAATAAAAAAAAGGTAATGTGATTGATGTGGAGTATATGGACTTCCAAAAGAGCTTTGATAAAATGCACATAATAAGCTTGCCAGCAAAGTTGAAGCTCATGGAATAAAAGGGACAGTTGCAACATGGATATGAAGTTGGCTGAGTGACAGGAAACAGAGAGTAGTGGTGAACATTTGTTTTTCAGACTGGAGGAAGGTATACAGTGGGGTTCCCCAGGGATTGGTATTAGTGTCACTGCTCTTTTTGATATATATCAATGAACTTCACTTGGGTATGCAGGGCACAATTAAAAAATTTGTAGATGACGCAAAACTTGGAAGTATTGTAAACGGACGATAGTGATAGACTTCAAGAGGATATAGGCTGGTGGAATGGGGAATGAAATTTAATGCAGAGAAGTGCAATGTGATACATCTTGGTGGGAAGAATGAACTAAAGGTACAATTCTAAGGGGATGCAGGAATAGAGAGAGCTGGGGTTATATGTGCACAGGCCATTGAAGGTGATAGAGCAGGTTGAGAAAGAAGTCAAAAAAGCATACAGGATCCTGGGCTTTATAAATAGGGGCATAGAGGACAAAAGCAAGGAAGTTATGATGAACCTTTATGAAACACTTGTTCAGCCTCAACTGGAGTATTGAGTCCAATTCTAAGTAATACACTTTAGGAAGGATGTTAAGGATTATGAGATGGTGCAGAAAGATTTACGAGAATGATTTCAGGGATGAGGGAGAAGCTGGGATTATTCTCCTTAGAGAAGAGAAGGTTGCGAGGATATTTGATAGAGGTGTTCAAAATCATACGGCACAGAGTAGATAGAGAGAAACTGATCCCACTGGCATAGGTGTTGAGAACCAGAGGACACCAATTTAAGGCAAAAGAACCAATGGCAACATGAGGAAAATATTTTTTACGCAGTGAGTTGTTAAGCTCTGGAATGTGCTGCCTGAGAGTATGGTGAAGGCAGATTCAATCATGGCTTTCAAAAGGGAATTGGACAAGTACCTGAAAAGAAAAGATTTGCCGGGCTACGTGGAAAGAGCAGGGGAAAGGGACTAGTTGCTTTGCTCTTGCAGAGAGCTGGCATGGACACAATGGGCTGAATGGCCTCCTTCTGTGCTGTGACCATTCTATGATTTTATGTTTTATCTTGTATGGCTGTAGGAAGGTATAATGAGTGCAACTAATTGCAGCAAAACTGACAGGGCTGTTCCTGACCCATGCAAGTGCTCCACTTGGTGGCTGATTAAAGAGTAACATTGACAGTATCAGGTAGCTGCACTGAGGATATAAGGGTTTTGGATTGGTGGGGGAAGTGTTTAACCATATAAATACATTTAAGAACAGGAAGATTGTCTTCAATGTATAGTGAATGTAATCACCATGTGGGGAAAAAGTAATCCTAGCAGCAATCCTAAAAGCCGATCAAATCTATACTGTAAATCAAATGCCTGGCAATTTATTACTGGTCAGGGTGTCTGTGTCTGATATTACATGTGTGAGACCCCCAAGAAATCACCCCACTGTTTTTTAAATTTGTCTTTACATATCACTTTGTTTATTCAACATTCTGTATTTAATATGTAATTGGTTGCAAATGTACCTTATGTTAGCTTTTTCACTTAAAAGTCAATTCAGAACCAAACATCCCCATAGAGACTGCATGACTCTGCAGCAACTATACTTACCTGCACAAAATCCAAAACAATTTGGTCCCTCTCACAGCCTGCCTATACCTCAGCCTCTACTCCTGCCACATATCCGGCAACCGACACTTCCACTACCTATCCAGCTGCCTCATTCCGTCGACAGCCGGAACCTCAGTACCTGCCTACAACCAAACAGCTGCGATATCCAACAGTCCAACATTCTGTACAGCCAGAACTGTTCCATCAGCCAGTCCACAGGTGGACAACAGCAGCAAAAGAGAGCAGCCTCCGTGGAGGGTTATTGACATTTATAGGCAGCTTTGTTTCATATGACGATGTACCTGAAGAATTCCAGTGGTTGACTGACGGTCCAGCGGGAACCCGACATATTGCTCAGACAATGCTCTTTCTTTAAAAACAAGATGCACATTTAGTGAATGTAAATGTTGTGGAGAATCATGCCGTCATCATTCATGCTGCTGAAGATTGTACGATGATCTGGAGATGCAGGATACCAACATTTCAGTGGGATGCAGGCATTCCTGGAAAGCATACTCACCATACTCAGAAGCAATATGGAGAAAGTTTCCTTCATGTAAATCTAGGCTATTAGCCTATTGCAATTGGGTATTACTGATAATCTCTTTGTGTGATCTCTCTATGGGTAAATTTATTTTCAAACAGGAATTATAGTTCCTTTGTGGGAGAACAGATATTTAATCAATTTTGAAGATGTTGTTGAAATAGGGAGGGGTACAACTTGTAATTGCTCCTCAAAACTGAAGCCGTTTGTGATTCGTATTATGCAAATGTATGCAATGAAACAAATACAGACAATACCGAAGGTTGATGTCAAATGCATTGATATATTTTTTTTTATTCATTCATGCCAGGCCAGCATTTATTGCCCATCCCTAATTGCCCTTGAGAAGGTGGTGCTGAGCTGTCTTCTTGAACCGCTGCAGTCCATGTGGAGTGGGTACACCCACAGTGCTGTTAGGGAGGGAGTTCCAGGATTTTGACTCAGCGACAGTGAAGGAACGGTGATATAGTTCCAAGTCAGGATGGTGTGTGACTTGGAGGGGAACTTGCCAACCAGTTGTTACTGGGTTCTGGTATAATATCTCATGTGATAAATTATGCTATACCCTGTTAGGAAAGGTATTGATGGATTAATGTCAGAGATAACATTTATTTTAGGAGGAGAAGATGTGAGCCCTCAAGAAATCACTGCCCCCCCGCAATTTTTTATTTTTCTTTATATATTGTAATATCTGGGTTACTATGCTCATTGTACCAAATAAAAATATTAGTCTGTGCGTAAAGGTAACTGGTGCTTATTTACAAACATCTAGCATCTACGGTTTCCACTACAATACTCCTCCACGAGGTTCTGTACAATTCGTGACATCACATCCTGTACAGTGCTTAGAGCTGTGACGGAACTCACACATACTAAATGGAACTATTAATTTCATCATATGGAACACTGCTTGACACTTTTTACTGGACACTACAATATCTTTTTAAAAAGAGCAGAACTGAACAGCTAAAAAAATGGCCACGCACAATTGCATCTTGAGAAGACAAAGGTTGGCTGAGAAACAGAAGTAAATTACCCCAGTCTAGCTGGAACAATGGGGCTGCTCCCTGATTCAATTAGAGAGATTGGTTTTGTCAAAAGTGGTAATCAAGATGGCGACACCCCTTTGACTCTGTAAGAGCCAAACTTCACCCCGCACCGAGTATGTCTGAAAGACTTTGAAGTTCAAACAGCCCTCCAGGAACTGTTGTTTCAAGCAAAGAGATGGCCACATGACCTATCTGCTGGTGTAAGACTAAGGTTTCTGAATTGTGCCTCAAAAAGTAAAGAGACTGCAACTGAACTTCAACAGAAAGGATCTCTCTCTCTGTCTCTGTCTCTCTCTCGCAACGTCCCAGGGAAACCATGGTGGCAGCTTCTAAAACTGAAGACTACAGAACTTTACAGGCGACCACCAAGAAGACAGTTGAAACCTACCTTCGGCCTTCTGGAACTAGAGAAGCAAGCCTGAAATTGTGCCCGTGGCCCCTGCGAGCACTCCAAGACTTTAACTTCAATTAAGGACATTACAACTCAATATTTGCATTCCATTTATTACCAACTTTAGTCTAACCTCCCGACCCTCTCTTCCCCTCGGTGTCTATTTGTGTGTGTGCCTCTCATATGCATGTGAGCATGGATGCATCGCGTATTTTAGTAATTTTAACCGGTTTAGAGTGATAAGGTTAATAAACTTACATTTTTCTTGCTTAAACTCAAGAAAATCTGGCTGATTGGTTCATTTGTAATTATATTTGAGGAACAGTGAACAAGGGCTCACTGAGGTGGTAAGCTAAAATTACTGCATTTAAAAAGATAAACTCTGTTATGGCCAAATCAGAGAAGGGTCAAGAGGGGAGCCTGAGACCCCTTCCTCACCTGGTCGTAACACAGTCTCTATACATAATCTACCCGGCATGAACCTACATCACATTATATTACCTGTATCACTTTGTTTATTCAACATTCTGTTGTTAATATGTAACTAGTTGCAAATATACCTTCTGTTAGCTTTTTCTCTTAAAAGTCAATTCACAACCAAACACCCGCATAGAGACAATAGAGCAGTCTGCCCAGGAGAGGGACGTACTCATAGAGTCATAGAGTTATACAGCACAGAAACAGGCCTTAGGCCCATCGTGTCTGTGCTGGCCATCAAGCATCTATCTATTCTAATCTCATTTTCCAGCACTTGGCCCGTAGCCTTGTATGCTATGCGTTTCAAGTGCTCATCTAAATACTTCTTAAATGTTTTGAGCGTTCCTACCTCTACCACCCCTTCAGGCAGTGTGTTCCAGATTCCAACCACCCTCTGGGTGAAAAATCTTTTCCTCAAATCCCCTCTCAACCTCCTGCCCCTTACCTTAAATCTATGCCCCCTGGTTATTGACACCTCTGCTAAGGGAAAAAGTTTCTTCCTATCTACTCTACCTATGCCCCTCATAATTTTGTATACCTCAATCAGGTCCTTCTTCAGCCTTCTCTGCTCTAAGGAAAACAACCCTAGCCTATCCAGACTCTCTTCATAGCTGAAGTGCTCCAGCCCAGGCAACATCCTGGTGAATCTCCTCACAGTGCCAGTACTGTGCCCTGAAGTAGCAACTTTATCACTTCTTTATGCTATTTCAACATGCACACAGTGGACTGGATTTTGTGCAGGAGTCAGAGCTCCTGGCACCGGGCAAAAAGGTGGGGGGAGCCCCGCCTCTGCATTTTCTTGCCTTTCCCCCCACCACCACACCCCCCCCCCCGCACCCCTGGAGCTATTCTCTGGTCTTTTTGTATCAAAGTTTTAGGAGACAGGATCCCCATCCCCTTAAAGACTTGAAAGTATTGGAGATCTCGCCTCCAAGGGCTGCTGGCCAATCAGAAGACCAGCAGCTCAACAGTATTGGCAGCGCCACCAGGAGCATTGGCCATTGCCAGGACTGCAGAGGCCTCGGACCCAGGGCCAGTGCAGGAACCCTGGACAAGAGGTAGGTGAGATGGGGTCGCCGGGTCCAGTCTGGGAAGCCCTGGCGAGGGGCCCGGTCTTGCAGTCCAGGGGGAGGGGGGACCTGGGGAGAGAATTGGTTCCTGGTGCGGGTTCACCATGAGCCACAAATTGCTCACGAAGGAGGAACCACCCCTGCCCCCAAGCCTGGAGGGAGGATGCCTCATTTTACAAGCTGTGCTTCCCATGTGGCGGAGGCCCCTCTCAGCCGCTGATGAGATCCCAGCGGCAGTGGAAAAAGGCTCTTAAAAGGCCACTTAAGGGTCACAGTTTGCCTCTGCACAGGAAGGTCATCATTGACCTATCCTGCCCCTGGAAGATGGCTGGGCAACGAGGAGGTGGTCCTCTGTCCCACAGCACTCCCCAACACCCTTCGCGATTGTCCAGGCAAACCCCCACCCACCTCCGATCTTGCCTTGAGGGAGCCCATAAAAATCCAGCCAGTGTCTCTCCTGATTTTCTTTTGTCTTGGACAAATGCAAAACTTTACCTCCCCCACCCCCCATCGCCCCCCCCCCCCCACCCCCTTTGGGTGGGTGCAACATATGCTAGTTTCAAAAATAAAGAGGGTGTATTAAAAATAATTTCAATAGGGAACAAAGGCCATGCACTCCCCATGGAACCTAAACCTATTACATTCATTGTCTCAGTATTAGGCCATTCAGCCCCTCAATCCTGTACCACCATTAATTAGATCACAGCTAATCTTGCCACCAGCATACAATTTATATAAAGTTGAAATATCTCAACCTACTTCACAAAGTAAATTTATTTTGGAGTGCAGTAACTGTAGTTATACAGGAAAATGTGTGACCATTCTGTATTGCAGCATATCGTAGCTGCAGAAAGAAGCACCATAGCATATAGTTTGAGACCTGTGTCGGCTCTCCAACCATGATGGTGTATAAAATGTTTAAGCTTGACGAAAATATCCACCATGCTTTGGGAGGTCAGGAGCAGGGCTGGTGGGAAACAACTTATTTTCTTCAAACTTGCTCCACTGTGAGATGTTTTGTGAAGTAATTTTTTCATCGTAAAGACAGACATTGTTATCAAGAGAGAACAAAGAGTTATTAAACAGGCTATTAAACAGATCTTGAAGGCTTGCAAAACAAGACGTGTCAGTGTCCTTGATACTTGATAAGACCAACTAACTGCTAGCCAACAAACAAAGAACTCAGGCATCATATCTGGAAGATTGCCAACTCAGTTGACTTTTACCAAGTTCAGCCGAGGAACATCAGAAGGTGAGGAACCATCCCCATTGTAGCACATGTTGATGCAACTTTATCTGTATAAAAGGAATTAACTTTTGAAGTTTGGTGCTGAAGTCAAAAGAGACAGAGAGAGCTGATTTGGTCTTCACTGAAAATTACAATCTACGCTGAACTGACCATGTGTGTTCTATCACTTGACTAATGGTGTATTGTATTGCAAAAGAGTAGTAAGGATTTTATTTAGTTGAAGCTTTTGAGTGTGATCTCATTATTTCTGTAATTCTTAGGTTAGAACTCTAAAACCTGTTGGGAATAAGAAACGTCCTGCAGTACCTGTAATGACCAAACAAAGAGTGGTGAGGTGAATAACCAGTTCATCATTTTTTTTAATAGTGATATTGGTTAAAGAAGCAATTATGGCCTGGACATTGAGAAAAGTCCCTGATGGTCATCAAAGAGTGCCATTTGATCTTTGAAAATGCCCACTTAATTGTTAGAGCTGGCAAATAGGGCTTTGTGATGTCCTCGGGACTGGAGTGAGGTTTGCCAAGTTTAGTATAAGGTATGGGGCAAACTCAGACACAGCATGCTGCTGAACACAAAGGCTTCTTCTTTATTCTGTCTTAGTTTCACTTTCCCTTTGCAAGCATGTGTGTTCTACAACAGCCTCTAGAGTACACAATGTAAAATGCAATTGCAATTTCAAAACACTGTAACACTACAG
Organism: Heterodontus francisci; assembly: GCF_036365525.1. Lineage (NCBI taxonomy): Eukaryota > Metazoa > Chordata > Chondrichthyes > Heterodontiformes > Heterodontidae > Heterodontus > Heterodontus francisci. The sequence goes on along the minus strand of NC_090376.1, from coordinate 19,320,494 downwards.
ACTTCTGTTTAAGGACTCCCCAGTAAGACAAAGCTCCTTCAATGTAGCACTTCCTCAGTACTGAACTGGAGCTGAAGTCCTGGTGTGGGGCTTAAAGCCATAACCTTCTGACCCAGGATTAGTTTGCTAGCAACTGAGCTCACTGATAAATTGCTCTCTGGAGCCAGGAGACAGGGCTAATCTTGGCTGCCAATATTTCTCTGGTAGAGTTGGTGCTATTCCATGATTGACTCAAAGAAAAAAGATGGGCATGACAAATGTTCTCAGATGAAGCAGCCAGATATTGCTCCATCTCATGATATAGCTGAGAACCAGTGAAGCCCCATTAAGTGGGGGTAAAATGATGATTGTCACTGGGATTTGAAGTCCTACACCTCCACTTTGGAAGTTCAATGTTCCCATGACTGGAGATACAGAAGAGTTCATTTATCCTTAGGAGGATCTCTTGTGTAATGAAATCAAACTGAGGCATATTGATCAATAGTTGAACGAGGAAAGATGATCTGGTTATAATCTGAACTGGTTCTAAGGGCCACCTCTGCATAACCAACATCAACAACTTACATTTAAATAGCGCCTTTAATGTAGTAAAATGTCTCAAGGTGCTTCACAGGAGCATTATCAAACAAAACTTGACACTGAGCCACATGAAGGACAGGTAACCAAAAGCTTGGCCAAAGAGGTAGTTTTTAAGATACTCCAAGTTCAACATTACCTCCTTGATTTTGTAACCTCTACATACAAAGCTAAGGATTGTGTTTGCCTTTTTAATGCCAACTATTTGTGTTCCCCTCTTCAATTAACCACATTTCTGAACACCAAGATCTCACTGCTCCTCAACATTTGAAATCGTTGTCTGTCCTGTACCTGTTCTTATATCAAAAATATATTACTTTACATTTTCTATATTCATCCACATCTGCCACTTTTCTGCCTATCCTGCCATCCTTCTATGCCCTACTGCAGCATAAGAACATAAGAAATGGGAACAGGAGTAGGCCATATGGCTACTTGAGTCTGCCATTTTTTTTATTCTTTCATAGGATGTGGGCCAGCACTTATTGCCCATCACTAATTGCCCTTGAGAAGATGGTGGTGTGCCTCCTTCTTGAACTGCTGCAGTCCATGTGGTTTAGTGCTGTTAGGGAGGGAATTCCAGGTTTTGATCCAGCGACAATGAAGAAACGGCGATATAGTTACAAGTCAGGATGCTGTGTGACTTGGAAGGGAACTTTCAGGTTGTGGTGTTCCTATGCATCTGCTGCCCTTGTCCTTCCAGGTGGTAGAGGTTGCAAGTTTGGAAGGTGCTGTCGAAGGGGGCTTGGTGAGTTGCTGCAGTGCTTCTTGTAGATGGCACACACTACTGCCTCTGTGCGTCGGTGGTGGAAGGGAGTGAATGTTAAAAGTGGTGGATGAGGTACCAATCAAGTGGTCTAATTTATCTTGGATGGTGTCGAGCTTCTTGAGTGTTGTTGGAGCTGCACTCATCCAGGCAAATGGAGAGTATTCCATCACACTGCTGACTTATGCCTTGTAGATGGTGGACATGCTCTGGGGAGTCAGGAGGTGAGATACTTGCTGCAGAATTCCCAGCCTCTGGCCTGCTCTTGTAGCCACGCTATTTATGTGGCTGGTGCAGTTCAGTTTCTGGTCAATGGTACCTCCCAGAATGTTGATAGTCAGGGATTTAGCGATGGTAATGTCATTGAATGTCATGGGGAGAGGGTTGGATTCTCTTGTTGGAGATGGTCATTGCCTGGCACTTGTGTGGCACGAATGTAACTTGTCACTTAGCAGCCCAAGCCTGAATGTTGTCTAGGTCTTGCTGCATATGGACATGGTCTGCTTCAATATCTGAGAATACAGCCATTTACTCAGATGATGCTGACTCTCAGCCTCAACTTTACTTTCCTGATTCCCTTAGAGTCCAAAACATCTATTGATCTCAGCCTTGAATATAATCAATGAGTGAGAATCCACAGCTCTCGGAATAGAATTCCAAAGATTTATAACCCTCTGAGTGAAATACCACCCATCTTTCTTGCCCTAGCAACTTCTTTTACCCACGCCCTTTGCTTTCTACCTTCCACCTATCTCTCTATGTGGCAATGTCATTCCATTCATTATCTTTGCAATAAGTCTTTTACATGATACCTTTTCAAATACATTTTGAAAATCCACATGAACTACATCTGCTGTATTGCCTTTATCTATCATTTTAATTGTTTCTTCAAAGAATTCTATGAAATTGAAAAACATGACCTTCTGTTTAGAAATTCATGCTTGCTGGTCTTGATAAATGCCTCTTTCCCCAAGTGCTTAGCAATTTCAGCCCATATAATAGACATTAACAGTTTACAAACAAGTGAATAAAGACTACCTTGCCTATGATTTTCTGCCTAATGCTTATTATCTTTTTTGCAGAGCAGATTCATGTTCGTCATCCTTCAGTCCTCTGGAATAATTTCCTACTGTACAGAACTTTGGAAAATTATATTTAGAGTCCCTGCTATTTCTTCCCTAGCTTCTCTCCGGATTCTTGGAGAAAAGACACAAAATCCTGGTGATTTATCTACCTTAACTTCGGGTAATTTCTTTAGCACTATTTCTCTTCGAATAGTAACCTCGACTAACAGCTCTACACCTATCTTCCTTTGATTCAAATTGTTATCCATTTGTCTTTGCCTCAGTTACACCCTTTGGTGAGCCATCCTATGCTCCAAAATCCCTCTCGGTAAAATAAATTCTTCTAATGCCACTCCTCACACTCTCTTAATGACAATTTTTAATCGTCTGACTCCTCACCCAGACTAAGTAGTCTTTCCCAATTCACTCCATTAAAACCCTTCATAGTTCTAAAAGCTCTATTAAATTTCCCTTTAGTTTGTACCATGAAATTCTACCTACCCCACATGGACTGCAGCGGTTCAAGAAGGCAGTTCACCACCACCTTCTCAAGGGCAATTAGGGATGGGCAATAAATGCTGGCCTGGCCAGCGATGCCCACATCCCTTGAATGAATAAAAAAAGAAAAAAAGGAAGGAATGAATGTAGAAAACATCCTTGCTCTTGTTTACACTTTCACATCACAACAGAGGAAATACTCTCTCTACACAAGCATACTTTGATCAGGGGTCATGACATGTGAATCAGGAATTGGAATCTGGGCTGATATTCCCTCCAGTTTCCTATTGATATGACTGTTTCCATTGGTGGGAAGGTTGAGAAGGGTTGAGGTGATTGGCAAAAGAACCAACAGCGACATGAGGAAAAACGTTTTTATGCAGCAAGTGGTTAGGATCGGGAATGCACTGCCTGAGAATGTGGTGGAGGCAATCAGAGCTTTCAAATTGGAATTAGATAAGCACCTGAGGGAAAAAAAATTGCAGGGCTACAGGGAAAGGATAGGGGAGTGGGACGAGCCGAGTTGATCTTGCACAGAGTGGGCATGGCCACGATGGGCCGAATAGCCTCCTTCTGTACTGCAAACGTTCTATGATTATATATGTCTTTTATGCAAAGAATAAACTGCTTCCATTGACAAATGCTCTCAATGTCTGGACATGCCTGAAAACAACTGGACATAATCCTTGCTTGTTTTGGTACAGGTATCAGTGAAGGGGAGACATAAATAAACAACTTGAAATTATCTCATGCCTTCAATGAATAAAACACTAGAAGGCACTTACAGAGATTAAGGAAATGAAGGTCGATCAGCTGGGGAGCCATATCAATCTCCCCACAGCAAGTTGTTATGATCTGGGGGAATGTACCACCTGAAAGGGTAGTGGAAGCCATTTCAATAGTAACTTTCAAAAGGGAATTGAATAAATACTTGAAGGAGAAAAATTTGCAGGGCTGCGGGGACAGAGCATGGCAGTGGGATGAGTCCAGGAACTCTTTCAAAGTGCTGGCACAGGCACAATGGACTGAATGTCCTCTTTCTGTGCTGCATTATTCTATGATTGTGAAAAAGAGGAAATCTACTCCCTACCTTTAAACGAACATTAATGTACTGGAGGTAGTTTGAAATAGAGTAAAAAGGAGGATTGAAGGATTTAGGAATCTGAAAGTTACATCGCCTATCTGCTAAATGTGAAATACAAGGCATCCATATAAATAATTTTAGCTAACATTGGGTTAAAAGTCCTTTAGTCATACGGTTAATATTACTGTACTAAAGCTACATCTGACATTGCAGAATCTTTATTGTTAGGCTTTATTCCAGTGCCAAATGCCAGAATTGAAAACTTACAAAATTGCCTAGCCCATGGAGGCAGTTGTTTCATTGGACCTGCCAGCAGTTGAAGGGATAATAATTTATTTCTTATTGGGTGGTGTATAGTGTGTTTATAATGGTTAAAAGAGCAAAATTCTGTGCAGTTTTGGTTCCCATGGGATCAGTGTAACATATTAGATTCTCCTTGGTCCATTGATCTAAAATCCACATTTAATATTATAAACACATAGTCTGTGTGTAAGTGTAACAGTTCTGTCGTAATTGTGATTCACAGCCACAGACATGAGACCGTAAAGGGTATTGGCTTTATACTCAGATGACTTGCCAGATGATGAACCCTATGTGGTTAAAGATATCACATGTGCAACTAGTCAAACTGTTATCAGATCTGGTGTGCAGATCTGACTGCTACAGCTGAGAAGCTGCATATGAAAGTACAAAGGAAATGTATGATTCAGTTACAAAATGAACAGCAGAACATCAACACCGATCAAACAGGCCAGGAATACTCCTGGCATTACAAAATCTCTGGCAGCCAAGTGAGTTAATTGGATGGACACTTAACAGTTGGGGTAGAACAGATGGTCCTGCTGGTGTTTACATGCCCTATTTTGTGCATTCATATTAAGTGAATAAAGGGGACTTTCTCAGCATTTATAAGAATGTTATTAAAGCAGCTTCTGTTTCTGAGCATAAGAACTTAAGAAATAGGAGCAGGAGTAGGCCATTCAGCATAGCAATTCAATAAGATCATAGCTGATCTTCTACCCTCAACTTCACCTTCCTGCTGTATCCCCATATCCCTTAATTCCCTTAGTACCCAAATATCTATTGATCTTTGTCTTGAATATACTCAATGACTGAACACCCAAGCTCCCTGAATTACAAAATTCCAAAGGTTCAGACCCCTTTGACTGAAGAAATTTCCCCTCATCTCAGTCCTAAACGGCTGACCCTTTATTTTGAGACTGTGATCCCTAGCTGTAGACACCCTAGCCAGGGGAAGCATCTACCCTGTCAAACCACTTAAGAAATTTATGTTTCAATTACATCAGAAGAGAAACAGCATTGCAGAAACTTAAGAGATCAAAAGCCGACAAATCTCCAGGACCTGATAGCCTACATCCTAGGGTTTTAAAAAAGGTAGCTGCAGAGTTAGTAGATGCACTGGTTATGATTTTCCAAAATTCCCTAGATTCTAGAATGGTCCTAGAGAATTGGAATTAGCAAATGTAACACTGTTGATCATGAAAGGAGGGAAAGAGAAAACAGGGAATTACAGGCCAGTTAGCCTGACATCAGTCATTGGGAAAATGCTGGAATCTATTATTAAAGAAGACTTAACAATGCACTTAGAAAATCATTATATGATCAGACAAAGTCAACATGGTTTTAAGAAAGAGAAATTGTGTTTGACAAATTTATTAATTTATTAGAGCATTTTGAGGATGTAACTAGTAGGGTAGACAAAGAGGAACCAGTAGATGTAGTATACTTGGATTTCCAAAAGCCATTTGATAAGGTGCCAAAAGATTAATATGCAAGATAATGGCTCATGGACTTGGGGGTAATATATTAGCATGAAGGGAGGATTGGTTAATGGACAAGAAACAGAAAGTAAGGCAAAAAGGGGCATTATCGAATTGGCAGGCTGTAATTAGTGGAGTTCCACAAGGACCAGTGCTGGGGCCTCAGCTATTTCCAATCTATATTAACGGCTTAGACGAAGAGACTGGGAGTAATACATCTAGGTTTGTTGAAGGTAGTTAGGTGGGAATGTACACAATGAGGAGGACACAGAGAGGCTGCAAGGAGATATAGACAGGTTAAGTGAGTGGGCAACAAGGTGGCAGATAGAGTATAATGTGGAGATGTGTGAGGTTATTCACTTTGGTAGTAAGAATTGAAAAGCAAAATATTTTTAAAAGGTGTGAAGCTTCTAAATATTGAAGTTTGGAGAGACTTGTGTGTACTCGTTTATGGAACATGTATGAGTTAGCATGCAGGTACAGCAAGCAATAAGGAAGACAAATAGTGGGCTGAATTTTACAGACCCCCCAATGTTAGGGGTCATGGTGGGGGGGTCGGAAAATGCCTCTAGCAGAGGCCCACCATGGGCCTCGATGCCGGGAAGGCCTGGCCCGATATTGCCGGCAGTGGCGAGGCCTCGTGGCGGCCCCCCCGCTGCTTGGTGATGGAAGCCCCTTTTAAATATGTAAATTTATTTAAATAAACTAATTGATTACCTTTCCACTCCCGCCGTCCGTCCCGGAGTGATATTGGTGCTGGTGGCTGGCACTCCTGCACCTTTGGATCCCCGTGTGAGGATCCGAGGCTTAACACTGGTGGGGAGGGGGGAGTAGCAAATTTTTTCAGTGTGGGGGGAGGGGTGCGGGGAGTGCATCAGAGTCATTTCATTGGTCTAGGGGATGGTGGGAAGGGATAAAGTTTAAAGTTTGTGAACTTTGTGGTGGGGGGGGTGGGGAAGATCAGGTGCACAAGGTAACTGTTTTGTGGGGTGGGGAGAGGGTAGGTAATCAATTTTATGGTTATTGGGGTGAGGGGGTGGGAGAGGATCAGGACCAATATATTTTATTTTTTAAAAACACAGTATCTTTAAATAATTAAATTGAATGTAGGTTCAAAGCCCTTTAAAAATGGCGTCAGCACCTGCGCAAAGGCTGCTGATGCCATTGCCGGGGATGGACCACCCGCCCCCTCCACATCATCAGGGTGGGCGGTCAGCCCCGGCTATTTAAATGTACCGCTGCGCTTGATATTGCAGCGGCTCCACAAAGTGCAGACCACCATTGTTTACGTGGTGGCGGCAGTATCAATTTCAGCCCGGTGTGTTGGCCTTTATTGAAAGGGGGTTGAAGTACAAGAATAAGAAAGTCTTGATGCAGTTGTACAGGGCTTGGGTGAGACTACACCTGGCGTACTGTGTGCATTTTTGATCTCCATATTTAAGGAAGGATATACTTAGATTGGAGGCAGTGCATCAGAGGTTCACTAGTTTGATTTCTGGGATAAGGGAGTTGTCTTATGATGGGAGGCTGAGTAAATTGGGCCTTTACTCTCTGGAGTTGAGAAAAATTAGCGGTGATCTCATTGAAACATATAGGATTCTGAAAAGGCTTGAAAGGTTAGACACTGAGAGGTTGTTTCCCTGGCTAGGGGATCTGGAACATGGGGGCACAGTCTCAGGATAAGAGGTGTTTCTGAGATGAGATGACAAGAAATTCCTTCACTCAGAGGGTTGTGAATCTTTGGAATTCTCCATCCTAGAGGGTTGTGGATGCTCAGCCATTGAGTGTATTCAAGGCTGAGATAATTGGATGTTTTGGTCTCCAAGGGATATGGAGAGCAGGAGGGAAAGTGGAGTTGAGACAGAAGATCAACCATGATCACATTGAATGGCAGAGCTGCATCATTCATTCTTCTATATTCTAGGGAATAAATATATGTAACTTAATCTCTTCTCATAGAATGATGCTCTCATCCCAGGAATCAGTCTGGAGGGAAAAAAAGCAAAATATTGCAGATGCTGGAAATCTGAAATAAAAACAGAAAATGCTGGAAATACTCAGCAGATCTGGTAGCAGTTAACTGTCTGAATTTTTAAAACGGGATTCGGATCCCGATGCTCGTATGATTTCCAGGTCCCAACCCTGCGTCTCAGCTGCGTCCCTAATGTGACATGATCGTTAAATGTTAATGCCCTATTTGGGCAGAAGATGCTCAACACCCAGCTAGTTACAGCCTGCCAACCTGAAAATGACCTGCGTCCACTAACCAATCCTCAATCCATGCTAATATATTACCCCACAATCCCAATTACCCTAATTTTGTGTAATAACCTCTTGCATAGCACTTTATCGAATGCTTATTGAAAATCTAAATACATTACATCTAAATACATAAGGTCCCCCCTTATCCACCCCAAAAAACACATTTGTCAAATATGATTTCTCTTTCATGAATCCATGTTGACTCTGCCTAATCATATGATTTTCTAAGTGCCCTGTTACCTCGTTCCGAGCATTTCCCCTAATATGATGTCAGGCTAACTGGCCTATAGTTCCCTGTTTTCCCTCTCCCTCCTTTCTTGAATAGTGGGGTTACATTTGAAACAATGTGAGTTGTGTCAGAAGATAAAGAGCATCACCAGGAATCCCCTATGGGGTGTCTGTCAAAGTTACGGCAGCTGATCGGATCATAAATATTTGAACATGAATCCATCAATTTGGGGAAAAGCTGTCATGATGGATGTTGTCCCTTCTCAAATTTGTTCAAATGCAGTGTCTAAACTGATGGTATGACTATTTCCTAGTCCATGGCTTATGACTACCCAGAGTTCAACACAATTCAATGCTAATGGCTGGATTTTCACTGGAACGATTTTTGCTAAGACCCACATACAACATTGGATAATAGAGTCTTCAACATTTTTTCAAACAAACTATTGGAAAAAGATTTAGAGAAGATGCAGAAAGATTAGCTATGATGATACCAGAACTGCAAGATTATATCTATCGGGAAAGATTGAACAGGCTGGGGCTCTTTTCTCTAGATAAAAGAAGACTGAGGTATGACCTGTTAGAGATCTTTAAGGTCTTGAAAGGGTTTAGTAGGGTATATGTAGAGAAGATATTTCCATTTGAGGAGGAGATCAGAAGTAAGGACCATAAATATAGGGTAGTCACTAATAAATCCAATAGGGAATTCAGGAGAAACTTTGTAACCTAGAGAGTGGTTCTTGGGAATGAGGTGGGCCAAGTGGATCAAGCGTCAGTAGGGGAACATTTAGGGGACAGAGATCATTCTATCATAAGGTTTTGATTGGCTATGGAAAAGAACAAGGAACAATCCAGAGCAAGAATGATGATTTGGAGGAATGCCAACTTCCATGGGGTAAGAATGGATCTGGGCCGAATAAGTTGGAATCAAAGGTTGGCAGGCAAAATGATAACTGAACAATGGACTGCCTTTAAAGGAGAGATCGTCAACGTATATTCCCATTAAAGGAAAAGGTAGGACAAACAAATCCAGAGCTCCCTGAATGACGAATGAGATAGAGATTAAGATGAAGAAGAAGTGATACAGCTGAGGTACCACAGGGAAATATTAAGGATAACCCATGAAATTCCAATGGCTGGACATGTTGATATCTGCATAAGATAGCATTTTGACTGGCCACAACTCCACAAGGATGTGGGGGAGTTCTGTAAAACTTGCCACATGTGCCAGGTTGTGGGGAAGCCTCAACCTGCAATAAAACCTGCACTCCTAATTCCCATACCGGCTTTTTTTAAATTTCCAAAATATACTTTATTCATAAAAATCTTTAAAAAATACATTACAAAACAGTTCCAAACAGCACCAAGTCAAACAATACAAAGAGTGCAAAGGAGATCAGTTTCCTTCAATACAGGAGTGAGTTGCCTCATAACCCTTCCATTTCATTTTACATGCCATGTACATTTTACAGCAAACAAATATTTTCTGGATACAATTCGAGGGGTTTTCCATGGATCCAGCCCCTCAGTCCAGCTTGGTGGGGGGACCTTACACAGTGGTCTTTTCCCCATTGAGCCTTTGCTGCAGCTGCTCCAAGCTTTAGTGCGTCCTTCAGCACGTAGTCCTGGACCTTGGAATGTGCCAGTCTGCAACATTCGGTCATGGACAACTCTTTGCGCTGGAAGACCAGCAAGTTTCGGGCAGACCAAAGGGCGTCTTTCACCGAATTGATAGTCCTCCAGCAGCAGTTAATGTTTGTCTCGGTGTGCATCCCTGGGAACAGCCCGTAGAGCACAGACTCCTGTGTTACAGAGCTGCTTGGGATGAACCGAGACAAAAACCACTGCATCGCTTTCCACATCTGCTTTGCAAAGACACATTCCAGGAGGAGGTGGGCAACCGGCTCTTCCCCACCACAGCCACCGCGGGAGCATTGTGCGCAGGGGTGAGACTTCGGGCGTGCAGCAAGGATCTGACGGGGAGGGCTCTTCTCACCACCAGCCAAGCTACATCTTGATGATTGTTTGAAAGTTCTGGTGATGAGGCATTCCGCCAAATGACTTTGGCGGTCTGCTCGGGGAACCATCTGACATGATCCACCATCTCCTTTTCCCGTAGGGCCTTGAGGACATTCTGTGCAGACCACTGCCTGATGGATCGATGGTCAAAGGTGTTTTTCTGCAGAAACTCTTCCATGAAGGATAGGTGGTACGGCACGGCCCAACTGCATGGAGCGTTCCGCGGCAATGTGACCAGGCCCTTCCTTCGCAACACCAGGGGCAGATAGAAATTCAGCACGTAGTGACACTTGGAGTTTGCGTACTGGAGGTCTACACAGAGCTTGATGCAGCTGCACATGAAGGTGGTCATCAGGATGAGGGCGATGTTGGGTACATCTTTCCCGCCCTTGTCCAGAGGTTTGAACATCGTGTCCCTCCGGACCCGGTCCATTTTAGATCCCCAGATGAAGCGGAAAATGGCTCGGGTGACTGCCCCAGCTCAGGAGTGGGGTATGGGCCAGACCTGCGCCACGTAGAGCAACAATGTGAGCGCCTCACACCTGATGACCAGGTTCTTACGCATGATGGAGAGAGATCGCTGCTCCCACATGCTCAGCTTATGTTGTACCCTGGCTACCCGCTCCTTCCAGGTTTTGGTGCACGCCCCGGCCCTCCCAAACCATATCCCCAGCACCTTCAGGTAGTCTCACCTAAAGGTGAAGGGGACAAAGGACCGGTCAGCCCAGTTCCCAAAGAACATGGCCTCGCTCTTGCCGTGGTTAACTTTGGCTCCTGAGGCCAGTTCGAACTGGTCGCAGATGCTCATCAGTCTGCGCACAGACAGCGGATCCGAGCAGAAGACGGCGACATCATCCATGTACAGGGAGGTTTTAACCTGAGTGCCTCCACTGCCTGGGATTGTCACCCCTCTTATGCTCGCATCCTTCCTAATAGACTCAGCAAAGGGTTCAATACAGCAAATAAACAGGACCGGGGAGAGAGGACAGCCCTGTCTGACTCCAGATTGGATCGGGAAACTTTCTGATTCCCACCCATTGACTGAGACTGCGCTACTGATGTTTGTGTAGAGCAGTTTGTTCCAATTGCAGATTCCCTCCCCAAACCCCATTTTGGAAAGCACGTCCATCACGTAGGTGTCCGATATCCTGTCAAAAGCCTTCTCCTGGTCCAGGCTGATGAGGCAGGTGTCCACCCTCCTGTCTCGTACATAGGAGATCGTATCCCTGAGTAGCGCGAGACTATCAGAGATCTTCCTGCCGGGTACAGTACAGGTCTGGTCAGGGTGATTCACCAACTCCAGAGCAGACTTGACTCGACTGGCTATGACTTTTGACAGAATCTTGTAGTCAACATTAAGCAGTGAGATGGGCCGCCAATTTCTGATTTGTGCCCTCTTCCCCTTCCGCTTGTAGATGAGGGTTATGATGCCTTTCCTCATGGATTCTGACATGCTGCCGGCCAGGAGCATACTCTCGTATACTTCCAGCAGGTCCGGGCCAACCCAATCCCACAGAGCCAAATACAACGCAACCGGTAAGCCATCATTTCCGGGAGTTTTACTCGTCTCGAAACACTTGACAGCCTTTGTCAGCTCGTCCAGAGTTAGCGGCTTGTCCAGTCGCTCCCTCATGCTGTCATCTAAGACCTCCATCATAGATGACAGGAAGGACTGGGAAGCCATGCTGTCTGTGGGCTTCATGTCATACAGCCCAGCATAAAAGGATTTGCTGATCCTTAGTATGTCGGACTGCGAAGACGTTGCCAAGCCATCCTCTTCCTTCAGGCTTCTGATCACAGAGCTCTCTCTGTGTACCTTTTGGAAGAAGTAACGCGAACACGTATCATCCTGCTCAATGGAGCGAACTCTGGACCGGAAGATGATCTTGGAGGCCTCCGTGGCAAAGAGCGAGGCCTGCTGACTCTTCACCTCATGGAGGTCCTCCTTGACCTCGACCCCCATTGACTGCAGTCGGAGCAGATTTTGCATACTTTTCTGGAGCCGGGACATTTCTCTCTGTCTCTCTTTCGCCCTCTGAACACCTTTGAAGAGAAAGAACCTCTTGATGTTCTCCTTGATCACCTCCCACCAGTGAACTGGAGACTCAAAGAGGGGTTTCACGGTCCTCCAACCTTTGTAATGCCTTTTGAGTTCCTCAACGTTCTCTGGGGTTAGCAGTGTAGCATTGAGCTTCCATGTCCCCCTGCCAACCCGCTGGTCGTCCTGTAAGTGACAGTTGGCCAGTTCGAGGCAATGGTCGGAGAAGAACACCGGCTTGATGTCGGTGGATCTGACCGTGACAGCACAGGACACAAACAGGAAGTCAATCCTGGAACGGGCAGACCCATCCGATCTTGACCATGTGTATCTACGCTGCGCTCCGTCTGCAGGATTGTTGAAGACGGTGCAGTTTGGCATCTTTAACTGTTTCTATTAGGAATCTGGACGTAGTGTCCAGTTTGCTGTTGTCTCTGCCAGATCGTCCAGCCGCATCGATGATGCAGTTGAAGTCACCGCCTAGAATGACCGGCCTGGACGTCGCCAGCAGCAGTGGGAGCCTCTGGAAGACGGTCAGCCGCTCGCTGCATTGAACCGGGGCGTACATGTTGATCAACCGGAGTGGAGCATTGTTGTATATTACATCTGCTACGAGGAGGCGACCGCCCACCACCTCCTTAACTTCAGAGATGGTGAAGTTACCTCCCCGCAACAGAACACCCAGGCCGGAGGAACGTGAATCATTACCCCCTCACCAGATCGATGGCCCGTGCGACCACCATCGCAACCATTGCCTGTAGGTGCTGAGGTGTGGTATTCCACACTCCTGCAGAAACAGTAGGTCGGCTTTGACCTTGGCAAGGTAATCCAAGGTTGAAACACATCGCATAGTGGATTTACTGCTACGCACGTTAATTGAAGCAAACCTTATACCCATTTTTAAGTTAGTTGTTGCTTCCCATACCATTTGTCCTTGCTAGTCCCAGTCCTTTGGGATGTTCCTGCGTACCCGTAGTGTACGCAAGCTGTTTCACGATCGTTGGGCTCAGAAACCCCTCCTGGTTTTTAATGCAGGGTTTGTTCCGCTGGGGTGACATTGGGGGGGTCCTGTAGGCAGCAAGGATTGGGTTTTCCTCTGCTGTTCCCCTCTGTTCCTCCTTGAAAACATCACTGCTCCTGGCTTCCCGGAGCTGGAGTGCGCTAGACGTGTCGTTGCTCTCGGTGTCCCGGAGCTGGGATGCGCTGAGCACGTCGCTAGGTTTGGCGCTTTGGGTTTGGGGCGCTCTGGGCCCATCACAGCTTCCAGTGCCCGGGGGCTGGCGAGCTTTATCTTCCAGCTCCTTTGAGTTCTGCCGCCTCTTTTGCAGGTGACGTCGTTCCTGCACTTCCTCGTCCAGTGATGAGGAGCTGCTGTAGTCTTTCTCAGACGGTAGCCTCCTCTTGCCACTGGTTTGGGTGGTGGCTTGTTCTGCTTTTGGAGGTTTTTTCTTGGTGGTTTTCCTCTGGACCACTTGCCACTGACCTGTTTGTCCATCTGCTGCCTCCTCCTCCATTGATTCTGTCTGTGGAGGAGGGGTTTCCAGGCACAGGGTAGGTGCTGGGTCGCTGGGTTCAGCTGCCTCCCCTTTCTTCTCCTTCTCAGATAGACTTTCCTCGCTGCGGAGAGCGTTGCTTGTCTCCTTTCCAGCAGCAGATGCACTCGTCGTTCCTTCTCCCGGCCTTTTCTTGGACCTTGCCGCCTCAGCATAACTGAGGCAGCATTTGGGGCAGGTTTTGTAGAGGTGGCCTGCCGCACCACACAAGTTGCAACACTTACTCTGCTTACAGTCCTTGGTCTGATGGCCTTCCTTCTTGCAGTTCTTGCAGACGACTGTGCTGCAGTTATCTGCCACGTGACCAGATTTGCCACAGGTGCGACAAACTCTGGGCTGCCCAGCATAGACCACGAAGCTTTGACTTCCCCCGAGAGCAAAGCTGGAGGGAGGGTGGATGATAGCTCCATTGGCATCGACCTTCAAGGTCACCTTGACCTGCTGCTTGCTGGTCCAAATCCCAAATGGGTCCTTGACGTCAGTGCTGGTGCCGGCCACCTCGACGTACCTGGCGAGAAAGGTGAGTACATCCACCACCGGAACATAGGGGTTGTAGAGGTGAATCGTCACCATGTTGTGACGGCAGCGTGAAGAGTTGCTTCACTTTGAGAATGGACAGCGGCGTCAGGTTCCCTTTCTCCTTGAACACCTGCAGGAACTTGATGCATCCCGCCACATTCTTAAACGTCACATCAAAATATCCACTGCTGGGTAAGTCCTGCAGACAGAAGATGCCTGTAGCTTGGAATCCACAGCAATCGATGAGGATTTTCTTGATGAAGAAGGTACGGTCAATCGGTGCATCTCCTTCCTTGTCCTTCACCACCCACCGAACGGTGTTACGCACTCCCTGGCCTGAAGTTCAAAGATTGGTTATAGCCATTTGACTCCAAGCATACACAGGACAGGATCAAAGGCCACGGATCATGGGTTCTGTCCTGCCAGGTTAGTAAAAGGCAAAACATTTATACAATCTGAAGAGAAACCAGAGTAAACTATGCAGGCTTTTGTGGGTTAAATTGGATAAGGGAAGTAAACATTTTTCTCCACAAGCACTGTCTGTTAATATGCAAATGTATTTCCAGCCAAAGGCCTGGTGATTTTTTTTAAACAAGTCCTTTCTTCACTTTAGCAACTGCTTTCAAATCAATGTTCATATGATAAAATTAATGTGCCTCATTCTTGGCAGGTGGGAGGTGGGGGGGCTCTGCATGACAAACCTTATAATGAAATGCTCCTGACGTCGCATTACATTTCATGTTGTGTGGAGGTGTCACAAAAATGTGCTGTGTCGAATGATGATTTTTTTAATCAACTGGCTGAAAACTTGAATATTTGACTGGTGGAGATGAACCATCAAACCTTGCAAGCTTTGAACTCTGCCTGATGACCGTGACCACTGAGACATATCCTCTGCTGCAGACTGTAGTGTTCAGTGGTTGAATTGATCTGTGTTTGATTGTGTTAGTCTGTTCGCCAATTGATGTTCACTGTGCTTAATTACCTAAGCCTGAGGGTGGAACTAATGAGTTGAGAAAGTTCCAGAAGTAACAGACAGAGTCCCCTTTGAAGGAAATCAGTGACATTGCTGCCTCCCGGAGAATTATTGAAACAACTGTTCACATCTTTAAACCGGAAGCTGAAGAACCACTGAATCAGCTGTCAACATCTTCAAATCAGAAGCCTCAGGACCACCAAAGGAAAGTTGCACGACCACCGAATTCAACCTGAAGCCAGCCGAGTCACCAACCTTCACAGACTGTATACCCCTTTTATTTCTCTGGATTCTATCCTTCTCCACTCTGTAACCTATTTGTGTGTGTGTGTGTGTGTGTGTGAAAGTTGAACTGTATTTTATGATTTTACTTAGAACAGTTTAAGTAGAATAAGGTTAACCTCTTTCTTTGTTAAACTTGAGAAAACCTGTCTGATTGGCTCTTTTTATGATCATGGTGTGTTAACAGTTAAACACTCATTGAATTGGCAAGTATATCCACTTAAAAAAGAAATAAAACTGTTGTGGTCAAACAAATAGAGAGAAAAGAAGGGAGCCCTTTGACCGCCCCTCACCTGATCATAACAATATGAAATTGGCTGAGAGACAGGAAACAGAGAGTAACTGATTAATGGATGTTTTTCGGACTGGAGGAATGTTTGTAGTGGAGTTCCCCAAGGGTTGGTGTTAGGACCCTTACTATTCCTGATATATATTAATGACCTAGACCTTGGGTATATAGAGCACAATTACAAAAATATGTGGATGATAGAAAACTTGGAGACATTGTGAACTGTGAGGATGATAGTGTAGAACTTCAAAGGACATAGCCAGGTTGGTAGAATGGGTGGACAAGTGGCAGATGAAATTTAATGCAGAGAAGTGTTAAGTGATTCATTTTGGTAGGAAGAATGCGGAAAGACAATAAGATAATAGGTACAATTCTAAAGGGGATGCAGGAGCAGACGGACCTGAGTGTAAATGTGCATAAATCATTGAAGGTGGCAGGACAGGTTGAGAGCATGGTTAATAGAGCATATCGCCTCGGTTGTAACATATTAATTGGGTATCTCGTCCGGGATCAGATTAATTGGGGGGCTCGCATTTGGAATCATATTAATTGCTCGTCTCTGGGATAACATATAAATTGGGGTCTTGCATCTGGCATTATATTAATTGCTCTCGCATCCGGAATCATATTAGTTGGGGTGCTAGATTGTCGGGATCCAAATCTAACACCAATTATTTAAAAAAAAGGAACCAGGTTTCTTTTGTAATAAAGTACAGTCTATACCATTGTAATGGCATTAGCAGTGGCAGCAGAGTTTCTAGGAAAGGAGAATGTGTCCCTCAGTGACTTGACAACTTTAACTAAGAATAAACTAAAAGAATTGGTGGCAAAATTGGGATTAGAGTTGAAATTAGGTGCTAAAAATGCAGTGATAATTGACCTAATAGCCCAACATCTAAAATTAGTTAGAAGACAAAGAAGAAGATAGTAAGCCAGGGAATGATGCAGTGGAACTGGCTAAGATTCAGTTGGAAATGATAAATCTTGAACAGGAAAAAGAAATAGCAATAAGAAAACTTGAGGCTAAAAAGAATTAAGAAAAATTGAACTTGAAAAAGAGGAAGGGGAGAAAGAGAGGGAATTTAGGTTAAGAGAGATTGAACTAAGACAAAGGGGTAGTCTTGACTCCAGGGAAAATTCAGGTCAGGAAGAATCTGAATTCAGCCCAGGATCCAGCGAATAGCTGTTTAAATTTATACAAGCTCTTCCTAAGTTTGAGGAAAGGGACACTGAGGCATTTTTTATATCTTCTGAAAAAATAGCCAAACAGATGAAATGGCCAAAGGAAAGCTGGACACTGCTTATGCAAAGCAGATTGATAGGCAGAGCTCATAAAATTTATGCCATGCTTCCTGAAGAGGTTTCTGCAGATTATGAGATTGCAAAAAAGGCTATTCTCGCTGCGTATGAGTTAGTCCCAGAAGCTTACTGTCAGAAGTTTTGGAACTTACAAAGATTAGCTGGACAGACGTATGTAGAATTTGAGAGGGTGAAGCAAATTAAATTTGACGGTTGGATACGGGTATTAAAGATGGAAACCACTTGTGAGAACCTTCGAGAATTGATTCTCTTCGAAGAGTTTAAAAATTCATTCCTTCAGTAGTGAGAACTCATGTAGATAACCTGAAGGTTTTGAAAGCTAGGCAAGCAATGGAAATTACTGATCATATTGAGCTTGTACTTCAGCCCCATAAACCCGAGAAGGATAGAAAGTGGGAGAGTGAAAGGGAGGCAAGTAGCCAGCGACAAGAAGGAACAGCTGAGAATGTCCCAGGATTATCTCCTCAGGCCGGAAAGGAAGGTGCTGAGGGTAGAAGTGAGGTTTGCAAGCCAAAGTGTTATCATTGCCACAAAATGGGTCATCTTTGTTGAGAATGCTGGAAATTGTGAGGTCAACCCATAGGACTTGATGGGGTACACAAAGCTAATGCAGAGGAAAAGACTCTGGTTGAGAATATAGCAGACCAGGCTATAACTTTAACGGCAGCTGTAAAACCAGATATAAAAACGAAAGTGAGTGTAGAGGTTAAGAATAAGATACCCGAAAGTTAGAATGAATTTTTGTCAAAAGGGAAAGTAACTCCATATCCTTTAAGTGAGGCAGGAAAACCTATCATTATACTCAGGGATACAGGAGAAACCCAAACTCTTGCTGGGATAGATATAATGTTGCCACCAGAGAGCGCCTTAATGCTCAAGTTTTAGTTCATGGAGTTGGTGGGGAGTACATACCCGTACCTTTGTATAAAGTACGCCTAGAGAGTGACTTAATATCTGGGAGAGGAACTGTAGGTGTTGTCCACAGTTTGCCAGTAAAGGGAATTGATCTATGCCTGGGAAATGATTTGACTGGATCAAAAGCATCAGTTTCTCCTATAATTACAGAGGAACCAAGTGAAATTAAGGAAATGGAGCAATTACAGGAACAAGTTCCAGGAATATATCCTGCATGTGTAGTCACCCGAGCAATGGCTAAACAGGATCCATTGTCAAAGGTAAAAGGGGCACCACAAACGGATAGCCAAGTATAATCCAAATGAGATGTTTAACAGATCGTCTATTATTGCAGCATAGCAAGCTGGTCCAGAGATATATTGAATAGCATAGACAGCTCTATCAGAAGCTGAGGCGAAAGGAGTTCCGGAAGGCTATTATATGGAAAACGGGGTTTTGAGGAGGAAATGAAGACTGCCGCATAGACCTGCAGATGAAGACTGGATGGTTGTTGAACAGATAGTGGTACCACCTAAATATCGGCAGGGATTATTAAGGTTAGCACATGACATTTCGTTTGCAGGACACAGGGGAATTTGAAAGACCAAATCATGTATAAGCCAACATTATTACTGGCCAGGCCTTACAAAGGACTTGAAGCAGTTTTGTAGGGCTCCGGAACACCTTTAAGCATCCCAAGCCAATATAAAAAATTGGGCAGACAAAATACAAAAACCCGCAATTTTCAACCAGGGGATGAAGTATTGGTGCTGTTACTGTTACAGGAGGAACCATTAAAAGCACAGTTCAGTGGCCCATATAGAGTGATCAAAAGAGTGGGTAAGGTAGATTACCTAATTGATACTCCTGATCGTCGGAAGAAGAACCGGTTGTGTCACATCAATATGTTAAAGCAATATTATCGCAGGGAGGAGGATAAGCCAATACAGGCATGTTAGGTAATCAAGACTGTTGAGAAGGAAAAGGATAGTGATTTTTTTTTTTATTCATGGGATGTGGGCGTCGCTGGCCAGGCCAGCATTTATTGTCCATCCCTAATGGCCCTTGAGAAGGTGGTGGTGAGCTGCCTTCTTGAACCGCTGCAGTCCATGTGGGGTAGGTACACACACAGTACTGTTAGGAAGGGAGTTCCAGGATTTTGACCCAGTGACAGTGAAGGAACGGAGATATAGTTCCAAGTCAGGATGTTGTGTGACTTAGAAGGGAATTTGCAGGTGGTGGTGTTCCCATGCATTTGCTGCCCTTGTCCTTCTAGTTGGTAGAGGTCGCGGGTTAGGAAGGTGCTGTCGAAGGAGCCTTGGTGCATTGCTGCAGTGCATCTTGTAGATGGTACACACTGCTGCCACTGTGCGTCGGTGGTGGAGGGACTGAATGTTTGTAGATGGTGTGCCAATCAAGCAGGCTGCTTTGTCCTGGTTGGTGTTGAGCTTCTTGAGTGTTGTTGGAGCTGCACCCATCCAGACAAGTGGAGAGTATTCCATCATACTCCTGACTTGTGCCTTGTAGATGGTGGACAGGCCTTGGGGAGACAGGAGGTGAGTTACTCGTTGCAGGATTCCTAGCCTCTGACCTGCTCTTGTAGCCACGGTATTTATATGACTACTCCAGTTCAGTTTCTGGTCAATGGTAGCCCCTAGGATGTTGATAGTGGGGGATTCAGCGATGGTAATGCCATTGAATGTCAAGGGGAGATGGTTAGATTCTCTCCTGTTGGAGATGGTCATTCCTGGCACTTGTGTTACGCGAATGTTACTTTCCACTTATCAGCCCAAGCCTGGATATTGTCCAGATCTTGCTGCATTTCTACACGGACTACTTCAGTATTGATGAGTCACGAATGCTGCTGAACATTGTGCAATCATCAGCGAACATCCCCACTTCTGACCTTATGATTGAAGGAAGGTCATTGATGAAGTAGCTGAAGGTGGTTGGGCCTAGGACACTACCCTGCGGAACCCCTGGATGTCCTGGAGCTCAGATGATTGACCTCCAACAACCACAACCAACTTCCTTTGCGCTAGGTATGACTCCAGCCTACGGAGGGTTTTCTCCCTGATTCCTATTGACCTCAGTTTTGTTAAGACTCCTTGATGTCATACTCGGTCCAATGCTGCCTTGATGTCAAGGGCAGTCTCACTCACCTCACCTCTTGAGTTCAGCTCTTTTGTCCATGTTTGAACCAAGGCTATAATGAGGTCAGGAGCTGAGTGGCCCTGGCGGAACCCAAACTGAGCATCACTGAGCAGGTTATTGCTAAGCAAGTGTTGCTTGATGGCACTGTTGATGACACCTTCCATGACTTTACTGATGATTGAGAATAGGCTGATGGGTTGGACATGTCCTGCTTTTTGTGTACAGGACATACCTGGGCAATTTTCCACATTGCAGGGTAGATGCCAGTGTTGTAGCTGTACTGGAACAGCTTGGCTGGGGGCGCAGCAGGTTCTGGAGCACAGGTCTTCAGTACTATTGCCGGAATATTGTCAGGGCCCATAGCCTTTGCAGTATCCAGTGCCTTCAATCGTTTCTTGATATCGTGCGGAGTGAATCGAATTGGCTGAAGTCTGGCATCTGTGATGCTGGGGACTTCAGGAGGAGGCCGAGAAGAATCATCAACTTGGCCCTTCTGGCTGAAGTTTTTTGCAAATGCCTTATCTTTCACACTGATGTGCTGGGCTCCCCCATCATTGAGGATGGGGATATTTGTGGAGCCACCTCCTCCAGTTAGTTGTTTAATTGTCCACCACCATTCACTGCTGGATGTGACAGGACTGCAGAGCTTAGATCCGATCCGTTGGTTATGGGATCGCTTAGCTCTGTCTATCGCATGCTGCTTACGCAGTTTGGCACGCAGATAGTCCTGGGTTGTAGCTTCACCAGGTTGACACCTCATTTTGAGGTATGAATGGTACTGCTCCTGGCATGCCCTCCTGCACTCTTCATTGAACCAGGGTTGGTCTCCTGGCTTGATGGTAATGGTAGAGTGGGGGATATGCAGGGCCATGAAGTTACAGATTGTGGTTGAGTACAATTCTGCTGCTGCTGATGGCCCACAGCGTCTCATGGATGCCCAGTTTTGCATTGCTAGATCCGTTTGAAATCTATCCCATTTAGCACAGTGGTAGTGCCACACAACACGATGGAGGGTATCCTCAATGTGAAGGCAGGACTTCGTCACCACAAGGACTGTGCGGTGGTCACTCCTACCAATACAGTCATGGACAGATGCATCTGCGGCAGGCAGATTGGTGAGGACGAGGTCAGGTATGTTTTCCCCTCTTTTTGGTTCCCTCACTACCTGCCGCATACCCAGTCTAGCAGATATGTCCTTTAGGACTCGGCCAGCTCGGTCAGTAGTGGTGCTACCGAGCCACTCTTGGTGATGGACATTGAAGTCCCCCACCCAGAGAACATGTTGAGGCAGAAGGAGGCCTCGACAATTCTCAGATTAAACCTTCAACTATCAGGTTAGTGAATACAGAATGGCTAGGAAAATTGGACAACATGCACTTCGAGGCAAAATAATGTGAAGACCTAACCAGGATTTTCACAACATTTAAAAGAGTCTGTAGGGATAAGCTGGGATGTGCAACCTTAGCCACACATGATGTGGATATAGGGGGAATCGTTCCTTTAAAACAACATTCTTACCGCTTAAGTCCGGACAAACAGGCCCAAGTAAAAGCAGAAATCCATTACATGCTGGAAACAATTTGATCGAACCTAGTCAAAGCAGCTGGAGTTCACCAATATTTCTAGTACCTAAACCTGACGGGTCAACCCAATTTTATATAGACTATAGAAAAGCCAATGTGGTAACAAAGGCGGACTCCAATTCAATTTCTCATTTAGAAGACTGGATGGACAGAGTGGGCAACACCATCTGTCTTACAGAGATAAATGTGTTGGAGAGATACTGTCAAATTCCTTTGACACCCCGAGATAAGGAAAAGTCAGTTTTTCTTGCACTGAACAAGGCTTTTGAGTATCAAGTGATACCACACAAGTTAATGGGTACTCAAGAGACTTCTCAGAGAACAGTGAACCGTGAGGGGCCAGTGTTCCGAGCTGTGCAGTTCACCTGGCTGAGGTGATGGACTATAGGGACACTTGGAAGGAAAACATGAAACAACTGGGAGATTATGTTTGGAAGGTTGCAATGGGCTGAATGGGACAAGCTTTGAAAAAAAAATGTTTTGATGTGATTTATTGTTTTTACAGCCTTATCATTAGAAATTGTACATATTTCAGGGAAAAACAATATTATTGCCGATTCTTTGTCACGAATTTAACCAGGTTAAGTTATATGGATGGCGATGGTACAAAGAATATTCTTTAAATTATCAGTAGAGTGAATGGTGCATAAATGTGGAAAATGTTAGAATGTTTTTTCCCAGTTTCTATTTTTTTTGCATTTTATTTAACTCAGTTTTGAAATTTTCAGTTAAACTAACCTCAACAGCTTTTTGGGGGAGAGAGTTTTAGATTTCCACTCAGTATGAAGAAGGGCTTCCTGACATCATGCCTGAACGACGTAGCTCTAATTTTAAGGTTATGCCCCTTATTCTGGACTCCATCACCAGAGGAAATAATTTTTCTGTATCTACTCTATCAATTCCTTTAATTATCTGATGAAGTTTGTCTCTGACAATTGAACTAACTTGCCTTTGCTCTGCTTTTATTCAGTTCGCCTTGCCCTTCCACTAACAGCTACTCTTTTAGGTTAGAATACCACAACCTTTTGAGAGGAACACCCTCCCATCAGTCCAGACAAACTGCTTTTAACCCTGCAGGAGAGAAGGCTTTCTCCTGTGTTAGGTAGGGAAAAATCATAAATGTGTCGATAACGAATGGGTTTTTGCTGCATCTAGTGTAGGGATTAAACCTCTGCAGGTGTCAAAGGCAACACTGCTGGAAATTCTCAGCCATACAGATTCTCAGATAAATCAAATAGCTCCTGTAAGTTTCCAATTAATGTAGGAGATTTAGTTACCTGAACAAAATAAATGATATTTCATGCATGAGTCCAATTTAATGAAGTGTTCAGATGCAGTACTTCCCAATAAAATAGTAATTAGGGTTCAAAAGGAGAATATAAAATTCTGAGTGGTGAGAGATGAAAGCCATTCGCCAGTTCAAAACAGGCTTTTCTTGCGTTCCTGGGATGTGAGTGTTGCTGGCAAGGCTGGCATTTATTGCCCATCTTTAATTGCCCTTGAGACGGTGGTGGTGAACTGCCTTCTTGAACCATTACAATCCATGTGATGTAGGTACACCCACAGTTCTATTAGGGAGGGAGTTCCAGGATTTTGACCCAACGGCAGTGAAGGAATGGTGATACAGTTCCAAGTCAGGATGGTGAGTGATTTGGAGTGGAACTTGCAGGTGGTGGTGTTCCCATGTATCTGCTGCCCTTTTCCTTCTAGGTGGTAGAAGTTGCGGGTTTGGAAGTTGCTGTCAGAGAAGCGTTGGTGAGTTGGTGCAGTGCATCATGTATACGGCACACACTGCTGCCACTGTGATTCTATGGCAGAGTGAGTGAATGTTGAAGGTGGTGGATAGGGTGCCAATCAAGTGGGCTGCTTTGCCCTGGATGGTATTGAGCTTCTTGGATGTTGTTGGAGCTGCACTCATCAAGGCAAGTGGAAAGTATTCCATTACACCCTTGACTTGTGCTTTGTAAATGGTGGACAGGCTTTGGGGAGTCAGGAGATGAGTTACTCACTGCAGAATTCCCAGCTTCTGACCTGCTCTTGTAGCCACAGTATTTATATGGCAGGTCCAGTTCAGTTTCCGTTCAATGGTAACCCCCAGGATGTTATTATTGGTTAATTGATTCAACGTCATCAGTTTTGAACAAACTAGTTCTTTGTTTTATTCATTCTTGGAACGTGAGCATTGCTGGCAAGGCCCAGCATTTATGGCCCATCTCTAATTTCCCTTGGACAGCCTTCTTCAATGGCTGAAGTCAGTGTGATGAAGGTACTCCCAAAGCGCTGTTAAGTTAGGGTTGCCATCTCTGGTTGGAGACATTCCCGGAGGTTTGATCATGTGAGGTCCTGACACCAGACCATGTGATCTCTGATCATGTGGTATCTGCAAATGTTACTGTATTTACCTTTGAGATATTGGTAACATGTAGTTGAGTATCTTTACTCACGGTTTTACACCAATAATTGTGCAAGAAATTCCAAGAACCAGGAAACCATCTGTGAACACGTGAAGAGGGTAAAGCAAAGGCAGGGGAGCCAGAGGTAGGAGAAACTTTGGCTCCACCAATAACAAATAGTAACTCGCTGAAAGTGCACCGATAGTAATATTGGTAAAACTCAGATTTCCATCATAACCAACAGTAATGTAATAGCACACTGATAGCCTATATGTAACTGGCAGTAATAGAAGGAACACCCTAATTATCCTCCCTGTTACTGGTAGCGATCCTGTAACTCAGACTGATTCTCACCCTGAAACTACAGACAGAATTTCCCTACATTGCACAAGGTTTCATCAAAGTCTCCAGGTTTAACTTGCTGCCTGCTCCTCTAATGGTGCCGCTCCCACTCATCAGTTGCTGCTGCTCTCGGCTCACGTAAAATATTGATCCTCACAACCTAATTTCCAGTCTCCCTCTCTCTCTGTAGCAACCTCATCCCCCACTCCCACCACCCAGCTCAAGCCCCAGTATCCAGTCTCCCTGTCTTTCACCATCCCCATATCCAATCCCACTCCCTGTCTTTCACCATCCCCATATCCAATCCCACTCCCTGTCTTTCACCATCCCCACATCCAATCCCATTCTCTTCCCCTTAATCTGCAGTCTTGCTCTCTTCCCCTGGGCCCCCATTTTGCAGTTGCCCTCTCTCGCTTAACCTACCCCCAATTCCCTGACCTCCAGTCTCTCTCACTCTCCCTAAGTTCCTCAGACACACCCCACACTTAAAGCTCTTCCATTCC
The DNA here is from genome assembly GCF_036365525.1 of Heterodontus francisci. NCBI lineage: Eukaryota > Metazoa > Chordata > Chondrichthyes > Heterodontiformes > Heterodontidae > Heterodontus > Heterodontus francisci. Next base: position 19,295,370 of record NC_090376.1, on the reverse strand, counting down.
AACTTCTGAGGCCTCCCAATTCCCAAAACAAATGTAATCAAATTAAATGCACCGTGGGTAAGAAAAGTCACGCATTCTGTAGTATTACATTCAGAAGGTGTAAATTCAATTTGAAACCCTGGCAAGGGATACTCCAAAAATGGAACTGCTACATTGTTTATACAAGATTTACCTGTGCAGACAAACTCAGACTGCTTGCACTCTGTCCTCTGCTGATCCACAGCAGATCCAACATTTGCTAGAACCTGGCCGGGGCAGTCACAACCAAGCAGCAACCCTCTCCGATACAAATTTCCATAACTCTGGAGGTACGGCAAGCAGGAGCAGTGATAAGGTAAAGGGATGGGAGGTGGTGGGAACAGGTGATTGGCTGTTGCACCATTTAAAAATATTAGTCTAACAACCTTTGAGTCTTTCCATCTCAATAAAATAATGTGCAATAGAAGGCAGGTCATCTTTGAATGAGCTTTTCTCCCGGGTTTCGTGGCTGTGCTCGGGATACAAAATGCCAATTTTGGGAGACTCCCGCTGGTAACAGGAACATTGGGAACCCTATATTAGGTAGGGAGTTCCAGGATTTTGACTCAGTGACGATGAAGGAACAGTGATATATGCCCAAGTCAGGATGGTATGAGACTTGGAGGGGAACTTGGAGATGATTGTCTCCTGCTGCCCTTCTCCTACTAGGTGGTGGAAGCCATGGGTTTGGGAGGTGTTGTCAAAGAAGTGCATTGCAGGATGCCACTGATACTGAAATCAATAAATCCAAATGCTATTTCGATCAAAGATACCATTTATGTATTAAGCCAAGGTGACAAAGGGCTGGATTTTCCCATGCAATTCCACCGAAAATTTGGTGCCAGAAAACAGGTCACAATTAAACCATGAGGCCAAGCATCATATTCATACTCCAACCTCTTGTTTTCTTCCATTGCCCGACCAGCACAGCCATTGCCCTCCCCGATCCACCTGCTGAATTTAAGTGCTGGCAAAGCGATGGGGCCTCCCAAGCTGTCCCATTTTCATTGCTTATTACCACTGTTTCTGTCAACGTTAAGGAGCCAGGTGGTGAGAGGGAGATGGTGGCATAGTGGTAATGTCACTTGACTAGTAATTCAGAGGCCCAGACTAATGTCCTGGGACACAGTTTCAAATCCTACCATGGCAGCTGATGGAATTTAAGTTCAATTAATTAAAAAAATCTGGAATTGAAAGCTAGTCTCAGTAATGGTGCCATGAAACTATTATTGATTTTTGGGAAAAAAAACATCTGGTTCATTCATGTCCTTTAGGGCAGGCCGTCTGCTGTCCTTACCTGGTCTTGTCTACATGTGACTCCAGACACACAACAACGTAGTTGACTTTTAACTGCCCTCTGAAATGGCCAAGCAAGTCACTCAGTTCAAGGGCAATTAGGGATGGGCAACAAATGTTGGCCTGCCAGTGATGTCCGCATTCCATGAAAGAATTTTTTAAAAATTGTCAGCAATAAGCAGAAACAGTAGCAGGTTCAGCACCAAGTGTGTTTCGGTGAGTGAATCTGCTGTTTTTCCATGAGGAAAATCTAGCCTTTCGTATATTATTGTCATAGAATCATTACAGCAGAGAAGGAGGACATTCATCCCATCAAATCAACACTGATTCTTTGTAGAGCAATCCAATCTGTCTCATTTCCCCGGTTTATCCCCGTAGCCCTGCAATTCTATTTCTGTCAAGTGCCCATCCAAACTGTTTTTGAAATTATTCATCGTCTCTGCTTCCATCACCCATGTAGTCAGCGAGTTCCAGGTCATTACCACTCACTGCATAAAAAAGTTCATCCTCACACCCCCCGCATTTCTAGCCCAAAACCTTAACTCTGTGTCCCCTAGTCTTTGTACCATCAGCTAATGGGAGCATCTTTTCCTTGTCTACCTTAACTAGACCTGTCATAATGTTGTACACCTCTATCAAATCTCCCCTCAATCTCATTTGCTCCAAAGAGAACAATCCCAGATTCTCTAACCTATTCTTGTAGCTAAATTTCATCATCTCTGGAATCATTCCATTAAATCTCCTCTGCACCTTCTGAAGCATCCTCACATCCTTCCTAAAGTGTGGTGACCAGAACTGGGTGCAATACTCTAGTTGTGGCCTAAGCAGATCTTTATAAAGATTCATCATAACTTCCCTGCTTTTGTACTCAATACCTCTATTTATGAAGCCCAAGATCCCATACACTTTGCTAACCACTCTCTCAATATGTCCTGCCACTTTCAAACATCCATGTACATGAATCTCCCAGGTCCCTCTCACCCTGCATACTCTTTAGAACTGTGCCATTTAGTCCATCGGCACTTGTCTGCCCATTCTGCGAGCCTATCTATGTCCTATTGCAGTCGATTGTTACCATCCTCACTGTCTGCCACACATCCAAGTTTGGTAAACTTTGAAATTTTACTCTGTACTCCAAGATCCATGTGATTTATACATGTGGAAAAAAGCAGTCGTCCTAGCACTGAACCTTGGCAAAAACTACTGTATACCATCCCAGTCTGAAAAACAACTATTTACCACGACTCGCTGTTTTCTGTCATGAAGCCAAATTTTTATCCAAGCTGATAGTGACCCTCCTATTCCATGAGCCTCAATGTTGTTAAACAGTCTCTTATGTGGTACTTTGTCAAACACTTCCTTAAAACCCATATAGACAACATCCATTGCTTTCCCTTCATCAACTTTCTCTGTTACTTCATCAAAAAATTCAGTTAAATTAGTCAAGCATGATCTGCCTTTAACAAATCTGTGCTGGCTCTCCTTAATTAATTCAAACCTCTCCAAGTGCCTTTTGATTTTTCCCCCCGATTATTGTTTCTACAACCTTACCCACTTATGTTAAACTGACGAACCTGTAGTTACGAGGAATGTCCTTTCACCCTTTCTTGAATAACTGCTCTCCACTTTTCTGGCACCTCCCCTGTATCTAGGGAAGATTGAGGCAAGCCCTTCTGCTATCTCCACGCCTTATTTTTGTTCTTTCATGTGATGTGGGCTGTGCTGGCAAGGCCAACATTTGTTACCCATCCCTAATTGCTCTTGACAAATGAGTGGCTTGCTAAGCAATTTCAAAAGGCAGTTAAGAGTCAACCACATTGCTGTGGGTCTGGCGTCACATGTAGGCTAGACAGCAGATTTCCTTCCCTAAAGGGCATTAGTGGATCAGATGGGTTTTTACAACAATTGATGATAATTTCATGGCACCACTACTGAGACTAGCTTTCAATTCCAGATTTTAACGAATTAATTAAATTAAAATCCCCCCAGCTGCCTTGGTGGGATTTGAACCTGTGTCCCCAGGACATTACACTGAACCTCTGGATTACTAGTCCAGTGACATTACCACTACAATACTGTCACCCTCTCACTTCCTTTCCCAACCTGGGATGCAAGCCATCTGGACTAGGTGACTTATCCACTCAAAGCGTAGCCAGCCTTTCCAGTACATCCTTCCTATCAATTTTCACCATCCATTACGTTTAGCATCTCCACTTCTACTGAGATTTTGTCAGCACCCATTCCTTAGTAAACACTGATACAAAGTACTTATTAAGAATTCTAGACTTCCCCGTGCCTCTAAGGATATATTAGCCACATTGTGCCCAATAGACCCCACCCCACCTCTTACTACCCGCTTACTATTTACATGCCAGTAGAAGATTTTTAGTTTCCCTTTTATATCAACAGTCATTCTATACTTTAGATGGGTCAGTTTTTGTCCAGTGTGTGCAGGAGGGTTTTCTGACACAGTATGTAGACAGGCCAACCAGGGGCGATGCCACATTGGATTTGGTACTGGGTAATAAACCCGGCCAGGTGTTAGATTTAGATGTAGGTGAGCACTTTGGTGATAGTGATCACAATTCAGTTAGGTTTACCTTAGCAATGGGCAGGGACAGGTATATACCGCAGGGCAAAAATTATAGCTGGGGGAAAGGAAATTATGATGCGATTAGGCAAGATTTAGGATGCGTAGGATGGGGAAGGAAACTGCAGGGGATGGGAACAATCGAAATGTGGAGCTTATTCAAGGAGCAGCTACTGCGTGTCCTTGATAAGTATGTACCTGTGAGGCAGGGAGGAAGGTGTCGAGCGAGGGAGCCGTGGTTTACCAAAGAAGTTGAAGCGCTTGTCAAGAGGAAGAAGAAGGCTTATGTTAGGATGAGACGTGAAGGCTCAGTTAGGGTGCTTGAGAGTTACAAGCTAGCCAGGAAGGATCTAAAGGGAGAGCTAAGAAGAGCAAGGAGAGGACACGAGAAGTCATTGGCGGATAGGATCAGGGAAAACCCTAAGGCTTTCTATAGGTATATCAGGAATAAAAGAATGACTAGAGTTAGATTAGGGCCAATCAAGGATAGTAGTGGGAAGTTGTGTGTGGAATCAGAGGAGGTAGGGGAAGTGTTAAATGAATATTTTGCATCAGTATTTACAGTAGAGAAAGAAAATGTTGTCGAGGAGAATACTGAGATTCAGGCTACTAGGCTAGATGGGATTAAGGTTCACAAGGAGGAGGTGTTATCAATTTTGGAAAGTGTGAAAATAGATAAGTCCCCTGGGCCAGATGGGATTTATCCTAGGATTCTCTGGGAAGCTAGGGAGGAGATTGCAGAGCCTTTGTCCTCGATCTTTTTGTCGTCATTGTCGACAGGAATAGTGCCAGAAGACTGGAGGATAGCAAATGTTGTCCCCTTGTTCAAGAAGGGGAGTAGAAACAGCCCTGGTAATTATAGACCTGTGAGCCTTACTTCGGTTGTGGGTAAAATGTTGGAAAAGGTTATAAGAGACAGGATTTATAATCATCTTGAAAAGAATAAGTTTATTAGCGATAGTCAGCACGGTTTTGTGAAGGGAAGGTCGTGCCTCACAAACCTTATTGAGTTTTTCGAGAAGGTGACCAAACAGGTGGATGAGGGTAAAGCAGTGGATGTGGTGTATATGGATTTCAGTAAGGCGTTTGATAAGGTTCCCCACGGTAGGCTATTGCAGAAAAAACGGAAGTATGGGGTTGAAGGTGATTTAGAGCTTTGGATCAGAAATTGGCTAGCTGAAAGAAGACAGAGGGTGGTGGTTGATGGCAAATGTTCATCCTGGAGTTTAGTTACTAGTGGTGTACCGCAAGGATCTGTCTTGGGGCCACTGCTGTTTGTCATTTTTATAAATGACCTGGAAGAGGGTGTAGAAGGGTGGGTTAGTAAATTTGCAGATGACACTAAGGTCGGTGGAGTTGTGGATAGTGCCGAAGGATGTTGTAGGTTACAGAGGGACATAGATAGGCTGCAGAGCTGGGCTGAGAGATGGCAAATGGAGTTTAATGTGGAAAAGTGCTAGGTGATTCACTTTGGAAGGAGTAACAGGAATGCAGAGTACTGGGCTAATGGGAAGATTCTTGGTAGTGTAGATGAACAGAGAGATCTTGGTGTCCAGGTGCATAAATCCCTGAAGGTTGCTACCCAGGTTAATAGAGCTGTTAAGAAGGCATATGGTGTGTTAGCTTTTATTAGTAGGGGGATCGAGTTTCGGAGTCACGAGGTCATGCTGCAGCTGTACAAAACTCTGGTGAGACCGCACCTGGAGTATTGCGTGCAGTTCTGGTCACCGCATTATAGGAAGGATGTGGAAGCTTTGGAAAGGGTGCAGAGGAGATTTACTAGGATGTTGCCTGGTATGGAGGGAAGGTCTTACGAAGAAAGGCTGAGGGACTTGAGGTTGTTTTCGTTGGAGAGAAGGAGGAGGAGAGGTGACTTAATAGAGACATATAAGATAATCAGAGGGTTAGATAGGGTGGATAGTGAAAGTCTTTTTCCTCGGATGGTGATGGCAAACACGAGGGGACATAGCTTTAAGTTGAGGGGTGATAGATATAGGACAGATGTCAGAGGTAGTTTCTTTACTCAGAGAGTAGTAGGGGCGTGGAATGCCCTGCCTGCAACAGTAGTAGACTCGCCAACTTTAAGGGCATTTAAGTGGTCATTGGATAGACATATGGATGAAAATGGAATAGTGTAGGTCAGATGGTTTCACAGGTTGGCGCAACATCGAGGGCCGAAGGGCCTGTACTGTTCTAAAAAAAAAAAATTTCATTCAGTGTTCCATTACAGTTTTTCCTGTCAATCTTTGGTTCCACTTTACTCTGGCTAGATCCCTTCTCATCCCATTGAAGTTAGAACTTCCAAATTGGAAGAGGGCTTCTTTAGATTGTTCCTTGCTCTTCTCCATTACTAATCTAAACCTTATGACACAATGATCACTCTTACCCAAGTGTTGCCCCATAGACACTTAGTCCACTTGGATCATGTCATTCCCCAGCACCAGATCCTGCAATGCCTTCTACCAAGTTGGAACGAGAACATGCTGGTCAAGGAAATTCTCCTGAACATATTTCAGAAATTCTTACCCTTGACTCAAACTTTATGCCAATCGATATTTAGGTAAAGTTCCCCAAAATCACCAACCTATTGTTTTTTGCAGCTCTCTGTCATTTTCCTGCAGATTTGCTCCTCTATCTCTCTCTCTCACTATTTGGAGATCTATAGAATACGCCCAGTAGCGAGATCATACTCTTTTTGTTTCTCAACCCTAACCATGTAGATTCTGTCCTTGCCCCCTCAAGGACATCCTCCCTTTCCAACACGTCAATGTCTTCCCTAGTCGGTACTGCCACCCCACCTTCCTTTATTCCTTCACTACTTTTTCTGAGCATTTTGTATCCTAGAATATTAAGAGCTCAGTCCTCAACATTTTTAAGCCACATTTCCGCAATTGCTACTACTTCATATTCCACATGGCTATTTGTGCTTGTAGCTCACCAATCTTATTCACCACACTTTGTGCATTTACCTTCAAGCATTGTAAACCTGATCTTTTTATTCCTCATTGTCCTTCTTAGTCTACTCCTATGTAATAGGGAACTACTTCCTTCTCTGGTACTATCCAACACTCTCACTCCTTTATGCACTTTATTCCTCTTTTCTACTTCTGTGAGCTGGTGCCCACCCCCCCTGTCAATTTCGTTTAAACCCCGCCTCCACCACACAAGTGAACCTCCCTGCTAGGACATTGGCTCCAGTCCTGTTGAGCTGAAATCCATCCCTTCTGAAGAGGCGCCCTCCTGCCCCAGAACTGCTCCCAATGTCCCAAAAATCTAAAGCCCTCCCTCCTGCACCATGCTTCAAGCCTTGCATTGATCATCCCTACTTTCTTATTTCTATTTTTGCTAGTGCATGGCACTAGGAGCAATCCAAAGATTACTACCTTTGAAGTCCTACTTTTTAACTTCCTCCCTAGCCCGTGAAAATCCGACCGTAGGACCTCAATACCTGCTTTCTCTATATCATCGGTGCAGATGTGTAACACAACCTCCGGTTCAGTCTCTTCCCCTGTTGAATATTCTGCACCCTCTCCATGTTGTCATTTACCCTGGCACCAAGGAGGCAACACACCATGTGGGACTCAAGATGAAGGTATCAGAAATGCTTGTCTGTCCTCATAATAATGGAATCTCCTATAATGACTGCATTTCGGCTCTTTGCTGTTCTCTCCTGTATAGTCCCTTGCCCATTAGTGCCACTGTCTGGACTGCACTCCTAACAGTCACCAAAGCTGAGTATTGGCTTGAGTGGCACATACCTGGAAGACTCCTGCACCTTCTGCATTTTGCTACTCTTCTGGATGGCCATCCATCTACTATCCTGAACTCTCATTGCCTGTGGGGTGACCACCTCCTGGAATGTATGATCCAGGAAACCCTCATCCTCCCTGCTATTCTGCAGTGACCCCAGCTGCCCCTCAATCTCAGAAATCATGAGCTTGAGCTCAAGCTGCTGGAGACACTTCATACACACGTGGTCCTCCAAGACACGTGAGGTGTCCTAAGGTTCCCACATGGCATAGGAATTGAAAGCAACAGGTCTCAGCTGCCCAACCATGGCCTAAAAAACTTTATTTCCTCTTTTATAATCTAGTTAGGAGCTTGTTTAAACTATTAATTTGAATTAATGCCTCCAGACTTGCTCTGTGCTAATACTCATATGAATTCACTTACTGCTATGCTTATTCCGATTGAAATTTTATTAATTAGTTTAACTAGTTAAGTTATAAATTTAATACAGGACTTCATAGTTTCTCAGTCCTAGTTTAAATCACTGCCCTAGTTTTTTTTTAAGAAAACCTAGTACTCACCAATCAATTACCTATTTGCTGCGCTCTGATGTCACTCCTTGCTTTTTGGAAATACACTAATCAGGCCCGCGCAGTTCTCTTTTTATCCTTTGCTGCCGCTGCTGATGTCTCCGATCAGGCCCGCGCTGGTCCTCCACACACACACTCTCTCTCTCTCTCTTTTATTCTCTGCCATTGCTGCTGATATCTCCGATCTCTGTTCCCCTGAGCTATCTTTCTTTCTCTCTCTCTTTTATTCCCACCGCTACTGCTGGTGTCTCCGATTAGGTCCGCACTGTTCCTCCACCCACTAACTCTCTCTCTCTTTAATTCTCCGCCATCACTGCTGATATCTCTGATCATCTCCACGCTGTTCCCCTGAGCTCTCTTTCTTTCTCTCTCTCTCTGTTATTCCCACCGCTGCCTCTGGTGTCTCTGATCAGATCCATGCTGTTCTCCCACATTCTCTGACTTTCTCTCTCTCTTTCTGTGCCGCTGCTGCTGGTGTCTTTGATCAGGTCCATACTGATTCCTGATTATGATTCCAAACCAAGATATTGTTCTGTTTGTGATGATCATGTCGACAATTGTCTTATTCTTGACTATGTAGTAGCGCAAGTAATCATTATTTGTACCTCAATGTGCTGTTCAAACATGAATATCAGTTAAATTGGCTTATGTTGAACGAGTCAAAATCCAAATTAGACATTGCAAATGACAGTCCAGAAACAATCCTAAATTGTAACTCGTTATTCCTACACTCGAACCTGGACTAAGAATGGTGAGTCCCATTTCAATTCAGGAGTGTGCAATTGTTAGAGAGAAAACTTCCATTTTATCAATGCATTTTGGATTTAAATCCTGATATGAAAGGATACATTGATTGATCCCATGCTCCCAGTGGGGAGCTCTCCTTGAAGGAAATATGGGTCAGAGATTGGCCTAAAAACTGCAGTTCCGATGCTTTGATCTTCACTCCCTTTAATAATAGCTCTCCACTGGGAGAATGGAATTGATGAATTTATCCTCAAGTTCTAACACACTGAACACCTGGTTTTCAATCAAAGAAATAAAAGACACATAAAAATGGGTTATAGAAGCATGAGTAGGAATTGGATGCAAGTGACAGTTGCAACAGTATAAAAAATGAGCTACCTGCCTCAGCTGTAGGATAAAGGTGATGCATACTCCATCAAGAATGTTTTAAAAACCACGACATGCATTCTTTAATTGATGGCAAAAGCAATATTTTGAATCTAGATATCACATACCAATGCTTGCAAAAGAAATAAGAGTGGGGGAGGGCGAAGCGAACAGACAAAATAATGTCAACTTCAAAATTAAGAGGAAGAACAAAGTGTCTTAATGCCACTTAAATGCGCATGAAGGCTATTGGGGCACAATGGCTGGATTGAAAATTTCAAAACTGAGATAGAATTTTGTTCCGTACGGATATTAAGGTATGTGGAGCCTGAGTAAGTGAATGGAGTTAAGCTACAGATCAGCCATTATCTAACTGAATGGCAGAACAGGTTTGAGGGGCTGAATGGCCCACTCCTGCTCCTATGTTCCATTTGTAAAACTTTACAGTTTGAGTCTGCTAGAAGTTTACATAGGAGAATGCGCAGCAAGCACAACAATGTCATCAATAGTGCTTAAGCCAAAATGTCATCATCCATCACTGAAGTAATGCAACTTTTGTGTATCTTTGTCCAAGCTCTTTTATTAGTAATGTTTTTCTCAGACTGTGCCTCACTATTAAAGACACACAAATGCTGAATTTAAGAAATGATGGAGGCAAAGAACACAGGCAATCAGCTGAGAATACTTCTATTCCTACATGCATAATGCCTACTTGGTCAAGATATACACATACCTGTGGAACCCTACTCCATTATTGAAGAAAGATGTGAGAGAGAAACCAGGAAATTGTAGACCGATTAGTCTAACATCTGTTGTGGGAAAGTTATTGAATTCTATAATTAAGGACAGAGTGACTGAGCACTTAAGAGAAATTTGAGCTGATTAGAAAGAGTCAACATGGATTTGTAAAGGATAGGTCATGTTTAACACACCTGATTGAAATATTTGAGGAAATAATTAAAGTAGTAGACAGCAGAATCTAGTTCATATGCACTTCTAGAAGGCATTTGATAAGGTTCCACATAAAAGACTATTAGCTGAAATAAAAGCTCCTGGAATTGAAGACAAATTATTAGCCTGGTTAGGAGACTGGTTAGGCAGTAGAAGGCAGAGTATAGGAATAATGGATATGTACTCTAATTGGAAGGAAGCGACTGGTGGTGTCCAACAAGGATCTGTGCTGGAACCTCAACCTTTTGATACAATAGAGAGACAAGTTTACTACTGTCACAAAGATTGGTAGCATATTAAGTAGATAGGTGTATAAAATTTCAAGGAGACATTGATAGGCCAAGTGAGTGGGCAAAACTGTGGCAGATGGATTTCAAAGCAGATAAGTGTGAGGTCAACCATTTTGGACTGAAAAATGATAGATCGGAGCATTTTTTAAATGATGAGAAGCTGAAACCTAAAGAGATTTAGGGTCCATGTACACAGATCACTAAAATGTAGTGGTCAGATACAAAAAAAATCAAAAAGGCTAACGGAATGTTAGCCTTTATATCTAGACAGCCTTTACGTCTAGACATCTAGACAGAGGGGAGAACGTTTTCCACAGCTATACAAAGGTTAGACTACATCTGGAATACTCTGTACTGTTCTGCTTACTGTACCTTAGAAAGGATCTATTGGCCTTGGACAGAGTGCAGCATAGATTCACCAGAATGAATACCAGGACACCAATGGTAAGATTATGAGGAGCAATTACATAAACTAGGTGTTTATTCCCTGGAATGTAGACGATTAAGGGGTGATTTGATTGAGATTTGATGAGTTTGAAAGAAATTGAAAGGGTAAATAGAGAGAAAAGATATTCCACTGGTGGGGTAGTCTAGGACAAGGGGACATTGCTGTGATAGTGTATTTGTTAGTATGTTAAATATACACATTTAAATATGTGCCTACTCTAATCTGTATGTCATCACAAGAAGTGATGCAATATCATATGATTCAGTTTTCCTGTGTTAGTAAGATGAAGCAACAAAAAGTCTCCATTAAAGCTTTATGCCTGGCCTTCAACTTCATTCGTATTAGTCTAGAAAGAGATAATACAATATGGTGGCAGCGATAGTGAGTCGACAGCAGTGATCAGTAGCTGAAAACGACAATTCAAACCAGAAGCTTTACCTGAAGTGCTGTGACTGGATCACAGCTCTCACATTAGGAGAGCAATGATGTGAGTGGAGATTGAAGGTGATTTGGATGCACTCCCAGTTTTGCCCTGAGCTGGCAAGACAAAATTATCAGTAGTTTCAGCTGCAGAGATCAGTGCAGCAGCGTGTTTTGGCGTAGATCCCTTCCTGCTTTTGCCGCACTTGCACGCCATTAGCTGACCCCGATGCCAGGGCCCCTCCCACCTACAATCTCATAAACCCATGCTGCCACAGCACAGCTCACGGCATGGTTCCTACTCAGCTCTGCAGATACTGTAACTTGCTGCAGCTTTTAAAGCAAGGTTTGCTCCTCAGATGGAGAAACAAGTAGACAGCTTAGGAAATGGTGGCCATATTTCCAGAAATGGACTTGAAAACGCCTTATGTAACAGGTGAATTCAAATTGTTTAAGCAGAGGCTACATGGTTGTGGATGGATGCAGAGAAACAGGTGATAAAAATCAGGATCATCATAGGAAATGAAGGTCTGTGCAGGATTGATACCTCAGGTTTATCTGCTGACCAGAAGGATCCGTCAAAGTTTTGGGCAGCATTGGAAAGTCGGTTTAGAATTAAAGTTAATTTCAGGGTACACTGCCTGGAACTCATGAGGTATAGCCAGAAAGCCAATAAGAGCTTGAATGACTTCATTAACCGATGCAGGGAGAAAGCAAAAGAATGTGACTTCTCTGATATTGAACTCTCAGAACAAATTGTGGAGTTGGTGATCATCTCCACTCCTATTGAGGTATTCCGGATAGACTCCTGGAAAAGCTGAAGGGACATGGCATGAAACGTATGCTACAGGACAGATGTAGATATGAGGCAGATAGCACAGGGAGAAAGTGTTTACAAGCCTTATGGCCCAAAATGCTTCTCAGTACAATATCCAAGGCACCCAGGAAGAACAAGGTATGCGGTAACTGTGGGCTCTCCCACCAACATGTAGATGCGTGGCATATGCAGACTTATGCAAGGCATGCGGGCTTTGAGTGCACTGGCCCAACATTGCGGAAGGTCCAGCAGCAGGAATATGGGGAAAAGCCAGAGTGGGCAGCGCTCAAACTGCAGAAATACTTCACCCAGAGACGAAGGAAGGCCAGACACTTCCAGACATCGCCAAAAGCATAGACGCATTCATAAAATGGGGGAATAGCTGACCAAACTGGATGAGGTGGATCGAGGTGAAGAGACTACAAGTGAACAGCTGTTTCATATGATCACCCGTGGTGGAACAGGTTCATTCTGTTAACAAAGTGTAAGCATTTGCAACACTTCAGATCATCTGGCCCAATAAGGCTGGACGGCCTCGACTGAGAGTGAAGATTGATACTGGTGCAAGTGCCAACATTCCAACTTTCCGCATCCTCAAAGCCATATACCACAAGGCATGGAAATCTATGGTCCAACCCACAAGTGTGAAGCTTACGGCATACAATGGCTCAACAATAAAGTGCCTAGGTTCCCTAGACTTGGAATGGAGGTACAAAGAGTCAACATGGTCGACTCAGATTTTCTACATAGTGAATGTGTCAGGACCAGTAGCAGCAGGTGTGCAACAAACTTAACGTGGTCATCATCCATGAGCTAAAGCAGTCAAAGCAGGTGCACACCCATTAGATCGGTACAAGACCTCCAGAGGTTGTACCTGGACTGGTTTAACACAGTTGGGAATTTCCACGGGGATGCAGTCCTACACCTTAAAGAAGGTGCATTGCCGTCAATTCACCTGCCGTGAAAATATGGCGTGCACATTCGAGAAAAGTTGCAGATGGAACTGGTTGGAGTGGAAAAACAAGGCATCATTTGTCGAGTGCAACATCACAAGGACTGGTGCAGTTCAATCACTGTTGCAATTAAGAAGCACAGTTCAATTTGACAATGTTTAGACCCAAGGAAGCTAAACAAAGCCTTAAAGAGATGTCCTGATAAGACACCAACGCTAAATGAGTTAAACCAGCGTTCGCTGGAGCGAATCACTTTTCCAAATTAGGCGCAAAAAACAGATATTGGTCAATACACTTGTCAAAAGGGCCACAAGAGCTAACGATATTCAGTAATCCCTTTGGCAGGTACTGTTTCCTCTGTTTACCATTCGAGCTGTCAGTCAGCTAGGATCTATTTCAACAGCATATGGACCAGATAACAGAACGAGTCCCGATTTGTGTGTGTATTGCAGATGGCATCACCGTAGTAGAATGAATGGAAGAAAAGCATGACAGAAACCTAAACTTGCTAATGAAAGACTGCCAGACGCAAAGGTTTGGTTTTCAACAGCAAAAAGTGCTCCATTAGGGCCGATCACATCCATTTCTTTGATGCCATTTACTCAAGGTCAGGTATCTGCCCAGATGGAAGATCGAAGACATCCAGTCAATGCCGACACCACAGGACAAGGGTGACCACCAAAGGTGTCTAGGATTACTCATAGAAACATAGAAAATAGGAGCAGGAGTAGGCCATTCAGCCCTTTGAGCCTGCTCCGCCTTCGTTATGATCATGGCTGATCATCCAACTCAGCAACCTGTTTCCGCTTCCCCCCCTACCCCCCCCCCCCCCCCATACCCTTTGATCCCTTTCACCCCAAGAGCTATATCTAACTCCTTCTTGAAAACATACAATGTTTTGGCCTCAACTGCTTTCTGTGGTAGCGAATTCTACAGGCTGGGTGAAGTAATTTCTCATCATCTCAGTCCTGAAAGGTTTATCCCGTATCCTTAGACTATGACCCCTGGTTCTGGACTCCCCCACCATCGGGAACAGCCTTCCTGCATCTACCCTGTCAAGTCCTGTTAGAATTTTATAGGTTCCTATGAGATCCCCCCTCACTCTTCTGAACTCCAGCGAATATAATCCTAACTGAATCAATCTCTCCTCATACATCAGTTCCGCCATCCCAGGAATCAGTCTGGTAAACCTTCGCTGCACTCCCTCTATAGCAAGAATATCCTTCCTCAGATAAGGAGACCAAAACTGCACACAATGTTCCATGTGTGGCCTCACCAAGGCGCTGTATAATTGCAGCAAGACATCCCTGCTCCTGTACTCGAATCCTCTCGATATGAAGGCCAACATACCATTTGCCTTTTTTACCGCCTGTTGCACCTGCATGCTCACCTTCAGCAACTTGCGTACGTGAACACCCAGGTCTTGTTACATATTCCCCTCTCTCCGTTTATAGCCATTCAAATAATAATCTGCCTTCCTGTTGTTGCTGCCAAAGTGGATAACCTCACATTTATCCACATTATACTGCAACTGCCATGCATTTGCCCACTCACTCAACTTGTCCAAATCACCCTGAAGCCTCTCTGCAACCTCCTCACAACTCACCCTCCCACCCAGTTTTGTGTCATCTGCAAATTTGGAGATATTACATTTAGTTCCCTCATCAAAATCATTAATATATATTGTGAATACTGGGGTCCTAGCACCGATTCCTGCAATACCCCACTAGTCACTGCCTGCCATTCAGAAAAAGACCCGTTTATTCCTACTCTTTGTTTCCTGTCTGCCAACCAATTTTCTATCCTTCGCAATACACTACCCCCAATCCCATGCGCTTTCATTTTACACACTAATCTCTTATGTGGGACCTTATCGAAAGCCTTCTGAAAGTCCAAATAAACCACATCCACTGGCTGTCCCTCATCAACTCTACTAGTTACATCCTTGAAGAATTCTAGTAGATTTGTCAAGCATGATTTCCCTTTCATAAATCCATGCTGACTCTGTCCGATTCTACCACTGTTCTCCAAGTGCTCTGCTATAAAATCTTTGATAATGGACTCCAGAATTTTCCCCACTACCTATGTCAAGCTGACTGGTCTATAATTCCCTGTTTTCTCTCTACCTCCCTTTTTAAATAGTGGGGTTACATTAGCTACCCTCCAATCTGTAGGAACTGTTCCAGAGTCTATAGAATCTTGGAAGATGAGCACCAATGCATCCACTATTTCTGGTGCCACTTCCTTACATACTCTGGGATGTAGTTTATCTGGCCCTGGGGATTTATCAGCCTTCAATCCCATCAATTTCCCCAACATCATTTCTCTACTAATACTGATTTCCTTCAGTTCCTCTCTCTCACTAAGCCCTTTGTTCCTCAACATTTCTGGTATGATATTTGTGTCCTCCTTTGAAAAGACAGAACCAAAGTATGCATTTAGCTGGCCAGCCATTTCTTTATTCCCCATAATAAATTCCCTGTTTCTGATTGTAAGGGACCTATATTTGTCTTCACAAATCTTTCTCTCTTCACTTACCTATAGAAACTTTTACAGTCAGTTTTTATGTTCCATGCAAGCTTACTCTCATACTCTATTTTCTACTTCTTAATCAATCCCTTGATCCTCCTTTGCTGAATTCTAAACTGCTCCCGATCCTCAGGTCTATTGTTTTTTCTGGCGAATTTATATGCCTCTTCCTTGGATCTAATGCTATCTCTAATTTCCCTTGGAAGCCATGGTTTGGATACCTTTCCCGTTTTATTTTTGCGCCAGACAGGAATAAACAACTGTTGCAGTTCATCCATGCGCTCTTTGAATATTTGCCATTGCCTATCCACCGTCATCCCTTTAATTAACGTTTCCCAATCCATCATAGCCAACTCGCACCTCATACCTTCGTAGTTTCCTTTATTAAGATTCAGAACCCTGGTCTCAGAATCAACTATGTCACTCTCCATGAAGAATTCTATCATATTATGGTCACTCATCCCCAAGGGGTCTCGCACACCTAGCTTGTCAATTACTCCTTTCTCATTACACGGTACCCAGTCTAGGATGGCCTGTTCTCTAGTTGGTTCCGCAACGTATTGGTCCAGAAAACCATCTCGTATACACTCCAAGAGTTCCTCCTCTACGGTATTGTGACTAATTTGATTTGCCCAATCTATATGCAGATGAAAGTCACCCATAATTACAGATGTTCCTTTATCGCATGCATCTCTAATTTCCTGTTTAATTCTCAACATCACCACTACAGTTTGGGGGTCTATATACAATCCCCACTAATGTTTTTGTCCCTTAGTGTTTCTCAGCTCTACCCAAACAGATTCCACATCGTCAGAGCTAATATCTTTCCTCACTATTACGTTAATTTCCTCTTCAACCAGCAATGTGACTCCACTGCCTTTTGCTTTTTGTCTATCCTTCCTAAATACTGAATATCCCTGGATGTTCATTTTCCATCGCTGGTCACCTTACAGCCATGTCTCTGTAATCTCGACTATATCATACCTGTTTACATCTATTTGTGCAATTAAGTCATCCACTTTATTGCGAATGCTCGGCGCGTTAAGGGACAAAGCCTTAAGGCTTGCCTATTTAACATTACTAGTCCCCTTCCCACTATTTTTCACTGCATCCCTGTTTGATTCTGGCCTTTGATTTCTCTGTCTATCACTTTTCTTATTCCCTTACTGTCTTTTGTTCTTGTCTTTGATCCCCCTTCCTCTGACTCCTTGCAAAGGTTCCCATCCCCCTGCCATTTTAGTTTAAACCTTCCCCAACCACTCTCGCAAATACTCCCCCTAGGACATCATTCCCATCCTGCCCAGGTGTAACCCATCCAGTTTGCACTGGTCCCAGCTCCCCCAGAACCGTTCCCAATGTCCCAGTAATCTAAAACCCTCCCCCTCACACCATCTCTTCAGCCACGTATTCATCTGATATATCCTGCTATTTCTACTCTGACTAGCACGTGGCACTGGTAGTAATCCTGAGATCGCTACCTTTGAGGTCCTACTTTTCAACTTACTTCCTAACTCCCTATATTCTGCTTTGAGGACCTCTTCTTTTTTTTTACCTAAGTCGTTTGTAACAATGTGTACCATGACCACTGGCTGTTTACCCTCCCCCTTCAGAATGTCCTGAAACAGCTCTGAGACCATCCTTGACCCTCGCACCAGTGAGGCACCATACCATCCTGGAGTCTCGTTTGCGGTCACAGAAATGCCTATCTATATCCCTTACAATTGTATCCCCTATAACTATTGCATTCCACACTTCTTACTCCTCCCCTGTGCAGCAGAGCCAACCATGGTGCAACGAACTGGGCTGTTGCTGCTTTCCCCTGAGAGGCCATTCCCCCCAACAGTAAGCAAAGCAGTATATATGTTTTGCAGGGGAATAGCCACGGTAGATTCCTGCATTGCCTGCCTAGTCCTCTTGCTCTGTCTGGTGGTCACCCATTCCCTTCCTGCCTGTGGAGCCTGAGCCTGCGATGTGACCACCTCTCTAAACGTGCTATCCACGATACTCTCCGCCTCTTGGATGCTCCACAGTGTCCCCTGCTGCTGCTCCAGCTCTGAAACCCGGGCTTCCAAGAGCTGCAGCTAGAGACACTTCCTGCACACATGCTGGTCCCGGGCACTGGATTTATCCCCGGCTTCCCACATAGAGCACGAGGAGCACACCACGGCTTTGAGCTCTCCTACCATGACTTAACCCTTTAAATTAAACTTTTGGAAGATACTTAATAGCAAATAATATTGATTACTCTAGGGCCCTTCTTCCCTGGTCCTCATTACTACAGAACTCCCTAAAAATCACTACTTACTATATATGAAAATAAACAGTAGACCTTTCTTACCTTAGTTACTAAGCCAGCTATTTTGAGCTATTCCCTAACAGCAGTTACACACCAACCAATCACCTTGCAGATTTTCTGTGATGTCACTGTTGACTTATTTTTCAAAACTCCGCGCACCTGGACTGCTCTCACACAGGTCCGACTCTCCGCTCCCTCTGCTGGTCCGACTCAGTCTTGCTCCTTCTCGCTGCTGCTGCACTTTTAAACTGTGCCAGTCCCATTCAGTATCACTCCTTCCCACTGCTGCTGCACTTTTAAACTTCCTTGCTGCATACATACCCAGCTTCTCAGAGAGGGCATCTCCACTAAGAGAATTGCTGAAGAAAGACATGCCATTCCTATGGCAGGATGGTCACAAAAATGCATTCAATACATTGAAATAAGCACTGTCAGCCGAATCGTGTCTTCAATACTAGGACCCTTGGAAGACAACATTAGAAGTGGCTACATCGCAGAAAGGTCTTGTTGCATGTCTTCTTCAAGATGGCAAGCCTATCAAAATTCTTTCAAAAAGTCTGATGCCAGCACAAGCAAATTACTCCAATATTGAATGAGAAACTGTCACTCTTGTCTTCAGGACCACCAGGTTCCACACACACTTAATCGGGAAAGAGTTCACGGTCAAGACAGATCATAAGCCACTGGAGATGATCTGGAGAAAATCACTCACAAGTGCACGGCTTCGAATCCAAAGGTTACTCATCAAGATTCAGGGCCAGAACTGTGATGTCAGATAGAAACCTGGTCGTCAGATGATCCTATCAGACACTCTAAGTAGACTGCCTAACCCTGGAAAGCACAAGAAATGCCATTTGACTCCCAGGTAGATGAAGTCTGTGCAAGTTTGGAGGATGTCTGCAATGTAGAAGTCATGTGCTTCAGTCAAAACAAGAGGGAGGAACTCCAGAGAGAGACTTCTCAAGACCTCAAACTCCAGGCTGTATTTATAGAGGGTTGGCCTGAAACCATTCAGGAGATCCCAATGGATCTAAGAATGTATTGGCTGTACAGAGACAAAATTGGTATATGCAGTGGAGTACTATTCAAAGGATGTCAAGTAGTCATACCAGTCTGACATACTTGGACAGCTCCACCAAGGACACAGGGGAATAGAAAGGACGAGACAACTTGCTTGCGAGTCAGTATTCTGGCCCGGCATCAGCAAGGACATTGACCAGATGATGAGACCTTGTAATGCGTGACAGGGACAACAGGCTAGTCATCAGAAAGAGCCTCTCAAACTGCATGACATACCATCACCACCATGGATAAAGACATCAACAGATCTGTGCTCTGTGGGAAGAGAAGACTATCTGCTAGTGACATCCGATCACTCCAAATTTCCTATTGTGCAGAAGCTTCAAGACAGATCGAGTACAGCAGTGGCCAATACTGTTAGTGCCATCTTTAGTCTTTTTGTTGTCCCGGTAGAAGTGGTGTCCGACAACAGTCCACAATACACAGGAAAACCATACTAGAATATGTCACCTCATCACCCAGATATCCTCATTCGAATGAGACAGATGAACGTATGGTCAGGGTAGTCAAAAAGTGTTCAGAAACCGGGCAAGATGTCCAAGTTGCGTTATTGCATTTTCGTGCAATGCCATTAGACTCTGGATTGCCATCACCCGCTGAGATTCTGTTTGGCTGACCAATGTGAGCCACACTACCAAGTTATCATCTCACTGAGTCGTTCTTCGTCACAGATGGGTTATGTCAGAAACAAGATAAAATTAAAGACACGACGTGCATACGGGTATAGAATTACTGCTACTTTGGCTAGAAGGTGAGGGTCCTTTACCCACAAGAACAGGCATGGATGCCAGCAGAGGTGTCCGAGGTACACAAAAAAACATGTTGTATAAGGTGACAACACCAAATGGTGCAGTTCTGTGAAGGAATCAATCTCATCTCAAGGGACTTTCTGCTAGCCATGCACAAGGCAACCAACCAGCATCGCCTATGCATGCGCGCATATGTTATAAAGACAAAGAGACAACAAGCAACACACTGAGAACTGAGGACAATCCTCCCAAACACAATCTGCAGGAGGAGAGGACAGACTGTTTGAGAAGACACCCACATGTCATTGTCACAAGATCTGGCCGAGTAAGCTGTTGACCAGTATGGTTCCAAACATAGACAACACCTTGTTACAGTTGAATGTTTTATGTAAGTAGTGTTATAGTTGTCAAATTTCTTTTATCTTGTGAGAGCTGCTTATTCATATACATATTAGTGTTATATGGGGTTGTCATTTAAGGAAAGGGAGATGTTGTCATAGTGTATTTGTCAGTATGTTAAATATAATTATTTAAATATATGTTGATGCTAATTTGTATGTCATCACAGGAAGTGATGCAATATCATATGATTCAGTTCTCCTGCACTGTCTGTATGCTGAAGAAACAGCAAATCTCCATTAAAGCTCTGCATTCAAACCTTTATGCCTGCCCTTTAGCTTCGTTTGTGTTAGTCTAGAAAGAGATAATGCAACAGACATATCTTTAAATCAGATCCAGGCCATTCAAGAGGGAAGTTAGGAAATACAACGTCACACAAAGGATGGTAGAATTGTGAAACTCTCTCCTACATAAAGCAGTAGATGCTAGCCCAATTAATAATTTTAAATCTGAGATCAATAGATTTTTGCTAGCCAAGAGTATAAAAGGATATAGAGCCAAGGCATGTGGATGGAGTTAAGATATAGATCAGCCATGATCTCATTGAATGGGGCGGACTGGCTCTTTGAAGAGCCAGTGCAGGCGCAATGGGCTGAATGGCTTCCATCTGTGCTGTATTATTCTATGATTCTATGAAGAGCTGAATGGTCTACTCCTGTTCCTATGTTACTATATTCCTACGTTCCTATACCCTAATAAAGCGGCAGCGTAACAGATGAGGGAGGGAGGGAGGGAAGAACACCAGCAAAACAGGAGCAAAAATAAATCTTGAAGTAATAAATGGCCTTAGTGCTTCAGGCAAATGTGTGTCCTTAAAATTTTAATACCAGTAATCTGATTATGAGTAAGAAAGATACCTTTCATCCCCATACCAGGTGTGGGGCTGTGCTTTGGAGAGGTGAAGGGAACATCAACATCAATGGAAAGTGCATTGCAATGTACCCTGACCTAATGGCAGAATTTTCACATAAAAGCAAGAAAATTAATGAAGTCAGGCAGGTCCTACTCTCTAATGGAATGGGGTAGGCTTGACTTTCCCTAACTGGCTGGAAATCTAGCATTAAAGAGCGATAGGCAGAAAGATTTGCAGCCTCTGTAAATGGAAGCCAGATGGTATCCGAAATGGGCTCTTCAGCAACTAATCCAGCAATATAGCCTTAGTCCATTTTATTAATTCAGAGGGAACACATTTCAAGATGGGTACTGAGGTGAGTCTCATACTATCAATTTGTCAGTCCATTATTGGAGAGGATTAGCATAATATAAAAGACCCTAGATGAGGTATTTTTGGTTGAGGTGCCTGAAGTGAGTTTTACTGTCGAGGCTTCTTAACTTTTCTCTTACTGAACTGTGTGTATTGGAGTCGGAGTTTACCCAGAGGTTAGGGCATGAGCATTCTGTGCACTTATATCTGTCTTAAACTTCCTCTAAACTGAGAATAAGATTACTTCACGATCCCAAGTAACTTACCTTGTGCTAAATAATTCTGTTTGGCATTAGGCATTGTCTATGTGTTCATAGAGGAATAGTTTTTCCTATTGTGAAAAAAAGGTAAGTTCTCTGAAAGAATGTGCAGCTCACGTGCAATGCGATTAAACCAAGATTTCCTGGAAATCTGGCACATGTTGCTGTATGTTGAACTCATGAATTGGAGGTAAGAGGGTAAAATTGGTCATGGCTGGGCAAGAAAACTTGGCAGGGTGTAAAATGGGTTGCCAATTTGCTATTACGCATTATGTGTTACTGCTCAAGACCAATATCACCCCCTTGGTGTGAACATTTTGGAGTACTGTACCGAAATGTAGGAGGACATAGACAAGCTTGACGAGTGGGTTGATGAATGGCAAATGAAATTCAATACAACAAAAAGTGAGATGGTTCATTTTGATGGGAAGGATCAGAAGGCCACTTATTTTCTTGGAAAGTAGGAAACTAAATTGGGTCAAGAAAGAGATCTGAGAATACATATCTGCCAATCACTAAAAGCAGCAACACAAGTTGATAAAACCATAAAGAGTCCTGCGTTTCATTTTTAGAGGAAGAGAATACAAAAGTGGAGAGGTAATGTTAAATTTATGTAGAACCTTTGTCAGATTAAAGTGCTGTGTACATTTCCGGTCTCCATAATACATAAAGGATATTGAAGTATTGAGAAATTGCAGAAAAGATTAACAAGAATTAACTAGAACTGAGAAGATGCACCTATCAAGGATGATTGAGCAGGCTGGAGCTTTTTTCCCTGAAAAAGAGAAAGTAAAGAGGTAACCTAATAGAGGTCTTTAAAATAGTGAAGGAGTTCAATAGGGTGGATGTGGAGAAACTGTTTCCACTTGTGGGTGAGTCCAGAACAAAGGGGAATAAAGACAAGGTACCTAACAGACTTAAAAAGAATCTATGAGGGAATGGAGAGAATCATAGCAACTTCCAGGACAGAAGGAAACATTCAGTCTGTCATTCGAAAGAGCAGTCATGCTTAGTCCAACGTTCAATGACTTTTTGTTCATAATCCTGTAAGTTCCTCATTCTCAAGTACCCGTGCAACTCTCTTCTAAAGTTATTTCAGGAATCAGCTTCCACCACCTTTTCAGGTAGAACAATCTACAAGGCACAAGTCAGGAGTGTGATGGAATACTCTCCACTTGCCTGGATGGGTGCAGCTCCAACAACACTCAAGAAGCTTAACACCATCCAGGACAAAGCGGCCTGCTTGATTGGCACCCCATCTACAAACATTCACTCCCTCCACCACCGACGCACAGTGGCAGCAGTGTGTACCATCTACAAGATGCACTGCAGCAATGCACCAAGGCTCCTTCGACAGCACCTTTCAAACCCGCGACCTCTACCAACTAGAAGGACAAGGGCAGCAAATATATGGGAACACCACCAAGTGTTCCCCTCCAAGTCACACACCATCCTGACTTGGAACTATATCGCCGATCCTTCACTGTCGCTGGGTCAAAATCCTGGAACTCCCTTCCTAACAGCACTGTGGGTGTACCTACCCCACATGGACTGCAGCAGTTCAAGAAGGCAGCTCACCACCACCTTCTCAAGGGCAATTAGGGATGGGCAATTAATGCTGGCCTGGCCAGCGACTCCCACATCCCATGAATGAATAAAAAAAAACATTCCAGATCCCAACAACTGGGTGAAAAATTTCTCCTTACCTCCCTTCTCGATCGTTTATCAATAATTTTGAATCTAAGATCTCTATCTACTGTACCGAAAGCTCTTTATCATCTGAAAACCTCAATTAGGCCACCTCATAACCTCCTCTGTTCCCAGGAGAATAGCTTTAACTTTACCAACCACTCCTCATAACTGAAGTTCCTCAACCCTGATAACATCCTGGTAAACCTACTCTGTACCCTTTCTAAGGTCTTTCCTGAAGTGTGGTGCCTAGAATTGTCCACAATACTCCAACCAAGGCCTAACCAGTGATATGTATAGTTCCAGCATGATCTTTTTACTTTTATATTTTATTCCTCTATTTATGAACTCAAGTAACTCATAGGCTTGTGGGATGTGCTGCCAATTGAAATGATTGAAAAATAATCCATTGGCAGATTTAAGGGGAGGCTTGGAGCACACGAGGGACAAGGGAATGGAAGAATACAAATACAGGGTGGAAAGAGGTAATCAGAGTGGGAGGAGGCTTATGTAAAGTATAAAAAACAGCATAGTCCAGTTGGGCCAAATGGCTTATATCTGTGCTGTTGATTATGTCTAAGTCTTTTATTTGCTGTGTGCAAGTTGGCTGCTGTGTTTCCTACATTACAACAGTGACTACACTTCAAAAGTACTTCATTGACTGTAAGTGATTTTGGCCGTCTGGTGGCCGTGAAAGGCGCTATGTAAATGCAAGACTTTCTTTTTCTTTCTTACTCTTTCCTCACTAGCAGGTGTTTAAAACCTTTCAATGCCAGGTCTTTTAGTGATACAGCTTTTGCTTTCAGGAGCAATTTTACAGACATGGACAAAACATAGGAATATTAATCGATAAAATGACAATATCTGCCAATTGTGTCACTTCCTGCTTTCAGTACTGACCTGAGGGACACTGCCAGTGATGCAGCAGCCCAAAGTTCATGCCTACTTCACCAGCAAGCTGGCTGGGGATGCGTGATATGCATCAGCAGCTCACCCCCCATATTATAATAAGGTCTGAGGCCCAATATCAATAAGTGCCAACCAATTCCTTTCCCAGTGTGTACCAGATCTGTGCTTTCAAAGCTGTGGATTCCCTTCTATGATCTGTGTCTCTTATTGAGACCAGACCTGTAACTTGAGCAGCAAAAATCTAACAGTAACAGTGGAAGTTAAAATGATTGTTTTGGTAAACTCACTGCTTACTTCACTTGGCACAGGGGAATTTCCTCCTGAATCACATTCAGGGTATACACCCTGGCCTGAGTAGTTTAATGTACACAATTCTTATTTGCATCTCTAACACTTCCTATATCCAAGAACAGTGTTTCTATGTAAGTATAGCAGTCTTTCTTTGCACTTAGATATTTAACAACTATCACTTTCCTTTGTTTTCAATTAGAGCTTGCCTTAGCTCCCACCAGCTCCTCCAAACTACTGATATCAGCCCCGAGTTTGTGGCAATCTGGAGGTTAGACCCAAAAAGGTGTCCAATTTGCCCTTATTTTGCCCATGTCAAGTTACACCCAAGTATCCTGCCAATATCATCGGAATACATCCAAACTTAAAATAGGTGCAAATGGTCATAAACCAATGTAAACAACTGGAGTCTGAGGAAACAACGATACCCACATCAATATATTTCTTTTTCCTTTCAATATCTGCTTATAGAATCACATTCATAGGGGTTCAGTAGATTTATTCTGTGCGTTTTCCTGATTTCAATGACAGGTCATGAACTGTAGACAAATATGACACATTTGATGTTTTTTTCTTGGAACACAGGAAAAACACATACAAAATCTTCTGGATTTTTGAAAAAAGTTCTATCCAACCAGAAGGGCTGAACATTTTTATCCTGCTTCTCCTGAATATGATTTAAGAATGGATTACTTACTCATTTCCAAGAATGTACACAATGATATTCTAAACCTTTCACATCTGGGCGAATTCTGAGGCCACTCAAAATCTGTGGCATGAGGACATATACATTTTAGGGTACACTAAATACATTCCACAACACAATACAGCTGTATAGCATAAAGGAAAGTGCTCATTTATTATCCTCCTTCGTCCCATAGGAAGCAGCCAGATAATCTCTATCTTCTTTCATATGCTCCTTAAAACCTATCTCTTTGAACAAGCTTTTGGCCATCTGTCCTAATGTCTCCTTCTTTGGCTCCATATCAATTTTACGTCCGATTATGTTCCTGTGAAGTTCCATGTGTTGTTTTATTATGTTATGGTTAAATATAATATATAAAAATCTTGTATTTAGCACACATTTAACCATCAAACCTCAGGCCTTATACTATCCATGTCACGGTTCAGGGATCAAACTTCAAACACCACCATGTCTATATGTATTTGCTTGATTGTCTAAGATCTCATTCTGAAAACTGTAACTCATCAGATCAGGGAGGGAATGTCCCAACTGAAAGTAGGCAAAACAGATAAACACCTAATGAAAAACTACAAAGGACTTTTGAAACTAACCATTGAACAATCATCAATGCGATCTCCTGGACTAGTTTTGATCACCTGAGGGTGTTGGAGAGGAATTGACCAGAGTTTTTTCCCCTTTGTTTTAACCTTTTTTTTGCCTCTCCCAGGAGATTACATGGCTTTGGGGGTTGAGTGGGGAAGGGCGGGGTGAAGGGGTGGAGGGAGTAGGAAGTGCCTGATAATGCATCAATTATCATGAGTGTGGCTTGATGGACCAGCTGCCATTTTAAAATGCTTGTAAAAGCTACTGATAGGAAAATCCAAAAGCAAAGCAACAAAATTGCCTACTTTTTTTGCTTATTCTCTGGGGTTCTTCACTAAACTGAAGAATTATTATTAGCAATATGGGTTGCAACGAAATAAAGACACAAAACCATTTCTTACAAGAAAATGATTAAACTTGCTATACAGTAGCATTTTTGGAGTTGATCAGAGGTCAGAGCCTCTCTCTGAGGATTGAGCTCATGTGGCTTCCCAGAGCAATCATTACCAGATATCACAACCAGATATTAAGCTCCAACTCGCAGTACATACTGGTGGAACATAGGAATAGCAGAAGGCAATTCAACCCTTCAGCTTGTTCCGCCATTCAGTCAGATCATGGCTGATGTGTCAACAATGCCCAGATTTTTTTTTCACGATTGACAGAAAAACTGACCAGTGCCTGCTGTGTGTAACCCCAATCACCTCCTCCATTTCTCGGCACCAATAGAAAGCTACTGAGGGTTGAAGGCAAAAACTCTTCAGGGAAATCACCTGTAGGAGTTTGAATGTAACGAAAACTATTTTCTATAAGATATGAAAAGATCCTCAACTATTTCTGAGGTAACTTTGCTGAAAAAAACCCAATATACCTTACTATATTTGAGGGACTGTTTCCTTAGCTAATGGAACTTACTTTTATGTATTACAAATTAAATGTTGCATTTGTTTCATTTTTATTCATATTTTGTACCACACTCGAAACGCTCATTCAGCAGCAGTTCTCTTATTTATTCGTATCTAAGAGAGAAGTCAAAAGTATTTAAAATGAATTTGATATAGGTGCCAAACTCTGGAAGGGTTGTACCATCGTTCAATTTTTCAGGGAAGCTCTGATTAAAAGTTCTCGATTTCAACATATTTATTCAAATTGAATCTTTTAGCAGAGCCAAATACCGTTGCAGAGATCGCTGATAAAAGGAGGAAAAATGCAGATAGTTTAATTTTTACTTAAGGTTATAGTTCTTAATACAAACCCCAGAACCTGAATAGATGAGACAGAAATCTGAGACAAAGCCTCTTCCCACCTATGAGGCATGCAGTGTTTTATTTGTGTATGTAGCTATGGTACGGTAAGGGACAAATATCGCTTTTCAACCACTGATATTTTTGTATGGGGTCCTTTGCAGTCTCATGATAGGTGCAGTGGAGAAATGAATTGTGTCAAAATAATAATTTTATGGACAAGGGTAAGAGCCAAAATGGCCAGTGGCTTAAATATATGAGCAAATGTGAAAAAGGTGTGAACCTAAATACAGCCAGACGAGGATAAAGTCTCGTCTGTGGTGGCTACTAAAATCAGTCAGCCCTGTTCCCAGTGGCTGTGACTTCATAACATTAAAGAAGCTGCTCTTGACTTCTACATGAATTGATAGTAATTAGCCAGGCTGATTCATACTTTAGTCAAAATGTAAGTGATGTTTCTAGACAGCAGCCTTCTGCAGTCAATTAAGCGTTACCGAACTGGATTTATTAGGCAATATCACTTCACTGAGCAGCCCTGAGTACGTTATTGAACATGGGAATTCTTCAGTAAAACAGACTGACAGTCTTGGTGTCCATCCTTGTTGCTAAAAAGAGAAAAAAATTTAGTCAGATTATCAACTGCAGAAAAGACTTTGCATTTACTATCTTTTTGTGTTTTTTTTTCATTGCCTTCCCCTCCTGTCCTGAAGATGTTGCCCTTCGCTGGGCTAATGGCTCCATACATGCCATGGAATATGGACAAATCAATCAGGTAGCTTTTCGTCATGTGTGAGTTCAGATGGTCATTGTTACCAGGTTATTTCACCACGGGTGCCATCACAGCTGGGTGCATGTGATCACTGGACGGTAGTCAGGGAAGGTCAGGCCTTCATTAATTTTTCTCAGGTACTGAAAGGCCAATATTTTTCATCCCTCTGCTTCCTCAGTTGAGATTAGCAAATTTAGCATTCCTGGATAGGTGATCACAAATGCCAATCCACTTTCTGCTACTCTTTTGCATCTTATTTTATTTATTTATTTTATTTAGAGATACAGCACTGAAACAGGCCCTTCGGCCCACTGAGTCTGTGCCGACCAACAACCACTCATTTATACTAATCCTACATTAATCCGATATTCCCTACTACATCCCCACCATTCTCCTACCACCTACCTACACGAGGGGCAATTTACAATGGCCAATTTACGTATCAACCTGCAAGTCTTTGGCTGTGGGAGGAAACCGGAGCACCCGGCGGAAACCCACACGGTCACAGGGAAAACTTGCAAACTCCGCACAGGCAGTACCCAGAACCGAACCCGGGTCGCTGGAGCTGTGAGGCTACATTGCTAACCACTGCGCCACTGTGCCGCCCAAAATGGGAAAATGGGAAATTGTCCACTTTGGCAGGAAGAATAAAAAAGAAGCATATTGTCTAAGTGGTGAGAGAATGCAGAATTCTGAGATGCAGAGGGATCTGGGTGTCCTATTGCATGATTCGCAAAAGGTTAGTATGCAGGTCCAGCACGTAATTAGGAAATCTAATAGAATGTATGCAAGGGGAATTGAATACAAAAGTAGGGAGGTTATGCTTCAGTTATGCAGGGCATTGGTGAGACTAGTAAGACTAAGAGGAAGAGCTGGCAGGGAGATGTTGCGGAGCACAGCGGGACTGGTGGTCTGAAGTGCATTTGTTTCAATGCGAGAAGTGTAACAGGTAAGGCAGATGAACTTAGAGCTTGGATTAGTACTTGGAACTATGATGTTGTTGCTATTACAGGGACTTGGTTAAGGGAAGGACAGGATTGGCAGCTAAATATTCCAGGATTTAGAAGCTTTAGGCAGGATAGAGTGGGATGTAAAAGGGGTGGGGGAGTTGCATTACTTGTTAAGGAGAATATCACAGCTGTACTGCGGGAGGACACCTCGGAGGGGTCGTGCAGCGAGGCAATATGGGTGGAGCTCAGGAATAGGAAGGGTGCAGTCACGATGTTGGGGGTTTTCTACGGGCCTCCCAACAGCCAGCGGGAGGTAGAGGAGCAGATATGTAGACAGATTTTGGAAAGATGTAAAGGTAACAGGGTTGTAGTGGTGGGTGATTTTAACTTCCCCTATATTGACTGGGACTCACTTAGTGCTAGGGGCTTAGATGGGGCAGAATTTGTAAGGAGCATCCAGGAGGGCTTCTTGAAACAATATGTAGATAGTCCAACTAGGGATGGGGCCATTCTGGACCTGGTATTGGGGAATGAGCCCGGCCAGGTGGTCGAAGTTTCAGTAGGGGAGGATTTCGGGAACAGTGACCATAATTCCATAAGTTTTAAGGTACTTGTGGATAAGGATAAGAGTAGTCCTCGGGTGAAGGTGCTAAATTGGGGGAAGGCTAATTATAACAATATTAGGCGGGAACTGAAGAATTTAGATTGGGGGCGGCTGTTTGAGGGCAAATCAACATCTGACATGTGGGAGTCTTTCAAACGTCAGTTGATTAGAATCCAGGACCGGCATGTTCCTGTGAGGAAGAAGGATAAGTTTGGCAAGTTTCGGGAACCTTGGATAACGCGGAATATTGTGAGCCTAGTCAAAAAGAAAAAGGAAGCATTCGTAAGGGCTGGAAGGCTAGGAACAGACGAATCCCTTGAGGAATATAAAGACAGTAGGAAGGAACTTAAGCAAGGAGGGCTAAAAGGGGTCATGAAAAGTCATTGGCAAACAGGATTAAGGACAATCCCAAGGCTTTTTCTACATATATAAAGAGCAAGAGGGTAACTAGGGAAAGGGTTGGCCCGCTCAAGGACAGAGAAGGGAATCTATGTGTGGAACCAGAGGAAATGGGTGAGGTACTAAATGAGTACTTTGCATCAGTATTCACCAAAGAGAAGGACTTGGTGGATGATGAGCCTAGGGAAGAGAGTGCAGATAGTCTCAGTCATCTCATTATCGAAAAGGAGGAGGTGTTGGGTGTCTTGCAAAGCATTAAGGTAGATAAGTCCCCAGGGCCTGATGGGATCTACCCCAGGATACTAAGGGAGGCAAGGGAAGAAATTGCTGGGGCCTTGACGGAAATCTTTGCATCCTCATTGGCTACAGGTGAGGTCCCAGAGGACTGGAGAATAGCCAATGTTGTTTCTTTGTTTAAGAAGGGTGGCAAGGATAATCCAGGAAATCATAGGCCGGTGAGCCTTACGTCAGTGGTAGGGAAATTATAAAAGAGGATTCTTCGGGACAGGATTTACTCCCATTTGGAAACAAACAAACTTATTAGCGAGAGGCAGCATGGTTTTGTGAAGGGGAGGTCATGTCTCACTAATTTGATTGAGTTTTTTGAGGAAGTGACAAAGATGATTGATGAAGGAAGGGCAAAGGATGTTATCTATATGGACTTCAGTAAAGCCTTTGACAAGGTCCCGCATGGCAGATTGGTACAAAAGGTGAAGTCACATGGGATCAGAGGTGAGCTGGCAAGATGGATACAGAACTGGCTCAGTCATAGAAGACAGAGGGTAGCAGTGGAAGGGTGCTTTTCTGAATGGAGGGATGTGACTAGTGGTGTTCCGCAGGGATCAGTTCTGGGACCTTTGCTGTTTGTAGTATATATAAATGATTTGGAGGAAAATGTAGCTGGTTTGATTAGTAAGTTTGCGGACGACACAAAGGTTGGTGGAGTTGCGGATAGTGATGAGGATTGTCAGAGGATACAGCAGGATATAGATCGGTTGGAGACTTGGGCGGAGAAATGGCAGATGGAGTTTAATACGGACAAATGTGAGGTAATGCATTTTGGAAGATCTAATGCAGGTGGGAAGCATACAGTAAATGGCAGAACCCTTAGGAGTATTGACAGGCAGAGAGATCTGGGCATACAGGTCCACAGGTCACTGAAAGTGGCAACGCAGGTGGATAAGGTAGTCAAGAAGGCATAGGGGCATGCTTGCCTTCATTGGTCGGGGCATAGAGTATAAAAATTGGCAAGTCATACTGCAGCTGTACAGAACTTTAGTCAGGCCACAGTTAGAATATTGCGTGCAATTCTGGTCGCCACACTACCAGAAGGACGTGGAGGCTTTGGAGAGGGTACAGAAGAGGTTTACCAGGATGTTGCCTGGTCTGGAGGGCATTAGCTATGAGGAGAGGTTGGATAAACTCGGATTGTTTTCACTGGAACGACGGAGGTGGAGGGGCGACATGATAGAGGTTTACAAAGTTATGAGTGGCATGGACAGAGTGGATAGTCGGAAGCTTTTTCCCAGGGTGGAAGAGTCAGTTACTAGGGGACATAGGCTTAAGGTGAGAGGGGCAAAGTTTAGAGGGGATGTGCGAGGCAAGTTCTTTACACAGAGGGTGGTGAGTGCCTGGAACTTGATGCTGGGGGAGATGGTGGAAGCAGGTACGATAATGACGTTTAAGAGGCATCTTGACAAATACATGAATAGGATGGGAATAGAGGGATACGGTCCCCGGAAGTGCGGAAGGTTTTAGTTTAGGCAGGCATCAAGATCGGCGCAGGCTTGGAGGGCCGAATGGCCTGTTCCTGTGCTGTACTGTTCTTTGTTCTTTGTACATCTGGAATACTGTGTCCTTATTTAAGGAAGGATGTAAATGTGTGGAAGCAGTTCAGAGAAGGTTTACTAGACTAATACCTGGAATGGACGGGTTGTCTTATGATGAGAGGCTCGGGTTGTATCTGCTGGAGTTTAGAAGAGTAAGAGGCGACTTGATAGAAACATATAAGATCCTGAGGGGTCTTGACAGGGTGGATGTGGAGAGGATGTTTCCTCTTTTGAGAGGATCCAGAACTAGGGTTCACTGTTTAAAAATAAGGGGTTGCCCATTTTAGACAGAGATGTGGAGAATGTATTTCTCTCAGAGAGTCATGAATCTTTCGAACTCTCTTCCTCAAAAGGCAGTGGAAGCAGAGTCTTTGAATATTTATAAGGCAGAGGTAGATTGATTCTTGATAAGCAAGGGGATGAAAGGTTATTGGGGATGGGTGGGAATATGGAGTTGAGGTTACAATCAGATCAGCCATGATCTTGTTGAATGGCGGAGCAGGCTCAAGGGGCCTAGTGGCCTACTCCTGTTCCTAATTCATAGGTTCGTATGTTTGACAACTATTAGATTGCATGTCTCTTGCTGCTTTGCTGCTGTATCTGAGATATTTGACTGAATAAACCCAGTCTGCGGAAGCTTGTAATTTAGGATCCAAAGTATAAAAACTGAGCCACAATAGCAGATCAATATGTGTAACTCAGCTTTCAGTTTTACAAAGTCAACATAGTATGGTACAGTCCTTGTAAATATCCTTGCTGCAGAAAATTAATTGAGGGAATACTAACATGATGTTACTGAAAAAAATAGAAATTACATTGATATGGTATGAACAAGTCCATTGGCTAAAAAACAACTGCACGCAAGACTAGTGGAAGAACATTTAACATGTCCACTTAACATTAATTTTTTCAACTTAACACAAGTGTTCACCATTTAAGTTAACCACCTGATTGGGTTAATGCCTCTGCTAAAGTACTAGATAGTAGAATTCATATGAAAGTGATACTGCGAAATGTCATTTGTAGGTTCATGAGAAAGATAATGGCTTGATATTTCTCAACCTTTCCCTCAAGATGCGCTTGTTTCTCTAGGTGAAAAACTCAATGGGCTATAGTCCCATTTGCTGAGCCTTTGGCCTTTTTGCTTTGCCTCAGGATTTACAGGGTTTTCTTGACTTGAGCCTGTGCTAAAGGCCTGATATTTCCTGCCGTTGAGGCAGGAGGGGGGTATTCCTGGCCCTTTGCCTTATTTTTCTGCTAGATCGCAGGCTGGGCACCCCGACATGAAACTGGACACTGCACCAGTCAATTGGTCACAAACTGACTGGGAGGATTTCCTAGAGTCCCTGTTTCTAGCAAAATCACAAAATAGTTCTCTTCAACATACACTTAAATATAGAAGAACATAAGAAATAAGAGCAAGAGTAGGCCATGCAGCTGCTCGAGACAGCTCCGCCATTCAGTAAGATCATGGTTAAACTTTTACACCAACTCCACCTTCCCGCTGTATCCCCATATCTCTTGAGGGCCAAAAGTCTATCTATTTCAGTCTTGAATATACTCAATGACTGAGCATTCACAGCCCTCTGAGGTAGAGAATTTCAAAGATTAAAAAGCAACGTTCATGGTTAGTTCTCTAGTGCCAGCCCACAATTAGAACATTACAGCGCAGTACAGGCCCTTCAGCCCTCGATGTTGCGCCGACCTGTGAAACCATCTGACCTACACTATTCCATTTTCATCCATATGTCTATCCAATGACCACTTAAATGCCCTTAAAGTTGGCGAGTCTACTACTGTTGCAGGCAGGGCGTTCCACGCCCCTACTACTCTCTGTGTAAAGAAACTACCTCTGACATCTGTCCTATATCTATCACCCCTCAACTTAAAGCTATGTCCCCTCGTGTTTGCCATCACCATCCGAGGAAAAAGGCTCTCACTATCCACCCTGTCCAACCCTCTGATTATCTTATATGTCTCTATTAAGTCACCTCTTCTCCTCCTTCTCTCTAACGAAAACAACCTCAAGTCCCTCAGCCTTTCCTCGTAAGACCTTCCCTCCATACCAGGCAACATCCTAGTAAATCTCCTCTGCACCTTTTCCAAAGCTTCCACATCCTTCCTATAATGCGGTGACCAGAACTGCACGCAATACTCCAGGTGCGGCCGCACCAGAGTTCTGTACAGCTGCAGCATGACCTCATGGCTCCTAAACTCGATCCCCCTACTAATAAAAGCTAACACACCATATGCCTTCTTAACAGCTCTATTAACCTGGGTGGCAACTTTCAGGGATTTATGTACCTGGACACCAAGATCTCTCTGCTCATCTACACTACCAAGAATCTTCCCATTAGCCCAGTATTCTGCAATCCTGTTACTCCTTCCAAAGTGAATCACCTCACACTTTTCCGCATTAAACTCCATTTGCCATCTCTCAGCCCAGCTCTGCAGCCTATCTATGTCCCTCTGTAACCTACAACATCCTTCGGCACTATCCACAACTCCACCGACCTTAGTGTCATCCGCAAATTTACTAACCCACCCTTCTACACCCTCATCCAGGTCATTTATAAAAATGACAAACAGCAGTGGCCCCAAAACAGATCCTTGCGCTACACCACTAGAAACTATACTCCAGGATGAACATTTACCATCAACCACCACCCTCTGTCTTCTTTCAGCTAGCCAATTTCTGATCCAAAGCACTAATTCACCTTCAATCCCATACTTCTGTATTTTCTGCAATAGCCTACCGTGAGGAACTTTATCAAATGCCTTACTGAAATCCATATAGACCACATCCACGGCTTTACCCTCATCCACCTGTTTGGTCACCTTGTCAAAAAACTCAATAAGGTTTGTGAGGCACGACCTACCCTTCACAAAACCGTGCTGACTATCGCTAATGAACTTATTCTTTTCAAGATGATTATAAATCCTATCTCTTATAACCTTTTCCAACATTTTACCCACAACCGAAGTAAGGCTTACAGGTCTATAATTACCAGGGCTGTCTCTACTCCCCTTCTTGAACAAGGGGACAACATTTGCTATCCTCCAGTCTTCCGGCACTATTCCTGTCGACAATGACGACATAAAAATCAAGGACAAAGGCTCTGCAATCTCTTCCCTGGCTTCCCAGAGAATCCTAGGATAAATCCCATCTGGCCCAGGGGACTTATCTATTTTCACACTTTCCAAGATTGCTAACACCTCCTCCTTGTGAACCTTGTTAATCAATTGCACAACTTGGCATGGTGGAATTTTGAACTTGTGAGCTGCAGCATTGCTACTTCAGTAGCTGACCCATTAGGCCAGCGGTCAGAAACATTTTTTACCTGAAGGACATTTTTAGAAAAAAAAAATGCCTAAAATAAAAGCTACTGGGAGCTGCAAAATAAATATTCAACATTTCTAAACCAAATACTTGGCAATTTGCCAAGTGTCTTTGGTAGAATGCATAATTTGCATATATAATAAATAAAATACATTTATTGAATTTATGTATCGATAGAAAGAATTGAAATTAAAATAGACCTAACTGAATTATCACATTTTTTGATTTTTTAAACTATAATGTTGTCAGTCAAGCTATCTTTAAAACAAACTATAACTTAAGATGGTTTGAACAAAGACAACTTTTTCGGCTATTGATTCTTGTGATAAAAAACCTTCTAATAGCACATTTAGAATAATTTATCATCTCAGCTATATTAGAAACAATAACTGTCACAAACATAGAACCTGTTCCTTGAATCAAAGGCATTATCTATAACCATAGTGTAGCTATACCACTTAAACAGGTTTGTTTAGAGAACGATAATTAAAATAATCATTTGAAACCGCAAAGTGCAGCATAATGATTATCTTTTTATTCCCACAATAAAAGCACGGCTCTTAGTTTTCTTGACTAATTTTTTTTAGGCTTTTTTCATGTTAATGCAATCCAACTGGAAAAAATGGGGTTGCAATTGCATAGAGCCTTGGTGAGACTGCGCCTGGAGTACTATGAATTGTTTTCTCCTCATCTAAGGAAGGATATACTTGCCATAGAGGGAGTGCAGCAGAGGTTCACCAGACTAATCCCTGTGATGGTGGGATTGTCTGATGAGGAGAGAGTGAGGAAACTGGGCCTGTATTCTCTAGAGTTTTGAAGAATGAGAGGTGATCTCATTGAAACTTACAGAATTCTTACAGGGCGTGACAGGGTGAATGTAGATAGGATGTTTTCCCTGGCTGGTGAGTCTAGAACCACGGGACATAATCTCAGAATAAAGGGTAGGTATTTAACATTGAGATGAGTAGGAACTTCTTCACTCAGAGGGTGGTGAATCTTTGGGATTCTCAATCCCAGAGGGTTGTGGAAGCTCAATCACTGAGCATGTTCAAGACAGAAACCAATAGATATCTGGTTATTAATGACATCAAGGGATATGAGGATAGCATGGGAAAATGGTGTTGAGGTAGATGATCAGCCATAATCTAATTGAATGGCATAGCAGGCTGAATGGGCTGAATGGCCTACTGCTGCTCCTATGTTTCTATGCCCCTAGCCACAAATGAGATATTAAAGAGCTGCATGAGATTCCAGAGCTGCAGGTTGCAGACCCTTGAACTAGGCCTACCCTACCCTACAGTAGTCGACTCTCCAGATGTAGCAATACCTCATATCCTGTTTATGATGCCACACACCCGGACTGACCAATGAGCTTAATTAGAAAGAACTAACCAGAGAGAAAGGCAAAACCCTATAAGAAGGTGGAAGAATGAATGGCTGGGATTGCAGAAATCTATAACTGGGAATCTGAGGATGTAACAACCTATGAGTCTTGAAGTTCTTTCCAAGCAAAATAATTTGAACCTCTAAATTAAACTACAGCATTTTACTTACTATCACCATTCTTTTTATATACTATTATCTCAATAAAAGGCATCCAGGATTTGGTCTCTGGTCACTTATAATAGCTGTGAGTTTACAATGATTGAAGATCGAGAAGCTAATGTTATGTCACCACTGCAGAATAATAGTCTCATAGTATTCACCAGGGAAAAATAATAAACAGGAATTATTATGTGATTCTTAAGCTACATTACAGTAGAGTTAAGGGCCTGCCATATGTTATGTGGAAAATAGGTCATGGCTAGTCATAACTTACAATAAATATCTGCTCGTAAGGCTGACAACCAACATACATGTTCTTCCTCATCCCAGGCAGCTCACTGCATTAAATCAAAACTAATTACACTACTCTAGCTCAGTCGATCCTACAATTTTGTATTTATGTAGCGTCATTAATGTAGTAAAACATCCTGAAGCTTCACAGGAGCATTACCAAACAACATTTGACACCGAGCCACAAAATGAGAAATTAGGTCAAGCTTGGCCAAAGATGTAAATTTTAAGGAATTAAATGAAGAGAGAGAGGTAGAGGGGCAGAGAGGGTTAGAGAGAGAATTCCAGAGCTTAGGCAGCTGGAGGCATGGCTGCCAATGGTGGAGCGATGAAAATTGGGGATGCGCAAGAGACCAGAATTGGAGGAGCACAGATATCGCAGATCTAAAGACCGTGGACCAGAACACTTTGCTAAGATTCCGCTTCCTCCTACAATTCACAGGTTTTGAAAACACAAGCTTGGTGTGATCTAATCTAATCACTGCTCCCCATTCCATTAAACATTGAGAATATTCTGTATCATGGACCCTGTTTCTTTGAGTAGGTTTTCAACAAAAGTCACATTTTTCTCTCTCTCTTATTTTGAAGATTGCAAGCTTTCCTTATTTTCCAACTGGTATCTACATAAACTCAAGTTTCCTGTAAAATACCAATATTTTCCTACATGAGAACACTGTTTTACTCCTGAAGAAATGGAAAAAAAAAGACAGCAGTGAACTGGAAGATTTCACTTGCTGTACAAACAAACTGTTTTGGCTTAAAAGAAACCTCAAACTGATTGAATTGGGAAGGTAAACTTAAAACTGGAACATTAAATAATTGGCTGGGTTGAACAAAATCCAGAGGAAGTAAGATGGAGCTTGAGGCTGTGCAGAGACAGAACACTCTCTCTGATAAAAATCAAAACATTGGAGCCCGAATGAGCTAAATTTTACATTTGTGATGAAAGGGGGAATTACTTTATGAAGTAAAATGATATTGAGCTTTAGAAGCTGCTGAGCTGAAATGAATCCTTTATGTTCTGAACAGATTGTATTGATACTTAAAGAATCATGCTGTATTGCTATTACATAACATATGGGAGCAGAGGAACAGAAGTAGGCCATTCAGCCCCTCAAGCCTATTCTAAATTCAATTACAACATGACTGATTAGTTTCTTAGCTTCATTTACTCATCTTACTTCTGTAACACTAAATAGCCTTGTCTTACAGTCTATAGACTTTTAAAAGCCAAGCTTGGTCTCATCGAACCATGACTTCTGGTTGCCAGACTTTCTCTCTTTACTCTCGCTCTAATCTTCACGATGTCCTGTGCTATGGTTCTTGATGCATCACCTAGCATTCTCAATGAAACACAATGTAAGGGTTGGAGAAATACAGCAGAAAAATGGCATAAGGGCCATATACTAAGCACCGGGGTTAACACTTGGCCCATATGATCTCCTGAAATTGGTTCTGATTGCCTGAAAGAGTGGAGAGGAATTCTTTCCCTTTTTGGTCGTGTGTTTCTTCTGGGTTCTTTTGCCTCTCCTCGGAGATGATATGGCCACGTGGATGGTTGGAGGTCGGAGCGAGGGATGGAAGAAATGTTTTGCCATGGCGCTCCAGCCATCATGGCATGGTCAGGCCTGATGGACGGACTAGTATTTTCCTGCCTGTTGATTTTGTATGATCGCATTGAGCATCTCAATGGCAGATCACACCCACAAAGATTTCAATAAGCCAAGAAGTACTAATGCTGAATGACAGTCTGAACTAAGCAGCTGTATTGTTTTGTATTACAACAACAACTAATATTTACAAGGCACCTTTACAGTAATAAAACTACCCAAGGCGCTTCACAGGAGTATTATAAAACAAAATATGACACCTAGCCACATAAGGAGCTATTTGGTCAGATGATCAAAAGCTTGGTCAAAGAGGTGGGTTTTAAGGAGTGTGTTAAAGAAGGAATACATGGTGGAGAGGTGAGGGGAGGGTATTCCAGAGCTTGGGACCTAGGAAACTGACGGCATGGCCATCAATGATGGAACAATTAAAATCAGGGATGCTCAAGAAACCAGAATTAGAGGAGCGCAAATAACTCAAAGAGTTGTGGGTTGGAGGATATTACAGAGATAGAGAGGGACAAGGCCATGGAGGGACTTGAAAACAAGGATGAAAATTTTAAAATCAAGATGTTACTTGACCGGGAGCCAATGTAGGTCAGGGAGCACAGGACTGTTGGCGAGTGAGACTTGGTGTGAGTTAGGATTTCAAGTTTACGGAGAGTAGAATGTGGGAGTCTAGCCAGGAGTGCATTGGAATAGTCAGGTCTACAGATAACGCAGGCATGAATAAGGGTTTCGGCAACAGATGAGCTGAGACAAGGACGAAGTCAGGTGATGCTACAGAGGTGCAATAGGTGATCTTAGTGTCTGTCCCTAGTTGCCCTGATAAAGTGGTGGTGGGTCTTATTAAACCAATGCAGTCCTTATGGTGATGGTGCTCATGCAATGGTGTTGGGTAGACTATTCCAGGATATTGACCCAACAATAAGAAAAGAATGGTGATAAGTGTCCAAGTCAGGATGGTACATAACTTGAGGGGGAACTTGGAATTAATGCTGATCCCATGACACTGCTGCTCTTGTCCTTTTCAGGGAAGAGGCCATAGGGCTGGGAGTTGCTGCAATGCAATCTGTAGATGGTGCTAGCTAGTGGAGGGGTTGGATTTTAGCTCTAGTGGCATTGGTGCTGCTCAAGCAGACTGCTCTCTCCTGAATGGCTTCAAGCTTCTTGAGTTTTGCTGAGGCTACACCCATCCTGACGTGTAGCAATGTTCCATCACACTCCTGACTCCAGCCTGGAAGGATCAGAGGTGATTCACCTGTTGCAGAATACCCAGCCTCTGCCCTGATTTTGTAGTCGTGGTGTTGATATAACTGGTCCAGCTAAGTTTCTGATCAACGGTGGTTCACAAGATATGAAGGATGGTGGACTTGTTGATGGTTGTAACATTGGAGGAGGTTCCTGGATGTATCATATCATAGGAGGAGCACAATATGTTAAATAATGGAGCAGTCATTTACAATACAGAGGCATCCAGAAGACCAGAAAGTTAGAAGATAGACCTGCAGGAAACAGAAACAAAACAGACACAGAAGTGAGATGTATGAATGAAATAGCCAAGCAGAGATTCTTTCAACCATTAATATCTAAGACAAATCAATCCAAACAAAGCAAGCATGAAAGAAAATCTGCTCCAGGCTGAAGACAAAGGAGAGAAGGTAACAGACATTGATAGAGAGAAAGAAAGGCTGCAAGCAACTGGAGATCTTAAGACGTGGAAGCAGCAACGACACTTGTTGCATTTAAAATTCTCACGTGGGTGTTTTAAAAGAATGGAGAAAAATGACTGGCATTTATAAAGTGTCTTATCACATCTCTCAGAAATGTCTCAAACAAACAACAAATTACTTTGAAGTGGATCTTTATCATGATAGCAAAGAGCCATTTTTTGCACAGTAAAATGTTCTGATCCATAGAGTGCTGTGGAGAAATCCATTGCACCTGCTGCTGTTATTTCTTCTTGACAGATATTACAACGTGCAATTCTGTTCCACCTGATTCTCCAAAGCACAGCATCATGTGTTTCTGAACATGCTGTGTGAGATGAATGACACCAGAAGGGCTGAACTCTTCTGTCACGTGTCGCTCAAATTGGTCGATAGAATTGAGGAGGTTTCTTTGGCAATTATGGGTAAACCAAATTGTGCTTTTGACACTGAAACTCAGCCTCATTCTACAGGACTCAGTGTCAGTCCATAATGCTCAGTGTACTTCTACTACTTTAAGTAATCCTTGTAGTAGTCTCTGTAGTAGAAGGCAGAGGAGCACTTTGACTAGTATATATAGAACGGCAGCTCTGTACAATCAGAATATGCATCTCTGATATAGAGAGTATGAGGGATTACAATAGTTAAATATGTACAATAATACCAACCAGATTCAGGCAAATATAATAATGTCACAGAGGAGTATAATTTTCCCTGAGATCAAGTGAACTGAGATGAAAGATAGGTTGTATATGTCTTTAAAATACTGCTTTAAACCATTTAGTGCATTATTAGCGAGCTGATTTAAATAGTCTTTAATTTATAAATGTGCATAAGCACCAATTAACTGGTGCTCAGAGGCTCATCGTTTACGTGGTTTTCCAATTTTTGTACAATTTTTGTAAAGATGGTTAGCTACCTTTCTCAGAATAGAACGATATTGATTCAATTTGTAGCCAAAATAACAGAGGAAGGGCTTGCCATGATTGACATCATTGGCATCAGCCAATCAGGAAGTAACCAATAACCCACATTGATCTTTCAGCTAGGCTTCGAACACAGAGGCAGAGAGATTTGGGGAGGACATTCTGAAGCTTAGGGCCCAGACAGCTGAAGGCACAGACAGCAACTTTTGGTTGGTTTTCAGTTTTGGTTGTATTTGCAAGTCCTTAGTTACTTCGCTGGTATTTTGCTACCTATTTTCCTTGTTTTTGATTTGTACATTTCCAATTTCTTCAGTGTGATTTGCTGTTGTTTTGCTTTGAGCCAATCAAGAAGTTTGATGGTGAAAGTGTGGTGCAAAAGTGTAATGGCAGAAGTCTAACTGAAACAGAAAAATAGGGCAGAATTTTCTGTTTTGGTCGTGACCCCAATGTTGGGGTCCAACACGGGTCCTGCCCCGAACTGTGTCGGGAGCAGATACCCAACATTGATTTTTTTCTGGATTGGATAATTAGTGGCCTGAGGGCAAGCTCGCCAATTAAGGGCGGCGGGCAGTCTCTCAAAGCTGGAGGGCCATTAGGAGCACTGAAGGAGCTGCAGCCTGCCATTGCAGGTAAGGGAGAGCGAGGGTGCCTCCCAGCACTTTTAAAATATTTAAAATAAAAAATGGCCATCAGACTACCATTGTGGAGGGAAAACCCCTCCACCTGTAGCCAGGTAGGTGGGGGGCCTCAGAGTCATCCTCCAGTGCTGGTGGCTGGTCTGCCTCGGGGATGCCCCCTCCAGGCAGCTGTCGTGCTCCCAATGCTGCAAAGGGACCCTCAGGCCAACTGGAAAATTCCAGGTGGCCTCTAATCAATGGCCTTAACTGGCTTTTTATTTACCTCAATTGGCTACCCACCATTTGCAGGCAGATAACTGTTCCACTCCCAACCTGGCCTTCCAAAAATGACTCGGGGTGGGATAGTGCTAGCAAGACAAACGTATCCCACTGCCACACCCCCCATCATCAGTTTCCACCCTCACCATCAGTTTCTACCCCCCAGCCCCCCTCCCCCACCACACGCCCCCCAATTGGCTTCTGAAAATTCTGCCCATAATAAAATTACAGAAAGTTCAACTTTGTATATGTTATGGGTCTAGAATATTAAAGCCGCGGCAACCTCAAGATGGTGCTTATGAGCATCCTTGGTAGGCAGTCATAGCCAGCAGGATATTTTGTCTGTTTCAGAGTCCCAGTAAGTTTTAATTTGATTAATACTGAATCAGAGGTTCTTTGAAGAAAGATGACTATTATATATGCTAATTCCATGACCTGCCACACAACCATTTGGCTTGGTTGCAGCTAGTATGTCAAATAAAGCTAGCTTGGGATGTGTTCCTTGCATTGGCCCACGGCAGACAAAAAATGTAATTTCCTGCTTGAACCAGTGTTGAACATCACTACGACTGCAAAGGTGAGAACGCCACTGAGAGGATACTCATTTCCTGGACTATTAATTCATGAATTACTGTGATGTGTTCTTCTTAAGAACAAATCTTCAAAGACTCTGCTCATACATCAAAGAAAGGACGCTCTTCAAACCCAAAGACCCTCTCGGGGTCTTGAATCTATTTCACAAGCCTTTGCGAGAAGTATGGGAATGAATGCTGTGAGTTTTACCCATAAAATCACTATCAAAGTCTATGGCCGGAATTTTACGCCACCCCAACGAGCCAGATGGTGGTGGGTGTGGGTGTGGGGGGGCGGTGGGTGGTGTAAAATGGAGCGGGAGGCTCCAGGAGGCTTTTCCTGACTCGCTCCCACCTCCGCCCCCCCCCTTTACATAGGGTGGGCCGGGGGGGGCGAAAAACGGCCCACCAGTTAACGGCCACTTAAGGGCCTTCGCCCGCCTCCACGCGGATTTTACACCTGGCAAGCGGGCGTCCTGGAGCCGGGAAAAGCTGCCTGGGAAAAGCAGACAGCTTCCGATCGTCTTGGGGGGGTGGGGGGCTAGGGGGCGGGGCCTTGTTCATTTTGCACAGGGTGCCCGATGGAGGGCTGCCGCCACTACCCCAACCACCCCCAAGATC
Source organism: Heterodontus francisci (assembly GCF_036365525.1). Classification (NCBI taxonomy): domain Eukaryota; kingdom Metazoa; phylum Chordata; class Chondrichthyes; order Heterodontiformes; family Heterodontidae; genus Heterodontus; species Heterodontus francisci. The sequence continues at coordinate 19,252,162 of NC_090376.1, read as the reverse complement.
CAACAGGCCTCCCTTCCCCCCAGACGACCTCCCTTGCCTTGCCAGGGGCTGACTGATTATCCTTGGCGAGACAACCAAAACTTACCTTTCCTCCCAGCTGCCCGACATCTTTTCTGGACACTGGGCTGTAGTCCCAGCAGTGGCCATTGCTCCTGGTGGCGCTGCTAGGACTAAGAGCTGCTAGCCCGCTGATTGGCCAGCAGCTCAATAAGGTGGGACTTCCTCACTCAAGTGGGTGGAAGTCCCGCCTCGGAACAATTAAAGCCTGGGGACCAGTAATATACGGAACGGATCCCCAGGTGAGGCAGAAGCGGCTTCGCCACCGATTTTACGGCTCCCGTCGGCCCACCGTAAAATTCCGGCCTATGTTATCAAGTGTTTGTGGAGCAAAGCTACAAGAAGTTTGGATTCTGGAGCTAATTTTAACTTAAGCGCCCAGCGGAAAACTGACTTGACTATACTAAACTCCCATTTTACAGCCTGACTGATTTTGTTTTGCGTGGATAATTGTGTGACATATAAAATGGGCACCTAATCCTGTCAGTTCCCCACTGGACAGGTTAGATTAAATTTTACCTCTCTTCTTCTTCTTCTTCTTTGGCCTCCTTGTCTCGAGAGACAATGGGTAAGCGCCTGAAACCAGTTCGTATAACACATAAAGTTGGTTTATGCATTTTATTAGCATTTTCCTATGGGCTGAATTTTATCCAGACAGCAGGAACAAGTTAGGAAGCGTAGGGGTCTGTAAAAATGGGAGATGTGCTTGCCCAGAAACCTGATGTTGTAACGTTGGTTCTGGATTTTGTCTGCGGTGGGAAAGCTCCAAGACGGACACTGACGGGAATTAGCCCGTATTCAGAGGGGAGCGGCAAGGGGAAAGTTCCAAAGACGAGGTCCTCTCTCCAGGGATAGTGCACAGGATGGAGAGTGGCATAGGTCGCAAACACCCAGTCTTTATAGAGCCTGCTCAGAGGGAAGCAGGGTTAGGAGGTGGTTGTATAAGCCAGTGAAGTTCAACCAGGGGAGCCACAGCAGGTGGCCATGCCAAGATGTGCCTATCCATGGCCGAGAGTGTACCGGACTCACCTCAACTACCTCCAAATGGTCGTGTCAGCGAAGACTGTGGCTCTTCTGGGAGGGTGTCACCAACTTATGCGCCATGATGCAGGGTAAGCTGCAACCCATGGGCATTGGTAGTCGTCCAATGCCCATGAGCCAAAAGATAATCGTGACACTCAACTTTTATGCCTCTGGGTCTTTCCAGGGATCCACCGGGGACATATGTGGGGTCTCCCAGGCAGCAGCCCACCACTGCATCACGGAGGTGAGCCGATGCCTTGTTCAAGAGGGCTGGCGACTTTGTGCAGTACTGGACCGACCCTGACAGTCAGGCAGAGAGGGCCATTAGCTTCAGAGCCATCGCTGGATTCCCCCAGGTGCAAGGTGTCATCGACCGCACGCATGTGGCCATCAAAGCTCTTCTGGAGCAGCCAGCGGCCGTCATCCTTGCACTGAAGCAGAGGAGAGGTACATCACCTGCCATAGGTACTCCCAAGTGACCATCGAGCAGGCCATTGGGCTGCTGAAGATGAGATTCCGGTGCCTTGATCGATCCAGCGGAACCCTGCAGTATGCCCCAACGATGGTCTTACATATCGTGGTGGTCTGCTGTGCTCTGCTTAATCTAGCACTGCAGAGAGGGAAACCCTTGCATCAAGAGGACATAATTGAACGCCACTCCTCAACCAACAAGGAGGATGTGGAGGGTCTTTTGGGCCTCCTTATCTCGAGAGACAATGGATACGCGCCTGGAGGTGGTCAGTGGTTTGTGAAGCAGCGCCTGGAGTGGCTATAAAGGCCAATTCTGGAGTGACAGGCTCTTCCACAGGTGCTGCAGAGAAATTTGTTTGTTGGGGCTGTTGCACAGTTGGCTCTCCCCTTGCGCCTCTGTCTTTTTTCCTGCCAACTACTAAGTCTCTTCGACTCGCCACAATTTAGCCCCGTCTTTATGGCTGCCCGCCAGCTCTGGCGAATGCTGGCAACTGACTCCCACGACTTGTGATCAATGTCACACGATTTCATGTCGCGTTTGCAGACGTCTTTATAACGGAGACATGGACGGCCGGTGGGTCTGATACCAGTGGCGAGCTCGCTGTACAATGTGTCTTTGGGGATCCTGCCATCTTCCATGCGGCTCACATGGCCAAGCCATCTCAAGCGCCGCTGACTCAGTAGTGTGTATAAGCTGGGGATGTTGGCCGCTTCAAGGACTTCTGTGTTGGAGATATAGTCCTGCCACCTGATGCCAAGTATTCTCCGAAGGCAGCGAAGATGGAATGAATTGAGACGTCGCTCTTGGCTGGCATACGTTGTCCAGGCCTCGCTGCCGTAGAGCAAGGTACTGAGGACACAGGCCTGATACACTCGGACTTTTGTGTTCCGTGTCAGTGCGCCATTTTCCCACACTCTCTTGGCCAGTCTGAACATAGCAGTGGAAGCCTTACCCATGCGCTTGTTGATTTCTGCATCTAGAGACAGGTTACTGGTGATAGTTGAGCCTAGGTAGGTGAACTCTTGAACCACTTCCAGAGCGTGGTCGCTAATATTGATGGATGGAGCATTTCTGACATCCTGCCCCATGATGTTCGTTTTCTTGAGGCTGATGGTTAGGCCAAATTCATTGCAGGCAGACGCAAACCTGTCGATGAGACTCTGCAGGCATTTTTCAGTGTGAGATGTTAAAGCAGCATCGTCAGCAAAGAGGAGTTCTCTGATGAGGACTTTCCGTACTTTGGACTTCGCTCTTAGACGGGCAAGGTTGAACAACCTGCCCCCTGATCTTGTGTGGAGGAAAATTCCTTCTTCAGAGGATTTGAACGCATGTGAAAGCAGCAGGGAGAAGAAAATCCCAAAAAGTGTGGGTGCGAGAACACAGCCCTGTTTCACACCACTCAGGATAGGAAAGGGCTCTGATGAGGAGCCACCATGTTGAATTGTGCCTTTCATATTGTCATGGAATGAGGTGATGATACTTAGTAGCTTTGGTGGACATCCGATCTTTTCTAGTAGTCTGAAGAGACCACGTCTGCTGACGAGGTCAAAGGCTTTGGTGAGATCAATGAAAGCAATGTAGAGGGGCATCTGTTGTTCACGGCATTTCTCCTGTATCTGACGAAGGGAGAACAGCATGTCAACAGCTGCGTACCAAGCAGGTATCATGAGATGATGAAGCACTTGGACCAGAGGCAAGGGCCACTGACAGACGCACAAGGGAGGCTCAAGACAATCTCATACATACATGGTTCCAGCCACCATGATGCCCGTTCCAAGTGAACTCAATAAAGACTCACCTCCATGAATCGCCTCTTTCCTATCGCACACCTGTGCCTTGCTCCCAGGCTCACCTGGTGCACTCACAGAGCTGAGAAGGTGACTATACGCAGCTTGCACCTGCACTGGCAGCCCATTGAGGGAGCAAGGGTGAAGATGGCATCTGACAGGGCAGCACGGAAAGCATGAGAGATTCTCCACAATGAAAGTGACCTCCATTTATTTAAACATTCACAAACCCAATTACAAGACCAAGCTGCACACACCTGTGAAACTCCAAGTGCATCTTGGTGCTCTTCTTTACACACATCCGTGAGTTTCTATGAAGTGCTCCCCCTGCACTGGCAGGTGAGATGTAGGCAGGCTGCTGAATGTGCTACCCCGAGTCATAGTCATAGAGTCATAACAGCCCAGAAGGAGGCCATTCAGCCCATCGAGTCCCTGGCAGCTCTCTGTAGAGCAATCCAGTCAGTCCCTTTCCCCAGTTCTATCCCCATAGCCTAGTGAATTTATTTCCCTCAAGTGCCCATCCAATTTCCATTTGAAATCATTCATTGTCACCAAGGAGAAGGACTTGGTGGATGATGAGCCGAAGGAAGGGTGTGCAGATAGTCTCAGTCATCTCATTATCAAAAAGGAGGAGGTGTTGGGTGTCTTGCAAAGCATTAAGGTGGATAAGTCCCCAGGGCCTGATGGGATCTACCCCAGAATACTGAGGGAAGCAAGGGAAGAAATTGCTGGGGCCTTGACAGAAATCTTTGCATCCTCATTGGCTGCAGGTGAGGTCCCAGAGGACTGGAGAATAGCCAATGTTGTTCTTTTGTTTAAGAAGGGTAGCAATGATAATCCAGGAAATTATAGGCCGGTGAGCCTTACGTCAGTGGTAGGAAAATTATTAGAGAGGATTCTTCGGGACAGGATTTACTCCCATTTAGAAACAAATGGACTTATTAGCGAGAGGCAGCATAGTTTTGTGAAGCGGAGGTCGTGTCTCACTAATTTGATTGAGTTTTTTGAGGAAGTGACGAAGATGATTGATGAGGGAAGGGCGGTGGATGTTGTCTATATGGACTTCAGTAAAGCCTTTGACAAGGTCCCTCATGGCAGACTGGTACAAAAGGTGAAGTCACATGGGATCAGAGGTGAGCTGGCAAGATGGATACAGAACTGGCTCAGTCATAGAAGACAGAGGGTAGCAGTGGAAGGGTGCTTTTCTGAATGGAGGGATGTGACTAGTGGTGTTCCGCAGGGATCAGTGCTGGGACCTTTGCTGTTTGTAGTATATATAAATGATTTGGAGGAAAATGTAGCTGGTCTGATTAGTAAGTTCGCGGACGACACAAAAGTTGGTGGAGTTGTGGATAGTGATGAGGATTGTCAGAGGATACAGCAGGATATAGATCGGTTGGAGACTTGGGCGGAGAAATGGCAGACGGAGTTTAATCCGGACAAATGTGAGGTAATACATTTTGGAAGGTCTAATGCAGGTGGGAAGTATACAGTAAATGGCAGAATCCTTAGGTGTATTGACAGGCAGAGAGATCTGGGCATACAGGTCCACAGGTCACTGAAAGTGGCAACGCAGGTGGATAAGGTAGTCAAGAAGGCATACGGCATGCTTGCCTTCATCGGTCGGGGCACAGAGTATAAAAATAGGCAAGTCATGCTGCAGCTGTACAGAACTTTAGTTAGGCCACAGTTAGAATATTGCGAACAATTCTGGTCGCCACACTACCAGAAGGACGTGGAGGCTTTGGAGAGGGTACTGAGGAGGTTTACCTGGATGTTGCCTGGTCTGGAGGGCATTAGCTATGAGGAGAGGTTGGATAAACTCGGATTGTTTTCACTGGAACGACGGAAGTGGTGGGGCGACATGATAGAGGTTTACAAAGTTATGAGCGGCATGGACAGAGTGGATAGTCAGAAGCTTTTTCCCAGGGTGGAAGAGTCAGTTACTAGGGGACATAGGTTTAAGGTGAGAGGGGCAAAGTTTAGAGGGGATGTGCGAGGCAAGTTCTTTACACAGAGTGTGGTGAGTGCCTGGAACTTGTTGCCGGGCGAGGTGGTGGAGGCAGGTACCATAGAGACGTTTAAGAGGCATCTTGACAAATACATGAATAGGATGGGAATAGAGGGATACGGACCCCGGAAGTGCAGAAGGTTTTAGTTTAGGCAGGCATCAAGATCGGCGCAGGCTTGGAGGGCCGAATGGCCTGTTCCTGTGCTGTACTGTTCTTTGTTCTTTGTTCTTTGTCTCTGCTTCTACCACCCTCGTAGGCAGCGAGTTCCAGGTAATTATTGCTGAGTATTTCCAGCATTTTCTATTCTTATTCCAGGGAGAATGATGTTGGGTGGAGAACCGGCCAAGATTGAACAATGGAGATGTGCAGATGGTTGATTATTTCTGAGAGTTATTTGATTTGCCTTTTGTAATCAAGGAGCTTTAATGCAGAAGTTTCTCTTGGGATGAGGCGAGTAGAGACCATTGTTGGAATAGAGTGTGTGATAGGGAAGGCTGTACGTGACCAGTAGAAAGAGGAGCCTTGATAAGCCAACTGCCCATCTCTCATTCCAGTCTTTCTTATCTATTTGAGGTAAAGACAACAATGAATGATAAAGCATTACAACCAATGTTACAGCAGCTCTGACAGTCATGGCAACAAAGCACAGAGGTTAAGGGTATTAGACGAGAAGGAAATGAAGTTGCCGGAAATGATTATTAAAGAAAGAAAATCCAATTTGAACTGTGTCTTTATATGTAAAGGAAAAACAAAACACAAGTTCCTTAATGGTTCTTAGATTAAAAACAGAAGCTATCCAGTCAGTCTCCATCAAATACAAAGCTGGGCAATTTTGCAACTCTCAGCAAAGAAAATGTGCAGGCCTGGTCCTGGCAAAGTTTCCAAGTCATGGTTAACATGTTCAGCCAAATAGTTGGGCTTGGGCATTGTGCAAAATCATTTGATTTAGATTCCAGTCACTCACTTCCTCTGTTTTACCCTCCTACTTTAATCAAGAAAAAATCCAAAAGATCCTGGATGAGTTTATTTCCGACTTACCTTCAGCCTGAATACATTGTGAATACCACTGACGTGACATTGATGTTCCCACACAACCTATAATATGGTGAGTTATTTGTTAATTAATTAACCTTTACTTAAAGGGACCAGGAGTGCCTTAATCTTTTCTTCAAGAAATTTAGTTACCAATAGCAGTTCGTGGGGATGTTTATTGGTATTCATGAATAGGAGTGCTAATTTACTTAGAAGTAATTTACTGAGCCGTATTTGTTCATTTTAATAAATATTCCTTAAATGAAAATATTTTGAATAGATGTCATGACTGTTTACTGGGCGATGGCTTTAGACAGTTGACAGATATGTAGAAATGCTGTGATGCAGCTTGTAGGTGCTCTAATAGAAGCATTGAACCATAGAGGTCTATAGCGGAGAAGGAGGCCATTCATCGGGAGTCTTTGCTGGGACCATCCAAAATTTGTCCCACTTTTCTTGCTTTCTCCTCCATACCTTTGTGTTTTCATCTGCGTCAATTCTTTATCCACACTTCCCTTTGAATTTGCAATGGGCCTCTGTCTCAACTACTTTTTATTGTAGATGATCCAGCAACTCGCCGTGTAAAGCAATGTTTTATCCTCTCTCCTCATTCTCCTACTGATGTTAAATTTCTGACCCTCATCACTGACTCCCCAGCCAGGAAATGGTCTTTCCCTATTCACTCAATAAAACCTCCAGAACTACTTTTTAAAAAAAGTTCAACCATGGAATGGCAGGATGTCAGGGTTTTCTCTGTTATTGTGGGGATAAAAAGCTAATCATTATACTGCACCTCACAGTTTCAAGTGAATATTTTGACAACAAACATCATTGTGCTCTAAATGGACCTTCAAGTGATATAGCTGCACCATGGTTATAGATAATGACTTTGGTTCACAGAACTGCTGTGGTGGGATTTGAACCCATGTCCCCAGAGAAATACCCTGGGTCTCTGGGTTACTAGTCCAGTGACAATACCACTACGCCATCGCCTCCTGGTATGGTTGTGACTATTATTATTTCTAATAAAGATGAGATGATAAATTATTCTGAATCTGTAATTAGAAGCTATTTTTAATCATGAGCATCAATAGCTGAAAAAATTGTCTTAATTTAAGGCATCTTAAATAAAGTTATTTAAAGATGACATTACTGAAAAAAATTATAGTTTAAAAAAATCAATTTATCACATGATCTGTTATAAAAACACAAAGACAAAAAGCCTTCTTTCAGTTTTACATGTAAATTTCTTATTACTTTTTTATTCAAAGTGCTGTTTTTCCACTCAATTAATATGGTTCACCATTTTTATATTTCCTTTTTTAACATGCTTATACATAATTCATGCAAATTGATGCATAAAACCGGAACATGCATATACTGGAGATATGTAGAAAAAATAAAAAAGATGCAAAAAGTCAAAAAATTTGATAATTCAGAGTTAGTTCTATTGTAATTCAGATCTTTTTTCTATTGATATATAAATTCAATACATGTATTTTATTTATTATATATGCACATTATGCATTCGACCAGAGACACTTTGCAATTTTCCATGTATTTGTTTTAGAAATGCCAAATTTTTGTCTTGCAACTCCGAATAGTTTTTATTTTAGGAAATTTAAAAAAAAAAAGTTTCTTCAGGTAAAAAAGGTTGCTCCCCCTGATCTAAGGGCTACCCTTAAAGTTCAGGATTTTTTTCGCATTAGTATCTTCAGTTAGATGCCGTTGGAACTCGTTAAACTAAAATGGCAGAGGACAACTTTCCAATGGATTTCTGGACTGATTCCACAATCTCTCAGTTCCACTGGAGAATGGTATTCACAAGCAATGCAGCTTGGGAAATCTAGCATATGCAGCCTTAATCGGGATACCTGCAAAGTGAGCTCTCTGCAAGCACCACTCCGTCGCATATCAAGCTTTGTGAAGACTGTGGAGTCGTGAAATGATGCTGACAGTTCTTAAATTGTAGGAAGTGGTTACTTGTCTGGTATGATAGCTTTGTTGACCGCCTTTTTCTCAGCAAGCTTTGTCAGCAACCCTGAGTCTAAGGGTGCATGTGTGTGTAACCTCTTTGAATCTAATATGGCAGATTTGATCTGGACTGCTAAGGTTATGGCTTTTTCCAACGATAAAACATCATCCTCCATGAGGAGACATTCCCTACTTCGTGGAATTGAAGTCTTTTCAATTAGTTGGTCATGAATTAGTTTGTTGATTACTGTGCCAAATTTACATGTAGCCGCCAATTGTGGCAATGCTGTCACCTATTGTTTAATGCACTCACCATATCCCTGGGATCTCTGGCAGAATACATATCACTCTATTGTCACACTTTTCTTGGCCTGATGTATTTTTCGAGAGCATTTACCGCTGTATCAAATGTAGACATTATCTTCTGTGAGCTGCTCGAATATATCACTGGCCTTCTGCTCCGAGACAATGTACAAGTATTGCTTTATTACAGTTTGCTGCTATAACTGGGCTGCCCATCCATGTAGCAAGCAAGTAGGTCTTGAACCCCCAGAATCTATCACTCCCAGCACAAGCAAGGATTTCCCAGCGTTGAAAGAAATGATTCTGGAGCAGATAACATTAAATTTCATTGAACCATCTTTGTAGCCATGTTTTTGTTATGTTTACACTGGATTGCTGGATATATTAGATATATCTGATTTATCTCAGAGCAATGCAGATATCATACCTGTATTAAATCACCAAATGGTTTATTTACAGAACTTTAAAATATCCCAACCCTTACAGGATCTCAGTACAATGTCTTCTTCAGAGCAGTCTGTTATCTGTAGAACATTCTAGTCCTGTCTCTATTTAGTTTCAGTTTCAAACTCTTAAACTCCACCCATAGGCTTAAGCAATCAAGCACATTGCACACAGATAAGTGGACAGACTAATATAATCAAACCCAGATCAATCAAACAATACAGACAGAAAATAATCAGACCATTTGGCCTATCCAGTCCATGCCAGTATTTATGCTGTACTTCAGCCTCCTCCCATCCTTTCTCATCTAACTCTATCAGCATAGCCCTCTGCTTCTGTCTTCCTCATATACTTATCTAACTTCCTCTTAAATAGATCTATACTGTTTGCCTCAATCACTCCTATTGGTAGCACGTTCCACATACTCACCACTCTCTGGGTAAAGAAGTTCTCTTTGAATTCCCTATTGAATTTTTTTGGTGACTTTCTTATATTGATTGCCTCCAGTTTTTCTCTTCCCGTCATGTGTTTCTTATATCAAAAGTTTCCATCATTTTAAAGACCTCTATTAGGTCACCCCTCAGCCTTCTCTGTTCAAGGGAAAGAAGGCCCAGTCTGATAGGTATAATCTCACAGAATCCTTGTTAATTCTTTTTTCACCCTCTCCAGTGCCTCTATATCATTTTTATAACATGGTGACCAGATTTGTTCCAAGTGCGGTCTAACCATGGTTTAATACAAGGTTAACATAACTTTTTTACTTTACAATTCTATCCTTCTAGAAATAAACCCTATTGCTTGGTTTGTTTCTTTATGGTCTTATTAACCTGTGGTGTGTACTAACATGACCACCAATTGTTACAGCAGCTTGGCAACAGGCGCCAACGCCAAAAATAACAACTTACAGCGTCACTTTGCAGCTTCAGGCGCAGCACTTGTGGCAGAACCTGCCTCTCAAGGATTGGCCTTCACAGCCATTAGCAAAGGTGCAGCAAACTTGGAGGAGGGGGCAGAGTGTAATATATCTAAATTTGCTGACGATACAAAAATAGGTGGGAGGGGATGTTGTGATGAGGACATAAGGATTCTGCAAGGGGATATTGATAGGTTGAGTGAGTGGGCAAAAACTTGGCAGACGGAGTTTAATGTAGGAAAGTATGAGGTCATGCACTTTGGTAGGAAGCATCAAAAGGCAGACTATATTTAAATAGATAGAGACTTCAAAAAAGTGCAGCACAGAGGGATGTGGGTGTTCTTGTGCATGAAACATAAAAAGTTAGTATGCAGGTGCAGCAAGTAATTAAGAAGGCAAATGGAATCTTGGCTTTTATTGCTAGGGGGTTGGAGTTTAAAAATAGGGAAATCTTGTTACAACTGTACAGGGTGTTGGTGAGGCCGCACCTGGAGTACTGTGCACAGTTTTGGTCCCCGTATTTAAGAAAGGATATACTGGCATTGGAGGCAGTTCAAAAGAGATTCACTAGGCTGATTCCTGGGATGAAGGGGTTGTCTTATCAAAAACGGCTAAGCAGGTCAGGCCTTTATTCATTAGAGTTTAGAAGAATGAGGGGTGATCTTATTGAAATGTACAAGATTCTGAGGTGGCTTGACAGGGTAGATGTTGAGAAGATGTTTCCACAGGTGGGGGAATCTCAAACTAGGGGACATAGTTACAGAATAAGGAGACACTCATTTAAAACTGAGATGCGAAGGAATTTCTTCTCAAAGTGTAGTGAATGTCTAGAATTCTCTACCCCAGACAGTTGTGGAGGCTAGATCACTGAAAGTATTTAAAGAGGAGGTAGATAGATTTTTGAAATATTGGGGCGTTGAGGGCTGTGAGGAGCTGGCATGAAAGAGGAGTTGAGGTCTGGGGCAGATCAACCATGATCTTATTGAATGGCGGGGTAGGCTTGAAGGGCTGAATGGCCTACTCCTGCTCCTATTTCTGATGTTCTTAAGAGAAGACACCCCACCTAAATGATTGTTTGCTGTGTGTCCGTTATCTTTCATAGATGGAATGATGACAGCTCATTAATCTGCATCACTAATTTTAGTGAGTTGCATTTTTGTACTCTCAGATACCTGCGCTCCTCTACCTGATTTAGATTCTTATTTTACAGGTAACATATGACATCTTCATTTTTCTTCCCAAAATGTAATACTTCACATTTATCTATGTTAAAGTTTGTTTGCCAATTATATGTCCAATCTGCAAGTTTATTAATATATTCTTGGAATTTATTGCAATTTATTCTCTCTCTCACACACACAAAGCCTCTGTTTTTTAAAAAATAGTCAATATAATTTTTTTCTTTTGAAATTTGCCATTTAGCTTTTGAAATTTATTTGAAGAAAAGATAACTGGGTAGAAAATGGTCGAAGCTCAGGACAAATACCCCATTAGTAAAGCTAACTGAACAAGACTGAGGCATCCTGGAAAACAGGTACACTACAGATGCTTAAACTACATAATCCAAATTCAGCCAAGTGTCACATTTTAGGCCAAAAATATCAAGTCCAAGCCCGGGCTTTTTGGGGAGACTGAGTATAGACTTTAATGAAGATATTAAAAGCTAGAAAAGAGAATTCAATGGATACATTTAATCACGCTGTTGTGAATTACGAAATTTTTGACTTCTAGTTTGTTTAAACCCTTATATCGAACATTGACAATTTCAGTTACTGAGAAAACAAAAGGTGAATTAAAAACATAATTCAGGAAGCATTTTGAGCATTTGTGGGAACCCGGTGTTCAGATGGTGCAATCACAGTAATTATACTCACTATAAAATAACAGCTATGTGTGTCATACAATGTGACACCATTGATATTTAGAAGTACCTATAAAAGTGCCACCCACAGGAGTAACAGGTACTGCAGGTTCATACAATGAGTTACAATAGAAGTCGCTTGTGTGGTTTAGTGTGATAGACTTATGTTAGAAATAATTAATGCTACACTGATCAAATTCATTGAAGAAAAGTAAGATGAATGCCAGGTAAATGAAAGCCACAGGGTTAAACAAATACATAGATGGTCAAATCTCTATGGGTCAGTTCTGCTGGATACATAGAAATGTCACCTGTAGAATTCAGTGGGTCAGAACTGAATAATATTGCAGTCTGTAATGCTGTGATAATATCCTGAAGCTCTTGCTATATTATCTTTAGAAATAATGGATACAATGCACAGGATTGATCTTGTTTGAAGTTTCACCTTGATTATTCGCTTCCCATTCAAGGTTGACTACCTAGAGTCAGTGATCGCACAGGTTGGCAGGACCAAGCTGTATAAGTCTACAGCCTATTCTCATTCATTCTTTTTGATGCTAGCATCTTTGTTGTAACATGAGCTCACAGCAAGTAGATTTGGTAGGCATCAGTCAAAGCTCGCAATCAACTGCTATGCATTAAAGCTCCAGATAGATTCCTTTTAATATACCTTCAAATAAAATACAAGGAAGACGGGCCTTAAAATATCCTTTTATTTCTTTGAGCAGTCTAAAACAGTTCCGTTGTCTACCCAGACTTGGCCAGGACCTGTTTGATTGTGCCTCGGATGACACTTCCCTACAGGTCCAGGTAACTCCAATAGGGGGAGCTCTGTGCCCAGATCAATAGATTCAAGTTGATTTCAAATACCAAAAGTAATGGTATCGACAGAGCCTGGAGGCTCAACATTAAAATGTTGATGCATCTTGTTTTATGTCACTAAAGTCAAAGCAGCCTCTGTCACATATTATGATAAGGCCCCAACATCCCAAAAGTAAGGTTGAGCGAGCTGGAGTTCAGTAGAAAAAAACATTATTCATAATTTACATTAGTGCTAAATGGCTGTGGTACTCTTTACTCGTGAATTCTTTTTTTTTTCTTTTTCTTTTGGGCCTCCTTATCTCGAGAGACAATGGATACGCGCCTGGAGGTGGTCAGTGGTTTGTGAAACAGCGCCTGGAGTGGCTATAAAGGCCAATTCTGGAGTGACAGGCTCTTCCACAGGTGCTGCAGAGAAATTTGTTTGTTGGGGCTGTTGCACAGTTGGCTCTCCCCTTGCGCCTCTGTCTTTTTTTCGTGAATACAGACTAGTGATCACAGTGACTGGCCACTCTGAAGAACCTAATTGCCACACAGATATCGGAAGTACAACACAATATTTCAATGCAAACAGGGATCAATGTTAAGCTTGCCAGACACCACAAACTAGGGTAAACCTGGAAAATTGGCTTAATATAAGCTGTCCGACAAGTATTAGATTTTTCTATTCTACGTGTGCCTTTTTTGTTGACAGCAGCACAGGGAACTGTTACATTACATAATACAGTTAGAAATTTCAATCATAATCGCTACTTTCTGTCACACTATCATGTGGAGTCACCTACCCACAAGCATTTAAAAATTGTTTGAGGGAACCTCCCATCCAATAAGCTTGATGGACAGAGTGGAAATCCTTCAGAATGAGTATGTATCCTTTAGGTTAACCGGTTTGTAGCTACTTATCACTTTCAAATGAATTATAGATAAGAACATGAAAAGCATGGAAAATAAACAAAACCCATTTGGCCATTGTTGTGCTAATCTCAATGTTTGTATAAATAGGGAAAAATGGGAGAAAACAATTAAACATTAAAGATGACACTTCCAAAAATTAGAAGGGTGTAGCAGACGCAGATGATGCAGATTGTAATCACCCTGCCAGATTTGTTTCAGTGTGAAACAGTTCTAGGTAGGCATTGACATGAAAATGATGATATAATAAAGAGGTACAGATCTGACACTTAACTGGACTAAAGCAAAGTCATATGAAATCCCTTTAGGAGCTTTCTCAGATCTGACACTGAGCGGAACCTAACTGCAGTCCTGTGTGAAACTAGGATTAAAAGGACGTACTGGACACTTCATGAATTTAGCTCTGAATACATGGTGACACTCTAAGGATGGAGGAGTGGCCTAGGAAGGGCTCAACAGCATTTAAACTAAGTGACCGCTTAGCTCCAATTCCGAGGTCAATTATCCCCCTCCAAGATTGATAACAACAACTTGAATTTATATGACACCTTTAAAGTGGTAAAGCATTGCAAACCTCTTGCTGTAGAATAGTTGAGCCTTTTGTGAGGCCTCAGTGGGCCTAACACCAACTCTCAGCATTGGACAGAAGTGCAGGATATCCTTTAGAACTCACCCAAACATCTCCTGCTTGATTTGGGAGGATGACTGGAAGATCTGCCCATGCTCCCCATAAAAAAATGGCAGGATGGAAAAAAAGGGGTGGAGTTTTTGTGGAACCAACTTCAGCCCCGTTTCTCACCTCTCCCCAGCCCACAATGGGACTGTCGGTTCTAGTTCTGTCTGGAGCCCAATCATAATTTTGGGATCCCTGTTATTTGTCAACTGCATCAAATGAATGTCTGATTATAGATAGAAGAAAGAACTTGCATTTATATTGTGCTTTTCATGACTACCGGACAACACAAAGTGCTTTGCAGACAATGAAGCAGTTTTGACATAGGAAACACAGCAGCCAATTTGTGCACAACAAACTCCCACAAACAGCAGTTTGATAATGACCAGATAATCTATTTTTTGTGTAATGTTGATTGAGGGATGGGCGAGAACAACAAATCATAGAGATAAATGGAAAAGGCATGAGGAGGGCTACATCCTACTGTGGATGAACACAGCCTAAATGATGATGATGATGACTGAGGGATAAGTATTGGCCAGGACACTGGGGAGAACTCACCTGCTCCTCTCTGAAACAGTACCATGGGACCTTTTACATCCACTCAAGTGGACAGACAGAACCACAGTTTAACATCTCATCCAAAAGATGGCACCTCCAAGAGTGCAGCACTTCCTCAGTACTGCACTGGAGTGCCAGTCTTAATTTTTAGCGCTCAAGCTCTGAAATGAGACTTGAACCTAATGACTCAGAGGCAAGAGTGCTACGTACTGAGTCACGGCTGACACTGTAACTAAAATATAAGTAGATTTTGTGCACTTGAACTCAAATAAGTAAATGTTTAAACTAGGACAGATTTCTGAGATAATTTTACAATGCAGACGTTGGGAGCAGGAAGCGGAAGGCGGGACTGTGTCCGGATCCTGAACCCGCCCTGGGGAGGGTAGGGTGGGGGGGCGGGGAATCAGATTAAACTCACTTAAACTTTTCATGAGGGTGTTGCTGTCCGATTAGAGGCCATGGAGGGAGGTCCTCTTCCAGGAAGGTGGTTGGAGGAGGCACCCACCCAGACTAAGGAGGTGAGGGTGGAGGTGTCAGCCACAGTAAGTGGTCAAGGTGTGGTGAGAAAGACCAGGATCCAGGGTTGTGAACAAGGATGGGAGCTCATGGAGGAGCTCGTGATTACAGAAGGCAACATGGTCATTAAGTGGGTGCAGTGCACTTCACACCATCTGAAAGCGTGTCATGCGCTGAGTAGCTTTGGGTAGCCTCAGCACTACTTTCCTAGGCGGGCTCTCATCATCTCATCTTGTGCACCGTCCACCTGCGCAGATACTCCTACCTCAGTGGGTGCTCGCGCGCGCAGATAGGGTGGAACTGGGTGAGGATCGTGTGTGCAGGAGGAGGTGCCAGAGGCAGAGTCAACTGTGGGTAGTTCCCCTGGGAAGAGGGAGGACAGAGCTCAACTGGGCACAGATGCAAGGTTTCAGAAGTCACAATAACCTTTCACGCTCTTGTTTCTCTCTCCATAGATACTATCTGACCCGTTGGGTGATTCCAGCACTTGTCTGTTTTTATCCAAGGCTAAACTAATGCCTGTGTGCAGTCTAAGTTGTGCGAAACTATCTTCATAAGGTGGGCACTCACTGTTTATCTAAATTTGACTTTGGGGCTGCAGTCTTGTTACATGGTTTGTGTCAATGGAAAGCTGAAATTGCTTCACATTGATGAAAAATTCATTGTATAAATGGCCTATTTCACCTCATAAACCATTATTAAAATATCCTCACTGATTTTTTTTTTAACATTCTGTGTTAGGCATGAAAGAAATAGAGGCATCTACTTACGAGGTGGTTGTGACCTAGCTGACCCACTCCTGAACAGCAATCATCATAGTGATTCAGGAGATCACAAGAATCTCAATGCAACCTGGCCCAAACTATTGTCTCTCAGGTCAGGTCACCCGTATGAACCATCTCTGGATTAGAGCACAGAGACATTGATTGATAGTCTGCCATTCACAGTGAGAAAACGTATATCAGTCGATTTGAGATCAGTTCAATCTCTGGCAGTGTCTCCGTGGGACTACACAACCTCACAGGATTTGAAATCCGCTTTATTCATTAAAGCTGAAAGCGGACTGGCTCTGTGCAATTTGTGTTCCATCCCTGTAGCATTTCAAGAAATAACTGTAGCCTAGAAAAGACTGCTTCTGATATTCTTGGACAAATGCTTAAAACATTCACGCAACATTTCTCTGTTCTCCATTTAAAGTAAACAGACTAATGCTCACATTAAGGCAGTCAAAAAGGAATATCATCAAATTATACTGATTGATTATCTGCTAATATTGGCAAATATAATTTCTTGGCCTATATTTCCTCCCTAAAACTGCAAAGAGTACCTGGATAGACCCTAGATCATATAATGCTATTTTTGTATATGTATAAACAGGTCGACAGAGCATCAAGAATATAAATGAGAAGATGATCAGGCAAGTACAATCTCAAATATTTATTGTAAGGTCCAACATTTTTTACTTGTTTTCTAAAAAGACTTCAGGCAATATTGTCATGTCGGCAAGTGAAGTTTTGCTTGTTTCGACTTGTGTTTCACCATGTTCATTGTACGTCAATCACACTCGACCACCAGTATTCCACAAACAAATCTGGCTGCTACTTTATTCTTTAAAAGAGAAAGACTTTCATTTATAAAGAATCTTTAGTGACCTCAGGACATCCCAAAACGCTTTACAGCCAATGAAGTACTTTTGAAGTACAGTCACAGTTGTAATGTAGGAAACGCGGCATCCAATTTGTGCACAGCAAGCTCCCACAAACAGCAATGTGATATTGACCAAATGATCTATTTTGTGTGATGTTGCTTGAAGCAATAAATATTAGCCAGTACACCAGGAAGAACTCCCTGCTCTTCTTTGAAATAGCACAAAGGTATCTTTTACAGGTACCCGAGAGGGCAGATAGGACCTCGGTTTAATGTCTCATAAGAAAATCAGTCAACAATTCCTGATCTTGGCAACAGCAATAAAATGGATGGGAATCACATAAGTCCCAGCATTTTAGCTTCCACAATTTCAGCCATGGCAATGTTCTCTTCTCTAATATCTACACCAATCTGAACACAGACTGGGGATTGCCCCAGAAACTTTCCTGGTCTGCATGATTAGGAGATGGAGATTTCTCTTATGGTGCCACTGGAGCAGCTGCAGAAAGGCTGTGGAATCATTGGGGATAAGGGGGAGAATTTGACTCTTCAATCTGCAGTGAATCCCAGCATGAGCCCAACCAATTTTCTGGGCTGCCTGTCATTTGGGCACCACGCAAATATTTGCAGAGGAAATTGAGGCGGGAGGAGCAGTAATACTCTCCTCCTACCTCATTTGAATACTAGCACTGGACCTAAGCTTACTGTAGGCTGAGGCCCAGGCCCAGACCTAATCTTGGGCCCAGCTCAGTCTAGGCTTAGCCAGGTCCAGGCCTACGCTGAGCTCAAGCGCAGCCCCAGCTCCAGCTCCAGCACCAGGCTGTGATCTAGGCCTATGCCCAGGCCCATCCATTTTGGGAACTCTCAGAATTCTAAGGGTAACATAATAATGACAGAGACTTGATGTAATGGCCCTCCCTTTCCATTTTCCCAGGTGCAAGAAAGAAGGCAGGCCATCTAATCCATCTCTCCACACCTAGGATCTTGATGAGTACAGCAATTCACAAAAAAGCCGGAGAAATTAAAAATAAGTTGTGCTTGTTTAAATATAGAACCCTATGTTACAACCAGGTAAGGAGGAGTCCAAGGGCTCTCCTCTTATCCCTCTCCTTGTTTCACCACAACAGGGTTTATTTATTTTCTAAAGTGAATGTGCTTGCCAATTCAGTGAGTTTTTAACTATTTACATGCTATGATCATAAAAGAACCAATCAGACAGGTTTTCTTGAGTTTAACAAAGAAAGAGGTCAGCTTTATTGTACTTAAACTGATCTAAGTCAAATAATAAACTACTCTCCAACTTTCACATACACAAACACACTCGAGGTTCACGTACACACACAAATAGGTTACAGAGTGAGGAAGGATAGATAGGTTGGCTAAGAGTCCGGAGCAATAAAAGAAAAGTATACAGTCTGTAGAGCTTGGTGACATGGTTGGCTTCCAGTTGAACTCGGTGGCCCTGAGGCTTCTGGCTTGTAGATGTGGACAGCGGATTTGGTGTTCCTCCTAGAAACAGCAATGCGGATGAGTTCCTTCATGGAATCTCTGTCTGCCACAATTATAGACTTAGGTGGTTACGGCCAGCGGCAGGGTTCAAAACTTGCAAGGTGGAGTGGAGAGAGAGAGAGAGAGAGACCCCACTCGGCTCTTCTCTGATCAGTGTCTAGTTGCTTGTCTGGCTGCATTCTGGCTTCATTCAATCAGGGTCCCATTGTTCCAGTGATTACTTTTGAGTGGTTCATCTCCACCAGTTTAATGTCTCAAGTCATTGCCTTGAATGTCTTGTCAATAGGAACTGGCCAGGTGATTCACTCAAAATTCCCCAAGCCATTGTTCTGGAGGGAACTGGCCAAACAATTTGACTCCACCTCGATGCATTGGAGTGTAAGGTGTTTTGATGCAAATTTCAGTGGCCATTTTAGCTGCCAGCGGTCAACTTTTAACAATTTAATTCAGGTTTCCAGCCGATGGATTAAAAAAATTCATCATTCGGCATAGCACGTGTTCGTCACCTATGAGTTTATTTTAAAAAGCAGAAGGGATCATTATGACAAGTATCAGCATTGATATGTTGGAATGCCAAGCAATTAACAATATGGTGGTTAAAGGCCTTTAAATTTATTGGTGACCAACAACCACATTTTTTTGCTGAGTGCACCCTGGGTTTCTTAGATTCCTTATTTATTTATGTATCTTTTCCCAGCTGTTGCTGTGTTTAAATTATGTTTGTTTAAATAGAAATTATTCTATACAAAAAGTAGCTTTAAAAACTTGAAATGGTTTTGACAATTGCATTGTACCGTTTTTTTAAACTCTGGCATTTTTATTTGCCCATTGAAACCAATGGACATAAAAATGGGGCATGAAGTAAACTTGCTATCACCCGACTGAATCAAAACGGAGCTCACTGGGTTGGATTTCACTGGTGTCGGCAGCAGCCAGTAGCTCACCCGAGTGACCTTTCTTTATGCTTGTGCTTAGACAATGTGGTGTGGTTTCTGACTATGGATGGGCATCACAACCAAGGCTCAAGCTACCTCCACCCCATATCCAACACTATCCTAGATCACTGGATATCGATTAGTAAGTAGGGAAGCTCTGGCTGATGTTTTGTTTTCTATCCTAGCTTAGGGGAACTGAGGCCACTTCCAGTGCCTCCACCATAAACCAGCTGAGATTTACTAATTCCATATGAACCAAGGGTCAAACCCAGGGGCTTCCTGATGATCATCTTTACTTAGAAGCAGCATCATATTATGGAAATTCAATCACTTATGTGTTCAGAATGTTTTTAAGTGATTTTAAAACAAAATTGTGATGACATTTCTGAAGAAATGTGCAAATAGGCTGCAATATTGCGATTTGCAAACTGGCTGTTTTGATCCCTAACTCCCTGACATGTGCAGAATTTTTTTTAACGAAGTAGTTGTCAGGATTTAACTGCATTTGGCTCAACAGAGCAAGAGGGTATTAAAAATTACAGTATTTATGAAAGCCAAAAATTATTGATCAACACCAAATTTCATAAGAAGTATTAAATTAACACGTTAATATAATAAAGGAAATCAATGCTTATTGTTTTCTTTTTTAATTTAGGAAGTGTATTTATACTCCGAACAAGTATGAAGTCAGCTTAATACTTGATGCAAATGACAATCATGAAGAAAATGTTACACGGTCACTAAGATTTCATCAAGTTGATGATATCACACTGAGGAAAATGCCTCCATAAATTACGATCACACGATGAAAGTGTATCTTTCTTATTAATTGTTTATCCACAGGAGCAGTACAATAAAGATTTTATCCAGGTGTCACTTCCTTACTGTAAAAGAGTCTGAATGAAAGGGAGCCATATGGGGAAAGAGTAAGGGCAATCAGACTAATTGGATAGCTTTTTAAAGAGCGGGCATAGGGTTGATGAGCCAAATGGCCTCCTTCGGTGCTGTATCATTCTATGATTCTACGATACTAGAATAAGCTGCACTCACTGTCAACTGCGGCCCAGTTTTCCTCACTATCTTTTTGTGATGGCTGCAATTCCAAGCAGTGTCTTGTTCAAGGGGAGCTCTTGGTAATTGCTGCACCATGGAGAAATGGAATTCAGATCAGCACCTGCGATGCCCCCATGAGGTGAGCTTCTGATTGTGTCTGCCCACAATGGGCGGTTGCTAGGAGGAAGTTAAGCATTTTCACTGTGGTGGCCTTAAACCTGGAATTCTTTTCCTAAAGCTCGACGCCTCTCTACTTCTCTCTCCTCCTTTAAGACGCTATTTACAATTTATCCCTTCGATCGAGCTTTTGGTCACCTGTCCTAATAGCGCTTTTGTTTGACAGCGCTGCTGTGAAGCACTTGGGACGTTTTACTATGTTAAAGCTGCTATATAAATGCAAGTTGTTGTTGTTGTTGCCCACAGCAATAGTGGGATATAGAGTATAGGATAGAAATGATGAAACTGGTATGAATTGGGCAGGGAATGGGTACGGAAGGAGATATATCTGATATACTGCTGTTTCTGCCATTTATCCCCAGATTATCCTCCCCCAAGGATAACCCGTATAGTAACCTCCAGATTCAACACTCTTCCAAGGATTCAACAATGCTGCAAACGTTTTGACAAAAGCCAAACTCTATGAATTTCCACCCTGCATGCCACCCTACCCCAACTTTCCAGCAGATAGTGTTCACACATCTCCAACCCTTTGCTCCATGTTTACCTACAGTTACAAAGAGCACACAGTAGCTGAGCAAAGCTAGAAAATAAGTTTTAGGCCACGAGAAGGAAGAAGAGGAATGGAGGCAGGTATGGAAGTAACACACCAACCACTTGCAGTTGGGCACTTGGCAGTCAGTTTATAATAATGCATTGAGTGTCCCACACTTCACAGACGCTCCACCAATCTTATTGCCTCCTCCGAGCTTTGATTAATGGTGGGGCTGTGGGCTGCAATGCAGATGGAGCTATCCTGGACAGCAGCAGCAGCAGATCGGGAGGCCATAGCGAAAAACGACAGGACTCACAATTACAGCAGACCCACTAGAGAAGGAGCCATCTTGGCAATTCATAAGCTACAGCAGCTGTGACTGTAAGCTGCAAGAAGATACATTGCTCTCTGAGTCAAAGACATAACCTCCTACCTCAAAAAACATGAAACATTTATGAGATTATGTCACAGTCAGAACAGTTAATGTATGGATTCCACCTGGAAGTCTGGAAAGGATTTCTGAAAATCTACTTCATGTAGACATTACAAACCCAGACCACCACAGAAGCTCTCGTGGATTCTGTTCCATCTGTGCAAAATCCTCACATAAGGCAAATGACCCAATGCTGCCCATCAGCCTGCCCCATGCAGACAATTGATAGATTTCTTTTGCTTAAGGATATTAATGGATATGGAGCCAAGTTGGATAAATAGGCTTAAGATACAGAGCAGACATGACCCATTTGAATGGCACAGCAGGCTTGAGGAGCTGAATGGCCTACTTCTGTTCTTATGTTTCTGAATCCAAAAGCTGGATGAGCTGTGAGTCAATATAATTATGGGAGGAGGGGAAAACATCTGTTCCCAGGATCCTTAAACTTTTCTTGACTCAGTTGAACCTGATTGATGGCACCAAATTACTTTGATTCCAGCGTTACCCTTAATCCGACGGCTGGAAAATTCCAGGAGCTCCCAGGAAATTGTGTCCTCAAATGAGTACCATGTAACAAAACTGCACTGTCAATTCACAGAACACATGTCTGTAAATAAGATATAAATTAAAACATGATGGTTTTTACCACAGCCCATTCCTCTGCTGAAGTTTACACGCATGTTGTGTTACAGAGACAGGAAGATGCCTGTGTATTTAACAAAACAAAATGTAGAGTCCGGTATAGAAAGCAAGTTTTATGGAGAGAATGTGGAATGATATCTTTCTCTTGAGTCTAAGCAAAATGAGCTATATAAAAATGCTGTTGTTCACACAAAGTGCCATTCAAAAGAGAATTAGATAAATGCTTGAAGGGGAATAAAAGTTACAAGGTTATGCGGAAAGATCCGGGAAGTAGGATTAATTGGACAGCTCTAGCAAAGAGCCAACACGGGCATGATGGGCTGAATGATTCTGTGATTCAAAGGATAATGGAACTCTGGATCTCTCTCCCCCAAAATATCTGTTGAAGCTAGACCAATTGAAAATTTCAAAACTGAGATTGATAGATATTTGTTTGGCAAAGGACTTTAAGGATTACAATACCAAGACGGGTAGATGTAGTTAAGATACAGACTTGCCATCATCTAATTGGATGGTAGAAGAGGCTCGAGGGATTGAATGGCCTACTCCAGTTCCTATTGAATATCACAAGCTATTTAACCATTTTTGAACTTGATCTTTCCCTTGCCTGATCTCCAGGCTGTGAACCTATGAGCGAGGATCAGGAATTGGCACTTGACAGGTTCTCTTCTTCTCAACCTAGGGACTGTCTGCACCTCAACTGCTGCCTCTGCTGAGATCACCCAAATAGGACAAGACCTGGACTTAATCTGCAGCGCATGTACTCACTAAGCCATAGGGGAAGCATGAAAGCATTGAGGAAATAACATCCCTGTTGCTGTAAGCATAGATTTTGGGATCTATTTATAATCACTATGAATGCCCTTTACAGGCACAGTTTTGGTCTGGAGGAGAAGAACTTCTTTCTGAATCCCAGCCTGATGTGTTTCTATGTTAATAATGTTCCATTAAACAGCAAACCTTGGTGCTGGTGCAAAGTAGATAGTCAAAGGTGATACAGTCAATACATAAATGATGTTTAGAAAAATTAATGTATAAATCTAGAACCTACTTTAATTAGCATATGTGTAAACTGGACTCTGCCTTGACAACAATCTTGATATTCCACACACAGAAGAATATTTTTAGTATGGATTTCCTGAGACTGAAGCTAAGATTATTGTTGTTATCCAAGGTTGATATTTTTGTTATTTTGCCAAACTGCACTTCAGTATATAGAGACTTTGCCAGAACTCTGAAATTAAGTTCACATTTTGAAGGGTTTATAAATATATGTCATTGAAAATACGGGATCATTTTGTACTTTCTGCTTGCAGAAGTGTAAATCTGGGTGGATAGTTACACTTAATGATTTAGGCATAGTTATAGCTCATTGCAAGGTTCTATCTAATGGTGCTAAATTGCAGACGTAGATTGAAGATGAGCATTAATAAGTGCCCTCATTATGCAGAGCCCCACACTCCGATAATGATGATGAAAATATGGAACAATTGTTCAAAGCAGTTCCGTGAGCTCGGTCTGTTCAATTCTGGTTCTGAGAGGCCCTGATGACATTGAGGGAGGAGAATAAATATAGTTTTGTTGAGGCTTTCCATTGTGTTTTCAGAACAAGGCAATCATTTCATTTTCAGGGTGGACTAAATAAAGTTTTAGCCTGTGCCGGGCAGCTCAGTCAATGGAGAGTCAAATGTGGGGCCAGAAGGGTCTTAGATGTGAATCTGAGTCAGGGGTTACTCAACCTTTTATTGTTCTGAAGTGGATAAAATGTGTATCATGCCTCAGGATCTAGGTCAAAACAAGGAACTGCAGGCATTGACCAACTTGTTACATGATAGTAGAGTTTCTTGTCTGATCAGCAATGGAAATTGAGATCAGATGTGCAACCACTAGGTATTTTGGACTAAGCTTTCTTTGCATGGTGTCAGCTGTGGCTCAGTTGCTAGCATTTGTATCGTTGCATCAGAATAATGTGGGTTAAGTCCCACTCCTTGAGCACAAAATTCTGGTTGACGCTCTTGTGTAGTATTCAGGGGATGCTATACTCTCAGAGGTGCTGTCTTTTGCATGAGATGTTAAACCAAGCTCAGATCTGCCCTTTCAAGTAGATGCAAAATATCTCATGGCACTAATTTGAGGAGGAGCAGTGCAGATCTCCCTGGTATCCTAGCCAATATTTATCCCTCAACCAGCATTACTAAAATTGACTAGCCAGTCAGTTCTCACATTGCTGTTTGTGGGACCTTGCTGTGCACAAATTGGCTGCCGCATTTCCTACTTTACAATAGTGACCACACTTGAAAAAGTACTTCATTGACTGTAAAGTGCTTTGGGACATCCTGAGGTTGTGAAAGGTGCTATAGAAATGCAAGTTCTTTCTTTTCTTTAATTGATTGAGCATACCAAATAGAGACCAAACTTTAAAAAATGACTTGAACTTTCATAAAAAAATACTAAATAAAACTGATTGAGATAAGCACTTTCTTTTGAAAGAAACTAAATCTCACAAGAACAATTAAAAATAACTTGGACTTTTATAAAAATAGTCATACATGACGAGAGACAATCTATGGCCAGAATTTTACACTCTCTCCCCGCCAAAGAGCAGGAAGGTGGCAGGGGTGTGGGGGGGTTTGTAAAATGGAGCGGGAGGCTCAGGGTGCCCTTCCGACCCTCTCCCGCCTCTACCCCCACTTTATGCCAAAAATGGCCCGCCTGCCCCAGGCCAATCAAGGCCCTTAAGTGACAACTTAACAGCCACTTAAGGGCCTCCGTCGGCCGACACAGGGATTTTATCTGTGGCTGGTCGGGCGGCCCAGGCCCGAGAGAAGCTGCCTGACAAAAGCAGGCAGCTCTCTGAGGGCCTGGTGGAGTGGCACTCATGATCGGGCACTCTGCATGCCACCCCCCCCAACCCCCCAATCGACCACCCTTGCCTCGCCAGGGTCCGATCGATCACTCCTGGCGAGGCAACAAAAACTTACCTTCGTTCCGGGGTTCATGAAGCTGGGCTGCAGTCCCAGCAGTTGCCACCACTCCCGATGTTGCTGCTGGGACTAACAGCTGCCAGCCCGTTGATTGGCCAGCAGCTCTATTAGGCGGGAGTTCCTGCCTCAAGCGGGTGGAAGTCCCGCATCAGAACAATTAAAGACCGGGGAATCGTAAAATGCCAGTTGGATCCCTGGACCAGGTAGAAGAGGGTTCGCCACCGACTTTTCAGTCGCTGGACGGCTCCCGTCTGCCGAGGGAAACATCCCGGCCCATGTCTCTCTGTTTGGAAAAATGGATAAAATCCTACTCTATGTTTCTCAGTTTGGTTGGGTTGAAATTGACCCAAAACCCATGAAGGTCTGAGCTCGATCACAAAAGCTAAAAACTTCTGCTTCCATTAAGAAAAAATACTAGTACAGAAAAAGATGCTGAAAGGATGTTTCTCCTGATGGGAGAGACTAAAACCAGGGACGAAAGTTTAAAAATAAGAGGTCTCCCATTTAAGACAAAGATGAGGAGAAAGGTTTTCTCTTAGTGGGTTGTTAATCTCTTCCCCAGAGAGCGATGGAGGCAGGGTCATTGAATATTTTTAAGGCTGAGTTAGATTCTTGATTGACAGGTGAGTCAAAGGTTATAGTAGAGAAAGTAGAGTTGAGGCCACAATCAGATCAGCCATGATCTTATCAAATGGCAGAGCAGGCTTGAGGGGCCGTATGGCCTAATCCATTGCACAATATTCAACACCATTCACGACTCCTCAGATACTGAAGCAGCCCCTGTCCAGATGTAGCAAGACCTGGACAATGTCCAGGCTGGGGCTGATAAGTGGCAAGTAACATTCACACCACACAAGTGCCAGGCAATGACTATCTCAAACAAGAGAGAATCTAACCATCTCCCCTTGATGTTCAGTGGTATTACTGTCGCTAAATCCCCCACTATCAACATCCTGGGGTTTACCATTGAGCCGAAACTGAACTGGGCCAGCCACATAAATACAGTGGCTACAAGAGCAGGTCAGAGGCTGGGAATTCTGCGGTGAGTAACTTACTTCCTGACTCCCCAATGCTTGTCCACCTAGTCAGGAGTGTGATGGAATATTCTCCACTTGCCTGGATGGGTGCAGCTCCAACAACACTCAAGAAGCTCAACACCATCCAGGACAAAGCAGCCTACTTGATTGTTACCCCATCCTTCAACATTCACTCCCTCCACCACCGATGCACAGTGGCAGTGTGTACCATATACAAGATGCACTACAGCAACTCACCAATGCTCCTTCGACAACACCTTCCAAACCCACGACCTCTACCACCTAGAAGGACAGGGCAGCAGATGCATGGGAACACCACCACCTGCAAGGTCCCGTCCAAGTTGCACACGATCCTGACTTCGAACTATATCGCCATTCCTTCACTGTTGCTGGGTCAAAATCCTGGAACTCCCTTCCTAACAGCACTGTGGGTGTACCTATACCCCTAGGACTACAGCAGTTCAATAAAGCAGCTCACCACCACCTCCTCAAGGCAATTAGGGATGGGCAATAAATACAGGCTTAGCCAGTGACACCTCACCTTATGAATGAATAAAAAAAAAACTCCTGCTCCTAATTCATCTGTTCATATGTTTGTAAAATAGCTCAGAGATCATACACCGTAGCCCATAAAGGCCATCCATTTTAAAGCAATCAAATCAAAGTTATCAGCTGAGCAAAATTTGTTGCCAAGGCAACCCGACTGAATGGTTCATATTTGTAGCAGATCTGAGTCTGTTGCTGTTCGGTGGTTATCTATGAGTCTGTAATAATCGCCTCCATTCTGTGGTCAGCAGCGATGGGACATCAAAGAAAGCTGCCCACAAAGATTGAGGGAGCTCTGCGATGGGACTTCTCCTATTACAACATCAATTTCATTCTGACACCAGCTACAAGAGATCTCTGGAGTCCAGGAACAGTGAAGTCATCAAGCAGGCTGAGGAGCCAGTCAGACAGACAGATTCTCACAGACAGCAAACTAGGAAGTAAAAAGAACTAATTATCATTCACTTTTCATTATTTTGCAGAGAGCGACATAAAGATTGGGACATTCACATGGAATTAATTGTAAAGCTAAAATATCATAAACAAATACAAACTTAAGAGAAATAATTTTCATTATTTTAAAAATCTTGGAATTTTTATCATGGAGTAGAGGAACTGACACTCTAGACTTCTAAAATTAGTTTTCAGGGCCAGAGAGGTTGTTCAGCAATAATTATGATTTAGTACATCTTTAAACATGTTTAAAGATGTACTAAAGGCATATCATTTTCCATGATTATTACAGCAAGAATAATATGTAAAAAGCTAACGTTCGTATCAAATCATTAATTGTGCTGATTCCATCTGCGAAGACTCAGCAGGTTACCCTGTGGAGGGACAGGGCATCATTGACAGCAAATTTTGGATTTTTGCATTTAACTTCATATGTGTGGATGCCAGAAGATGCTGTCAGTTTCACAGAGTAATGATCATGAAGACAGTTTTACTGTCATTACTCCCACAAATTCCAGGCCATTATAAAATTACAATAATGTACATTAGAAAGAACATAAAATTATGAAGAAGGGGCGGCACAGTGGCGCAGTGGTTAGCACCGTAGCCTCACAGCTCCAGGGACCCGGGTTCGATTCCGGGTACTGCCTGTGTGGAGTTTGCAAGTTCTCCCTGTGTCTGCGTGGGTTTTCTCCGGGTGCTCCGGTTTCCTCCCACAGTCCAAAAGACTTGCAGGTTGATAGGTAAATTGGCCATTATAAATTGTCACTAGTAGAGGTAGGTGGTAGGGAAATATAGGGACAGGTGGGGATGTTTGGTAGGAATATGGGATTAGTGTAGGATTAGTATAATGGGTGGTTGATGTTCGGCACAGACTCGGTGGGCCGAAGGGCCTGTTTCAGTGCTGTATCTCTAATCTAAAAAAAAAATTACAGCGCAGTATAGGCCCTTCGGCCCTCGATGTTGTGCCGACCTGTGAAACCATCTGACCTACACTATTCCATTTTCATCCATATGTCTATCCAATGACCACTTAAATGCCCTTAAAGTTGGCGAGTCTACTACTGTTGCAGGCAGGGTGTTCCACGCCCCTACTACTCTCTGAGTAAAGAAACTACCTCTGACATCTGTCCTATATCTATCACTCCTCAACTTAAAGCTGTGTCCCCTCGTGTTTGCCATCACCATCCGAGGAAAAAGACTCTCACTATCCACCCTATCTAACCCTCTGATTATCTTATATGTCTCTATTAAGTCACCTCTCCTCCTCCTTCTCTCCAACGAAAACAACCTCAAGTCCCTCAGCCTTTCCTCGTAAGACCTTCCCTCCATACCAGGCAACATCCTAGTAAATCTCCTCTGCACCCTTTCCATAGCTTCCACATCCTTCCTATAATGCGGTGACCAGAACTGCACGCAATACTCCAGGTGCGGTCTCACCAGAGTTTTGTACAGCTGCAGCATGACATCGTGGCTCCGAAACTCGATCCCCCTACTAATAAAAGCTAACACACCATATGCCTTCTTAACAGCCCTATTAACCTGGGTAGCAACCTTCAGGGATTTATGCACCTGGACACCAAGATCTCTCTGTTCATCTACACTACCAAGAATCTTCCGATTAGCCCAGTACTCTGCATTCCTGTTACTCCTTCCAAAGTGAATCACCTAGCACTTTTCCGCATTAAACTCCATTTGCCATCTGTTAGCCCAGCTCTGCAGCCTATCTATGTCCCTCTGTACCCTACAACATCCTTCGGCACTATCCACAACTCCACCGACCTTAGTGTCATCCGCAAATTTACTAACCCACCCTTCTACACCCTCTTCCAGGTCATTTATAAAAATGACAAACAGCAGTGGCCCCAAAACAGATCCTTGCGGTACACCACTAGTAACTAAACTCCAGGATGAACATTTGCCATCAACCACTACCCTCTGTCTTCTTTCAGCTAGCCAATTTCTGATCCAAAGCTCTAAATCACCTTCAACCCCATACTTCCGTAAATGATATATAATTATGATATATAATTATGATGTACAATGTGTTCTTACACTTTCCTGCATCATCACTCTGTTAAACTGAAAGCTCATCACAATCTCCATGGGATTCGATTTTAAGTTTGGTAGAACAATAGGCAAGTGATAGCTGGTGCACTCAAGCCGCCCGCTCGAATCTCCACTGACAGGCTCGAGCCATTTTGAGGCCATTTATGTCGGATTGGCGGATAGCAAATTCCAGGGAGTGGGGATAGGGAATTCAAGCCATACTGACATGGAGCCAAGCTGGAAATTTTATCCAGGGGCTATAGGGTTGGGGTGGGGGTGCAGTTTGGAGACAGGCCACATGGGGCCAGAAGATTGTTTTGGGAGAACCAAGCAACATTTGTACTCCTCTTGGCCCCACAACAGTAAAAAAAGTATGTATCTTTTCTCAAGTGGCCTGCAGTGGTCCTTTAAGGGTTGCTAGTTAGGATTCTCAATGGCTAGTATCACTGGTTGGAGCACATGCAGCGCACACTTTACCCTTAGTATTTAAAATTTGCGTCGGAGTCCTATGTATGTCACAGGTCACAATTAGTATATTTAAATGAGGCTTCCACCTAAAACAGTCAGCCAGCTGGGACGCCCATGTAAAATGGTGGCGAGCGGAAAGGGAGCAAGATTGAGGCGGTGAGTACAGCACTGTGATTTTCAGGCCGCTGCTGCCCTGTTGCTGCCCAGAGTAGCAACTTATACCAACTCAGGATCCCAAAACTGTGGACTTTCTTAAGTCTCTCAACCTTTTCTTTCTACATAGGAACAGGAGGAGGCCATTTAGCCCCTCGAGCCAGTACCATCATTCAATGAGATCATGGTTGATCTTCGACCTAACTCCATATACTCCCTTCGTGCTTTTAAAACTCAAGCTGAGCATCAACTAACTAACACCACTTGTTAGATTATTTTTAATCGTGGTGCCATTAGGTGACTTGGCCTAATTCCCCTGGGTTTCTCAGTTTAAATTAAATTTAAAGCTATGACATTAAAATATGTTCCCTAGACTGACATAGGCAACACATTCACAGATTTAGCAATTGTTTTTATTGGTGCCAGCAAATGGGAGATATGAATGGACAGATTTTAATCTGCATCTAAAGGTTTCTTTGAAAAGAAAAAGGCAAAGACTTCTGTAATTTAGATGTTCCTTCTTTGGATAGCTATCAGAAAATGCGAAACTTTATCACTTGCGGTAAAAGTGGCACGCTCAAAAAAATTTTTGCTGGCCTTATTATACCCATACAGCAATGTAGACTGAACATTCATTGCTTTGAGGAAAGCCACTAGCAGACTATACAATGTACAATTAAAATGCAGCCTAGTCACCTCAGATTCAAGATCCCATTTTACGTCATCCTTCGAAATCCCCTGAAAGAATTGTTTCTTTTTGGGACTCCTTCAGACAGAAGCAGCAATAATGGCCCATCTGGCTGATTTCAACATGAAAGATTAAATTAATATACAGTATGAAGGCTTTCCATTCAATTGCAAATGTACCAAGAACTTAAGACTCGTTGGCCAAAGCTGTCATTTATGATGAAGAGGTAATTATGAGGGTCCCTCAAGGAAATGTACCCTGGGCCAGTTAACTGGCACATGCACCAACCACAACAAATTTACAAAGGAAGAATTATGCCAGGGAAGGGAAAAAAGCCTCTACTCAGCTAATCTGCAAGATCCTTTATGTCCATATAAGGCTCTTAATTCAGTGGCACAAATTGTTAGGAAAATTTAGACTTAAAGCTTTCATCAGGAGTCAAGTATAGATCCTGAATGCTGTGCGTAATTTTCATCAAATGTTTGGCAGCTTGATAGAGGAGTGAGGGGGAAAATTAATAGAATTATTGCTCGAAGCTGATTGAAGTGATGTGAGGTTCAGAACAAAATCTATTACCCCCCCATTAGACACAAATATTCTGCAATACGATCAAAACTTTTGTGGCAGTAGAAATAAACAGCAAGTACGAATGGATTATGACATTCTGCGCTCTGTCACTGTTCCCTTGTGTTAACAGGCATAGGGCACCGACAGCTGGTGTCTTGAATTACACAAAAAAATGCCCAAGTTTGCTCACTTGAGTTCATTGATGTTGTTTAAGTCAGCAGCAGTACCAAGTGCATGGGTGGCAAGATGGGCAAATGCCAATTGCTGACTTGATGGTGCTCCATAAGTCCTTACTACTATTATCTCTGCATTTTATCCACTGGATCAACCTTCGCCCCTCAGCCAACCCCTTTACCTGACTCTATGAAATATGGCCAATAACATCACTGGCGTATATTGTTGCTGATTGTTCCTTTTAAATAACGTAAATCCAAGTCTGGTCGATGCACGAACCCTGTTATTTTGGACATGAGAGATGGATACAAGTTAATAACGCAGGAAGTTTTCAGTTCTTTTCCCAGTTTGGTTTTGTGCACTTTTCAGTGAGATCAAAGTCTTGCTTCAGCCTTAATTAACAAAACTAATGCAGATCACAGACCTGCTGGCACTGAGCAGAACCTTTGAGGATGCGAGCGGATGATTTTGAAGATTTAAATAATTAATATGACACTTTAGGCTCCGCATGTTGTAAAAAAAGAGACAGACCTAAGCTCAGGTTTATAACAACATCAAGGCCAGGTTTAATATGATTTGCTGCAATGAAAATGAGCTACACAGAGACTCTTATGAATTGCAGCATGCAGTGCACAGGCAGTTTGCTGATTTTGTTCCTGCTTTTGTCATGCTAAGTGAGCCCTTTCGTCTGGCTAGTTTCTAACCACCACGGTCTGCTCCAGTTGGAGAGATGGGGAGAGAAAAAATCTGCTTTGGGGAGCTGAAGGTTGGTCATTTAATGGTTTTTAATCCTCTTAATCCATATTACAATAGGGACTTATAAGAAAAAAAAGGGAAGAAAAATATAAAATCCCCTCCATACATCCTTACGATTCAAAGGCTGGGCCTGTCAGATTTATATAAACTATGAGGCACACAAATTTTCGAATACCCTGGGTTTCTGTATTTTTTTTGGTGTTGTTTCAGTCTTACATCACATTTTTAGACAATTACATACAATTTGTTGGCACCAATTATCCCCAACTAAATCTGTAAACAATTTGGCCCTTTTTTCTTCACGGCCTACATATGTAAATCTTCCTTCTGCTCAGCAGAGAACTATTGTCGCCCCAAGCTGTTTGCCACCACTAAATTGTTTTCTTGCTTCTAATCCCCTATTCAATCTGGCACTCTTTATACAAATTAATTCTACATTGTTGACATAATCACACCTAAGCCGCTCGACTCAGTTCATTATTAGTCCATAAAGGCTGCATTTTTGAATAATCATCAAGCAAAACAACGTTTCACTCAGATCTTCTTAGTCCCGAGAGTAGAAATCACAGACTCGGACACTGAGAGAGAGAGATATATATCTATCTACACATTCCGTCTCGTCTGGAATTAGATTATTAGATTCATACAAGAAGTGAAAAGAGAAAATGCTGGAAATGCACAGCAGATCTGTCAGCATTTGTGAAAAGAGAAAAAATAAGGGCTACCTTTTTCATCAGAACTGGAAAATGGGTGATTAGCAAACTCTGTTGGAAAACTGAAAAAACTGGATAAATGATATGACAAAGACAGAGGTTTCAATTTTAACCTGGAGCTGGTTTTCAGCAGATGGTATGTGGGTAAGGGGACAGGGGAAGGACGAGTGAGAAATGCGCTCGTGGGCTTAAGTTTCAGGTCCAAGGTATTTTAACTCCTGGGACACGTTCACTACCCACCCAGAACAGTGCAGACTGATTGCTGGCAGGGAAAGATTGGGTGGCATTTGACCGCCCCCTGACTTGTGGGGAGTGGGCAGAGGGATTTTGGATGGTCTCCTTAGAGGGAGTCTGGGATAGAGGAAGCCTGACTTTGCCTTTTAAGCATTTCTGCTCCTCTTCATGCCACAAAGGACATTTTTTGGACTGAGCTAGAAGGTATCTATGTCCTTCACACCAGCTGCTTCAGACTGACAGTAAAGCCAGAGTGGCTACCCTACTCAGGCACCGGTTAAAATCTGATCGGGGTCCCATTTATGTAGAACTGATGTATGTAATCAATATATAATGATGTGTATAAATTCATGAGGCTTCCACCTGCTTTATGCAGGCACCTCATCTGCCTTCTATACCCTGCAGCTTAAAATCAAAAGCAGCAGCAAAGCATTGAGTTCCGAGCAGGTAAGTCACCTGCTCGATTTGAACTGCCCATTTGCCTGGTCTCCACCAGACACATCGGGTTAAAATTGATTACGGAGTAGAAGTGGGATAGAGATTGGGTTGTGAGTGGGAGCTTGGGATCACACTTGCAGACAGAAGGGTGACATCCAGCAAAGCGATCACCCAATCTGCAGATGCTTTCCCCAGTGTAGAGGAGTCCTGTCCTTCGGCCTCTTACACTGTTCCAATGAAGCTCAATGTTAACTCAAGGAATAGCATCTCCTTTTTCTGCTGGGAATTTTTCAGCCCTTTGCCCTTATCATTGACTGTAACAACTTTAGACATTAAACACAGCTTCTAGTTTCACTCCGGAAGTCGGTGTCAGCACTCTGGGATTGAGGGAGTGGTGGGAGTGGTGGGGGGTAGGAAGCAGGTTGGTACTTGAGGGGGAGGGGGCCCTCCTTTAGCTATTCACACATTCCCTGTGTCTCATATATTTATTTTATTTCTCACTCATTTTGATGGCATAGATAGGGAGAAACTGTGTCTTCTGACATGAAGGTTAGTAAGCAGAAGACATGGAAAGACAATGAGCAAAAAATCCAGGGAGTCAATGAGGAGAATGACTTTTTATGCAGCGCATTGTTGTGATCTGGAATGCACTGCCTGAAAGGGTGGTGGAAGCAAATTCAAAAGAAACTTTCAAAAGGGAATTGGATAAATACTAGGATGGGAGAAATGTACAGGGCTATGGGGAAAGAGCAGGGGAGTGGGACTAATTGGAGAGTTCGTTCAAAGAGGACCAAATGGCCTCTGTCTGTGCTGTCTGATTCTATAATTCTTTGATCTTCAAAATTTTTAGAACCAATAAATGAAGGACTTCAAACAAAATGAAAAACAAAACATGTTAGGATTTTTCACCCAGGTTTTGCTTGCAACAGTGCCTGGGAGTTTATTCGTTAATTTCTGAAGACTCCAGGACAATCCTGGACCTTTAGCAACCCGACATGTTCTTCACTGTTCCTCTTTAAATGTTGCTCATCTGTGATATCGTCTAGTCCTAAGGATGGGTCCAAGACCTGAAACATGGATCGACTGTCTTTTATTTTCCCACAGTTGCAGATTATTTCCAGCTATTCCTGTTACTCACCGCAGTGGTTATTGGATTGAACGGCTTGTGAGCTTATCTTTTCTCTCTCTGATACTGACAGAACTGCTGTGTATTTGTAACACCTCCTGTGTTCAGTTCATTTCCAGCGTTTCTGGTTTTTATTGCTTTTATCTCAAGCCACAATATCAGAAAAAAATCATAATTATGAGAAAATAGGGTAAAATAATGATTGTTACATTTTGAAAGATCTTTCTTTTTCATGAGAACCAATGTGAAAGGTGTTGCTTTTGTCCCAGGATTTCTCGCAGTGGGGCTTTCTGGCTTGCAATTTTCCTCTCCAACGGCATTTGCATAGCACCTTTAATGAAGTAAAACATCCCAAAGAGCGTTAATAGATACAATTTGGCACCGAGCCATATAAAGAGATACTAGGACAGGTTAGTCAAAGAGGTAGGTTTTAAGGAGCAATTTAAAGGAGGAGAAAGATGTAGAGGTGAAGAGTTTTAGACAAGGGGCGGAATTTAAAGGGCCACAGGGGGAAAAGCTAGGGGGTGGGGGGTGGGTTAGGGTACCCACAGAAGATGATGGGAGTGTCTGTTGCCTTCCTGTCGTACTGCAATAAAGTTGGGGACAGGAAAGGTCGAAGATGGCCTTCCCACCCAGAGGCCAATTGAGGCCCTTAAATGGCCAATCATTAGCTACTTAAGGGTCTCATTCCGCTGCCGCTGGAATTAAACCAGCAGCGGCGGTGTTGTGGCGGGGGGTGGGGGGGAGGGTGCTTCTGCCATTTGGGGAGGGCACTCACCTAAAAAAGTCAGCCTCCCTACAGGCTTGGGTGGATGGAATGTTCTCCTCTATGGGCAATCTGTGGCCCATGGAAGGTACCCGGCGCCAAAGGCCACCTGTCTGCTAACTCCTTGCCCTCAAAGGCCACCCACCTTCCCCCCTTGCTGGGGCCTGCTGGACTGGGCCTAGTCCTAGGCTGCCTGTAGTACCGACAGTGGCCACCGCTCCTAGTGGCACTGCCGATACTACTGAGCTGCCGGCCCTCCGATTGGTCGGCAGCTCTTGAAGGCAGTCTTCCCATCTTCAAAGGGACGGGGATCACAGCACTGAGCAGTTAATCCCCTTGCCGTTTTGGCCCGTCGTCGGGACCCCTGTTTTCTCCTCTAAATTCAGCCCAAGAAATCCCAGCGCTTCGAGCCTAGACAGCTGAAAGCACAGCTGCCAATGGTGGAGCGATGAAAATTGGGGATGTACAAGAGGATAGAATTGGAGGAGTGCAGAGATCTTGGAGCTTAGTAGGGCTGGAGGAGGTTACAGTCATATGGAGGGGCGAGGCCATGGAGGGACTTAAGCACAAGGATAAGAATGACAATAAATGGGGAGAAAACCATTATCTGGTGAGCAACGAGCAGAATTACCAACCCTTTAATTACAGGCACTTCACCTATCATTAGAACAGCCTTCTGAAAACCATTAGTTCTCTCATTAATATTTTGCACAATTGCAAAATAAAGAGTGTTATATATATATATATATGTGTATTTGCTAATCAGCGAGTTGTTATGATCTTGAGTGCACTGTCTTGAATGGGTGGTAGAAGCAAATTTAACAGTGACTTTCAATAGGGAAATGGAGATGAGCTTGAAAATGAGAAATTTGCAGGGCTAAAGGGAAACAGCAGTGGAATAGGACTAATTGGATAGTTCTTATAAGAAATGGCTGTTTAAATCTTAAAAAATTAATTGAATGCTATAGAAATCGCTCTCTCTCTTTCTCCCTTATTAAGAAAGATTCCATTGCAGCCTGCCAGGCTGACACAGACACAGGACAGTGTAGGCCTGTTATCTATGCCAAGGACATGACTCTAGCAGAGGCCCTGGTACAAGACATTCCTAAGGTGGGATCTCATGCCCCATATCTAAATCAACTGTCTGAGTAAGGTTAACAAGATGTCCAAACAAGAGATAAGCCATGAGATGACTTAAAAAGCTGGCAGATGGAAATACAAGGGAGTTACCTTGTATGTTCCTAATTGGACAATTGAATAAGTGATTGGCATGAGACACCCACCAGCTCCCTAGAAATAATGTATAAAAATGGGCACTCAGGAGGGGGAGATGGTGGTATAATGGTAATGTCACTGGGTTAGTAACCCAGAAACCTAGGCCAAATGTCTCGGGACATGGGGTCAAATCCCGTCATGGTAGTGGGTGGAATTTAAATTAAATTAATTAATTAATCAAAAGCTTGCCTCACTAATAGTGACCATGAAACTATCATCGATTATCATAAAAAAACATTTGGTTCACTAATGACCTTTAGAGGTGGAAATCTGCCATCTTTACCCAGTCTGGTCTATGTTTGATTCAACACCCAGACTCTTAACTGTCCTCTGAAATGGACAAGCAAGCCTTACAGTTGTACCAAACTACTACACAATAGTTGAAAAGGAATAAAACTGGACAGAATACCTGGCATCGACTTGGGCACTGGAAACAACAATGGCAAACTCTGCAAAGTCCTCTTTACTAAAATATGGGGTTTGTGCCAAAATTGGGAGAGCTGTCTTGCAGACTAGTCAAGCAGCAGCCTGATACAGTCATAATGACGGAAGCATACCTTAGATCCAATGTCCCGGACATGACCACCACCAGTCCTGGGTATGTCCTGTTCCACAGGTGGGACAGACTCACTAGAGGTGGAGGCACAGTGGTATACAGTCAGGAGGGAGTTACCCTGAGAGTCCTCAACATTGACTCCAGACCCATGAAATCTCATGGCATCAGGTCAAACATGGGCAAGGAAACCTCCTGCTGATTGCCACCTACTGCCTTTCCTCAACGGATGAATCAGTACTCCTCCGTGTTGAACACACTTGGAAGAAGCACTGAGAGTGGCAAGGCACAGCATGTACTCTGCGTGGTGGACTTCAATATCCATCACCAAGAGTGGCTCGGTAGCACCACTACTGACCAAGCTGGCTAAGTCCTGAAGGACTGTGGCAGGTGGTGAGAGAACCAACAAGAGGGAAAAACCTATTAGGCCTTGTTGCCACCAATCTACCAGATGCTTCTGCCCATGACAGTATTGGTAGAAGTGACCACCACACAATCCTTGTAAAAACAAAGTCTTGTCTTCACATTGAGGATACTTTCTATCATGTTGTATTTGACCATGCTAAATTGGGATAGATTCAGAACAGATCTGGCAGCTCGAAGCTAATCCGTAACCCCATGACCCGGCATATTCCTCACTCTACCATTACCATCAAGCCAAAGGATCAACCCTGGTTCAATAAAGAGTGCAGGAGAGCATGCCAGGAGCAGCACTAGGCATACCTAAAAATAATTTGTCAACCTGGTGAAGCTGCAATGCAGGACTACATGCATGCTAAACAGTGGAAGAAGCATGCGATAGACAGAGCTAAGAGTAGTATAAGGGTCTGAAAGAGTTAATGTTGGGAAAGTGTAAAGGATACCTCCTACCATGATGATGTAAGAGATCACACGTGAGAGAGACTTGAAGAGAGATGCAGCATGTCTTCAGAGGAATCACACAAACTGGTGTAAAGGTGCACACAGTTATAATGTAATAAAGGTAATGGTCTAATTATTCCTGACTAAAGAATCTCTCTAAGCTGTACTAACTAACGTGGCAACGTACCAAACATACATACATATGCGATCCCAAAACTAATGGATCAGATCAAAGCTCTGCAGTCCTGTCACATCCAGTCATGAATGGTGTTGGGCAATTAATAAACTAACTGGAGGAGGAGGTTCCACAAATATCCCCACCATTAATCATGGGGAGCCCAGCACATTAGTGCATAAGAAAGGGCTAAAGCATTTGCGACCATCTTTAGCCAGATGTGCTGAATGGATGATACATCTTGGCTTCCTCCCGAGGTCCCCAGCATCACAGGTGCCAGTCTTCAGCCAATTCACTCCACGTGATATCAAGAAATGGCCAAAGGCACTGGATACTGCAAAGGCTAGGGGTCCTGACAACATCCCGGTTTTAGTACTGAAGACTTGTGCTGCAGAACTAGCCACATCCCTAGAAAAGCTGCTCCAGTACAACTACAACACTGGCATTTACCCGACAATGTGGAAAATTGCTTAGATATGTCCTGTCCACAAAAAGCATGACAAATCCAATCCGGCCAATTACTGCCCCATCAGTCTACTCTCAATCATCAGCAAAGTGATATAACATGTCATCGACAGTGCTATCAAGTGCCACTTAAACAGCAACAACCTGCTCACTGATGCTCAGTTTGGGTTCTGCCACGGCCACTCAGCTCCTGACGTCATTACAACCTTGGTTCAAACATGGACAAAAGAGTTGAATTCCAGAGGTGAGGTGACAGTGATTACCCTAGATATCAAGGCAGTATTTGACCGTGTGGCATAAAGGAGCCCTAACCAAATTGAAATCGATGGGAATCAGGGGAAAAACTCTCCGTTGGTTGGAGTCATATCTATCACAAAGGAAGATGGTTGTGGTTGTTGGAGGCCGATCATCTCAGCCCTAGGGCATCACTGCAAGAGTTCCTTAGGGTAGTGTCCTAGGTCCAACCATCTTCAGCTGCTTCATCAATCACCTTCCCTCCATCATAAGGTCAGAAGTGGGGATGTTCACTAATGATTGTATGATATTCAGTATCATTTGCAACTCCTCAGATACTGAAGCACTCTGGGTCCATATGCAGCAAGAACTGGACAACATTCAGACTTGGGCTGATAAGTGACAAGTAACATTGGGCCACACAAGTGCCAGACAATGACGATCTCCAACAAGAGAGAACCTAAACATCTCCTCTTGACATTCAACGACATTACCATCGCTGAATCCCCCACTATCAACATCCTGGGGTTAGCATTGACCAGAAACTGAACTGGACCAGCCACCAGGACTGTGTTTACAAGAGCAGGTCAGAGGCTGGGAATCCTGTGGTGAATAACCCAGCTCCTGACTTCCCAAAGCCTGTCCACCACCTACAGGGCACAAGGCAGGAGTGTGATGGAATATTCTCCACTTGCCTGGATGAGTGCAACTCCAACAACACTCAAGAAGCTCAACACCATCCAGGATAAAGTGGCCCGCTTGATTGGCACCCCATCCACCACATTAAACATTCACTCCCTCCACCACTGATGCACAGTAGCAGCAGCATGTATCATCTACAAGATGCACAGCATGCCTCCTTTGACGGCACCTTCCAAACCCACGACCTCTTCCACCTAGAAGGACAAGGGCAGTGGGCGTATGGGAACACCACCATCTGCAAGTTCCCCTCCAAGCCACACACCATCCTAACTTGGAAATATATCGCTGCTCCTTCACTGTACAGTGATCAAAATCCTGGAACTCCCTCCCTACCTGCACCAGATGGACTGCAGCAGTTCAGGAAGACAGCTCAACACCAGCTCTCAAGGACAATTAGGGATGGGCAACAAATGCTGGCATCGCCAGCGATGCCCACATCCCATAAAACAAACAATTAAAAAAAGCATTTTGGATGGAAGAGAGCCTTCCGAGGTGGGTCCATGCTGACTCCAGCCTAACATCTTACTTAGCTCAAGAAGACATTGGATAAAGGAAAGCTTTTATGGAGTGGATCTATGCTGGCTTGGGCCTAACACCTTGGTTAGCTGAAGAAGATCAAGAGCAGACGAGATCAGCACCGCCAGCTAAGGAGATCAGCATCACTCTGCTTCATCTGTCTGTCATCCGATCCGGGACCAGTAAACCATTCTGACGAGGCTGCCTTCGTCAACTACGGAGATCAACATCCATTTGTTTCACCTGTCTGTTTGTCTGATCCAGGAGCAATAAACCATTCTCATCTGTTACGGGTCACATGTCTTTTCTGTCGATTTATCTTATATCATATCTAAACTTCTTGATAAACTGTTTGAAAACCAGCTGTCACCTCAACCCTATTTTTGGGTAATCTGTGACTCCCGAACAAAATCTTACATTCTTTCAAATGCCAATATAGATACAATGAGTCAAATGGCCTCCTTTTGTGATGTATGATCCTTATATGACACTCCAGTCTATGATTTCAACTGTTTTCAGTGATGTTGGTTGAGGTTTAAATAATGGCCAGGACACCAAGGAGAACTTCCCTGCTCTTCTTCAAACAGTGCCATGGGATCTTTTCCATTCACTTGAGAGGGTTTCATGTCTCATCTAGAAAGACGGCATCTCTGACAGTGCAACACTCCCTCAGAGCTGCACTGGGAGCATCAGCCTGGATTTTGTGCTCAAGTCTCTGGAGTGAGGCTTGATTCCACAAACTTTTGATTCTGTGGCAAATAGTAAGCACCCACTGAGATACAAGTGACGATGAGAGCAGGACATTTGTGAAACCTGGTGAAGTTATATCAATGAGATGGTTTTTCTTTTAACTATCTTTTAAAAAATTATTTCAGATGTTGCGATGACAGACAGCCAAGGATGCTCTTTACAGTTTATGTATTATTGCTCTTTACAGTGTTTTATTGAATTGCCCTTCAGGGGACAATGATCCAATGCCTGATTGTAGCGAGTTTACAGAAATTATATTGTACATGTATTTTGCTTATTGTCGCATATGAGTTACAATTTACTTTAAGGAAAATATATTTCTTTTTAAGGAAAGATTGAAGAAAATTTGTGGCACATTTATTCTGTGATAATTCAAGGGAAAATCTTTTATACTTGTGATTACAAATCAACAAGAAACTGTACGATGTTAGTACTGAAAATGATAACACGTTCCGACGGAATTTTAAAAAGAGGCTTTAGGCTATTTATTTTAGTTGGATTAACATAGGTTTTAAACTAGAAGGCAGAGGAATTTCATACAAACATTTAATGCATTTGTTATGAACCACTAAACGCTAGTGACAATTTATTACAAGCCAATGATCATTTATTCCCTAATAGTACAGCAGATAATAGTCTTTCTGAATTTGTAATGTGTGTAAGTTCCTTTTCTGCACTTTAACTTAAACAGGACTGATGCAAATCTGATGTTATAGAAATTGGTTAATCAGTCAGTCAGTCAATACATATTCAACTCATGAGCAGACTGAACAACATGCTAGTTATGATGGGTGCAGAAATATCAAATACATTTAATAACCTCAGTAATAGCTGCAGCATGTTACACTTTAATGATTTGCATCTCAAACCTGCTGACACACTGTAAAACAATCCAAGTTGGCCATTGTTAAAATGTGATGGCCATTAATTCCCAATAGAATTACATAACTTCTATACCATTGGCCACAGGTTGTGCAACCTTTGAGAAAATAATGCTGTCAGATACAAATTGCCCAGTGTTCATTTTTTTTTTCAGAGATATAGCACTGAAACAGGCCCTTCAGCCCACCAAGTCTGTGCCGACCATCAACCACCCATTTATACTAATCCTACACTAATCCCATATTCCTACCACATCCCCACCTGTCCCTATAGCTCTCTACCACCTGCCTATACTAGGGGCAATTGCTAATGGCCAATTTACCTATCAACCTGCAAGTCTTTGGCATGTGGGAGGAAACCGGAGCACCCGGAGGAAACCCACGCAGACACAAGGCGAACTTGCAAGCTCCACACAGACAGTACCCAGAATTGAACCCGGGTCGCTGTAGTTGTGAGGCTGCGGTGCTAACCACTGCGCCACTGTGCCGCCAATCTGGCTCTTAAACAAGCTGCACTGTCTTGGAATTACATTTATTGGTTTCCAGAGTTGCTCCTTTTTAATCAAATCCAAAAACTGGACACAGTGAGGCTTGAGTTCTGATGTTGTGCGGTTTGTGGTGAAAATGAATTGAAAACCTTAAATGGCATTACTAATTAACGCTTGCACATCACAAGAGACACAGAAGTAAGTGGGAACATTGGACAACACGCTTTAAAGAACAGACCTTTAGTGAGACAGTGGTGTGATGGTAATGTCAATGAACTAGTTATCCAAAGGGCCAGGCTAATGCCCTGGGGACATAAGTTCAAATCCCACCATGGCAGCTGGTGGAATTTAAATACAATTAATTAATAAAAATCTGGAATTGAAAGCTGATCTCAGTAATAGTGCCATGAAACGATCATCGGTTGTCATAAAAACACATCTGTTTTACGAATGCCCTTTAGGGAAGGAAATCTGCTGTCCTTATCTGGTCTGGCCGAAATGTGACTCCTGACCCACAGCAATGCGGTTGATTCTTAACTTCCCTCTGAAATGGCCTAACAAGCCACTCAGTTGTCAAAGGCAATTAGAGATGGGCAACAAATACTGGCCTTGCCAGTGACACCCACATCTCATGAAAGAATTTTAAAAAATCTTCTAAAGCCAGCCTCCTGCTGAGAAACAGAAATACTACAACAACAAGTTGTATTTATATAGCACAAGTAACACAATAAAATGTCCCAGGGAACTTTACAGGATAGTTATAAAGCAAAATTTGACACTGAGCTACATAAGGTGATATAAAGGCGGATGGGCGAAAGCTTGGTCAAAGAGGGAGGTTTTAAGGAATGTCTTAAAGGAGGAAAGAGAGGTAGAAAAGTGGAGAGATTTAGGGAGGAAATTCCAGAGCTTAAGGACTTGGCAACTGAAGGCATGACCACCAATGGTGGAGCGACTAAAATCAGCGATGCTCAAGGGGCCAGAATTAGAGTAGTGTAGATATCTTGTAGGGTTATGAGGCTGGAGGAGATTACAAAGATGAGGAGTGGGGGGTGAGCCATAGAGGGATTTAAAAACAAGGATAAGAATTTTAAAACTTCTGGGAAAGCAAGCTCTATTGATGTGTAGTTTACTGTACTGAATTGAAAATTGTTAAAATAAAGATAAATGAGGATAAAACATGCCTATGCACCAAAGAGCTGCTTCATGAAACAGCAGAGCACTAGGCTGCACCTTCAACTATGCATACACTAAATTTATCTGACCTAGGCCACTGGGGCAGGAAGTGAAGGTTGAGTAGGGACTAAGGAGCTTCCCACAGAAAACTGAGATAATTGAAGTCATCCAGGTCACTTTCCTACAGCTTTGAGCAGCCCGCTATGTGGTGGGGTGGGGGGAAGAGGGAGCAAGGCTGGCAGAGGTCACCTGCCAACAGTCTCTGCTGGGAAAGAGGGAAATAGAGAGAGAAAATATATAACAATTTTTCAAAACATTTTGTTGAAACAATGAGAGCTGAAGGCATCGCTGGAGAGGAACTGGTTTGGGAGGGTTATTAAACCTGGCATGGGAGAGAACAAATTAACTACTCTATATATCAAATGTTGAAGTACCCTTAGGTTAATGACTTTATCATTAATTATGTTAATTCATCTCACTCGCTAATTCATTCAAGTAACAGCACTCGGGGACTAAATAAAATATCCAAACATTGACAGGAAATGGATAGAAAAGAGAAATGAAAAGAGAGAGGCAGGCAGAGAGGTTTAGGACGGAAATTCCAAAGCTGAAGGACTTGGCAGCTGAAGATACGACCACCAATGGTGGAGTGATTAAAATCAGGGCGAAATGTAAGGTGAGTACTTTCTTTTCCAAGTACTTCCTCACTGACTTGTTTTAAAAGCTTGTCTTGAAATTCCTACTGTCATAATTTCATCATGGATCCCCTTCCTCTAAGGCCTACGCTTATGAAAATAGATTGTTTTTCTTTAAAGTTAGTTTTCTATCTGAATAGAGATCCGTCATCTCAGTTCTTCTTTCTACAGGCTGTTCGTTTGGTGCTATTGACGGGGAAACATCTCCATTGATTGGAATGAAAGCTCTGGAGTCAATTTTAACCCTGAGCAGGTCCTGTGTGAAACAGAGCGCACCCTCCAGCCTAAACCTCAGGCCCGAGGTACTTTAACTCCTAGGTCTCATTAACAATTGACTGGTGGGATTCCCAGCCGCTTGCTTTGGGAATGGGAAGTCAGTCCATTTTCTGGACCTAATTTACAGTAGTTTCAGAGATCTATTTAAAGCGGGAATGCGCTTCCTAAAGGGATGTTGCATTCCCTTCTGTGATGGCTCCATGAGGTTTCTGCAAGAGGACTTTTTTCCCAGTCTCGGGATGTGACAAGGCTGGCATGTATTGCCCATCCCTGGTTGCCTTGAGAAGGTGGTGATGGGCTTTCTTGAACCTGTGGT
This sequence comes from Heterodontus francisci, assembly GCF_036365525.1. Taxonomy (NCBI): domain Eukaryota; kingdom Metazoa; phylum Chordata; class Chondrichthyes; order Heterodontiformes; family Heterodontidae; genus Heterodontus; species Heterodontus francisci. Next base: position 19,207,360 of record NC_090376.1, on the reverse strand, counting down.
AGGAGTTCTCCAATAATACTGTTGGGTAGAGTTCCTGGATTTTGACACGAAAGCAAGGAAGGAGCGGCGATATCCAGACAGGATAATCTTACAGTGCTGACCTTGTTTGCACTGGAGTGCTGATTGGGTTGTATTAGAGTGTTAAAGTGGAAGTTTGGTGACTGAGGATAATTAAGGGTTAATTTTATCTGAAGTCTAGTCTGTCTTTTATTTAGCAGATTAACTTAACCGTTGCTGTTTGGGTTGGAGAAGGTGAGTTTTAGACCAGCTTTAAACAGAGTTCACTCAGGCTCTGCTTGCAGCTGCACCTTGTTAATTAGAGAATTGGCTGAAACCAGTTTTCAGGGGCTAGAGTCAGTCAGTATAAAAGTGGGCCATTTTACAATAATGACCTTGTTTGCATTGAAGTGCTGACTTGGGTTGCATTAGAGTGCTAAAGTGGAAGTTTTGTGACTGAGGAGGTTCGGTGAGGAGGGAGCGAGGAGCTCCTTTCATTTCATACCTGTCCTCGGAGTGAGGGGAGCCGAGAGTTACCAAAGAGCACAGCTGACTGGTGAGTAAGTCCTGGTGGGTATTTTTCAAAGTGGATTGAATTGTAAGTCATTGTTTTAGCAAGATTTAGTTGTTTTTAAAAAAATTATAATCTTCTAAAGTTTTAAATTTAAAGGGTTCAGTCATGGCAGGAGAGCGAGAAGCCGTGGTTTGCTCCTCTTGCTCCATGTGGGAATCCGGGAACATTTCCAGTCCCCAGGACCAGCATGTGTGCAGGAAGTGTGTCAATCTGCAGCTCCTGGAAGCTCGGGTTTCAGAGCTGGAACGGCGGCTGGAAACACTGTGGAGCATCCGCGAGTCTGAGAACATTGTGGACAGCACGTAAGAGAGGTGGTCACACCGCAGCTGAAGGGACTTGAGGAAGGAAGGGAATGGGTGACCACCAGGCAGTCCAAGAGAATCAGGCAGGTAGTTCAGGAGTCCCCTGGGGTCCCGCTTGCAAATTGGTATTCCATTTTGGAGGCTGATGAGGCTGGTTCCTCCAGGGAGTGCAGACAGAGCCAAGCTTCTGGCACCACAAGCAGCCTGTCTGCACAGGAAGGGGGAAAGAGAGGAAGAGCAATAGTAATAGGGGATTCTATAGTCAGGGGAACAGATAGGCGCTACTGTGGCCGTCAACGTGACTCCAGGATGGTGTGTTGCCTCCCTGGTGCCAAGGTCTGGGATGTCACTGAATGGCTGCAGGGCATCCTGAGGGGGGAGGGTGATAAGCCAGAGGTCATGGTACATGTTGGTACCAATGACATAGGTAGAAAGAGGGATGAGGTCTTGCATCAAGAATTCAGGGAGTTAGGCAGTAGACTAAAAAGCAGGACCTCTCGGGTTGTAATCTCTAGATTACTCCCAGTGCCACGTGCTAACGAGTATAGAAATAGGAGAATAGCACGGATGAATGCGTGGCTTAAGAGTTGGTGCAGGAGGGAGGGTTTTAGATTCCTGGACCACTGGGACCATTTCTGGGGAAGGTGGGACCTGTACAAGCGGGACTGTCTACATCTGAACCAGAGGGGGACTAACATCCTTGCTGGCGGGTTTGCTAGTGCTGTTGGGAGGAGTTTAAACTAATTTGGTAGGGGATGCAGACTCCTAGCAGAATAGGGACACAGCTAAACACAGGAAAGCAAACAAGTCAGATGGAATACAGCGGAAGTAAGTTTCAAGGGAGTAAGACCAGGATGGAAGGCCTCTACTTTAATGCCAGGAGTATTGCAGGTAAAACGGATGAGTTAAGGGCAATGATTGACACGTGGAATTTTGATATAGTCGCCATCATGGAGACATGGTTGAGGGAGGGGCAGGATTGGCAGCTCAATATCCCAGGATATAGAATCTTCAGGCGAGACAGAGGAGGGGGTAAAAGAGGAGGAGGCATTGCAATATTAGTTAAGGAGTCAGTTACTGCAGTAAGGAAAGATGATATCTTGGAGGGGGCATCAAATGAAGCTTTATGGGTAGAGTTTAGGAATAAAAAAGGGACAGCCACATTGCTAGGTGTTTATTATAGACCCCCAGATAGTCAGCGGGAAATTGAGGAGCAAATATGTGCGCAATTTGCAGAGGTGTGTAAATATAATAGGGTAATTATATTAGGTGATTTCAACTTTCCCAACATTAATTGGGATAGTCATCATGTTAAGGGCTTAGATGGAGTGGAGTTCTTAAAATGTATACAGGAGAACTTTTTAGCTCAATATGTAGAGGATCCAACAAGGGAGGGTGCAGTGCTGGACCTAATTCCGGTGAACGAAGCCGGACAGGTGGTTGATGTGTTGGTGGGAGAGCATTTTGGTGATAGCGACCACAACATGGTACAATTTAAGCTTGTTATGGAGAAGGAAATAGACAAGTTGCAAAAAAAAGGTTTTGGATTGGGGGAGAGTGAATTTTAATAAAATAAGGCAGGATCTGGCCAAGGTAGACTGGAAAGAGTTACTTGTCGGGAAATCTACAGAAGAGCAGTGGGGGGTATTCAAAAAGGAAATGGGGAGGGTACAGGCCCAACATGTTCCCTCTAGGGTAATAGGTAGGAGCAACAAGCCCAGAGAACCATGGATGACCAGAAACATTCAGGGTACGATGAGAAGGAAAAGAGAGGCTTTCAGCAAATACAAGGAGAGCAAATCAATGGAAGCAATAGTGGAGTACAGAAAGTGTAGGATGGAGCTTAAGAAAGCAATTAGGAGAGCAAAGAGGTGAGAAAGCTCTGGCTGGTAAAAGTAGGGAAAATCCCAAGATATTCTATAAGTATATCAACGGGAAGAGGATAACCAGGGAAAGAATAGGACCCATTAGGGGCCAAGGAGAAATGCCGTGAACAACAGATGCCCCTCTACGTTGCTGTCATAGTACCCTCTATAGCTATGATATACTGCAGTAATGAGGTGGCAGTGAGTCACCAGATTCTCTGAGGTCTCCGCTTTACCCTAAAGAAGAGAATTCTCTTTCCTCGCCAGCTCTCAGTTTCCAGTATTGGCTAATGGGCTTGCCAGAAACCTGAGGCATCAGTCTACAAGAGTAGGTGCAAGGTGTCTTGAAGTCCTTTTGTTATCACTCTTTGAAACATGGGGTAAGTATACAAGTGCCTTTATAATGTGACACCCATGAGAATTTAATGAAATAAAGTTCAAAAACTGTTTTTGAAAACCAGCTTCAATTTAACTGCAGCATATGATGAAAATTAATCTGGCATCTGTGGCAAAACATGATAAAAATGTCTCTGAAACTATGGAAGCATTACTGAGGTCATTAAGTTCTTTGTGCATTTGCAAAAGGGTTTAAGTGTGATTGATGAAGGTACACGGTATAACTAAGCGTGCTAATGATAATGATGCCAGACTATCAGGTGCATAGAGCTATAAATAGCTACAGGATAATGCTTATAGGGCTCCAGGCCCCCACACATCTTAATGCATAATTCCTGGCCCGATGTTACCATCAGCACATCAGTAGTAATTTGCATTCTATTTCAGGCTACCAGCAGCTCCACACAATAAAGTACTGGATTTTTAAAAAAAACTTACTGAAGCATTTTATTTTTGGCTCCTACACAGCCGGAAGCCACACCCTCACCCTGCCCCCACCCAAACTCCTGAGGCTTGTGGCCAATCCTGCAGTTTCAAGGCCTGTTGATTTCACCCACCCCCTCCTGCCACTCTGTGTTCCTGTCACTTTTTCTGGCAGCAAGACCTTGCAAGTGGCAAGCCTGATCTGCGGGTTGCGCTTTGCAAATGCCCCAGACCGTGAACTGCAGGCACTTTGACTCCTGGGCAGGTGCCTCAGCTTGCATGTCAGCTGTGGATCAGTAGGTAGTACTCTCACCTCTATATCAGAAAGTTGTGGATTCATATCCCACTCTGGAGACTTGAGCACCACAATTCAACCTGATGCTCCAAATGAGTACTGTCCTGTTGGAGATGCTACCTTTTGGATGAGAGGTTAAACTGAGGCCCCGTCTGCTCTCCCAGGTGGATGGAAAAGATCCCATTGCTCTATTTAGAAGGGGAGCTCTACCCAATGTCCTGGTTGATATCGTTCGCACAGTCAAAAACAAAATCTGGTTATTATCACATTTGCAGTTTGTAGGAGCTAGATATGCACTGCTTTTCCTACTTTGCAACAAGGACTGCACTTTAAAAGTACTTCAAAGGCTTTAAAGTGTTTTGGGATGTCCTGATGTGAAAGGTGCTACATAAATGCAAGTCTTTCTGTTGATCACAGTTAAGGTACGTGCTGCATTGTTCGAGGAAATATATCAGGTACAGTGAATGCACAGCTGATAGCTGTGAATTGTTTTTGGATACTGTGGATTGAAACTGAGAAGGACAAGAACAGCAGTTTCAGCATTAAAAGTTGAAGTTGATTTGGTAAGTCTCGGGACATTGTGTTTGCAATCAAGCATACAGGATATGTGGTAGGACAGGTGTGTAGGGAAAGGGTAAATAAATGCTGGCAGAAGACATTAGGGGCTGGACTTTAAAGCCCCTCTGCCGTCAGGAATGGTGGTGGGGGGGCGGCGGGTAATGAAGATCGGTACGGCAGAGGCCTGCCACTGACCCTGATCTCGATAGCGGCGGCGAGACCTCGTGGCAGCTGCCCCGCCGCTCGGCAACGGGACCCCCATTTCAATATGTAAACTAATTTACATACTTGATTTAATGAAGGTCCCGTCACCTCCTTAATCACCGCACCGATCTTCATTCGGGTGGCGGACAATACTGCTCCTTCGAATCCCCATTCAGGGAAACGTGGCATGACACCTGGGGGGAGGGGGCAGGAGGTTTTGTCTCTGTGCGGGAGGGGGAAGCGGGGTGACAACGCTGTGGATTGGTCAGTGGGGGGGCAGGGATGGTGATGGGAAGGAGCAAAGGACAAAGGTGCCGATCTTTGGGGGTAGGGGGGCGGGGAAGATCAAATTCTCAATACAGGAATTCCGGGGTGGAAAACGGCAGGAATCTTTTGAAATGCCACATTGGGGTGGGGGTTGGGGAAGGGGGAAAATGCACAAAGGTCATTCAATTCTTTTATGCAAAACTTTAACTTACCTGGCCCTTTAAATTGTAAATGTCCATTGAGGGCTGTGAGCCTTTAAAAATGGCAGCGGACGCTGTTGCTGGTGACGGCTCACCTTCTCCCTCCACATCATGGTGGGGGGCGGGTACCGCAGCCCTGCAAATGAGCCGCCACGTTTGAAATGGCGGCTCCGTGATGTGGTGCCCGTGCGTGCAGTTCGCCTTTTTTTTTTATGTCCGCCGCCTACCTCGGTGGCGGAGTCTTAAAATGCAGGCCGAGATGTCAGCCTCAACTTAGCGGTAGCATTTGTACCTCTGAATCAAAAGGTTGTGTCTTCAAACTCCACTCTGGAGGCTTGAGCACATAATCCTGGTTGACACTTCAGTGCAATGCTCAATGCTGCACTGGGAGCTGCTATCTTTTGGCTGAGTCATTAAGTTGAAGTCTCATCTGCTCTGAGGTGGATGTAAAAAATCCTACAGCACTTGAAGAAGAACGGTGAGATCTACCCTGTGTCCAGACTAACATTTATTGTTCAATGAGCACCATCAAAATCAGATTAGCTGGTCATTCATCCATTGCCCTTTGTGAAATCTTGCTGTGTGCAAACTGACTTTGAATTTCTTGACATTACAACATTGATGCCATTCAAAATAGTTATTTGTCTGTTAACCACTTTGGAGAGTCCTGAGGTCAATGTAGGTTCTACATAAATGCAAGTTCTTTCTTTTTTATATCTTAAACAATAATAGATGCCAATAAAAGATTAAAGACTTGCTGAAAATATAATGGCATGTGAATGATCTAGGCTGTTATTAATCTGCAAATTAGCCAACAACGACAGGATTAAGACATTTGCATGAAGTTGTGAGTCTCCAGAATTTTCTGATCACTTTACACTGCTCTGCCTCCTTGTTATTTTAAAGAACCTACTGGATATGCATATTGTCTATTAAACGTTCTACAGAAAGTTAAGTCTGGTAATTAATAGCAGAAGTACATTTTTTTTGTAATGACGTGATGATTGTTAATGACATGCCAATCAACCCCTCTAAACCAGAAATTGGAAAATTTTAACTGTGATGTCTCACTCCTTCAGCTTGTTGAAGATTTTTAATTTTTAAAAAATTTTTCCTTTCTGTTTCTTTATTTCCTCCCCTTAATCCAATCATTCTTTTCCTCACTTTATTTCTCTTTCTGTACCTGATCAGACACTAATTCACCCTATTCCCTTCTCAGTCATTGCTCTGTTTCCTTTTCAATTGTTAAATCTCAAAGGTTAAAGAGATACACTATTAGTTCTGCTGTTCAGTAAGGTTCCAGATGCCCTGTTGTCCTCACTGCGCTGTTATAAGCTAGCAATGTCAGCAAGCGACTGCATAAAAAAACATTTGAGCTGAAGGGTGCAGAAAATCTAACATCATACCCCGCTCCAGCAACATCTGGATTAATTTATGGATTTATGTGAGGACAATGTTCCCAGTTCAAGTATTCTAACATTGGAGCAGAGAGCAGCAAGCATAGCCCTCATTGACTTCACATAGGGCTGAGTTTCAAAGATTTTTCGGGGTCAGCCCTAATTAGCTATTCATGACAAACAACATTTAGGGCGGCACAGTGGCGCAGTGGTTAGCACCGCAGCCTCACAGCTCCAGCGACCCGGGTTCAATTCTGGGTACTGCCTGTGTGGAGTTTGCAAGTTCTCCCTGTGTCTGTGTGGGTTTTCTCTGGGTGCTCCGGTTTCCTCCCACAAGCCAAAAGACTTGCAGGTTGGTAGGTAAATTGGCCATTATAAATTGCCCCTGGTATAGGTAGGTGGTAGGGAAAATATAGGGACAGGTGGGGATGTGGTAGAAATATGGGATTAGTGTAGGATTAGTATAAATGGGTGCTTGATGGTCAGCACAGACTCGGTGGGCTGAAGGGCCTGTTTCAGTGCTGTATCTCTAAAACTAAAACTAAAAACTAAAACATTGGAAGGATGTGATCGCAATAGACAGGGCACAGAGGAGAATGGAGGATTTTAGCTATTGGGAAAATTTGGATAGGCTGGGGTTGTTTCCTTTGGAACAGAGGGGGCTGTGGGATATTTAATTGAGGTGTATAAAATGGCACCGAATTAGGGTGGATACAAAGGTCCTATTTGCCTTAGCAGAGAGGTCAATATCCAGGGGGCATAGATTTAAAGTAATTGGTAGAAGGATTAGAGGGGAGTTGTGGAGAATATTTTTCATCCAAAGGATAGTGGGGGTTTGGAACTCACTACCAAAGGGTGGTACAGGCAGAAGCCCTCATCACATTTAAAAAGTACTTGCATATGCACTTGATGTTGTAACCTACAGTACTATGGACCAAGAGGTGGAAAGTGGGATTTGGTGATATTACTCTTTTTCAACTGGCACAAACACGATGGGCTGAATGGCCTCTTTCTGTGCTGTAAATTTTCTAAGTTTCTATTAACTTTCAATCATTTTGGGTATGGTAACAGGGGACCCACCAACCGTGAGCTGGTTATCCCTCAAAGGACTACTGCTAAAACATAAAGGGTGTGGATATTTAAAGGTAACAGAATACATGAATTTGGCAACTTTTCTTTTAGCCTTTTCATAGGTTAAATTGGCCAAAAAAGTGGCTGGCAAAAACCAATGGGAGACAAAATAAATGTAGAGGCAAGAAACCGAGTCTAAAAACATTGATATATCACACAACCCCATCCCCCTGTTTGATGACTAACATAATGGAGGTGATACTACATGAGTTGGGTTTGAGGAGGGTTTTTGGTATGCCAAGGCTCCATCCCAGAATGGTGCAGCATCTTGGTCCGAGCGGGCAGTCAGTCTCGATGCTCATATTTGGAAGACAGATGCAGACGAAGATGGTATGCCTGAAAGAAGCTACCAAGGTAAGAATGCACACATATACCATCTAACTAGTACATGATCCCACAGTGTATACAGTGTCCCACACTGCTGGCCTGCGCCAATCCATCACACAAATGTACAACCTTTTCATTGCTTATTATACATATCTGTAATCTTCCATGATCTGATCTGGAAAATTCAAGAAATACTGATTTAAGTAGCTTATGCTAAATAGTGTCTTTAACTCGCCCCTGAACCATCCTAAATGCCCAGTCTCAGCAATAAAATTGGGTAGTACTTCTGTCCAAACAGTTTGAAATTCACGGGGGGTATCTGAAGCTCCAGCATCGTGTCAACCAGGGCTCAATTACAAGCACTTTTGCCTCTATGTCAGAAGGTTTTGGGTTCAAGTCCCACTCTGGACTAGAGTACAAAAATCAAGGCTGATGCTCAACACAGAAGAAGGTCATCAACCCATTGTGTCTGTGCCAGCTCTCTGCAAGAGCAACTCAGCTCGTCCCACTCCACTGCCATTTCCCCGTAGCCTTGCAAATTTTTTCTCTTCAGATAATTATCCAATATCCTTTTGAAAACCACAATTAAATCTGCCTCCACTACACTCTCAGGCAGTGCATTCTAAATTTTAAGCACTCGTTGTGTAAAAATGCTATTCCTCATGTCACCTTTGGTTCTTTTGCCTTTTACCTTATATCGGTGTCCTCTGGTTCTGGATCCTTTGGCCAATGGGAACAGTTTCTTCCATCTACTCTGACCAGACCCTTCAAGCTTTTGAACACCTCTATCAAATCTCCTCTCAATCTTCTCTTCTCTAAGGAGAACAACCCCAGCTTCTCTAATCTGTCCTCATAGACCATTATCCCTTGAACCGTTCTCCTGAATCTTTTCTGCACCCTCTCTAAATGCCTTCAGATCCTTCTTAAAGTGTGGTGCCCAGAATTTAACACAATACTCCAGTTGAGACCAAACCAGTGTTTATAAAGTTTCATCATAACTTACTTGGCTTTTGTACTCTGTCTCTATTTATAAGTCCCAGGATCGCATATGCCTTATTAACCTCTTTCTCAACCTGCCATCTTCAACAATTTGTGCACAATTACCCAGGGTCCCTCTGCTCCTGCACCCTCTTTAGAATTGCATACTTTACTTTATATTGTCTTTCCTCTTTCTTCCTACCATAGTGAATCACTTCACAATTCTCTGCATTAAATTTTATCTGCCAAGTGTCCACCCATTCCATCGGCCTGTCTATATCCTCTTGCAGTCTATCACTATCCCCCTCATGTATACGTTCACAATACGTCCAAGCTTTGAGTCATCTGCAAATTTTGAAATTATGCCCTGTGCGCCCAAGTCTAGGTCATTAATATAGATCAAGAAAAGCAGTGGTCCTAATATCGACCCCTGGGGAACCCCAATATATACCTTCCTCCAGTCTGAAAAACAACTGTTCACAACTACTCTGTCTCTGTTTCCAGTCACTCAGACCACTTTGTATCCATGATGCTACTGCTCCTTTTATTCCATGCCCTTTAACTCTGCTGGCAAGCCTTGTTCACTTTATCAAACCCCTTTTGTAAGTCCATGGACACCAAATCAACCACATTACCCTCATCAACCCTCTCTGTTACCTCATCAAAAAAACTCAATCAAATTAATTAAGCATGATTTGGCCTTAACAAATCCATGCTGGCTTTCCTTAATTAATCCACAGTTGTCTAAGTGATGTAAAAGATCCCATTGGGCTATTTGAAAAAGATCAGGAGAGTTCTCCCCAGTGTCCTGGCCAATATTCATCCCTCAATCAGCATTACAAAAATAGATTATCTGGTCATTATCACATTGCTGTTTGTGGGATCTTGCTGTGTGCAAATTGGCTACCACGTTTCCCACATTACAACAGTGACTATAGATGAAAAGTATTTCATTGGCTGTAAAGCGCTTTGAGACATCCAGTGGTTGTGAAAGGTGCTATATAAATATAAGTCTTTCTTGTTCTTCAATACATACAGTAGGTAATGGGTCCTGCACTCAGAAGCAGTGGGAATGAAGAACTCAAGTCTATGGCCCGAATGTAGACCTGAAGATAGTGAGCTTTTAGCAGGATCTCAGTAAAAGCCTGAAAACCTTCATTGGTACCAATATTGCCAGGAGAAATATGGTGCTTATGAACTTCGTAAACCACTCAATCTTTGCCCTTTTGTTTTACAACATCCAGAGACATACTCCCTTATACTTACAGTATCTATTATCCTCTCTATATAAATGATATCAGTCACTGGCATTAAAGTTGGGTTAAGCTCTTAATCAACGATACAAATTTCAGTCAGAAAGTTAATGTGCACTGTGAGCCACTGAGTGACACCAATCAATTAAATAATCCATTTTGCGTTGATGTTGTGATGTTTAGATTGCATGTTAATTCTGTGGCAGCTACTGAATATTTAATTTCAATTGTGTTTGATCTGTATACGCTTTAGATGTGTTTCAACTGAGGGATGTCTTCAATTATGTAATTACTTGATAAGGTTCATGAATTCTGATGGAGGAAGAAGTGCACAGTTTTGGAATAATAAATGTTATATCTCTTTAAAAAAAAAATTGTAAATAAGTTGGTTTTGTACAAGCACCTTGGGCCCATGCACAATAGCAATGACAGAATAAAGATGTAAGGTCTTTGTGAGCCATGTACAGGAGGATTAGTTCTGCATTGTGAAAATGTTGCATTAGTGCCTGTTAATGAGTTATTTACTAAGCAACACAATGCTCAGACCAATAATGAGACAGTTCATTGCATTCCCTGATGCTTCAGGCTGTGTAAAGTAACCAAGAGAAAAATTTGAGCATGAGTAGGCCATTCAGCCCCTTGAGCATGTTCTGCCATTCAATTAGATTATGGCTGATCTGCATCTTAATTCCATCTACCCACTTTGGTTCCATATCTCTTCATACCCTTATCTAACAAAAATCTGCCGATCTTAGTTTGGAAATGTTCAATTGGCCCCAGCCTCAACAATTTTTTTTTTAGGTGTAAGTGAATAGACATTGGCCAAATCTCCATTTGTTTAGATCAAATGGTGCGAGACTTTTGAAATGTTTGGAGGTAGACCTTAGTCAATAGCCTGAAAAAATACCGTTTCCTCCTCCCATTGATGGTTCTGAGTCCTGCAAGATTGTTCCTGAGTGCTGAGAGGGGTTGTTGGAATATATTTTTATTCTTTCTTGTTATCTTCACTCCTCCCTTCCCCACAATTGTTATACTCATCCTACTAGTTTTTATCTCCTACCTTTTTCAATCTTGATGTGGCCTATCACTTAGACTTTGTCCTTTCAGCCATACTTCTTAGTTCAACATGATAGTAAAACACCATAGGAAGTTTGCCTTTGAAACAGATGGCTGCTTGTTGCCTGTTGGCAAATGGGGGAATCTTTCTGGGTTCTGTCTTGTGTAAATTTATTTGAATCAAGGTGAGAGATTGTTATTCCAAGTGACAGGATCAAGCATTTTCAGTAATGATTGCACTTAAGTGATCCATCTACACTTCTGCCAAATATTTGCCTCAGCTTCTGAACCAGTATGATCTTTTCACTCGTTGAGTTCTGCCAGCTATCTTTCTAGTCTCTGAGTAAGACTGTCAAATTGGTGCTAGCCTGGACTAAATTAAAGGCAGTTTTATGTGGTAGGCACTTGTCCATTGGGAACTCGATCGAAACTGCCCAACTTCATTTCACTTACAGCCCTTAACAGGAGCAGCACTTTATTCCATCTGTCTAGTTTGGATTCAAGTCTTTTTCCCAGAGATGAAAAGGCCAACCCATTGTACCAAGCAGTCTCAGTAGGAGGGAATTCTAAAATTTGCTCTTCCTGGGAAGGAAAGACTAACGTGATATAGGAGACAGAGGGTTCTATACATTATCCATAAGATTGGAAAAGATTTTGAAGGATATCAAACACTAATTTTACTAATTATCTTTATATGGAAGTAAGACATACAATAATTAGGGGAAAATATTCAAAATTTATGGAATAGACTTTAGATTTGTATAAATCCCAATGCAATAGACTAAGGTGGTTTCACTAAATGGATCAAATGGTTCAGAGATAAGATCGTAGGAGATTTGCAACGCTTAATTCTCGTGAAAATTCTGGTTTAACTAGGTTGCAGCCAATTAGTGTTTTGAAAACCTTAATTAAACAATGTTGAATTATTCATCTGAAGTTCATATTGCTTTCCAAGTTCGGTCTGCAGTCATATGGGAAGGAGGAGATTATAGCAGCTGTACCGTTTTGGCACCTCCAGGTTCAGTTTTGCAAGATTGTTTCACTCCACATCTAAACAATGCCACACTTTAAAAGACAATTCTGCTTGATGAAACGTGAAGTCAGTTTTAACAGACAGTACTTGTGCATTACACACATACTGTTAATACAAAGTGTTTGTGACTAAACAACTGTTATCAGTCGCATTGTGTCTTTTTTCTGCTGTTGGGAGCCTCTGTTTCATTCTCGTCCTCAATTCTTCCAAAACCTTTGGATTTACGCCTTCAAGTCTTTGTCAGCTTCTGACTAGCTTTCAATTAAAAAAAATCTGTTGGGAGCAATTCTAACGCAACTCAATGCACCCAACAAAAGCTGTGCTTTTTTTAAATTGGAGTTGTCTCCTGACAACGCAGACGTCATCATCATAGGATGTGGGTGTCTCTGGCAAGGCCAACATTTATCACCCATTGCTAATTACTCAAAGGCGGTGGTGAGCTGGCTTCTTGAACCACTGCAGTCCGTGTGGTGTAAGTACACCCACAGTGCTATTACGGAGGGAGTTCCAGGATTTTGACTCAGCGACAGTGAAGGAACGGTGATATAGTTCCAAGTCAGAATGGTGTGTGATTTGGTGGGGAACTTACAGGTGGTGGTGTTCCCATGAACCACTGCCCTTGTCCTTCTAAGAGGTTGAAGTCACGGGTTGGAAGATACTGTCGAAGGAGGCATGGCAAATTGTTGCAGTGCATCTTGTAGAGGGTACACACTGATGCCACTGTGCACCAGTAGTAGAGGCAGTGTATGCTCCAATGAATGAACTATTGATAACAAAAAGGTGAAAGAGTAAACTTCCATTTACCACAGTGTCTGCAAAGAGGAACTTTGGTGAGATATTTGAGGCCCAAGTGCCTGTGAAATCAACAAGAGTCAGCACATTCAGGAGACAAGGGGAGAAGTTCAGGAAGAAAATGTGAAGATGCTTTCTGATATATTGTTTTGACATTTTTTTGACAAGGAATTCATGATTTCAGTTGAGAAGAGTACATTGAGAAAGGATGTTGCTCAGGTTCTGTTTTTCTCATTATTCAATTTTTTTCATTATTTTAAAATTATTCCTACATTATTTCAGTGACTAGACATCAATAAAAAGTTTGTTATTAGAAGTAATGTGCTTTGGACCGTCCTGGGCAAAATGAATGGCACCTATAAAACTGTAAGACTGTCTGTCTGTCTGTCTTTCTAAGTCCTTTCATTTTAAGCGTTTCATTTGAAATTCTTTCTTTGAGCATATTTGGAACTATTGGAAACTAAATCACAACAGTTATTGCCTGGAGCACACATTGGCATCTCAATGTTCTAAGTGTTGATTGATTGATTGTCCTCACCCACATCCTGCCAAAGATCTTCCCACTCCACTTCCTAGATTGGGAAGATTATTCCTACAGCTTTCTGAACACAAAGCTCAGTGCTGTAGAGTGATGTCAGGCTGACCCAATGCCTCTCCTAGTTTCCTTTGCTTGCTACTTATCTGAGAAATGTAGTAGTGCCTCTGTACCCTGATCTTCCTACCTGTGGTAAGCAAGGCATCTATCTTTTACAGAATCACTCGCAGTACAGACAGATGAATACCTATTCACTGAAGCAGTTGCTGTTCCTGCTGCTGCTAAATTACAGCATAGTGCGGAAATTAGACTTTGCAGGCTATTTCAAATATGTTGGGAATGGCTGTGAACTGTCAACATAAATACCAGCTTTTGAAATCATGTTGCCTACACCAACACACATCTGCAACTGTTTGATGACTTAATATATACTATTAGAGCCATAGGGATAGCTAATGAATGGTTTCATTTGGGTCAAATGTTGGAAATGTTGTTTATCACAAGCATGTATGTCTTCAAATAAAACTAACCGAAACACTGGAGAAATATCCAAAATAAATTGGCGGTGAATACATTCTAGCTATAAGTAATTTTTTCGTTCTCCCTAGTGTGAGAAACAGCAAGTAGTTCACCTGAATTTTGAGACCTGCAGGATCTTCCTTTTGCCTTATTTTTTTTTTTGAGAACTGTGCCAAGGAATTCTCCTTATGTTACTTCCTATTTTAAGTGTAACAGACCAAGAATTGTGGAAAGGCTCCCCGGTCCTTGGAATACAGTCAGTTTATTCAAGCACGCACAAACACAGGTTAGTTGCAGAGTGGCTTCAAAGAAGCAATTGCTGCATGACACTTCTGTGGACTGCAGGAACTTCCTGTACACAATTCTAGAGAGACAGGCATGTTCTGCGCACAGCAGCTTTGCAGTATAGAGATTATTTTATACAATAGAAATGGGCAACTGAATGACACACTGGCCTTTCAGCTCTGGGTTTAAATCCAGCTAAGACCAATGGAACTAAAGTCTAACTTGACTGTTTTTCAAAGTGTCTAATCAATATTTTGATATTCAAACTGAACACCAAAGGAAAGAACTAAAGTGTCCAAATTGGACAGGGAATACACTGACATTTCACAACCATTCCACCAGAATCAGGTGCCAGCTTCGGGGTGAACTTTCCGGGATGGTCTTATGGTGTGAACCTCCCTCCGCCCCTGTAAGGCCATTGACATAAGGAGATAGGGCTGGGGGTAGGGGTCCCTAAACTGGGAATTCCAGCTTAGAGCAATAGTGGACCCAACTGAATCAAATTGGATCAGTTATCGAGGTGCTGATAATGTAGAGGGATTTGAAAAGCATAATAAGTACATTGCATGAAATTGTTGTGTTCTGGATGCATTGGCCTCCAATAGAAGTAATGTAGAATTGGATGGGCTCTCTGGCACCACCATCAAGAAGACTACTTGGTTAGGACACCAAGGATACATTTTCCTCCATAATCCAACGAAGGTGAAAACCATTCCATACATTTGATGACTTTAATTCACTCAGAAACAAGAAGAACGCACACCCACTAGTTTTAGAACAAAAATGACTGGCAAAAACTAGGAAGGAGAAAGCAACACAAAATTCTGTTCCTGTAAAGGTTTGGGGGGTTACTGTTGATTGTGGACAATATCGGATCAACGTCCATTATACGTCTCTCCTGACATTCATTTCCGTTGACAATAAACATTAAGAGATAGAGTCATAAAGTCGTACAGCATAGAAACAGGCCCTTCGGCCCACCGCGTCCATGCTGACCATAATGTCTATCTATACTAATCCCACCTGCCTGCATTAATTCCATATCCCTCTATGCGCTGCTCATTCAAGTACCTGTCCAGATGCCTCTTAAATGTTGCTATTGTTCCTGCCTCCACCACCTCCTCAGACAGCTCATTCCAGATACCCACTATTCTTTGTGTGAAAAATTTACCCCTTTGATCCCCTTTAAACCTCCTTCCTCTCACCTTAAATCTATGCCCTCTAGTTTTAGTCACCCCTACCATGGGAAATAGACTCTGGCTATCTACCCTCTCTATGCCTTTCATAATTTTATATACCTCTATCATGTCCCCTCTCAGCCTCCTTCACTCCAGGGAAAACAGACCCAGCCTATCCAATCTCTCTTTATAACTCAAGCCCTCCAAACCAGACAACATCCTTGCGAATCTTTTCTGCACCCTCTTTAGCTTAATCATATCTTTCCTGTAGTGCGGTGACCAGAACTGCACACAGTACTCCAAATGCGGCCTAACCAACATTATGTACAATTGTAACATGACGTTCCAACTCTTGTACTCAATGCCTCGGCCGATGAAGGCAAGCATGCCATACACCCTTCTTCACCAACCTGTCTACTTGTGTAAGAGGCTGGCAGACCAGATATAACCTGTTTTACACTATTCCCCAAAGTCAAAATTCCTCCCCCCCCCTCCCCATATTAATACATCCCAAAAACCAATACTTAGGCAATACAGTTCAATAAAAGCTGATCAGGAACTTTGTCCATCAGCAAACTCCCTAGTGTGGTGGCAATTCTCTTTTAGCAATGAAAACCCATCTATACTGTGCCACTCACTGGGTAAAATAAATTGGAAGATTATGGGCTTGAACATTTGAGAGACAAAACTGAAAAAATGGCAGATGAATAAAGTAAACCCCCAAAAATTACATATGTATAAAATTAGCATTTTAGTGAGGGAAGGAACGGTGCCTGGAAAAAAGTTAAATCCCAGAGGATGAAGTAAATATGCAAATATGGAAAGATGAAAGATTTTTCGTGGGGCAATTCCATCCCACTTTATGAGCAAATGCCCAGTATTAGTGAAGCATTGTACAATACCATTAAGCTCTAGAGTCCCAAAATCATGTGATGAGCTTTAAGATAAACATCGGGGCTGGATTTTGCTGAAGAAATAATGGCTACTGACTCTTCTTTGGCCTCCTTATCTCGAGAGACAATGGGTAAGCGACTGGAGGTGGTCAGTGGTGTGTGGAGCAGTGCTTGGAGTGGCTATAAAGGCCAATTCTAGAGTGACAGGCTCTTCCACAGGTGCTGCAGAAAAATTTGATTGTTGGGGCTGTTACACAGTTGGCTCTTCCCTTGCACCTCTGTCTTTTTTCCTGCCAACTGCTAAGTCTCTTCGACTCGCCACACTTTAGCCCCGCCTTTATGGCTGTCCAGCAGCTCTGGCGAATGCTGGCAACTGACTCCCACGACTTGTGATCAATGTCACAGGATTTCATGTCGCGTTTGCAGATGTCTTTAAAGCGGAGACATGGACGGCCGATGGGTCTGATACCAGTGGCGAGCTCGCTGTACAATGTGTCTTTGGGGATCCTGCCATCTTCCATGCGGCTCACGTGACCAAGCCATCTCAAGCGCCGCTGACTCAGTAGTGTGTATAAGCTGGGGATGTTGGCCGTCTCGAGGACTTCTGTGTTGGAGATACGGTCCTGACACCTGATGCCAAGTATTCTCCGGAGGCAGCGAAGATGGAATGAATTGAGATGTCGCTCTTGGCTGACATACGTTGTCTAGGCCTCGCTGCCATAGAGCAAGGTACTGAGGACACAGGCGTGATACACTCGGACTTTTGTGTTCCGTGTCAGTGCACCATTTTCCCACACTCTCTTGGCCAGTCTGGACATAGCAGTGGAAGCCTTTCCCATGCGCTTGTTGATTTCTGCATCGAGAGACAGGTTACTGGTGATAGTTGAGCCTAGGTAAGTGAACTCTTGAACCACTTCCAGAGCGTGGTCGCCAATATTGATGGATGGAGCATTTCTGACGTCCTGCCCCATGATGTTCGTTTTCTTGAGGCTGATGGTTAGGCCAAATTCATTGCAGGCAGCCGCAAACCTGTCGATGAGACTCTGCAGGCACTCTTCAGTGTGAGATGTTAAAGCAGCATCGTCAGCAAAGAGGAGTTCCCTGATGAGGACTTTCCGTACTTTGGACTTTGCTCTTAGACGGGCCAGGTTGAACAACCTGCCCCCTTCTGACTGACATGACACTATTAATGTACAAATCATCCAGCAACTTGTAGCGAGGAAGAGATTCCCTGTGAATTGCGAACCATCACAAGTTGCTGGTCAAATTGTGCCATTCCAATACCTGCGTCTTTCCGTTAACCTTTCTGTGATCTTCATGAAATTGCAGAAATTGCACATTGAGTGCCCATTAAACTCGCCACAGAAAGTTAAGTCTTATAACAATCAGCATTAGTATCTTTTAACAATAAGATCATTATTAATGACTGTCAATCAACTTCTCTTGCCCAGAAAGGAAATAATTAGAAGTGTGTTGTCTCATTCCTTCAGGTTGTGAATTGCTTTAAGAGATTTAAAGCATGTCAAATTAGAAAAAAAATTTCCTTTCTGTCTTTTTTCCTCTCCCTGAACTCAAACTTTCTTTCTCTCTCCTTATTTCTTTCTGTATCTGTACCCTCCTTCTCAGTCCCATCTCTGTTTATTTCTCAATGCCTAAATTTCATTGGTTAAGGAGATACACTGTCTGTCCTATTGATCCCACATTCCCTGTTTTCCTTGCTGCACAGTTATCAGTTTGCACTTCCACTAACTTTCTGGGAAAAATGTTTTAAAACCTAAGCGTACAGGAACAAGTCTAACGATCGGGTCATACTGCAAGATGCCTCACTCCAGCAAAATCTGGCCCATTGAATTTATTAAACAGATTTCTGGCTAACTGTGGAATATTTAACAATATGATTTACTAAATGAATAAATATTACAATCTGAAGACATTTGACAAAATCTGGTTACACTTAGTGGAAATAAATAAATAACTGGCATCAATTTGCTGGATTGTTAGCCCCCCCTAACCTGATTAAATATACAACTGACCTTTCATTATTCATTACTGCATCAATAAATTAGCACAGCCACAAAAAATTATAATACAATACGTAGAGAAGGAAAATTGAATGAAAATGTATTTAGATGTAATTGATATGATTGTGACTTGACTGATGACATTAACCTTGAGAGTGCTAAATACTTTATACAGTTTTCAAAACTCATGCGTCTTTCCAGCTGAACGGTTGGAAAACTTTGGTTCTCTACCAGCACCTAATACTGGAAGAAAGAACTACCTGGGACTCTTTTCCCTTGAAAAGAGAACCCTGAGGACTGACCTAATAGAATTTTTTAAAATTATAAAAGGTGTTGATAAGAGTAGATATTGAGGGTTGGATTTTCACATGGGCTTCGGGACCCCAATGTTCGGACCATGTGGGGGTCCGAGCCCACACTTACCAGCAGCGAGACCAGCGGTGCAATCTTCCCAGAGGCAGCCCTCTATAAACAACAGTGGGCAGGCTCCCGATGCTGCTGAGGGCTGGCAGCTCTGGAGCCTTGGCAGCCCCATTGGCAGTGGTGGGCACTTCTGAGGCAGATCGGGACTGTTGCTGTATATTCTATGTAATATTGTGGAATGAGTCATAATTCTTCAATATCGTACAAACAATTGGCTACACTTTTGGTTTGGATCCTGAAGAAGAGAAATGCTACAATCATTTGAACAATTCATCACCAAGGTTGTAGATATTCCAACATCATTGATTAGCTTTCTCTACTGCTCTAATGCTACAATCACTGCTTCTGTGAATAATTCTACCCCCTTACTTTTCAAATGTGCAACCTGACAGTGGGGACGATTTTGAGTTCCCTCGCCTGGCAATGTGAGGTGGTAATGGCCTCAAAATGGGACCAGTTACCTTACTTCCCCTGTTAACACTGGCAAAAAGATAGCTCCACTTTAAATGGGACCTTGTGTCCAATGTCCAAAGGAACTGCCTGTTTCAGATGAGTGGCCCATTTTTTGAAAATACATATATTTCAGATCACATTTGGGTTTTGTAGTCATTGGTAAAGGTATGTGGGTCCAGGCCCAGTGCCCTCTGTGGTTTAATTTACAACAGTGAGGTTATGTGTGCTAAGGCCTAGAGCCCAGTTAGATTTGTTGTTCATTGGGGAAATAGTGACTGTCCTTTCTGACTTAATGCTGCCTGGTGCAATGATGATTTCCCACAACTTGCAGTTCAGTTTCAGCTGCCTAATTTAGGGATGCATGTCCAGAATGTGGGGCCCAGAGATAGGCGTGTCTTAATGATGTAAATGGGTTCCCGATTGCTATTATAGGTAGCAACTGTTCAGGCAATTTTATGGGCAAGAAAAGAGAAAAGACCCCCTTGGTGGGCTCTGGAGGAGGAGGAATGGATCACTGGGGCCCACATTAATAATTTGGGCTACTTCCCCACTGGGACGTCAACCCTTGCGATCATACCACTGCCCCCTGCGTCTCCCCCAACAACTCACTGTGCTGACGGGGAAGCTCAGGCCAATTTCCAGCATTATTGGAGAATTGGGTAGGACACAATTAATTGTGGAACTGGGGGGAGCCAACAGTAATTGGGGAATTGGGGAAGGGCAGCAGTAATTGGAGGAGTGGACTGGTAATTGGGAGAGAGCACCAGTAAATGGGAGAAGACAATGGTAATTGGGAGAGGGCACCAGTAAATTGGGGAGGGGTCCGGTAAGTAGAAAATTGGGAAGGTCAGCAGTAATTGGGTGAGTGCAGCTGACCTGGAGGTGATGCTGGAAGCTGAGGGAGAGGAGGGAGGTCCTTTTCCCAGACAGTGTCAGAAGGAGGTCACCCACACAGGCCAAGGAAGCGTAGATGGACTTTGCTGCCATAGTTAAGGGCACAAGCGTGGTCAGAAGAGCTTGGATCCAGTGTAGGAACAGGCTCAATGATGCCATACACTCTGGCAAGGTGAGTACAACCCCAACCCTCAGGACGGACCTCTGGGTATTCACTCTCCAGCAGACGCACCAGCTGAGGAGCCTCAGGCCACATGCTGCTCCTGAGCATGGGAGGAGTTTTTTTTTATTCGTTCATGGGATGTGGGCGTCGCTGGCTAGGCCAGCATTTATTGCCCATCCCTATTTGCCCTTGAACTGAGTGGCTATTTCAGAGAGCATTTTAAGAGTCAACCACATTGTTGTGGATCTGGAGTCACATGTAGGCCAGACCAGGTAAGGACGGCAGATTTCCTTCCCTAAAGGACATTCGTGAACCAGATGGGTTTTTACAACAATCGACAATGCTTTCATGGTCACCATTAGACTAGCTTTTTCATTCCAGATTTATTAATTGAATTCAAATTTCACCATCTGCCGTGGTGGGATTCGAACCCATGTCCCCAGAGCATTAGCCTGGGCCTATGGGATACCAGTCCAGTGACATTACCGCTATGCCACCACCTCCCCGGGTGGGCACCCAAGGCACCTATTCACCCTTCAAAATGGCTCAGAGCCATAGTGCTGCTGAGGACTTGCCAGCACTGATACATACAGCTTCAGATAAGTAGCAGCAGCTAGCATTGGCCATGGAGGCCAGCAATGCTTTATCTCATTCCCTTTTGTCCTTGCAGGAGAAACGGGCACATAATGCTTGAGAGAAGGCCCAAACAGGCGGAGGGGCTGCCTACCTTCAGATCATCACCTTCAGAGTTCTTCAAAGCTGTAACAAGCAAAGTGGATAATGGGGATCCTGTAGATGTAGTATATCTGGACTTCCAGAAGGCATTTGATAAGATGCCACACATAAGGTTAATACACAAGGTAAGTTCACATGGGGTTAGGGGCAATTTATTAGCTTGGATAGAGGATTGGCTAACCAACAGAAAACAGAGTTGGGATAAATAGGTCTTTTTCTGGTTGGCAAGATGTAACTAGTGGGGTGCCACAGGGTTCGGTCCTCGGCCCCAACTATTTACAATCTATATAAATGACTTGGATGCAGGGATAGAAGGTACTATAGCCAAATTTGCAGATGACACTAAAATAGGTGGGACGGTAAGTTGCGATAAAGAAATAAGAAATCTACAAATGGATATAGATAGATTAGATAATTGGACCAAAATTTGGCAGATGGATTTTATCGTGGATAAGTGTGAGGTTATCCATTTTAGTCGGAAGAATAGAAAGGCAAATTATTATCTAAATGGAGAGAAACCTCAGAGTGCTTCGGTGCAGAGGGATCTGGGTGTCCTCGTGCGTGAATCACAGAAAACTAGTATGCAGGTACAGCAGGTAATAAGGAAGGCAAATGGAATTTTGGCATTTATTGCTAAAGGAATAGAATATAAAAGTAGGGAAGTGTTGCTGAAACTGTACAAGGCATTGGTGAGGCTGCACCTGGAGTATTGCGTACCGTTGTCGTCCCTTTACTTGAGAAAAGATGTACTTGCATTGGAGGCAGTTCAGAGGAGGTTCACTAGATTGATTCCAGAGATGGGGGGCTTGTCTTATGAAGAGAGATTGAGCAGTTTAGGCCTTTACTGTCTGGGGTCTAGAAGAATGAGAGTATATAAGATGATTAAGGGGATTGACAAATTAGCCATAGAGAGGATGTTTCCTCTTGTGGGGCAATCTAGAACGAGAGGTCATAGTTTTAGGATAAGGGGTAGCAGATTTAAAACAGAGATGAGGAGAAATTACTTCTCTCAAAGGGTCGTGAATCTGTGGAATTCACTACCCCAGAGTGCGGTGGATGCCGGGACATTGGGTAAATTTAAGGAGGAGATAGACAGATTTTTAATTAGAAATGGGTTGAAGGGTTACGGAGAACATGCAGGAAAGTGGAGTTGAGGCCAAGGTGAGATCAGCCATGATCGTATTGAATGGCGGAGCAGGCTCGAGGGGCTGAATTGCCTACTCCTGCTCCTAGTTCTTATGTTTTTATGACAGCGATACAAATAGCCAGGATTGCAGGTCACGAGGAAGTCGGCCATGGTGAAATGGTGGAGTTTGTGATTACTGAGGGCAATGTGCTCATTAAGGGGGTGCATTGCACTCCACCCTATCTGACAGAATGCCGAGTACTGAGTTGCTTTGGGAAGCCTCAGCACATGCAGAGATTTCTGCTCTCCAAGGCTGCTCTCATCATCTCTTCTTGTGTCTCCCACAGGTGCAGTTGTCCACTCAAGGAGACCTTCTCCCTCGCCATCCCTGGGCCAAGATGACCACAAAGATCCGAAGAAGCACTGTCACCCCTTATAAGTGCACCGTCCACACTCACCTCGGTGGATCATTAAACACGTTTTGATAGGGTGGCATTCAGTGAGGAGCACAACACTAGTGTTCAAGGGGAGGTGCCAGAGGCAGAGGCAGGTGTGGCCTGTCCCACTCGGAGGAGGATGGACAGATACAACCCTGCTCAGCTGGGCTCAGAAGTCACAGGAAAGGAGGCTCTACCTAGACCAGCAGCAACACATGTGGTCCCACATGTCGGAGTTCCCTGAGGCAGTGCAGGGTCATGGGCAGAGAATGGAGAAGTCCATCCAGCTCATGTGTGCCACAATGGCTCAAGGCTTTGAGTGCATAAGCTCCTCCATGGAGAGAGTGGCTAACTTTGTGGAGATCCATATGTGGCAGCACTTAAAGTACATGCAGGAACTGCACACTGAAGTACCCAGTATGAGTGCCACACTGTGTAGCCTGGACCCATCAGTGGCACTAGTGGCGCAGAGATGTTTGGACGATTGTCATAAAAACCCATCTGGTTCACTAATGTCCTTTAGGGAAGGGAATCTGTCGTCCTTACCTGGTCTGGCCTACATGTGACTCCAGAGCTACAGCAATGTGGTTGACTCTTAACTGCTCTCTGAAATGGCCTAGCAAGCCTCTCAGTTGTCAAGGGCAATTAAGGATGGGCAACAAATGCTGGCATTGCCAGCCACGTGCATATCCCATGAAACAATAAAAAAACGAACAAAACCCTTGCAGGAGTGTATTGCAGGGTGCCACCTGACTGTTCCATGCACTGGAAATGTATCTTGAGAAGCCCGATGGCCTGCTCATTGGTGGCCTTGGTGAGCAGATGGCTTTGGTTGCATCACTTCTGTGCCTCTGTCTGGGGCTTTGGCAGAGGGGTGGGTAGACATCTCTTCAAGGGATATCCCTTATCCCCAAGGATCCATTCATGGAGTTTGGGGGTTTGAGTGAAAAGCTGCTGCAGCCTAGACTGGCGGAGGATGAAGGAGTCATTGCAGCTGCCAGAATAGTGAGTGCACACACAGAGGAAGCTTTTGTTGTGGTCACAGAGCAGCTGAATACAGAGGGAGTGGAAGCCCTTCCTGTTGATGAATCTGAGTAGGTGGTCACTGGCTGCCTTGATGGCCCCATGGGCACAATCGTTGATGCCATGCATCTGGGGGAATCCAGCAATAGAGCTGAAACCCACTACCCTCTGTGCCTGCGAGGCTGCATCTGTCATGAACTGAATGTCCTATCCAGCTCTGGCAAATAGGGCATCAGTAACCTGCAAGATGCAGTGGTGCGCTGCCGTTTGCGAGAAATCAACAAGAAAGGATCAAGAAGTGAAAAAGTTTAAGGCCACAGTGCTTCAAGATGCGAGGTCTTTGGCGACGAGGGCACAGATCTCTGTGGCTATCTGACTGGAGGATCACAGTCTCCTGTGGCACTGGTTCTTGGTCATCTCCAGGTAGCTCCGTCTTTGCTGGTTAATCCTATGCTGAGGGTATGGCCTCCATGTCCTTCCTGCCCCTCGTTCCTCTCCTCTGCCCTCTTGATGCCTGGGGCTCCACCCTTCCTCCGAGACTGCTTCTCCTCATCGCCATTGGACCCAAAATCGAAGAGCTGTGCCCCCATTGCCAGCTGCTCCCTTCCTTGTGATCAGGTGGCCGCCCAATTGTCCTTGACACTCTTGCACCCTGCTCCTCTGCCCCTGCAATGCCAGGAGGGTGACACCCCTTGCGCCGCCTGACAGTATACTGCTCACTCTCCCTGCCACCTGCATTGTGGCACAGGCACCATTTTGTTAATGCTGAATCCCCTCTGCACCTTTCACCCTTTTATGGGGCTGAGGTAATTCCCTGGGGCGGCAATGAATGGCTCCTCACTGTGTATCGCCTCCCATCACCTGGACTGTCCAAGACAGAGTATGCAGCCCATGTGCCCCCGCGAAAATTATAACATCCCCCATTAACGAGCTCTTAATGAATCACAAAATTGTTACAGCACAGAAGGAGGCCATTCAGCCCATCATGTCCACACCGGTTCTCCGAAAGTGCAATTCACTCAGTTCCATTCCCCTGTCTTCTCCCTGTAACCCTGCACATTCTTCCTTTTCATAGAACAGTCTAATTCCCCCAATTGAATGTTTCATTTGAACCTGCCTCCAACACACTCAGGCAGCACATTCCAGACCTTAACCACTCATCGAGTCATAGAGTTATACAGCACAGAAACAGGCCCTTCGGCCCATCGTGTCTGTGCCGGCCATCAAGCACCTAACTATTCTAATCCCATTTTCCAGCACTTAGCCTGTAGCCTTGTATGCTGTGGCATTTCAAGTGCTCACCTAGATACTTCTTAAATGTTGTGAGGGTTCCTGCCTCTACCACCCCTTCAGGCAGTGTGTTCCAGATTTCAACCACCCTCTGAGTGAAAACATTTTTCCTCAAATCCCCTCTAAACCTCCTGCCCCTTACCTTAAATCTATGCCCCCTGGTTATTGACCCCTCTGCTAAGGGAAAACATTTCTTCCTCTCTACCCTATCTATGCCCTCATACTTTTGTATACCTCAATCATGTCCCCCCTCAGCCTTCTCTGCTCTAAGGAAAAAAACCCAACCTTTTAGGTTTCACTTCGTAGCTGAAATGCTCTAGCCCAGGCAACATCCTGGTGAATCTCCTCTGTACCCTCTCCAGGGCAATCACATCCTTCCTATAGCGTGGTGTCCAGAACTGTACACAGTACTCCAGCTGTGGCTTAACTAGCGTTTTATACAGCTCCATCATAACCTCCCTGCTCTTATATTCTATGCCTCGGCTAATAAAGGCAAGTATCCCATCTGCCTTCCTAACCACCTTATCTACCTGTGCCTTCAGTGATCTATGGACAAGTAGACCAAGGTCCCTCTGACCCTCTGTACTTCCTAGGGTCCTACCATCCATTGTATATTCCCTTGCCTTGCTAGTCCTCCCACTTCTCAGGATTAAATTCCATTTGCTACTGCTCCGGCCATCTTACCAGCCCATCTATATCGTCCTGTAATCTAAGGCTTTCCTCCTCACTATTTACGACACCACCAATTTTCGTGTCATCTGCGAACTTACTGATTATACCTCCTATATTCACGTCTAAATCATTAATGTACACTACAAACAGCAAGGGTCCCAGCACTGATCCCTGAGGTACACCACTGGTCACAGGCTTCCACTCACAAAAACAACCCTCGACCATCACCCTCTGCTTACTGCCACTAAACCAATTTTGGATCCAATTTCCCAAATTCCCCTGGATCCCATGGACTCTTAACTTCTTAACCAATCTCCCATGCGGGACCTTATCAAAAGCCTTAATGAAGTCCATGTATACTACATCTATTGCTTTACCCTCATCTACGCATCTAGTCACCGCCTCGAAGAAGTCAATCAACTTAGTTAGACACGATCTCCCCCTGACAAAGCCATGCTGCCTATCCCTGATTAATCTCGGCCTCTCCAAGTAGAAATTAATCCTGTCCACCAGGATTTTTTCCAATAGTTTCTCTATCACTGATGTTAGACTCACCGGCCTGTAATTACCTGGTTTATCCTTGCTACCCTTCTTGAATAATGGTACCACATTCGCTGTCCTCCAGTCCTCTGGTACCTCTCCTGTGGCCAGAGAGGATTTGAAAATTTGTGTCAGAGCCGCTGCTATCTCCTCCCTTGCCTCACATAACAGCCTGGGATACATCTCATCTGAACCTGGGGGTTTATCCACTTTTAAGCCTGCTAAAACAGCTAATACTTCCTCCCTTTCAATGTTAATATATTCAAGTATATCACAATCCCCCTCCCTGATCTCTACACCTACAGCATCCTTCTTCATTGTGAACACAGATGAAAAGCAATCATTTAAAACCTCACCTATGTCCTCTGGCTCCACACACAGATTGCCACTTTGGTCCCTAATGGGCCCTACTCTTTCCCTGGTTATCCTGGTTACCACTCGCTGCCTGAAAAAGCTTTTCCTCATGTCACTTTTGCTTCTCTTACCAATTACTTTAAATCTGTGCCCTCTTGTTCTCGATCCTTTCATGAGTGGGAACAGTTTCTCTCTATTTACTCTGTCCCAAGACCTCATGATTTTGAATACCTCTATTAAATCACCTCTCAGCCTTCTCTTCTCCAAGGAAAACAGTCCTAACTTCTCCAATCTATCTTCATTAAAAAAAAATTCCTCATCCCTGGAACCATTCTCGTGAATCTTTTCTGTGCTCTCTCCAATGCCCTGACATCTTTCCTGAAGTGTGGCGCCCAGAACTGGACGCAGTACTCCAGCTGAGGCCGAACTAGTGTCTTACCCAGGATACTGTATGCTTTATTAACCACGCTCTCAACCTGTCCTGCCATCTTCAATGACTTATGCACGGGTCTCTCTGCTCCTGCACCCCTTTAGAATTGTTCCCTTTATTTTATATTGTCTCTCCACGTTCTTCCTACCAAAATGAATCACTTCACATTTCTCTGCATTGAACTTCGTTTGCCACCTATCTGCTCATTCCACCAACCTGTCTATGTCCTTTTGAAGTTCTACACTGTCCTCTTCACAGTTCACAATGCTTCCAAGTTCCGTATCATCTGCAAATGTTGAAATTGTGCTCTGTACACTAAGGTCTATCTCATTAATATATATCAGGAAAATCAAGGGGAACTCCACTACAAACCTTCCTCCAGCTTGAAAAAAATCTATTAACCACTACTCTTTGTTTCCTGTCACTCAGCCAATTTCATATCCATGTTGCTACCGTCCCCTTTATTCCATGAGCTATAACTTTGCTCACAGGTCCGTTGTGTGGCACTGTATCAAATGCCTTTTCAAAGTCCATGTACACCACATCAACAGCATTGCCCTCATCAACCCTCTCTGTTACCACCTCAAAAAACTCCAGCAAGTTAGTTAAACATGATTTTCCCTTAAGAAATTCATGCTGGCTTTCTTTAATTAACCCGTATTTGTCCATGTGATTATTAATTTTGTCCTGAATTATTCTTTCTTGAAGTTTTCCCACCACCGAAGTTATACTGACTGGCCTGTAGTTGCTAGGTTTGTCTTTACACCGTGTTTGAACAAGGTAACATTTGCAATTCTCCAGTCCTCTGACACCACCTCCGAGTTGAAAAATTATGGCCGGTGCCTCCGCAATTTCCACTCTCACTTCCCTCAGTATGCTTGGATGCATCTCATCTGGCCCTGATGCTTTACCCACTTGAAGTACAGACAGTCTATCTAATACTTCCTCCTTATCAATTTTAAACCCCTCTAGTGTCTGAATTATCTCCTCTTTCACATTGCCTGGGTTGCATCTTCTTCCTTGGTAAAGATAGGGCAAAATATTCAGTTAATACCTCAGCTATGCCCTCTGCCTCCATGCGTAATTCCCTTTTATGGTCCCTAATCGGCTCCACTCCTCCTTTTACCACCCTTTTACTATTTATATGTCTAGAGAAAACTTTGAGATTCCCTTTAAAGTTAGCTGCTCAACCTCAACCAGCTTAATTGGCCTTAATCAGGGATTGGGTGGGATCTTGGGGTTGCCCTACCACCTTCTCCCCCCCACTCCACTGGTGAATGTGGCCAGCGCTGGGGGAACAGTGTTAGGAAACCAGCGTGCTGGCCGACATCAGTACATTGGACTCCCCCCTCACCTACCACCTCTGTTCCCAACCCCAGTGGGACACGAAAATCCAACCCAACATCTTTCCTTTCTCTTACATCCTTCAGAGTTAGATCCCATTCTCTGGGGGTGGTGGTGGTGCAGAGGCGAGGGTAGGGTGGGGTGGGGGCCAGTGGGACTGGGGGCGGTCACATAATCATTACTTCTTGATTGACCTTGCCTTTCTGTCCTACACTTAGTGGTGCCTCGCACTATTGGCTCATCCTTTCACATCAGCCACTACCTTTCCACACAATCTTTTGTGCCAATTGGGATGTATTCAAATAATCGGAGTGTTTTTTTCACAACATTTACTGGCAGCTTTAAAAACTGTTCTGCAAACTATTCCAATGGTTCGTTGCTCAATGTGGCACTTGGTATGGCACCGAACAATTCAGACCTGGAGGAGCCCAGATTCAAGCACTGGGCTGTACAGAGTTCATAAATTAACTGGCTGGGCTATCCAGGGAGAAGACAGTCATTTTCAAAAATTCCAGCCATATGTGGTTCTGAGGTTAAATTTGTTTCTGTCGATGTTTCCATCCAATAATTAATAAATACGTCAGGAATTTGCTGAATCTGCTGAGATTGTTTAATCCTGTGGCAGAGTCTGTGAATGTAACAAAATACTGCAGATACTGGAAATCTGAAATAAAAACAGAAAGCGCTGGAAAAACTCAGCAGGTCTCACAGCATCTGTGGACAGGGAAGCAGAGTTAACGTTTCAGGACAATGACATTTCTTCTGATGAAAGGTCATTGACCTGAAACGTTAACTCGGTTTCTCTCTTCACAGAGTCTGTGAACACCCTGGGTGGGAAATGTTCATCTGCTAGGAATGGAAAGCTAGCCTCAGTAATGGTGCCATGAAACTATTGTTGATTGTTGTAAAAACTCACCTGGTCCACTCATGTCCTTTAGGGAAGGAAATCTGCTGTTCTTAGTCTGGCCTATATGTGACTCCAGACCCAATGTCGTTGACTCTTAATTGCCCTCTGAAATGGCCTCACAAGCCATTCAGTTGTCAAGGACACTTAGGGAAGGGCAACAAATACTGGCCTTGCCAGTGATGCCCGCATCCCATGAAAGAATAAAAAAAAAGCCATGGGGATTCGAGGAGAATCTGTGCCCTTCCAACTTACCTCAGCTGCAACAAGGCCTGTGAATGAAACCTTCATCCCTAGGATCCTGAAAATCTGAAGGACACACATAGACACATTTCTGCATCCCCCTCCTCCCTCCATCCTCAAGTGCAGAAACCAAACAAGAAGTTTGTCAGAGGTAGTTGGATGCATGGTGAACCTGTAAAGAGATGTTTTATGGTTAATTATAGTCACTGCTCAGAACCTCATGCTGGGCTATAATGCTTCACAGAAAACAGGAAATGGTTTCATTGTGTAATAGGCTGGATGTTTTAGACTTCCAGACTGTCAAAACAAAATCATTAGGCATCAGCATGAATTTTTTTGATTCTTGTCATGAAGCTCTTGAGACTTGGGGTAATGTTGTTACGCTGTATGCATCATGAATTTTTATTACATTTTTAAATTTATACAAAGTATGCAGAGCCTGACGGGAGTGAGTGATTTCTTTTTGTTTGTTTGCTTTACTTTCACTATTTTCATTCTCCCCCAACCCCATTGCTTCTTAAAAAAAAAATTGATTTATAGAGGCTTGTTAAAATTCTCATTTCAGCTTGATAAGTTACTGTCTTTTTTTTGAAGAAAGTTTATGTCGTTTGCGCTTTTTTGTGTGTGTTCAGATCCTAGACATATTCCCATCTGGGAGAGATTGGCAGGTGGGCCATTAAATGCGAGACTGATAGACCCATCTGTCTTCCTTTAAGCAGGGCTTGTTTTATAAGTTAAACGTAGACTGTTACACGGACACTTGAGTTTCACAAACCCTCTCGTAGGGTAATCGTTGCAATTTATACGCTTTTGTTTTGAAATGAAGAAGGAGCACATTTAAACAGTTTACCTTTTCTTTTCCCCCTAAAAAATAAGTACAGTTTTTTACATCAATCTACCCCTAACCTTGTGTAACCCTGACATTCCTTTCACTAAACTGTGCGATATTAAACCACATTGCTTTCATGCCTACCTAAGTAATATCATATGCTTCACATCAGCACATGCTCGAGCTAACCAAATTCTCACTGTATTCCCACTCCTGCTTCAACACACTACCCACATATTAATAGACTCCTTAGCTTCCACAAGTGCACTGTTTAAACATCTTTTTCATTTTTCAGTAAACATTTTCTTTTAAAACAGAAGAGGAACAAAGAGGATTGTGTCAGCAACAGTTGGACTAGTAGTAAAACAACAAATTGTTGCCACGAGCTACTATTTAACTCTGTTCATAATCACTTCAGATGCTGTGTTCTTTGTTCTTCTCTTAACAGACATTTTTCCAAAGTGTGTTATCACCATTTGAACTTCTTAGAGCACAAGGAAAGACCAGGCATCATGCAGGAATCCAAAGAAAGGTTCATCGGTTTTTTTTGTCTTTAACAACCAATTTAAGAGGAGGAGAATGTCAAGGAATTGCTTTTACACTCATCCACGAAAAGCACACGATTAACAACAAGAAAAATTCTAACCCTTCCACAGTCTGGCAACACAGAACTGCAAGTTATATTTTCCTCCTTGTTATGCACCCTCTTCCAGTGCTATTCCTTTAGGTGATGGCAGCCAATTAACCACAGGGGCACACGATTAATGTCTTGCCTAAGACATAACCATCTGAGTGCTGAGAGCATTAAGTAGTGCAGTTCCATCCATCCGGGAGGGGTCCAGACTATACAGCTGCATCTTGTTTGACCATCACTTGTAACCTGTGCTTCTCATTTCCAGATGGCCACGATTAGAAGGTATGAAGGATGAAAAGACACAGAATAATTTGGTCAGGGTCATCCATAGAATCATAGAATGAATCACAGAAGGAGGCCATTCAGTCTGTCATGTCCGTGCCGGTTTGCTGTAAGAGCAACTCACCTAGTCCCACTCCCCTGCCTTTCCCCATAGCCCTAGAAAGTTTTTCTCTTCAGATAATTATCCAATTCCCCTTTTAAAGCAACAATTGAATCTGCCTCCACCACACTCTCAGGCAGTGCATTCCAGATCCTAACCACTCGCTGCGTAAAAAGCTTTTCCTCATGTTGCCATTGCTTCTTTCGCTAATAACCTTAAATCGGTGTCCTCTGGTGCTGGATCCTTCTGCAAAAAGGAACAGTTTCTCCCTATCTATTCTGTCCAGACCCCTCATGGTTTTGAACACCTTTATCAAATCTCCTCTTAATCTTCTCTTCTCAAGGAGAACAGCCCCAGCTTCTTCAACTTATGTACATCACTGAAGTTCCTCATCCCTGGAATCATTCTTGTAAATCTTTTCTGCACTCTCTCTAATGCCCTCACATCCTTCCTTAAGTCTGGTGCCTAGAATTGTTTATAAAAGTTCATCATAACCTCCTTGCTTTTGTGCTCTATGCCCCTATTTATAAGCCCAGGTTCCTTTATGCTTTATTAACCACTCTCTCAACCCGCTCTGCAATCTTCAATCATTTGTACACTTATATCCCCAGGTCCCTCTGCTCCTGCACCCTCTACAGAATTGTACTCTTTATTTTATATTGCCTATCCTCGTTCATTTTACTAAGATGAATCACAATGTCCAAAAGGGAAAGTGAAAGATAGAACAAGAAACAAAACAAAATACGCAAGGCACAAAGGGAGAAAAACATTAAAGAACAAGTAAAAAATGAAAAATTGGATATATTCTGGAAAAGAAAAGGTCTACAAGGGCTAAGGTGAAAGAACAGGGCAGTGGACTGACTGGATAGCACTTACAAATAGCCAACACTGGCAACAATACGCTGAATGGACTCATTCTGAGCAGTATGATTCGATAGGAATACAAAAGGGATCATGTGACTCTTCTGCTGTTTTATTAGGTAAATCCGCCATGTAGTATTATACTAAGCCATACAGACTGGAAAGTCTCAGGGTTTGACCCCTGGTCTCTCATGAGTGTCTGATCTCAGATGAAGCAGTAGTTGGAGTATGACGTTCAGTCTTAGCACACCTAGGCTAAGAAGTGAAAAGAAAAAGCCAGAGATCCCTGTTTTGGTCACTTGTCCAGTGCTCTTTATTGGAAAGTATACAAGTGTGAACAAAGGCCAAGACAGAACTGGGCTTGAATGCGATGCCACTCACAGTTGAATAGATTACCACGATTTGCTGTATAGGCTTACATGAAAAACTACCACATGAATAAGGTGCTGAAGGATGACTTGTTCTGCACTGCAGTGGGAGTCAGCTTCTTCAGGAAAGCAAGGAGCCAAAGAGGGAGAAAATTAGAGACAACATTATTTTAAGTGATACAATTTATGGGGTCCTCTTTCGTCCACATTCCCTCTCAGTTTTACAATATTGTTATGACCTCTGTAGGGACTGTTAACTTTAAAACAGCAGATATGAATTTCCCAGTGACCAATTAAAGAATCACACAACAAGATTTCACATTTTAAGACTTTTGCTATAACAACTAAACCAAAAATCAACATTAACTAAACAGTACTTAGTGGGGAATATAAAAGCAAAATACTGCGGATGCTGGAAATCTGAAACAAAAACAAGAAATGCTGGAATCACTCAGCAGGTCTGGCAGCATCTGTGGAAAGAGAAGCAGAGTTAACGTTTCGGGTCAGTGACCCTTCTTCGGAACTGACAAATATTAGAAAAGTCACAGATTATAAGCAAGTGAGGTGGGGGTGGGGCAAGAGATAACAAAGGAGAAGGTGCAGATTGGACCAGGCCACATAGCTGACCAAAAGGTCACGGAGCAAAGGCAAACAATATGTTAATGGTGTGTTGAAAGACAAAGCACTAGTACTTAGTGGGTAGCTAATACAATAAATTACAGAGAAAGGTATTTCTTTTGGTACCTAACAGTTTTCTAGAGAAGTAGCTGACCAGTCGTTTGATACCACTACCATCATCTTGGAGTAACACTGCTCCTACCCCCATATCACTGGCATCTATAGCCACTTTAAAGGGTTTGCTAAAATTTGGTCCCACTAGATTGGGTTCATTTATTAAAATAGCCTTTAATTTGTCAAATACCATTTGACATGATTCTGTCCACTCAATCTTCCCCTTTTCTTTAATAAATTTATCAGTGGGGTACCGACTGTACTGAAGTTAGGAACAAACTTTCAATAGAACCTACACATCCCGAGGAATCAGAATGTTTTTTGTCTTTGTGGACTGAAAAGTCTATTTTCGCCTGAACCTTAGCTTCTCTAGGCAACACTTGACCATGTTCCATGATATGCCCCAAATAGGTGACCTTAACCTTGGCAAACTTGCTCTTTGCTAAGTTTATTACCAAATTGTCAAACAGAGCTTTTAAATGTTCAATAT
The DNA here is from genome assembly GCF_036365525.1 of Heterodontus francisci. Classification (NCBI taxonomy): domain Eukaryota; kingdom Metazoa; phylum Chordata; class Chondrichthyes; order Heterodontiformes; family Heterodontidae; genus Heterodontus; species Heterodontus francisci. Next base: position 19,173,554 of record NC_090376.1, on the reverse strand, counting down.
GATCTTCCCAAGTGTCACTGTTTACCAATAGGTCATCAATATACACAACACAATTGCTTAGTCCAGCAATCACCTGGTTAGTCAATCTTTGAAATATGGCTGGTGTATTTTTCATACCAAACGGCATGACCTTACACTGAAATAGGCCATCTGGGGTCACGAGGGTGGAAACATCTTTGGCTTGGTCGGTCAAGGGGACTTGCCGATATCAGCAAATTAATCGTGCTAATAAGGCTGAATTCCCCACTCTGTCAGTACAATCCTCAAGTTGTGGGATTGGATAAGAGTCTGTTTTAGTTATTGCATTGACTTTCTGATAATATAGTTTCTTTTGGAACCATCTGGCTTCGGTACCAGCACAACCGGAGAACTCCAGCTACTTTGACTAGGTTCAATTATATAATTCTTTAGCATATATTGAACCTCTTCTCTGACCTGAGCCAATTTATCCGGTTCAAGTTGATAAGGATTTCTGTTTAATGGGTGTAGTTGTCTCTACATCAACCCCATGAATAGCCAGAGGAGTTTGATCTGGCTTATCTGCACATACTGCTTTAAACTCTTTTAACAGCTCAGCTATGTCCTTTTTATGTTGTTCAGAAAGATAGCATAGAACTGCATTTAAACTTTCTACACCTCTGTTTGCCATATTTCAGTTTAAGAGTTCTTGGCCTCTGCCACTTCATCCAGTTCATCAAAAGTATCACTATCCTTATTCCCATCTTCTATTATTTGACATACATTTACTGGCTGACAATGCTAATGGTCATTGTATCTTTTCAACATGACACACTCGTTGTCTTTTCCTCCATTCGTGTGTACGGATTATCTAGTTCACCTCACTGAGTCTTTTCTTAACACAATATGGTCCATGAAATTAATGGTTCGCCAGGCAAAGGTAGTAAAACCAGAACCTTATCCCTGGTTCAAATTTCCAATCCTAAGTGGTTTTATCCACTTGATTTTTCATAATCCACTGAGAAGTCTTAAGATGTTCCCGAGCCACTGTACAAGGTTTTGAGAGCCTTTCCCAGAATTCAGACATAGAGTCTAGGAGGGTGATATCCTCCTCCTGTGCCAAAAATCTCTCATAATGAGTTTAAGAGGACCTCTTACTTCATGCCTATAGACTAAAGGGACTCAAACCAGTCGACTCATTGGGCGTATCTCTACTTGCAAACAGCAAAAATGCTATCCCTTTATTTCAGTCATGGGGATACTCATAACAATAAGTCCTACTCATAGTTTTTAGTGTTTGCTGATATCGCTCCAGTGCACCTTTGGACTGCAGATGGTAAGCAGATGATTTAAGCTACTTTAAGGCCAGACTACACATGATCTCCTGGAATATTCGTGACATTAAATTTGATCCCTGATCAGAGTGGATTTCCCTAGATAACCCATATAGAGTCATAGAGTCGTACAGCATAGAAACAGGCACTTTGGCCCACCGCGTCCATGCCAACCATAATGCCTATCTATACTAATCCCACCTGCCTGCATTAATTCCATATCCCTCTATGCCTGGCTCATTCAAGTACCTGTCCAGATGCCTCTTAAATGTTGCTACTGTTCCTGCCTCCACCACCTCCTCGGGCAGCTCATTCCAGATACCCACTATTCTTTGTGTGAAAAATTTACCCCTTTAAACCTCCACCCTCTCACCTTAAATCTATGTCCTCTAGTTTTAGTCACCCCTACCATGGGAAACAGACTCTGGCTATCTACCCTATCTATGCCTCTCACAATTTTATATACCTCTATCATGTCCCCTCTCAGCCTCCTTTGCTCCAGGGAAAACAGATCCAGCCTATCCAATCTCTCTTTATAACTCAAGCCCTCCAAACCAGGCAACATCCTTGTGAATCTTTTCTGCACCCTCTTTAGCTTAATCACATCTTTCCTGTAGTGCGGCAACCAGAACTGCACACAGTACTCCAAATGTGGCCTAACCAACGTTATGTACAACTGTAACATGACGTCCCAACTCTTGTACTCAATGCCTCGGCCGACGAAGGCAAGCATGCCATACGCCTTCTTCACCACCCTGTCTACCTGTGTTGCCACTTTCAGGGAACTATGTACTTGCACCCCAAGGTCTCTCTGCTCAACAACACTCCCCAGGGCCCTGCCATTCACTGTATATGTCCTGCCCTGGTTTAACTTCCCAAAATGCATTACCTCACACTTGTCTGCATTAAATTCCATTTGCCACTCCCTTGCCTACTTTCCCAGTTGATCTATATCCTGTTGTAACCTTAGACAACCTTCTTCACTGTCAAATATACCACCAATTTTGGTGTCATCTGCAAACTTACTAATCATGCCCCTTACATTCACATCCAAATCATTAATATATATGAGAAACAACAGAGGGCCCAGCACCGATCCCTGTGGCACACCACTCATCACTGGCCTCCAATCTGAAAAACAACCCTCCACTACCACCCTCTGCCTCCTATCACCAAGCCAATTTTGTATCCAATTTGCTAGCTCACCCTGGATCCCATGTGTTCGAACCTTCTGGACCAGCCTGCCATGTTGGACCTTGTCAAAGGCCTTGCTAAAGTCCATGTAGACAACGTCCATCGCCCTGCCCTCGTCAATCCTCTTGGTCACCTCCTCGAAAAACTCAATCACATTCGTGAGACATGACTTCACACGCACAAAGCCACGCTGACTATCCCTAATCAGACCATGCCTTTCCAAATGCAGATAAATAGTCTGTCAGAATCCCTGCCAATAACTTTCCTACCACTGATGTAAAGCTCACCGGCTTGTAGTTCCCTGGCTTATCCCTGCTGCCCTTCTTAAATAAAGGCACAACATTAGCTATCCTCCAATCTTCTGGTACCTCACCCATGGCTAATGATGATAAAATCTCTGCCAGGGCCCCAACAATCTCCTCCCTTGCTTCCCATAGCATCCTAGTATACACCTGGTCAGGCCCTGGGGATTTATCCACCTTAATGTGCTTCAATACCTCCAACACCTCCTCCTTTGTAATGTTGATATGCTCCAGGATATCGGTGTTCCCTCCCTTGAACTCACTAGCTTCCATGACCTTCTCCACGATAAATACGGATGAGAAATTTTCATTTAAGACCTCGCCCATTTCCCCTGACTCCACACATAGATTGCCACACTGATCCTTAAGGGGACCTACTCTCTCCCTAGCTACCCTTTTACTCTTAATATACTTATAGAATTTCTTAGGATTCTCCTTTATCTTATCTGCCAGGGAAATCTCATGGCCCCTTTTCACCCTCCTAATTTCCTTCTTAAGTGTAGTCCTACATCCCCTATACTCCTTGAGGGACTTGCTCGATCCTAGCTGCCTATACCTGACATATGCCTCCTTCTTTGTCCTGACCAGACCCTCAATATCTCTCACCAACCAAGGTTCCCTAAACTTGCCAGCCTTGCCCTTCCATCTAACAGGAACATGCCGGCCCTGAGCTCTTCCTATCTCACTTTTAAAAGCCTCCCACTTGCCAGACGTCCCTTTACCTGTAAACAGCATCTCCCATTCAACTTTTGAGAGTTCCTGTCTGATGCCATCGAAATTAGCCTTCTCCCAATTTAGGACGTCAACCTGAGGACCAGTCCTATCCTTTTCCATAACTATCTTGAAGCTAATAGAGTTATGGTCACTGGTCCCAAAGTGCTCCCCCACTGACACATCAACCACCTGCCCATCCTCATTTCCCAAGAGGAGGTCAATAGGGGCGGCACAGTGGCGCAGTGGTTAGCACCGCAGCCTCACAGCTCCAGTGACCCGGGTTCAATTCTGGGTACTGCCTGTGTGGAGTTTGCAAGTTCTCCCTGTGACCTCATGGGTTTCCTCCGGGTGCTCTGGTTTCCTCCCACAACCAAAGACTTGCAGGTTGATAGGTTAATTGGCCATTATAAATTGCCCCTGGTACAGGTAGTTGGTAGGGAAATATGGGGACAGGTGGGGATGTGGTAGGAATATGGGATTAGTGTAGGATTAGTATAAATGGGTGGTTGATGGTCGGCACAGACTCGGTGGGCCGAAGGGCCTGTTTCAGTGCTGTATCTCTAAACTAAAGTGTAGCCCCTTCTCTAGTCGGGACATCTGTATTCTGCTTCAGAAAACTATCTTGGACACACTTAACAAATTCTTCCCACTCTGATCCCTTAGCACTAAGGCAGTCCCAGTCAATATTAGGGAAGTTAAAATCACCTACTATTACAACCCTATAATTCCTACACCTATCTGTGATTTCCCGACATATATGCTCCTCCACATCCCTCTGACTATTGGGGGGCCTATAGTGATCACCCCTTTCTTATTTCTAAGTTCTACCCATATGTCCTCGCTGGACATTCCCCCCGGGATATCCTCTCTAAGTACTGCCGTGATGTTCTCCCTAATCAATAGTGCAACTCCCCCTCCTCTCTTACCTCCACCTCTGTCACGCCGGAAGGATTCGTACCTCGGAACATTGAGCTGCCATTCTTCCATCCCTCAACCACGTTTCCATAATAGTTATAATATCACAATCCCATGTACCGATCATGCTCTGAGTTCATCTGCCTTAACTGTAAGGCTTCTTGCATTAAAGTAAATACAGGTTAGCCTACCAGACCTTCCACGCTCCCTGTCCTGCCCCTGCCAGGCCTGCTTACTGGACTTGCTTGCTTTAACGTCTACATTTGCCGCAACTATCTCATCTGAGAGACTACTACTTTGGGTCCCACCCCCCTGCAAGACTAGTTTAAACTCTCCCGAGTAGTACTAGCAAACCACCCCGCAAGGATATTGGTCCCCCTTCAGTTTAGATGCAACCTGTCCTTCTTGTACAGGTCACCTCTGCACCAGAAGAGATCCCAATGATCCAAGTAGCTGAAGCCCTCCCGCCTACATCAGCTCTTCAGCAACTCATTCATTTGCCTAATCTTCCTATTCCTACCCTCACTAGCACGTGGCACAGGGAGTAATCCTGAGATTACAACCCTACAGGTCCTGCTTTTTAACCTTCTGCCTAACTCCCTATATTCACTTTGCAGGACCTCATCTCTCTTCCTGCCTATGTCGTTAGTACCAATATGGACCATGACCTCTGGCTGCTCACCCTCCCCTTTCAGAATGTCCTGCAGCCGCTCCGAGACATCCTTGACCCTAGCACCAGGGAGGCAACATACCATCCTGGACTCTCATTTGTGGCCACAGAAACGCCTATCTGCACCCCTTATGATAGAATCCCCTATCACTGTAGCTCTTCCAACCCTTTTCCTCCCCTGCTGTGCAGCAGCGCCCTCTGTGGTGCCACAAACTTGGCTGTTGCTGCTTTCCCCTGGGAGGTCATTCCCCCCACAACAGTTTCCAAAGCGGTATATCTGTTTGAGAGGGGGATGGCCACAGGAGACTCCTGCACTACGTGCCTGCGCCTACTACTCTGTCTGGTGGTCACCCATCTCTTTTCTGCCTGTGCAGCCATTAACGGCGGTGTGACCACCTCACTAAACGTGCTATCCATGACTTTTTCAGCATCGCGGATGCTCCACAGTGAATCCACACTGGAAGCATCCCTGATTTCCCACATAGCACAGGAGGAGCATATCACGGGGCTGAGCTCTCCTGCCATGACTTACCCTTAGGTTAATTAGTTACTCCCTTAATTAAAAAATACTAATTATACTAGGGGCCTTGTTCTACCCACTTCAATCTAAAGTCCTTAAAAAAAAACACTTTAGTAATACTCACCTTATCACCTGAGATTTTTTTTCCAACGAAAAAAAATAACTTTCCCCTTTTTTTTAAAGATATTCTAACAGCTGCTATTCACCAACCAATCACCTTGCAGCTCTCCTCTGACATCACTGTTTGCCTTTTTTATCAAAACTCTGGCTGGAAGAGTTCCTCTCCGCTCCACTCCCAGAAGGTAATGAAAAAATTGGGTTAACCTCCCAACCATGACTTTAGTGATTTTCCTTGATGGTATTGCTTCTGAAAACCGAGACACAAATCCATAATGGTCAAGACTGACCATTGGGTCAAAATCCTGGAACTCCCTTCCTAACAGCACTGTGGGTCTACCTACCCCACATGGACTGCAGCGGTTCAAGAAGGCAGCTCACCACCACCTTCTCAAGGTCAATTAGGGATGGGCAATAAATGCTGGCCTAGCCAGTGACGTCCACATCCCATGAACGCATAAAAAAAGAGATATTGATACCCTACTTTAGTTTTGGGCTCTACACACCTGCCAGAAGCCTATGAAATGGCTCATCAAAAGCAGGTATCGGTATTAATGTGGTTAGCTTAATCAAAGTCTGTGGCTTTCCAATCATCTGACATGTGTGACATGTCTTACAGAAGTGGACCACATCCCCGTGCAGCTTTGGCCAGTAGAAATGCAGCTTTACCCCAGCGTGTGTCTCCCAAATACCCAAATGACCATCAGCTGGAATCTCATGGGCAATTCTCAAAATTTCACTGCAGCAGCAAGAAATGACAACAATTTGATGGACAGCAGCCCGATCCTCATCAGCGGGCCACTGGGGAGGTCTCCACTTTCTCTTTCGAGTGCCATTTTTTTAACAATAGCACTCAGGGATTTTCTCAGCTTCCATCTCAGAACATGCTGTCTGAGATATTGTCCGGGATTTTATCCGGGCCACGGGGGTCTCGCCCACCAGCAAAACGCTGCCGAGAGCCCTGCAGCGCTGCCTTTGAGGAGGCCTACCAGATCAAGTGCCAATTAGGAACTTCAGTGGACAGTGTCGGGCCTTCCCTGGGATCAAGGGTCCTGGTGGCAGAGGTCTCGCCTGCTGAGAGCTGCCAGCCAATCAGAGGGGGTGACTGCCGCTGGTGGAGGCCCTGGACCCAGGCCACATGCAAGCCTCAGTGGCAGGGCTCTTGCAGGCTGAAGGTCGCGAGGATGGGGGCTGTGGGAGGGTTGGCAGCAAGGGCAGGGGACTCCAAGCAGTAGTGAGATGAGCCCCTCAATTCGGTAATAATTGCCCACATAAGGGCCTAATTGGTGGCCATGTGGGAAGGCCATTCACAGGACTTAATTTGGGTAGAAGCAGGAAGGTGGTGGGGTTGCCCCCCTCCCCTCTGCAGCCTCCATCCCACACTATTATAAGCTTTTCCTGCCTCCAAACCCGACATGGGTGTCAGGGGAGAGCATAAAATTCCCCCTATTTTCTTTAAATCAGGGTCTGCCTGTGTGCCTCAATAAAAGAGAATCTGCTAAATAATTCAGCCTTGCTACTCAAATTCCTGAAAAAGGTTTCAGCCAGCCAGACATTCAGCTTGTCTTTTACAACCACTGACTCTGCCTTATGTTGCTCAGCCTGATGATCCTGGGGCCTAGTCACTACGCAATCCAGAAAAATTCTGGGAGCTTCTTCCTGTAAAATCTCCATTTAGGTAACCTCAGTCGGCTTTTCCAAAACTACTGGGACACCAATACCAAGTCATTCCCGAACAACAAATTCACTTCTTCAATATGAAAATCAGGGACGACTCCTACTATTACAGTACTGGTGACTAAATCACATTGTAAATTAACCTTATACAATGGAACGGGTAAATAACCTCCCTCAATGCCCTGCGATTGGACTCTCTCATTCATTGCACTACCTGGAGGAAAATTCACATCCTTTGCTACCAGTAGTGATTGGGCTGCCCCTGTACCTCCAAGCCAGGGGTCACCAACATTTTCTTTAGTGAGAGCTACTTCTGATAAATGAAAAATATCACGAGTGACTTAAACATATAATGAAAAAATATGGATAGATAAATACAAGCTAAATATGTAGCTATTATAATTACATTATATTGTATTTAATATGAAGGAAAACTGATCTTAACATTACTTCAGTGTGATACTAGACACTGCAAGCTCTCCACCAGTCCTGTCAAATTCGGCTTGTAGCTGGAGAGGGAAACCCTGATGGAGTCGTTCAGATGCTCGTCAGTCAGTCGGGTTTGAAACTTCAGCATCCATGATTCGAGTGTACGGTAAATGTTTCCCCTAGTAAATGATTAATTAGCCAGCTACTCCCTTCCCTGGATCCAGCTGCTCCCTCTAGGTACAGATGCAGAATCACAGAATCGTTACAGTACAGAAGGAGGCCATTCAGCCCATCGTGTCTGCACCGGCTCTCTGAGCAATTCACCTAGTGCCATTCCCCCGTCTTCTCCCCGTAACCCTGCACATTCTTCCTTTTCAGATAACTGTCTAATTCCCTTTTGAACGCCTCAATTGAACCTGCTTCCACCATAATCTCAGGCAGTGCATTCCAGATCCTAACCACTCACTGCCTGAAGAGGATTTCTCATGTCACTTTTGCTTTTTTTGCCAATTACTTTAAATCTGTGCCCTCTTGTCGATTCTTTCATGAGTGGAAACAGTTTCTCCCTATCTACTCTGTCCAGACCCCTCATGATTTTGAATACCTCTGTCAAATCTCCTCTCAGCCTCTTCTCCAAGGAAAACAGTCCTAATTTCTCCAACCTATCTTTATAACTGAAGTTACTCATTTTTGGAACTATTCTTATGAATCTTTTCTGCACTCTCTCCAATGCCTTCACATCTTTCCTAAATTGTGGTCTCCAGATCTGGACGCAATTCTCCAGCTGAGGTTGAACTAGTGTCTTATACAAGGTCAACATAACCTCCTTGCTCTTGTACTCTATGCCCCTTTTAGTAAAGCCCAGGATACTGTATGCTTTATTAATTGTGCTCTCAACCTGTCCTGCCATCTTCAATGACTTATGCACATATACACCCAGATTTCTCTGCTCCTTCGCCCCCTTTAGAGTTGTACCTGTTATCTTATATTGTCTCTCCATGTTTTCCTACCAAAATAAATCACTTCACATTTCTCTGCATTGAACTTCATTTGCCACTTGTCCATCCATTCCACCAACTTGTCTGTTTCCTTTTGAAGTTCGATACTATCCTCCTCACAGTTCACAATGCTTCCAAGTTTTGTATCATCTGCAAATTTCAAAATTGTGCCCTGTAGACCAAGCTCTAGATCATTAATATATATCAGGAAGAGAAAGGGTCAAAATCCTGGAAGTTCCTCCCTAACAGTGCTGTGGGTGTTCCGAACCCACACAGACTGCAACGGTTCAAGAAGATAGCTCACCACCACCTTCTCAAGGGCAATTAAGGATGGGAAATAAATGCTGTCCTAGCCAACTATGCCTACATCCCATGAACAAATAAAAAAAAAGGTTCCAACACTGATCCCTCGGGGACTCCACTTCAAACCTTCCTCCAGCCCGAAAAACATCCATTAACCACTACTCTTTGTTTCCTAACACACAGCCAATTCCGTATCCATATTGCTACTGTCCCTTTTATTCCATGAGCTATAGCTTTGCTCACAAGTCTGTTGTGTGGCACTGTCCCTCTCTGTTACCTCTTCAAAAAACTCCAGCAAGTTAGTTAAGCATGACTTTCCCATAACAAATCCATGCTGGCTTTCTTTAATTAACCAGCATTTGTTCATGTGCCTATTAATTTTGTCCCGAATTATTGTTTCTAGAAGATTCCCCACCACTGAAGTTAAACTGACTGGCCTGTAGTTGTTGAGCTTATCTTTACACGCTTTTTTGAACAAGGGTGTAACATTTTCAACTCTACAGTCTTCTGCACCACCCCTGTGTCCAAGGAAGACTGGAAAATTATGGCCAGTGCCTCTGCAATTTCCACTCTCACTTCCCTCAGTACCCTTGGATGCATCTCATGGACACCTGGTCTTTAAGTATAGACAGCCTATCTAATATATTCTCCTTATCAATTTTAAATCTTTCTCATGTATTACTTACCTCCTCTTTCACCGTGGCCTAGGTAGCATCTTCTCCTCTTGGTAGAGATGCAAAGTAGTCATTTAATGCCTCAGCTATTCCCCCTGCATCCATGTGTAAATCCCCCTTTTTGGTATCTAATCAACCCTACTCCTCCTTTTACCACCTTTTTACTATTTATATGCCTATGGACTCTTACCCAGATCTTGTGGCTCCCTCTAGGTACAGTCTCTTCCCCGAGTCCGGCTGCTCTCTCCTGGTCAGGCTCTTCCCCTAATCTGGCTTCTCTCTCCAGGTACACTTTTCCCTGGATCTCTATGCTCCCTCCTTCTCTTCTCTTCTCCGGATCCGGCTGCTCCATCTGGGTACAGACTCTTCACCTGGCCTGGCTGCTCCCTCCGGGTACAGACTCTTCTCCGGATCTGACTGCTCCCTCTGAGTACAGACTCTTCTCCAGATCCGGCTGCTCCATCTGGGTACAGACTCTTCACCTGGCCTGGCTGCTCCCTCCGGGTACAGACTCTTCTCCGGATCTGACTGCTCCCTCTGAGTACAGACTCTTCTCCAGATCCGGCTGCTCCATCTGGGTACAGACTCTTCCCCTGGCCTGGCTGCTCCCTCTATGTACAGACTCTTCTCTGGGTCTGGCTGATCCCTCCAGTTACAGACCAATATCTGAGGATGTACTCACCTGGGCCTTTCTAAGAAACAACATGTCTAATTAGTTGGCCATGACACTGACAGATATAATGTCTGCTGTGATTGGTTTGAGAGCGTGGGGCAGATGGAGCGGTGCCAATTAGAATCAAAACAAGTGGCATGAGGAGAGCATCCTGTGCAGTGTCTGGACCAGGTACAGGTCAAAGAGCAGAGACACATCAAATAATCTCCATTATCTAGAGAGGTACATTGTGTACAACAATGATGACATTGTAATATACTACTGATAGAGTCAACATTTGCTCACGTGCAGTTTTTTTCTTTTTTCAAAGAAAACTTTCTTTTTAAGTGCAAATTTTCAAAGCTCTATGCAAGCTACTCAAAGACTGACAGCAAGCTACAGTAGCTTGCGACTGATGTGTTGGCAATGCCTGGTATAAGCGGGACAATTAACTTGTCTGCCTCACCAGCTGGATAATGGGGACACCCTACCCTTGGACACAAAACCTCTATAACCTTCAGGTACCTGATTTAATTCATCAGCACACAAGGGAGAAACCCTCTGCTCATCATTCAAAATTGCCAAGGCCAGTAGCTTGCCAGCAATGCATTCTATAGGCTTTTGGTAAATCTGCCACAGCTACTGATTTGCCCTTTAACTTTCAGCATTCTGATTTTATATACCCTCTAATTATAAAGATAACATATTGCTTCTTTTGATTCAACCCTACTCTTCTTACTACTCTGAAGATTGCCTGTATCCACTCCTTTACACTTTCTCTCACTGAAACCAGAGATCTTTTCATTATCAACCTTCCTATCTCTCCAACTTCTCTGAACGTTTCCAAACTGGGGCCTGTAACTACTGCTTCTGTGGGTCAATTCATAATCATCTGCCATTGCTACAGCATCCCTTATTTTACAAACTTTATTTTCTTCCAGGTGGGACCTTATTCCTGCAGAGACACTATTTTTAAATTCTTCCATTAGGTCTACTTCCCTAAGTCTCTCAAAGTCTTACTCAATCATCATCAACCTGTGCCACCTATCAAACACCATTTCCTTCCCTCTAGCAAATTCCATATATGTCTGGCCCTGTTTTTTTTTCAAATTCCCGAATTTTTGTTTGTAAGCCTCTGGTACCAAATCATTGAAAACAGCAGTATTTACTCTGCCATAATCTCTTGAGTGTTCATCTGACAGAGATGATTACACCTCCAAACCTTTCCCTACCAAAACACACTGTAGGGGCATTGCCAAAATGGTTAAGGTCATTCCAGCTTCATGGCAATTTTCTCAAATGATACAAGGTACATTTCTACTCCCTCTCCACTAAATTTAATACCAAGCATGCATTCTTTGCCAAATCAAAACTACGAGGAGTTTCACCTGGGTCATCCTCAATTTTCACCCCCGATGTTTGCCCACCAGCTTTGATCCTTTCCATTCTCACTTCGTGATCGAATGCCAGTTTTCACATTTCTTGTTCTCTTTCATTTGCTTCCATTTCTGCTTCAAATTCAAGTTTTCTCAATTCAAATTGTAATTGCCTGTCTCTTTCTCTTTCCCTTTCTTGGCTCTCTTTTTTTCTTTTTCCTGTCTTTCCTTTTCTGTTTCTCTTTCCTTTTCTCTTTCTTCTCTTACTCTTTCCAATCTCAGCTTCTTGAACTCAATTTTGGCTAGTTCCACTTGAAACTAGTGGAAACATTCTTTTCTTCCTCGAGCTTCAAGTGAGGAACAAAGTCTTGACTATCTCCATTTTCTTAGCCCCAGAACTCACACTAACCCACACGTGCTGATACAGCAACCAATTGCTGCAATAAATTGAGAGTCAAATCTTTTCTCTTAAAAAGACTTGCACATTAATGGTACGCATGCTGATTTCCCACTGAACCCAGCCAAAGTAAATGCAAAATCTTAATTGTTTAAACCCTGGAAAATTCCAGCGATCTGGTTTTACAGCCTATTCAGGAAAAATTCAATCCCAGATGATCCCCCAATTTATTATGACCTCAGTAGAGACTGTTAACTTTAAACAAGAGATATGATCTTTCCAGTGACCAATTAAAGAATCACACAAGATTTCACATTTTAAGACTTTTACTATCACAAATAAACTAAAAATCAGCATTAACTAAACAGCACTTAATAGGTAGCTAATACACTAAATTACAGAGAAAGGTATTTCCCACTAACTTATGTTACAAGCAGGTGAGGAGCAGTCGAAGGGCTTCCCTCTTGTCCCTCTCCTTTTTTGACCACAACAAGTTTATTTATTTTTTAAAGTGGCTATGTTTGCCAATTCAGTGAGTGCTTAACTATTTACGTGCGATGATCATAAAAATAACCAGATAGGTTTTCTTGAATTTAACAAAGAGGTTAGCTTTATTTTACTCAAACCAATCTAAGTAAAATAATAAATTACGATCCAACTTTCACACTCACACACAGAAACACAGACACACACACACACAAAGGTAACAGAGTGGGGAAGGATAGATTGGTTGGATTGGAGACCAAAGCAAAAAAAAAGGGGTATACAGTCTGTGTAGGTTGGTGACTTGGCTGGCTTCAGACTGAATTCAGTAGTCCTGAGTCTTCCAGTTTGCATATCTGGATGGCAGATTCGGTGGTTCTCCTGGAAACAGCGATGCAAGTGATTTCTTTCATGGGGTCTCAGTCTGCAGCAGTGATAGGCCTGGGTGGTTGCAGCCAGCAGGCAGTGGTTGAAGCTTATAAGGTGGACTGGAGAGAGAGAGAGGTAGGAGGGACCCCATTTGGGTCTTCTCTATCGGTGTCTAGTTGCTTTTCTCAGTTGCTGCAGAGAAAACACCAGCTTAAACATGCAGAACATGATTCTGTCACATGGCCATCACCCAGTCATTCAACATGATGGCTTTCAGAGTTTACTCCCTCTTGCAACTTAATGAGACCATGTCTAGGAATTCCCTTCTCTCAACCAGGGTCCCATTATTCACGTGATTAGGTTTGAGTGGTTCATCTCCACCAGTTTAATGTCCTAAGGGATTGTCTTAATGTCTTACTAATGAGAGCATGACAGGTTTGATTCCCCAGGTCATTGTTCCTGAGGGGACTGGGCAGACAACTCGTCTCCACCTCGATGCATTGGAATGTAGGGTATAATGATGCAAATTGTGATGGCCATCATAGCTCTAAGCAAAGTCACCTTTTATCTGTTTCTTTTTCTTTTTTAAAAATGTAATTCAGATTTCCAACCAGTGGATTAAAAAAATCATCATTTGGCATAGCACATTTTCATAACACTTATTAACACACTCAAAAACCCCACACCACATTTATATGTTACACAGTGTTCTCAGTGGAAAAGGTACCCTTTCGGTTAAAAATCCCAAACTCCTCCCAGCTGCAATGGGTTGGATCTCCCAGCGTCCTTCTCAAAGCCAATATCCTCTTCACTCACTTCTTTTGAACACAATCGACTGGACTTTCATTAATAAGGCAATCTCTGGTGACCCTGTTGGTCTTTTCTCCTCTGCAAACCTTGAGTCTTCGAACTGGGCTCAAATCCAAACAGCCTTTTGCTGTACTGGTGATCTGAGAGCAGCTGTTTCCTCAGAAAACAGCCCACTGCGCTCTCTCTCTCTCTCTCTCTTTAGTCTGCACAGTTGACTGCTGGTCTCCGTTTCTTACTTTCAATCTCCAGACCTAGGAAAGCCTGTCGAATTTATCCAGATCAAAAGTCAGTCGTTTGCCTTTGACAATTCTCAGAGTCCTTAAGTCTGGCCATAACAAAACCACCTGGGCCTTCCTTTGTTTCCAGGTGTTAAAAAGTGCAACTGAAATCTGCATTTTAGAGCCCTCACTCCCTGTTTACAATCTGTGTGTCTTGGAGAGCAAAACCCATTGTCCTTTAGGTGTGACAACATTTCACTCTGCTTGGTCTTCGATCAGAGTTCCTGGTTCTCATGGTAACCAAGACTAGTGAACTAATCCTGACTTGCCTCTGGGCAGAGTTTGTATGAGGTCACATGTTTCCTCCGACTGCCCATCTTACACTGCATTAAAGATCACAGTTTTAAAAACATAACCATACTACAAAGTCCAGCATTCATAACAATATGCCGTCTGAAATAAAAACAAGAAATGCTGGAAATACTCAGCATGTCTGTCCTCTTTATCTGAACCATTCCCAGATAGTCAGTAAGTTTTGTCTCTTTCTTTAATAACGAACCGTTATGGACAGCAGCACTGTTGCTTATTAATCCAGGGCAGAGCCCGAAAATCAAATATTGGCAAAAGAAAGAAAGACTTGTATTTATATAACGCCTTTCACAAACCAACAAATGTCACAAAGTGCTTTACGGCCAATGAAGCACTTTTTGAAGTGTAGTCACTTTGTGATGTAGGAAACATAGCAGCCAATTTGCTTACAGCAAACTCCCACAAAACAGCAATGTGATAATGACCAGATAATTGTTTTTGTGATATTGATTGAGGATAAATATTGGACAGGGATAGCTCCCCTCCTCTTCTTTGAAGTAGTACAGTGGGATCCTTTACATCCACCTGAGATAGCCAACAGAACCTTGGTTTATCACCTTATCCAAAGGCCAACACCTCTGACAGTGCAATACTCCCTCAGTACTGAAGTAAAGTGTCAGCCTAGACCTTTGTGCTTAAATGGAACTTGAACCCACATCATCTGACTTGGAGACAGGAATCCTACCAACTGAGCCACAGCTGATACCAATTTTTTTATGAAGTGTACTCCATGACCCTGAATTTCCTTGATGGATTCCCTGGATACCTGCCATAACCCCTGTGGAAAAGGGATTCACCCAGATCCCCAGGCCCCTGCTGACTCCAGGAGTTGCTGTTCAACCTAGTATAGAGGTGGGACTTCAGATACCTCTTTACAAGGCCAAAGACGCCAGGCGGGCAACAGAGATTCCTACTCAGGGAGTTAACAATTTCCTGAGGCTGGTATGCAGAGAGAAATGAGGTGCATCAGCCCCCAGCTTGGTTCAAGTGGAGTCATCTGGGCACAGGAGATGGCGTGTACCCCTGAGGAAGGTGTTGCCAATTTTCTTTAAACCCAGCACTTACGAAATAAGAGATCTTGTAGTTAAGGATCCTCTAGGGGGAAGCGATCATAACATGGTAGAATTTCAAATTCTGTTTGAGGGTGAGCAACTCGGGTCTCAAACCAGTGTCTTCAACTTACACAAGGGCAATTACAGAGGTATGAAGAAAGAGTTGTCTAAAGCGGGCTGGGAAAATAGACCACAGGGAAAGTCAGTAGAGGAGCAGTGGCAGACATTTAAGCAGATATTTCGTAACACTCAGCAAACATTTACTCTGGTCAGAAGGAAGGACTCGATGAGAATTATGAACCACCCGTGGATAACAAAGTAAGTTAATGAGAGTATCAAATCAAAAACAAAGGCATACAAAGCGGCGAAAGCTAGTGGCAGGCCAGTGGATTGGGAATTTTTTAGAAACCAGCAGCAGATGACTAAAAACTAATAAAGAGGGAGAAAACTGATTATGAAAGTAAATTGGCAAGAAATATAAAAACAAACAGTAAGAGCTTCTATGAGTATATAAAAAGGAAGAGAGTAGCTAAAGTAAGTGTGGAACCCTTAGAGGATGAGACCGGGGAATTAATAACAGGGAACTGGCAGATAATTTAAAACAATATTTTCCATCGGCCTTCATGGTGGAGGACACTATAAACATCCCAACAATAATAGATGAGCAAGGTGTAAATGGGAGGGAGGAACTTGTAAAAATCTCTATCATGAGGGAAAAGGTGATTGACAAACTGATGGAACTAAAGGCAGACAAGTCGCCAGGACCTGATGACCTGCACCCAAAGGTTTTAAAAGAAGTGGCTGCAGAGATAGTGGAGGCATTTGTCATAATATACCAAAACTCACTGGATTCCGGTAGGGTACCAGCGGATTGGAAAACCGCTAATGTGATGCCTCTATTCAAGAAAGGAGGGAGGCAGAAAGCAGGAAACTATAGACCAGTTAGCTTAACATCTGCCATTGGGAAAATGCTAGAGTCCATTATTAAGGAAGAAATAGCAGGACATTTAGAAAAACATAATGCAATCAGAGTCAACATGGTTTTATGAAAGGGAACTCATGTTTGACAAATTTGTTAGAGCTCTTTGAGGATATAACAAGCAGAGTGGATGAAGGGGAACTGGTAGATGTCGTGTATTTGGATTTTCAGAACGCGTTCGATAAGGTGCCACATAAAAGGTTATTGAACAAAATAAGAGCTCAGGATATTGGAGGTAATGTGTTGGCATGGATTGAGGATTAGCTAACATACAGAAGGCAGAGAATCAGGATTAATAGGCCTTTTTCAGGTTGGAAAGCCGTAACTAGTGAGGTGCCACAAGGATCGGTCCTAGGGCCTCAATTATTTACTATCTATATTAGTGACTTGGAGGAGGGGGCTGGGTGTAGTGTATCCAAATTTGCTGATGATACAAAAATAGGTGGGAGGGCATGTTGTGATGAGGACACAAAGAATCTGCAAAGGGATATAGATAGGTTAAGTGAGTGGGCAAAAACTTGGCAGATGAAGTTCAATGTGGGAAAGTGTGAGGTCATCCACTTTGGTAGGAAGAATAAAAAGGCAGATTATTATTTAGATGGAGAACGACTACAAAATACTGCAGTACAGAGGGATCTGGGTGTTCTTGTACATGAAACACAAAAGGTTAGCATGCAGGTGCAGCAAGTAATTAGGAAGGCAAATGGAATTTTGGCCTTTATTGCTAGGGGGTTGGAGTTTAAAAATAGGAAAGTCTTGTTACAACTGTACAGGGTGTTGGTGAGGCCACACCTGGAGTACTGCGTACAGTTTTGGTCCCCGTATTTAAGGAAGGATATACTAGCATTGGAGGCAGATCAGAGAAGGTTCACTAGGCTGATTCCTGGGATGAAGAGGTTGTCTTATCAAGAATGGCTAAACAGGTTAGGCCTTTATTCATTGGAGTTTAGAAGAATGAGAGGTGATGTTATTGAAACATATAAGATTCTAAGGGGGCTTGACAGGGTAGATGTTCAGAATATGTTTCCACTGGTGGGGGAATCTTGAACTAGGGGACATAGTTACAGAATAAGAGGTCACATATTTAAAACTGAGATGCGAAGGAATTTCTTCTCTCAGAGGCTGGTGAATCTCTGGAATTCTCTATCTCAGAGACTTGTGGAGGCGAGGTCACTAAATGTATTTAAGGAGGAGGTAGATAGATTTTTGAAATCTCGGGGAGTTGAGGGTTATGCGGAGCATAAGTTGAGGCCTGGGACAGATGAGCCATGATCTTACTGAATGGCAGCGCAGGCTTGAGGGGCTGAATGGCCTACTCCTGCTCCTATTTCTTATGTTCTTATATTCTTACCACCACCTTCAGGAGCGATGGCAGGAAGTCCTGTGTGCAGGGTGAAAGTACAATAAAGGATGTGTTTAGTGTACAATTAATAAAAAAAGGGTAATCAGTAATTTAATGTAGACAGGCCGTAAATTGACAATTATTACACTGAAGTTCTCTACGTGGCTAAGTACAGAACAAAACTATTTTGTGTTAAGAGTAAAGGGGAGGCTATCGGCGCTCATCATTATTATGAAACAAATCAGATGGCCATTTCCAGTGTCCGCACATGTTCAGTTCAATGCAGAAATCAGGAAGTTGCTGTCCAAGTCTCCCTGCTCCTCCAGAAGCTTTGTTACACCAGTACCTCACTGAGATACTCGGCATTGAAACTCATACCAGAAAAAGTTAGGGCTGGTGAAATTAAATGTAGATGTTTTTGTTTAGTGGTGTTACAGCCACGTCATGAGATTTGGGTGGTTCCCACTGTTCAACTGCCACCTGACCGCAGCAAGTGTGTTTTGTTATTAGGGTTTGTGTTTTATCTGTCAAATAAACAGACAACGATAGGTTTTCTTGTAGGTTTAAATCAGAAAATCAACTGTTTATTGATCAATATTTCTTATCCAGAAATTGTCACAACCCCATCCACTCATGCATTCACACACACACACACACACACACACACACACAAGAAGAGACGGATAGAGAGGAAAAAGAGGTAAGTGATTATAAGTGGGGGGTAGGTTTCGGGGGGAGTCACAGTAAACCTGTTGGATTCTCTTGGAAATCAAGTTCTCATTGGTGATTGTGGCTTTCTCTTTTGGTTGAAAGTTCAGTTGAAGTCACTTCTAGTTCATTGCTGTATAGTGGAGATGCAGAATTCTACAGCAGGGCACATGCCTTCTGCTTTGCTGGAAAAAGCTTCTAGATGCTGCTTTCCTTCTTTCTAGGGCATCTCTCTTTAGGCTGCTTTTTAAGGTAAAGCTGTGTTACCTCTCGCCTCCGGGTAGAAGGCACTTTAGTCTCTCCCCCATGGTGATGGCACAATGGCCCAGGATGTGGCTGGTTCACACATTCTTTGTTTCAGAAGCAGGCATTGAATTCTGGAATGCTTGAGGATGGGTGTATGATGGGTGTAATTGCTTTGAAGATTTTCCTTTGTCCCTGTCAGACAGTTTGAATATACAAAGGCCAAGCTCTTTTTTATCTTCCATTTAGTGTTCACTTTTTAAAAGAAAGATCCATTTTTTTAAAAGACAATGTCAGTTTTTATAACTCTCCAGATTTTGCCCATACTAATTACAATTTCTTGTGTGCATGACAATGGTGTAACAAGTCTTAATTACTGCCAAACAACCTCTCTGGCATTGAAATTTAATTTTAAAAATGGGAATCTCCTTCCTTTAGAATTTAATTATTGTTGGAGATTTGAAAAACTTTTTTCTTTACTTTTTCTTTTATCTCTGTCTCTCTCAATGTCACCTTTCTTTCCCTCTCTTTATTTTGGATTCTTTATATGATTTTACATTGCATTAAATGTATTAACTTATACTTCTTGGTTTACATTCTGCAGCAGTGAAATTGATCCATGCCAACAGCGTCAACATTCTCAGGAAATTGTCAGTCTATTATACATTGCATCAGATTTTATTTTCTATTGACTTGGAAAATATTGCCAAGATTTTTAATTTCAAAGTAAGTAAAAGTGACAGTAGATCAGGAAATGAGTCTCCAAAAAGAGTTTGAGTCATTGTTCAATGAACCTCAGTGGAAAGAAGATTGTGAGCAGTGGAAATTTGGCTGTCGATTTGCTACAAGCCTGTTACGTGCTGCTAGCCTGGACCAATTTCACCCTATGCGTGTCTCAGTGAGAAATGGGTGAAGAGCCCTCTATGGCATTCTCTGCTCACACACACCACAGATCCCTGTAGAGAGCACCACACTGAAAAGGATCTCTAGGAAGCTCTCACCTCCTTACCTCGATAACCTCCTCCATCCCTACAACTGCTTGTCCCCCAAAAGTTGCCCTTCATCTAACTCCAACCTTCGTTCTACCATTGCTGACTGTTGTTTCCGGTAGTAAAGGGTTAATATTGAAGACAGTGAGAGAGACATCTCCCACTGTATGAACGATGATGTATAAGTCACATGAGATAGGCTTGAGGAGAAGAAGGTATAACAGGACGAAGGCTTGCCAAGAGTATATATATAACTGCAAATAATAAAGAGTTGTTAGTTCACTTTTACTGGAGTCTAAGACTTTCTCTAGAACACACTATAATGCTACTAATACAAATACAACTAAACCTAACAGTGACTATTCCTTCAGCTATCTAGGCCCCCCTGGTTTGGAATTCTAACCCTAAGCCGCTCCACCTCACTCTGATCCTTTTAAACTCTCCTAAAACCTATCTCTTTGATCAAGCTTTAAGATCATCGCTCCTAACTTCTCATTCTTTGATGCAGCATCTGCTGCTTATCTTCACGCCTCTGAGAAATGTCTTATGACATCTTTCTTTGCTGAAGGTGCTATATAAATCCAAGCTGTTATAAAGATGACACTACCAGTAGCTGGCAATGTTATCACTGCTCTCAAAGTTTATTCTCCAGTTCAGTCCTGGTTAGCTCTGAAATGTCAGCTATTTTTGCTGACTATCACCATATTGGCCCCTTACCTTTAAGTGATTATACCACTTTAGATTTGAGCAGCAAGGTATGTAAATAAGACTCACCAGCTGGCCATGATCAGCCGTGTTTGAATTGAGTGGCAGAACAGCCTTGAGGGGCTGAATGGCCTACTCCTGCATCTATGTTCTTATAGGCTCATAATGTCTGTGAGGTTAGCTCATAATTGTGTTAGCACATGTCTCTGGCCTTTTAGGATAATCCCACTTGTACTTCTGCTGGATTGCTGAATTTTCCCCAATGTAAAATCAACTTATGGATCTCAATACTCTTTTGCCCCTTTTTCTGGTCTCTTCATGCCCTGCACTCTACTACCAAAAGGTGCATTTAGCTCTGCTTTGTTAGCCATGGCTCAATTGGTAGTACAATCACTTCTGAATCAGAAGATTGTGGGTTCAAATCCCACTCCAGAGATATGAATTTATAATCTATGCTGACGCTCCAGTGCAGTACAAAGGAAGTGCTGCACTGTTAGAGGTGCCATTTTTCAGATGAGGCATTAAACCAACACCCTGTCTGCCCTCTCAGGTGGATGTAAAAGATCGTATTGCACTATTTATCTATCCATAAACAAACATCACTAAAACAGATTGCCTGGTCATCCTCACATTGCTGTTTGTGGGAACTTGCTGTATGCAGATTGGCTGCTGCATTTCCCACATTGCAACAGCGATGACATTTCAAGGTAAAACTGTAAAACGCTTTGGGACATCCTGAGGTTGTGAAAGGCACTATATAAATACAAGTTGTTCGTAAACTTGAGGTCATCCAAAACTCTGCACTCCATGTCCGAACTTGCACCAAGTCCTGTTCACCTATCACCCCTGTACTTGCTGACCTACATTGACCCAGTCAAGCAAGGCCTCGATTTTAAAACTCTCATCCATGTTTTCAAACTCTCTCCATGGCCTCATCCCTCTTTATCTCTGTCACTATCTCCAGACCTACAGCCCTCTGAAATATCTGCACTCCTCCAATTCTGGCCTCTTGAGCAGCCCCGATTTTAATCACTCTACCATTGGTGGCTGTGTCTTCAGCTGCCAAGGCCCTAAGTTCTGGAATTCTCTCCCTAAATCTCTCTGCCTCTCTACTTCTCTTTCATCCTTTAAAGCACTCCTTATAACCTACCGCCTTGACCAAGTTTTTGGGCAGTTGCCCTAATATCTCCTTATGTGGCTCAGTGTCAAATTTTGCTTTATAATGCTCCTGTGAAGTGCTTTGGGATGGTTTATTACATTAAAGTTGCTATATAAATACAAGATAAATACAAGTTGTTGTTGTTGTTAAACTGAAACAGCCACTTGCACAGTAGCACAGGCATTCATGTTGCTACGGTCACATCACAACACTTCCTTGTCTGCCCTGCACATAACTGTCAGCTCGATTAGAATCTGGGAAAAAAATAAGAGAAAATATTTTTGGTTCTTTAGTGCAAGTGTTATAAATGGAATGTGCCCCAGAGAAGGATTGAATGGCACTGGAAACACATTTCTTTGACCTCTGCGAGCTCTGTTCAGGACAACCCAGACTTACAATATTGAAATTGTCTTCTTTTTTCCTGCCAGCTGTAAAGGTCAAAGGTGAAATAAATTTGGCGCAATCTCAACCCACTTCCTCGCGGGCAAAAGGCCACAGCACAAAACTCCTGACAGTTCAGCATTAATTGTCAGCCTGGCTCACAAGAGGCCCATATGTATAGCTGTGTGCAAAATGGGACAGGGTGATGAGATCTGGGGCTAGAGTTATGGTAGGAAGTGAAGACTCTGCTTTAACTTGCTGCCCACCTCATCTTGCAGTGCTTGATGTTGGCACTATCACAAAAAAGCACAGCACTGCAGTTTCTCACCTCCATGGGCAAGCCCTCATCTGTCACTCTCAGAAGTGTCGCAAAGCACCTCTACTGAATTATTTTGAAATGCAGTCACTGATGTTATGTCGGCAAATCAGTAGCCATTTTGCGCAGCCAGCCATGAGGTAAATAGCCAGCTGATCTGTTTTTGGTCATGTTGGTTGAGAGAAAAGTTTTGGCCAAGAGTTCAGGAAAACTCACTTCTCTTCTTCAAATAGCGCCACAGATTATTTAGTGTCGTCCTGAAGATCTGATTTGGAGGACAGCACATCAGGCAAAGTGACACTCATTACTGCATTGGAGCATAAGCCTAGACTGCAAACTCCAATTGCTGGTAGGGGACTCAAATGCACAATTTTCTAACTGAAAGGCAGGAGTGCTACCAACTGAGTGAAGCTGACAGAAAACAAAATCAGCACCAAAAAGAAAGAAAAAGTTTGGGGTGAGGGTGGGGGGTGGGGGATGGGGTGTTGGGGGAAGATGAAACATGGTTTTTATGCTCAATCTGTTCACAAGGCAGACCATTATTCTCTTGTAACTTTGTCATTTGTGAATTATGAGGTCTGTCTCACTTACAGTAATAAAAGCATACTTCAGCCCCTCAGTCATACAGCTTCTATTTCATGCCTAGCAGTAAAGTATATTAAAATAAACTGTGTAATGGATACGGTGTTACATGACTACGTCTGGGATAAAACAATCCAGTGGACAGCACTGTTATGAATTAATACCCACACTGTAATAGGAAAGTAATCAAATGGCTCCTGTGTTATACACTACTCAGTGATGCCTTTTCTGCCATTTTCATTGGATCTGAGAATGATACAGTACAGAGGGAAGTCAATTGGTCCATCATGCATGTCTCAGCTCTTTGAAAGAGCTATCAAATTAGTATCACTCACCTGCTCTTTCCCCAGAGCCCAGCAAATTTCAGAAGAAGTGTTGGGCTGACGGGAATTGTCATTTTGTGCACAGGGCAAATTGCCCTAATTCCAAGTTTATTTTCTTCCTTATTAATTTAACTTTTCTTGTCAAAATAATTTCCAGAAATCTACCATAGCTACTTCAGAAGAGACAATTAAAAAAATTATCTTTTGCACCATCTGGAGGCACCACTCCATCGCCCGGTTCTGGCCAGCATGGCTCTTCAAATTTGCCACAGTGCTGGTAGCATTTAGTTCTTTGGTAAAATCAATATTTTATAACTGCCAATGTCAATCCCCATGGATCGAATTTTTAACAAGAGTAAATTCTACTTTGCCCAGATGCAGTGTGTGGTCCCATTGATGCCAAGGTATAAAATTAAGCTTGAGCGTCTATACACAACCATTGCAACAAACTACTCATAGATCTGCACATCAACCCACTGTAACCTTAACAAATCTGGTAGGGAAAACTCACAACAAGCCGAGCAAAGTTCCAAAGGTTGCTTTAGGCAACTTCCCATTGCAATAGTGAGCTCTAGATGGCTCGCAGGAGTCACTCCATGTGGTCCTAATTCTTGCCTCAACAAGGGGTATCTTAAATTATCTCTTAACAGCCAAGGGGAAAGAATTCCACGTGCACTATGTGTAGCAAAAATATGAACACATGTGGGGTAGATTTTCACCCTTATTGCCTGGGCATTTAGCATTGCCTGGGTGGAGAGAAGAAAGGACAGTTAGGCAGAGACTATTGCAAACCATGTACATTTTTGTCCAGGCAATGCTCAACACCGAGGTGTTAAAGATAACAATCTACCCTGCATTTCGAACCCGTGTCTGATTTTGTTACCACAGACTCAGAGGAAATCTCTCTCCTCTCTAAATGGGTTGTTTCATTACATCTCAACAGAGCCCAGAAGAAGTAGCTGCTTTTACAATACAATCCTTTGGGTAAAATATCAAAAGTGATATCCTGCAAATGGAATTCATTAGTTGGGCCTTTCCTCAAGTCAGAACAGAAATGCTTGTTAGGATGTCTTATACAGCAGACTGACATGAAGGACCACAGAAAAAGGTGGGAGTCTACACCTTATCCAACAGATTATTCAGATGTTTCTTATTTTGTGATCGAAGATCATTCCTTAGGGCTCGTTGCTGTAGGCAAACTATGAATCCTATTTTATGCCTCTCGTAATCAGAAACTATTATTCAAACAGCTGCTTATTATATACTTATAACCTTATTTCTTCAACATGATAGACTGATTACACACTATGGCTTAGGTACTGAATGACTACCATAATGTATTAGTCATATATTGAGAAGAGTATGTCTATTCTTCAAATGTATGTTGGATTCCCCCATTGAACACTGTAGAAGCTCAATTAATGCTCTAACCTACAATATTTATTCCATTCCATCCTATACAAGGTCCTAGTTTGATTCATGATTTGATAACTAGGACTTCAAGTCAATCAGAGCTTACGAATTCAATGATCCACCACAGATTTGCCATGCTGATCTTGAAACAGTCTCTACTTTTCCGGAAGCAGGTGTCTTAAAGGCTCCTTGATAAATTTGTCCTTTCCTTCTCTCCATAAGTCTATGACTTCTTCTGGGGTAAGGGTCCTTGTATGCAGATTAGCTTTTGGTAACTCAACCCAGCGGTTAATGTGAGCCTAGAAAATATATGTCGCCAGGCCATTCTCCATCACAAGCAAGCCAGATCCTGTCCATAACTGTCAGCCATACTGACACACGTTCTCCAATAAGAGGCCACCAGATTTCAACCATCACTGGGGCCCTTTTCCCAAACTATATTCCAGAGTTTTTTGAGACCCAAATGCTGGTCTGGCTGATTCCCAGCTAACTCAACACAGACCGGAAATTTAAACTAGTACCTCCTTGGTCCATACGACTTGGCTATGTGCTGCATTTATGTAGTGAGCCATCAGTGGAGCTGACAAACAATATGTATCACCTCGACCTCAGGAGCACACCAGTGTGACATCTCCATTTTCCCCATCAGGTACCAATGTGCCCCACTCAGATTCCTCTTTCACTCTTTTTGTTACTCACAATAGCTGAGGATCAATAAAGGCACTAGCTTCATTGGCAGAAGAAAAAGTTTAAAAAGTTCAAAAGTTAATATTAATTTGATTGTTTTAGTGATTTTTTAAAAAGTTTTTCTTAATAAAAATTGGTGGATAAATATGCCTCTTAATTTGAGGCTTAAACAAAATGACTGATTGTCCCAGCCTCAGTCTTTGGCCTGTACTGAATTCCCTGTCTCAGTTGGATAAGCAGTAGGAAGTCTACCCTAAGCCTCAGTATTTCCTATTTTGGGAGGGGAAAGGAATAATTTCAGCTGGGAAGTCCCCATTCCCTGTGATCGTTAGACCAGTGACCCAGTCACATTTGTGGGGATGTCGAGTGAAGACGGTGTTGGGATTTAGACTAAGTATCATATTGTCAAGGCTCATATATGAAGAATGGCTCATTGGACCACGTACCCTCAGAATGCCCGTTGTCTGCGAAATTACACCACATTCAGACGTGAAAAAAGCACCGAAGAAAAAGAAAAAAAAGGTTTGTTAAAGTTGGTTTTGACAATGTGGATCTGTAAATAAGTACCACTCTTTCACTTGAGGTTGTAGGCAGCATATAATAGCCAGTTATTTAGCACTGGTAGAATGTGGAGTTGTGGAATTTTTTTTTTAATAAATTGGTTTAAGTTGAAGCATGTGGAGATTTTTTTAAAAAAAGATGCTGTGCAGTAACATTTTAACAGCTGGCAAATTCAAATTTTAGGGTGTTCGTTGGCCAGAAAGAGTTAATGTCACAAAGTCCTAAGCACAGGCTTCTGCAAAGGCTTTGTGGGTGTGTGCAGTGGAACTGAATCATACAGACCAGTGAACCCTTGGCTAGATTCCAAGTCTAACTGATCTAATTGGACGCAGAGGTTGGAGTGTTAAAATTGGGTGTAGTAACTCTGGCTAAGGAGCAGGGGTGGGGAATGTGGGGTGAAAAAAAATCACTGACGGTTCGCACGTTTTCCACCCATTAATTCTCTACTGGAAAGTGCTTGCAGGTAGATGTCTGGTGATAACAGGGCTGACTCACCCGTGGAGTGCCCATGGCTAATGTTCTTGGACAAATTACCAGAGGACTTGTGTCATCCCTGGAACTGTAATTTGGCACAACAGTTATTTCCTTTAATAGACAAGGTGATAAAATTAGAATCATGGAATAATACAGTACACAAGGAGGCCATTCATCCCATCATATCTGTGCTAGCTCTTTTGTAGAGCTATACAACCTGTCCCGTTGCCTTGCTCTTTCCTCATAGTCCCAAAAATGTTTCCTTTTCAAGTATGTATCCAACTCCCTTTTGGAAGTTACTCTTATAGAACCATAGAATAGTACAACATAGAAGGAGGCCATTTGGCCCATTGAGCCTGCACCAGCTCTTTCAAAGAACAATCCAGTTAGTCCCACTCCCCACTCTTTCCCCAAATCCCTCCAGTTCTTTTCTCCTTCAAGTATTTGTCCAATTCCCTTTTGAAGGCTACTATTGAATCTATATCCACCACTCTATTGGGTAGTGCATTCCAAATCCTAACCACTCCTTGTGTAAAAATGTTTACCTCATGTCACCTCTAGTTCTTTTGGCAATCACCTTAAATTGGTGCCTTCTGCTTTACAAATCTTCAGCCATTGGAAACTGTTTCTCTTTATTCACTCTATCAAAACCCTTCAGAATTTTAAACACCTCTCAAATCTCCTCTTAGCTGTCTCTGCTTTAAGGAGAACAGCCCCAGCTTCTCCAGTCTATCCACATAACTGTAATTCCTCAGTCCTGGAATCATTCTAGTAAAGGGCTTCCACCGCCCTTCCAGACAGTGCAGTCCAGATCATAACAACTCTCCACATAAAAAAATTCTCCCCACCTCTCCCTTGGAATTTTTTGCCAATTACCTTAGATCTGTGTCCCCTGGTTACCAAACCTCCTGGCACTAGAAACAGTTTCCCCTTGTCTACTTATCAAAATCCCTCATAAATATTAGAGAAGAAAAATTATTTTTTTCAAATTAAACATATTAAGAGAGTGTTAAAAAATGGCTATCGCCAATATTTTGCTACAAAAAAAATTCAATTCTATTATTTGTCAAAAGACACGAAACATGAGGGACAAGACCCTCGCCACCAAATATTGTTCTCTGAAGGCTTTTGGAACAGTGCCATAAAGGTTCCATGTGAGGATGTGAAAGTGTTCAACAGCTCAGAGAGTTACATATGTGCCAATACATCTATATCTGCCACTTACACAAGCACTTCACTGCTATCAATGTCAGACCCTCATGTTTGTGCAACTTCTCAAGTAACCTCTACCGAGTAATTACATGTTGATTTGAGTGTGCAGTGTGAGGTGGAGGGGTGTTGGGTTTGGGGGCTGTGGAGGAAAGGCTGTAAATGTTTTAGGTTAACATGATAAACCTTTGTTTTCTCTCTAATCCATCCGACAAGGCTGTCACTCTAGTCGACAGGAGCAGATTTTTTTTCCCAACGCTTCTTAATCTGACAGCTTCATGCATCATCAAATGCAAAATACAATTAGATCAAAGCTCAGGGAAAAAAAGCATAGTGCAAGATTGGGCATGGTATGTGATCCTGTATGTATCTCCCTCTCAGAAACAGGATTTTCACATCAGTTAAAATTTAAAGCAAGAGGTGCCTGCTGTCAGGGAGGCATGGTGAGTGACAGAGAGAAACATAACCTTCATGTATCAATTTCAGGAATGACATTCATGATTCAATCATATAAGATGTTATGAGGAAATTCCTATTGTTATAAACTCTCAATGGATATCACAAAAAGCATTAGGAAATTGGCGACAAGTCTACAGAGTTGAGCTGGTATGGCTGGTGTATAACAGATAGTTAGGAAAGTTC